>NC_077229.1:378559548-379760173 GCF_027887165.1 Monodelphis domestica | reverse complement strand
CTTCATCACCAATATTATGTAATATTGCACTATAAGTGCTAGTTTTAGAAATTAGAGAGGAAAAGAAATTGAGACAATGAAGAAGCTAAACATTTACAATTTGTAGATGATATGATGGTATACTTAGAGAATAAAGTGAAAAATTGTTAAAATAATTGATAACGTTAGAAAAATTTTAAGTTACAAATTAGACCCATATAAATCAGCAACATTTCTTTATATTTCCAACAAAGTCCATCATCAAGCGATAAAAAGAGGAAGTCCACTTAAAATAGTTCTATAGAATATAAAATAGCTGGAAGTCTAGTTGCCAGGACAATCACACATTTATATGACCACAATTAGAAAACATTTTTAAACATCTGAGTTAAAAAATCAGAAAAATATTAATTGCTTATGAGTAAACCTATCTAATATAAGAAAATCAACAATTCTACTAACATTATTTATTCAGAGCCATGCTAATCAAACTACAATAAAATTATTTTATTGAATTGGAAAAAAATATAGCAAAATTTGTCCAGAAGAACAAAAGGTCAAGGATATAAAGGGAATTAATGAAAAAAAATGTGAAGGAAATAGACCTAGCAGTACTAGATCTCAAAATGTTTTATAAAGTGGCAATTATCAAAATTATCTGTTATTGTCTAAGAAATAGAATGATGCAACACAAGAACTGATAAAATACGTAAGTAAATGGTGAAATTGGTGGAATATGTACTGGTAAATGAAGTTAAAATTTATCATTTGATAAACCCCCAAATCTCAGATTTGAGGATAAGAACTCATTACTTGACAAAAACTACTGGGAAATCTGGAAAAAGGTATGGCACAAACTAAGTATGGACCAATATATTACACCCTACTCCAACATAAAGTCAAAATGGCTATATTACTTATATACTTATAGACACCAAGGATGATGTTATAAGCAAATTAATAGAACATGAACTAGTTTACCTTTAAGATTTATGGAAGAGAAAATAATTTAATACAAAAAATGAGATAGATAGTATTATTAGTACCTCACACCTGTCAGATTAAACAGTTGGGAGTAAAAACAGGATAAATGTTGGAGATGTGGCAAAATTGGTGCACTAATTCATTGTTAGTGCAGTTATCAACTGATTCAATCATTCTGGAGGGCAAATTGGAATTATGTCCAAAGACAAAACTGTGCATATCCTTTGATCTAATAATACTATTACTATGTCAGTATCCCAAAGAAGTCAAATAGAAAGGACCTAGTTGTTAAAAATCTTTATAGAAGCTCTTGTGATGGCAAAAAAAAAAATGAAAGTTGAGGGGATATCTATCAGTTGGGGGCTGGTTTCACAAGCAGACCTGTGGACTGTGAAGCCAAGGGTTCCTCCTGACTGAGTGTGGTGACTTAGGCACAATGATGATGAATAGGGGACAGTTTTTGTATTCCACATGTGACTGTGTCAAACAGTGTGGTGTTTGATGGCTCCCAGCATCTCCCCCTTTTTGTTTTTTAATTGGAGTGACTTTAATTCAATTTGGATTTGATGTAGTTTAGAGGCTTGGGATGTAATGACAGAGATGAGTGCAGTGATACCCCAAATAGGGGATGCAATGGAATGCTTAGAGCAGCTTAAACTATGGGGGATTAATTGTGGGTATAAATGTCTAGACCATCATACCAGTCAGTAGTCATATTGATTGGAAACATAATAAAAGATGGTCGTTCAACAATAACTATAGTGGTAGCAAGAAAGAAGGGGTTAAGACAATTTGTTAAAATACATCCTAAGCAAGAAATACTAAGAGTCATGAGGGATAGTATACACGTCTGTAAGACCACTAAGAAAGTCAGAGTCATTGGTATAAAGTTAAAGTGAAAATTCTTGTTTGTGCTTCAAGTGTATTAATTTATCCCTAAGTTGGTAGAAACTTCTGAATTGTTGTTTTCACACAGTCTTTCTGTATCTGCATTCTATTCATTGCCTTCTTGCTGGGATGAATCATGCAGCTTGTTGTTGGGGTGGGAATTATAGCAAGGACATGTTCTAAAGGTCCTGACCTTTAACTTAATATTTTAGATTATATATCCCTAGTAAATAACTAAATAGTACTTGTGACATTTAATTGTAGGCCAATCAGAAACTCAGAAATGCATGGGAAAAGATCCAATTAGAACTATACGTGGACAGATCAATCAATAATAATAATAAGAGCAAAGTATAACAGATGTGGTTAATTTATTCTCAAAGGACAAATAAAATTCCATCCATAATCAATAATACTCCAATTTCAATCATTATCATAATTTGGAGACAGGTTGCTTGCATGTTCACATAATCTAACAATTGCTAAAATATTTACCTCAAATAAGTGTAAGGTTCTCTCACTAACTTTGCTGCATAGAAGCTTTATTTATACACATGTCACTATAGTGGTGAAAAATTATCCTATCCTATCTCAAAGTGTGTTTAAATTTGGTATAATCCTATTTATGATAGAATTTTTTAGTACTCTCTAAGAATCCTTTTTACTGCAGTAGAAAAAGGGAGGGGTAACAGGTAACCTGCTGTAACAGGAGAAAGGAGGGGTGTGATGAGACAGGTTAACTAAAAAAATAGATGAAAACCTTTAATAGTAGTGTTTTAAAATCATAGGACTTAACTCTAGCTGTGAGAAGAAAGAAAGGAGGGGGAACAAGGGAATGAATCATCAAGTTTGTATCCTAGCAATTCTAAACAATTTCCTTTGAGGGGTTAATATATTTAACTTTTAAAAATGCAATCCTAAGCTTATATCCTGAATATATTATGGTTCACACAGAAACATTTACAAAAAAGACTGAAATATTGATGTATAAAAAGGCAAACCACTTGAACCACAAGTCTTTCAATTCTAATATATTCACATTAGCATCTTAAACAGTTAATCCAATTATTCATCAATCATTGAATTACTAATTTAGTTTGACTAACTTTAGCATATCAGCTGTTGAGACTAAGAGGGAAACATGTTTTTAACCTGAACCTCTTTAGAGTTCTGAATTTATAGTTTGGACTCTTGCAGTTTTATCACTTAGCCAAATTTTGTAGTTTCAACTAAAAGACACTCATCCCCCCTTTTTTAGCTCATATTTTTACTTAATAGTAGTATATAGAAATTAAGGTATTTGGGCATGCTTAAATAAATTCTTAAAATTCCTGTTAATATATCTTATTATCAGATCAAAATCTATTCTAGCTGTCAACTAACATCTCAGGGCTTTCTTATTATATCTCTAAAGTTTAGATAAGGTAACTGAGAACTTTTACCTGTTTGAAATGTCTTTCACTACATTAGTCCCTTAATATAAGTGTTAGGTAATTGCAAGCACTTTTGATCTCCTTCTTGTGTCTGAAGAAGGGGTTAAATTACTTTTGGAAAGTTTCCAACACTGGTAAGGCTTATTCCTCCTTGATTGGCTGCCTTTGGCTATATTCCCAGTAAAAGGGTATTTTGCTGAGGGAAAAAAAAATATTCCTTTCTTTTCAATTTAACATTTAAGTTACATGTTTTAAAAACTTTCATATTAAACTACTCCCAATATATTAATTAAAAGCTTCACAACTTCCTATTTGACTTTTATTAAAGTTCCTTATCAATGTTTCCTTAATATCTAATAACCTAATAATGAATCTTATGTGATTTCTGGCTTGGTCAAATTTTTCTTGCCAATTAAATTATACACAATTTGCAGAAAGATTCATTTTCTTCATAGCATAATGTTATATACATTTTATATACATCCATTATGACATTATAACAAATTATATTTGAATAGATAAAAACAATTTCTCAGTACAATCAGGTATAACACTGATTAAAAATTCTAATTTTAGCCATACACCAAATTCTTAATACTTATGCAAAATCTTATATACTGATTACCAAATTTAAACTTCTAAAATCCCAATGTTAACATGTAATCACATCTTGATATTTTTCAAGGACATCTAATTTTAAAGTCCAAAATTTAAATCTTAGAAAAAGTTCTCCACAATACACTATAACTTTTGTCTGACTGACTAAGCATTCAATATGAATTTTTTCCTTTGAAAAGGGAAACTTCTCTCAGTGTCAAGCTGGGTATTAAGTACATTCAAACAGTTCTGAAACTTACTACTTAGTGACAATAAAAACTCTCTGGTATAGGTATTAGGCAAAATCAAATTTAGCTAACTTTTCACCTTTAATTGGTACATAATTATTACCATAAAATGACACTATCATGGTACATTTTCAGACTAACTAGCAATTTTCCACAGTTACATATATAAATTTTTAATATCAAATCTTAGAGAATAGTCAAATTATGGGATAGAATTTCTCTTGGTGTGTTTCAAATCATTTCCCTTTATTCCCCTGAGGGGTCCTTCCCAAAATAAGAAAAAGGAAGATTTATGGAATAATCTATCAAGATTAAAGGTCAAAACTAATTACCTCCTTTTAGGAGGACTCTGATCATAATCTGTGAATGCCCAATTAGAAAAACATAAAGACAAGACCTATAATGTAGACACATATGAAGACACACAGACAAACGTTAATCACAGACTGAGGGAAACATGATTTAAAAAATTAAGGTGTTTAACTCAAGATCTCGAGGAAGAAACAAAAGGAAAAACAAGGAATGAAAAATCCATCTTGCTGTTTCCAAGATCTTGTCTCTTGGAAAATTATGTGAAGTGAAGAGAAGTTTTTGGCTCCAGGAGTCTTAAGCATAAACATTTGAAGAGGCAGGTGACAAGGGATTGAGAAATGGACTCCTCTCTGCTAGAACCATGGAGCTGGGGGTCTTGACAATGGAGGAGGAGCTGGACCCCTCTTTCCCATCCATTTACTCCTCTCTCCCCTAGCTTTAGAATTTTGTTTGGACAATGAAGGTGCCTTTTTAGTTGCAGACAGACTAGAAACAGTCTGCACAAGATGAGTTGTCCCTTCATCAGGAAACCCCATACTACAGATTTGAATAAGATCCAAAAAGTTAGCCAACTGTTGCTTGTTTGCTTTTCTTACTTTTGCTCCCCTTTTCTGAGGAGTGTGCTTAAGTTTTACAGCAAAATAGCATTCTTTCTTTTGATTCACTATGGCCCATGATTCTTTTTCAGCTTCTAAAAAAGTTCAGGATTTCTCACCTATCCTAACTGTGGCTTTTCACAGCAGGTCTATAGTACCCTAAGGCCTAGGATCCTAAAGTCATCTGAGTTTGGGGAGATCTGTCTTGTCCTGGGGGGCTTTTTATATTTCAGGGGAAGGGGCTTACCTAGTCAGAAATTCCTCATCACTGTTCAGGTGCCAGGATTTTGCAAGCAGACCTGTGGACTGCAAAGCCAAGGGTTCCTCCTGACTGGTTCTGGTGACTTAAGCATAATAATGATGATTGGGAGGCAGCTTTTGTATTCAACCCAAAGCACAGGGTTTCACAGAAAAACTGTTCCACCTTGGCTGAGGCTTTGCTTTATTTTATACCCTCATGATCACACATCTAATTCACAGTTTCATTCTCAACATTCATGTTTCCATAGACCCTAACAATAGGCACAACGCCTAAGGAGATAGTCAACAAAATGCTGTTACTAAATGCAGGATCAGAGGGTAGAATCAATATGACCCAGATATAGGTTGGGGAAATCAGAGGGCAGATTTGCCAGACGTTTTTATGCCTAGAAAAGAGGGTCCTATTTAAGTAGGTATAGAATAATCCTTAGGTTTAATTTTGTAAGTGGGATCTCCTGGTAATATTCTGGGGGGACAGAGTGGGATATCTGTATTAACCCTGAAAGCATGTTGCTCTCATCTATTTTTCCTGGGGCTAAGTAAGAATAATAATCATAGCAATTCCAAGAATAAGGGGATGCTAATAAGAAAGTCAATAAGGTTGGTTTCAGTGGATGTTTCCATCCTTCCTGGGGGCTGCTTTGCAGTCCCCAGTTTCCACATGTGACCGTGTCAAACAGTGTGGTCTTTGATGGCTCCCAGCAGGCTGGCTGAACAAATTGTGAAATATGATTGTGATGGAGTGTTATTATATTGTAAGAAATAGAGAGTAGAATGATTTCAGAAAAAAGGGTACCTGAATTTATGAAGAGTTAAGTAAGCACAACCAGGAAACATTATACACAGAAATAGCACTATCATATTATGATCAAATGTGAAAGATGACTATTCTCTGCAATATAATGATTGAGGACAATTCTGAAGGAATTTTGACAAAGAATACTATCCACTCATTGGGGAGGGCTAAACTCTTAGAGTTGGAATGCAGATGAAAGTATACTATTTTTGACATTAGTCTTATCTGTGTTTTCATTTTGGGGTTTGGGTTTTATACAAATAGTCTCTAACAACAATGGCCAATATAGAAAGACATTTTTGCATGATCACACATGAGCAATATAACACAGATAAAATTATTTTTCATCTCTGGGAGGGGGGATGAAAAGGAAGAAGGGGGACAATTTGCATCTTATACCTTCCATAAATATATATTTGAAATTTTTTAATACATATAATTGGGAACTAAAATATTTTTAAAAAAGAACAGAATCAGGAGCAGAAGAAAACTTCTAAAGAAGGTAGAGGTGAACAATTACTACCTGAGTGTTGGTAGATTAAATGAATGTCAGAGAAGTTATGGTGAGAAGGGATGGTGACTGAAATATTCAACTCCCTACAAAATCAATATAGGTTAGGGGAAGATAAGATGCAAAATTATTGGATCAAATATTTTATTATGGCATCTAATTTAGTAGCAGGGTTATTTAATGGAGTTTTTAAAAATAATCCTAATAAGACCAATGACAATTCCAAATATAGATAAATTATATATTTGTATAGATAATAGCTTCAAACATTTTATCATGAAAAATATATGAATATATGACAAGAATATATTAGCAGATTCAGAAAGTTTATGCTAAAAAGTTCCAGAGGTAAAGAGTATAATGACTATTTGAACTTCATTAAAAATTGTTCTTGATTGAAAACATGTCATGAATACAATTGTTATAAATTAAACCTATTATTGATAGAAATAAGCATTGATTTGAATTTAAAGAATTTATTCATTTATTTAAAAATATATTTTTTATTTTTTTAAATAATTTTCCATGTTTACGTGATTCATTTTCTTTCTTTCCCCTCTTCTCTCCCCTTTCCCAGAGCCAAAAAGCAATTCCACTACATTGTACAAATGTTGTCACTTGATACCTATTTCCATATCATTCATTTTTGCTATAAAGCTATTTTTTAAAAGCCTAAAACCCAAATCTCATGCCCATATATACATGTGCTAAGTGATGTCACATGTTTTGCTTTTGCATTTCTACTCCCATACTTCTTTCTCTGCTTGTGGATATCATTCTTTTACATAAGTACTTCAAGAGTGTCCTGGCTTGTTGAATTGCTACTACTAGTAAAGTAGTACCTCCCAAGTACCTATATGCATTTTGAGAAGCTTATTATTCAAGTCCTCCCTTGAAAATTGCAAAACATTTCTAATTGTCAATCAGCTAATTAGGAAGTGGTCTTTCAGATTCTCAGCCCCTTCTCAAACTGACAGTTGCTATTTTGCACATACACCAGAAAAATATCATTGCAGAACTTTCCTATTAGCCAGAATCTTTGAAAGGATCACATTCCTAAGGAAAAAAAGAGAATGCAAAAATCTATAGACAGAAGGGATCTAAATCTGAGACCTAGCTCAGATTTATCCCTAATATGTAGGAACTGAATTGGAGTTGTTTTTTTTAATGTATGATCCAGATATAAAAATAATACCATATATGAGCCCACAAACCCTACATACAAATCCCATTAACATATACATTCCAAATATTTCCACAATTGATAAATGGTCAAAAGAAATGAACAGAAAAGTTTTAGATGAAAAGATCAAAGTCACATACAGGCATATGAAAAATGCTCTAAATCATTACTGATTAGTGAAATGCAAATAAAAAAAACAGCAACTCTGAAATATCATTTCATATCTATCATATATCTATCATATAAAAAATGATAAAAGAGAAAAATGATAAAATGTTGAATGGGATGTAGGAAAATTGGCACAATAATATGTTGATAAAACTGTCAACTGATCAAACTACTTTGAAGAGCAGTCTGGAATTATGCCTAGAACTATAAAAATGTATATATTTTTAGATTCAGTAATGCCACTTTGGGATCTGTTTCCCGAGAAAGTCATGAAAAAAGGGGAAAAACCTCTCTATGTTGTAAAATATTTATAATAGTTGTCTTTGTGGTTGCAAAGAACTGGAATTTGAAGGGCCTTTAATCAATTGGGGAAAGATTAAACAAGTTGCATTAAACAAGTTGATTGTGATGGGATATTATAATGCTATACGAACAATGAGTAAACTAATTAGAAAAAAAGCATAGAAAGGCATATATCAATTTATGGAAAGTGAAACCCATAAAACAAAAAGAAATCTATATAGCTACACAATTAATGTTTGAAGAATAACTTATGAATGGTTACTACCAGAAAAAGAATTGCTAAATAGACAAACTAATGATATAGTATACATACATACATACATATGTATATATGCATTATATATATGATATATAGGATGTATATATACAAATACTTTTTTATAAGCAATATTTTCTCTAATGTGGTAACAGGAGGGAGTCAGGGAGGGAGGGAGAGAGATAACTTGGAATTTTAATGTAGCATGAATTAACAAAATAATTTAAAATGAAAACTATTGGAATCTAAAATAAACTATTTGGTATTTATCAAAATATTTAAATAACATTACAATATGCTAAAATATAAGGATAAAGATAATGATGATGAGAAAAATAAGGTACTTCATCATAAGGCAGTTATTAAAATTCACACATTCATAACCAACCTTGAGGAAAGATATTAATAGACATTCTGACATTAATAGTCAGATTATAAGATTATTTCTCGCCTACCATAATTACAAAAAAAAATAACTCTATAGGAATACTTTAAGAACAAACAAGTTTTAGTTGACTAAGAAATAATGAATGTTGACAATGCAAAATTCACCACTGGATTTCTGAAATGTAAGAAAAAGTGGCTTATCTTTGTAGAAAGATTTTGCAATAACTAAAGACAAAGGGGTGAAATCAAAATGGCCTCTGTGATATCTTCATAAATTTAAGCAATAATATCTCAAAAAAAGAAATGAGTAAAAAGTTGAGATATATATGTGTTTGTGTGTATAAATGTGAGTATACACACATACATACACACAGATGCATGTATGTTAGGAGGGAGAGAGAGAGATAGCGAGAGAGACAGCAAGATAAGACAGGTCATTTACATTATACATCATAAGCTTGCATCTTTCATGTACTAAGAAGATACACATTTTAATACTCTTAGTTGAAACTTTAAAATATTACTAAACTCTTAGAAATATTTTATAATCACAAAATGAACTGATTCCCACAGTGGTCTGAAAATTACTTTAGATAAGAAAAAATTTTGAATAATATTTTTATCATTCAATAGATCTATTCATCAATATTCTATCACCTCCTTTGCTAATGTCAGAACTGAAATAATATTTCTACCCAGATATATACTTTATAAAGTTTATTAGAATGGGTAGACAATCATTCCTCTAAGTAACCTGACCACATGGTCCCTAGTCTGCAAGTCTCTTCCTCCTTCCCTCTCACCTATCTGCTCTGTTTCCAGCTTCTTCCTTCTTCCTTCTCTTCTTGCTTCTCCCTCTTCAATTCCAAAGCCTTGACTTTTATTGATGTACAACACATACACAGACACAAACCTGGCACAACTGTGTTATGTCAGAATTGTTTTATGGACAGGTCAAGCTACTCAGGAGGGGATAGGGAATGAACTTCCTTCACACAATCTCACCCTGTGATCCTTTGGGAGACCAGTCTCCCCAATGGATCATTTAAATATAACTATCTTATAACTCTAAATACCTTCTAGCTAAAAGTATATACAATATTTCATTTTTCTAAGAGGAAGTTGCAATTATTAGGGATGAGAGTAAAAAAAAAAAACTGACTGAGACACATTGACAAAATTAGCAGGCAGTCCCCTTTGCCATAAGAGTTTACATTCAGAATCAGTATGTTCAACCCCCTTCAATTCAGTTCATTATATCCCAAAGTTTATTCTGGATCTTTTGATGCATTGTGTGACTTCCTCAGGCATCTTTACCACACCTTCTCAAAAATGATCCACTTTCTTGATTCAAGGTGTTAGCAAGTTTTTTTTTCCCTGAAATTTCTCCAAAAAATTTTAAATATTGGATTTTTAGGGTAATTATACAATCCCCCCTGAGGAGGGTATTGAACAACAACAGAATCACACTGGGATACATGACTGAGTTATGAGATATATGAAATAATTGTCAAAAGAAAAACAAAGCAAAAACAAACCACCCAAAAAATCTGAAAGCAAATGAGTAAAAATTAAATTCTGTATAAAAATAGTAAGAAATACTGAAATAATAAAAATAAAATAAAAATCCTATGTGTATAAAATTCTGAGTAAAAAAAAAACCTGTAACAGCTTCTTCAATCACAGCAAGGACCAATTAAAATGAAGTATGTCCCACAAGCCTGTAGGACAATAACAGCAATACAGAACTTTACCCATTTGCAGCCAAGCCTACAGAAAATTGCCAAACTATAAGAGGGAAAGGACTAGATTTCAGCAGCAAATAGGAAAAAATCATTCCCTGGTCTGATTTTACTATCACTGTCAGGGATAAGGGGAGCTGGGCTGATAGCCAAACTGAGGTACTTGACTCATAATATTGCACATGGAGTGTGGTTGAAGGGAGTCCTGCATCTCAACATATGTTAAGCACTGCAACCTCAATTTTCACAGTAATTTCAAGTCCATTCATAATGGCATAGAAGTTCAATAATCCTACCTGAATTGGATTTTGTCTGTTTTGACCTCGTGCTACTTGGCACTGTATAGTGGCTCTTTTGTTCCCTTCTCTTGGAATCAGACATAATCATTAAACAAAGCCCCATAAAATTTATCAGTAAATGGCAAGTTTTCATAGTCAAAAGCCTTTTAGGTATGGATATTACTAGTCTAATATATACTGTAAAGTTATGCTGTAAACTTTATCCTTCAAGGCAAAAAATATTAATACTGATTTCATGTACTTCAAGTATCACCAAGGTTAAGAAAAAAGAAAGAAAAAATCAAATATCCTATTACAAGCATAAAGAGAAAAAAATAATTTAAAAAATCATAATTTCACAGTTCACATTCCTTGTGACAATGTGTTAGCCAAGCAGAGGCAAAATACAAAATTTTGTGCTCACTCAAAAATGAAATTTATATCCCTCTTAACTTGGCTAGGATCCACAGTGTGAATGTATGTAATTTTCTCACCACGTAAAAACCTTTTAAAAACAGTAGTACAACAACTAATACAGATTCTAAAAAGTACTCAAATCACCAAATGTTGGGAGGTACATGTGAAGACAATTTAATAGAATATTTAAATTTTGATAACTTATGAAGTAGTTGAGAGTAAATTACATCTTCTATTTAGAATTGAGCTACAGAGACTTCTTCATTCTGAGGAGGGGAACAAACTGAAATTGTTAGCATAAATAAGACAATGGAGTCTGAAAAGTCTTAAAAATTTACCTCCAGATTCTTTGACGTTCCTTCTTTTCCAAGTACCATCAGTCATCACAATCCCTGTGTCCACACCTCTGGGGTCCCCCATACTGAGCGGAATTTTCACATTGAGTACAGGTCTTTGGGTGTGAGTCTTGATTTCTCTCATTTGAATAATTATTTCTCCTATCAATATCACTATTCCTGAAACTTCCATTCCCATTTTGCTGTTTTTTCTTCTTACAATTCATATGACTCATCTTTCCACAAAAGTAACATGTTAGTGTTTGTTTTGTGAATTCTTGTAGGGAAGCTATGATCTCTCTTTGCTTTACCTTTATAATTGTATCAGTTAATTCTTTTATTTCCTTCCTCAATGTCTCTACTAATATAGTATTCCATTTACTCTTGTCAGCCTGCTTAGCAGTCAATTCCTTTATTTCCTTCCTTAATGCTTCCACTAAATCAGTGTTCTCCTTCTCTTTTTCCTTATGTCCCTCAAAATCATAAACTGCAACTCTTTTCAGTTCTTCAAGGTCCATAGTAGGCCAATTTGGACAGCAAGTCATAAAATAATTCCTAACTACCTTACAACTCTTTTTTACAAATTGTATTCTGATTTGTCTAACGTCCCATTCTCTATCCAGATCAAGCTCGATATATCTGCCTCCCAGCTTGATAAGTCTATTTATAAACTGGGAGGAATTTTCACTGTCTTCTTGCTTAAGATTTTCAAATTTAGTCCATGTACCAGACCTGTCAAAACAGGCTCTCATAGCTTTTAGCAATACATTTCTAGCCTGGCATAGTTGTACGTATTCTTGCTCTGAATTTGAGTCCCATGTGGGATCTTTATTTGACCAATGAGTTGTTCCCTCTCCTTGGGCCTGATTAACATGAGAAAGAATATTATTTCTTTCCCTTTCTGTTAGCAATGCCTGGAGCAAATCTTCTATATCCATATGGGATTATATGTGCAAAAACTGCTTTCAGACTTATTTATCACCACCACAGACTCACCTACATAGGAAGGTGTTTTTCTTTGAATCTGTCAATGTCCTGTGGAGAAAAAAAAAGGTATATAGTATCTAATATTTAGTAAATCTCCATGTCTATTATATGTAGGGACATCTCTTAAAGGGAAAAGACCTTTATTTGAAATCTGTAGCAACTGTTGGTTGGCCTGTGTTCTGTAGTTCAATGTAGTGGGTTGCAGTGAAGCTAGTAGGGGAAGGGGGTGGGGTAGTTGAGTGGAGCTGTCAGGAGGTGGGGAGGCAGAGCAGAAAGATTGGGGGTGGGACTGTGGGCATGGTGGTAAGGAACAGAGGAGGGGTTGGGGGCAGGGTGGAGAGTGACTGGGGAAAGGATGGGGGGGTGGAGAATGTTGGTGGGGCCAGCTAAGGGGTGGAGAGGAGTAGGAGGGGTGAGGTCTAGAGGACTCATAGTAAAGTGGGTGGGGAGGAGGGTACAGAAAGTGATTGAATTAGGGATGGTATGGGTGGGGATACAGGAAATGTGTGGGCACTAGGTATTTAGGTTAGAGAGGTAGATTGGGGGTAAGAGAGGATGGAAGGAGTAGGGAATGAGTGAGGTTTGACAGGGAGAGGAGCTGAGGGGTTCAAGTCCTAGTTTGGGTCAGTATGAGAAGAAACCTCCTCACAGGCCAGGTGGCATGATAGAGCATGTTTCTTGCTAGATTTCACTGAAGAAGTTAAGCTAGAATGCTTTGGTTCTAAAGAAAGAATGGTTTACTCACTGGAGGGGATGTTGATTTATCAACATGATATACCCACAAGAACCAAGTGGTCTGGGGTGTGGTGTGGGGTGGGAAACCAAGTAGGGAGAGTCCTTAATGACCTCGGGGGGGGGAAAACAGCAGCTCCCCCACCTGGGTCCTAAAGACCCCCAGTTCTGTTTGGGCAAAAAGCCAAGACTTCTGTCTCAACTGTCCCAGGGGGCTCCTAACTCTAATTCACAGCCTGGAAGGACCCCCAGGATCCATTCAAGGGGTTCCTGCTACCCTGAACTGCACTAGGATGAAGGAAGGAGAACTAGGACGTTGCCTGCTGTGGAAAGTAAAAGAGCAGGAGTTCCTGTTGGGACCTAAAACCCACCGGATTCCATATGGGCAAAAAGGTCCCTTTACCCCTATTCAAGATGAAAGAAAAAAGGGGGGGGGCATTGGAGGAGGTGACACCAGGGAAAGAGCTTTCCTCACCAATCCAATGTGATCCAATCCGATCAGGGAAAAACAGCAGCCTGTTCCCTGTCAGCCAAGTTTCGTTTTTGCATATGAAGGCAGGCCAGCAAACTGAAGTAGCTTCTATCTTACCTAAGCACTGACTTAAAACTTTCACTCAGAAGATAATTAAAGGTCCTAAAAAAAACTCAGTCTAGTAGGTGCCATCTGTAAGAATTGAAATAATATTTCTATCCAGATATATAATTTATAAAGTTTATTAGAATGGGTAGACAATCATTCCTCTAAGTAACCTGACCATGTGGTCTCTAGCTTGCAAGTCTCTTCCTCCTTCCCTCTCACCTGCCAGCTCTGTTTTTGACTTGTTCCTTCTTCCTTCTCTTCTTGATTCTCCCTCTTCAAGCCCAAAGCCTTGACTTTTATTTATGTTCAATACATTCACAGACGCAAACCCAGCACAACTGTGTTATGTCAGAAATGTTTGATGAACAGGTCAAGCAACTCAGGAGGGGGAAGAAATGAACTTACTTGACACACTAATCTTGGTAGTTTACATATTTTTAAAAATATTTGTATATTTAACTGGAATCGTCAGATTTATTGGCATATAGTTTCAAAAATTGTTTTAATTACTTTTCCATTAGTTGTTGTGTGAAGAGAAATTCAGGAGACACTTGTATCCCCAGAATCACTCTAATGAGGAGACAGGAGACTTGATAAGATGCTGGCAGACCTTATGTGACTTTATTCAGGGAGAGGCAAATGGGGTCAGAGTAAAGGAGCACTGACATGAGAGGCCTCTCAGAGGCAGTGTCCTTAGGGGTGGTAGAGAGTGAGAGAGTGAAGGGGGGTCAAAGTATTGAGATACTCTCAGAAATAGTGGACACTGAAGCTCAAATTTAGTCAGAATTTATAGGGATCCAAAACAAAACTATCTCCTCTTTTCCTCTATGTACTACATTTGTATGTTATATTTCTTTATCTTGTTCTATCCTAAACATTTCCAAGCCCATGGGAACATTTCTTAGGTTTGCAATTTTCTTAGTTGAGTTAATATTTAGGTATGTCCAAGGTTTTACAGGCTGCAACATTTCACAGGCTGCAACATTTCAAACATATAGTCAGGATTATAATTTGTAAGTTTTAGTATTTCTCTCATGGAGAAGGGGGATTCACTTAGCCACATTTGAAAAGAGTCTTATATTTATGTTGTAATAAAGATATAAAGCTTCTTGGGGATGGAGCTTTCTCTATTCTTCATAAGCAGTGATTGATATCTCCCTAGTGAAGGACTCTTAACTTTCACTAATTCTCGATAGGAAGCTGCCAATCCATGATTACTAATACTAATCAATGTATACTGGGGAAAAAAGGACAATTTCATCGCATACAATTGTGATTTCACATTTTTCATTTTTGATATTGGTAATTTGGTATTATTTTTAAAAATCAAATTAGCAAATGGTTTATCTTTTTTATTTTTTAAATAAAACCCACTCCTATTCTTATGTATTAGCATACTGATTTTCTTACTTTGAATTTTGATTAATCTCTTCCTTGATTTTCAGGATTTCAAATTTGGTGTTTAATTGCAAATTTTTAATTGGTTCTTTTGTCAGGCTTTTATTTTTGATTGCATGTTCAATTCTTTGATCTGCTCTTTCTCTCTTTTATTATACAATCATACTTTCTAAAATGTATTTAGAATATTTTTTCATGGTTACATGATTTATGGTCCCTCCTCCCCTTCATACCACCCTCCTGGAGCTGACAAGCGATTCCCCTGTGTTAGACATGTATCATTGTTCAAAACCTATTTCCATGTTATTCACATTTGCAATAGAGTGATCTTTTAACATCAAATCCCCAATCACATCCCCATCAAACCTCATTATTGATCCCATTTTTCTTCTGTGCTTCTGTTCCCACAGTTCTTTCTCTGGATATAAATAGCGTTCTTTCTCATAAATTCCTCTGTATTGCCCTGGATCATTGAATTGCTGCTAGTAGAAAAGTCTATTACATTCAATTGTGCCACAGGGTATCATTCTCTTGTGTACAATATTCTCCTGGTTCTGCTCATTTTGCTCTGCATCAATTCCTGGATGTCTTACCAGTTCACATAGAATTCCTCCAGTTCACATTCCTTTCACCGCAATACTACCATCAGATACCACAATTTGTTCGGTCATTCCCCAATCAATGGACAGCCTATCATTCTCTAATTTTTTTACTACCACAAAGAGCGTGACTATAAATACTTTTGTACAAGTATTTTTCCTTATTATCTCTTTGGGATACAAACCCATCAATGGTAAGGTTGGATCTAAGTAAAGGCATTCTTTTAAAGTTCTTTTCTCATAATTCCAAATTGCCCTCCAGAATGGTTAGACCAATTCACAGCTCCACCAGCAGTGTATTAGTGTCCCAATTTTGCCACATCCCCTCCAACATTAATCACTTTCCTTTTCTGCTATACTGGCCAGTCTTCTAGGTGTGAGGCGGTACCTTAGACTTGTTTTAATTTAAAATTCTCTAATCAGGAGGCATTTAGAACACTTTTTCATGTATTTATTTGTTGTTTTAATATCTTCATGTGAAAACTGTCTATTCATGTCCCTTGACCATTTGTTGATTAGGGAATGTTTTAATTTTTTTGTAAATTTGATGTAGTTACTTATACAGGGAAAATTAAACCTTTGTCATAAAGTTTTGTTGTAAAAATGTTTTCTCAGTTTGTTGCTTTCCTTCTAATTTTTGATGCATTGGTTTTTTTGTACAAATGACTGATATAATCAGTCATTCATTTTACATTTTAAAATATTCTCTATTTCTTGCTTGGTCTTAAATTCCTTCCTTTCCCATAGACCTATATCTTGGTATGGAGTGTAAGATGTTGATTGAAAACTAATTTTTCCCATACTGTTTTGCAATTTTCCCAACAGTTTTTGTCAAAAAGTGAGTTCTAGTCTGAAAAGCCACAATCAGCTGTTTCTGCATGTCTGTTGAAGGCCATCTTCTTAGATACTTAATCCTTGAGTATGGGTGCAGACATTCCTGACCTTGTTAAACTAAGTATGGTGGAGCAATTTAGAGTTCCCAAGACCTGATTCTGTTAGACCAAGTATCTCCATTGTTACAAATCAGGAAATAGCTAAATCAAATCTTCTAAAGTGCAGTCTGAGTAGGATGGAGTAGTTTTAAAATTCACACATGTATCATGGACAGGTTAGTGATGAAAGAGATCTCATTTTTGAATGAGAAATCCTTTTTTTTTAATTCCTCTGTTTGGCTTACCCATTGTCTAATTGGATGTACAATATGATCTTCTGATTGGAATTTGATTTTTCTTCTCTATTTTAACTTGGATATATTTATGTTTTTGATTTTGAAGGATGTTTACAATCCCTATTATTCCTAATACCATTACATATCGAAAAGCTTTACACTATGAAAACCTGCCATTGATTGATAAATATTATGGGACATTAATTAATATTTGTGTCTGACTTCAGAAGATGGGATTACTAATGAGCCACTGCACATATATTACTAATGAGCCAGTGCAAAGATGTACAAGGTCAGAAAGACCAACAATCCCTGTGGAGTTGGTAAGAATCTATGCCAAACAGAGGACTTGTTTTAGGGTTCAAGGAAGCAGCTATTTGGCAAATCCAGAAGTTGAATTTCCCTGTTTCTACAAATATCTTTGTTTGGCTTTTATACATACATACATACATACATACATACATATATATGCATATATATATGTGTGTGTGTATGTGTATATATATCTTCCTATATCTTATGGAGATATCTTATGAAAAGCAAATAAATCAGCAAAACACTAATAATCTTTGCCAATATCATATAAGGCAACTAAGTCTCACAGTGGTAGAGTATCAGGTCTGGAATCAATATTGCACATCTTTGTGAATCCAAATCTGTCATCAGAAACTTATCAGCTATATGACCCCTGACAAGTCACTTAAATCTTTTTGCTTCAGTTTCCTCATGTATAAAATGAGCTAGAGAAGGGAATGGCAAAGTACTCTAGTATCTTTGCTAAGAAAACCCAAAAGTGAGGTTATACAGTATTGCAAATGAATGAAATAACCAAAGAAAAACCATAACACCATTAAAACCCAGGTCCCACTTGTAGGTATCAGTATGTGGCCATCAAGAAAGGCTTATTCATTGAACCTTTGAACATAAATCAAAGCCTATATAAGAAAACTGGCAATTATGTTCTATGAAATGCAAAGTATAAGATCTGAATTTAATAAGTTATATGACCTATCTTCCAGACAGTGTTCTAATCTTCAGAAAGGATGCCTACTTCTTAATAGCCTGAAACTTTATTGTGTATTGTAAATATTGAATATTGTGTTTATCATTTAATATTGTGAATATTAAATTATTCTGGATTTTGAATATTGAAAGTTGTAAAAATTGAAAATATTGTGAATAATTTTCCCGGCTGCAACATGCAAGATTTGCTCAGATGTTGCACCTTACCCTTTTTGCCCCTTTCCTTGGGAAGAATAAGTGCCAAATCTCCCACGTTCATATAATTCATTAGCCAAGTAAGTTGCAGAAACTCATAATTTTATCCATAGTAGATTTAGGTTCTGTTTTGCTTTCATGTTGGACTGAATGAAACACTTCATAAGTTCTCCTGCTTGATTTTGAAAGAATTTCAAATATCCTCTTACAGTTAATAGATCCTATCACCTTTGCTTTCCATTGTTTACATGTTCAATTTAGTGGGGGCATCTTCCTGCAAAACACTCAATATAATACTTTTGAATATAAATGAGAAAATGCTGTTGAATTAAAACAAAGTCACCCTTCTTCATGTGTTCTGATAATTAAAATCTTAGTTAATGAAGAAATTAACTATTTACCATCTTAATATGTTTGTCTCTTGAATATTGCAATTATCTGTTGTTAATCACACTTAGGCACACTGAGATATATATGTCTTTGTGACTTCTTTGAAACTTTTTATTATCATGGGTGCTATTGATTATGATTATGCATTTTGGTTAAATTAGAATTTCATAAACTTATAAAATTAATATGAATTTTAACATTCTTAAATGGTTAAATGACAGTATAGGCAGAATATGGGGTAGTATCTTAATAGGTTGCTTAGTCATGGACTCATGTAAGACATACTGAAGACATAATGGTTCTGAGTAGAGCAAAGTATAATTAAGTTGATACAGGTGGATATATATATATATACATATATATATATATATATATATATATGAACCTATTCTCTTAAAATTTTCACTCCCATATTTGGAAAAATCATGAAATATTTTTTTCAAATTCATTATTTCAGTGTTTTTCCCTTCCCCTCCCCCCCAGAGATATGATCTCTGAAACTTTTTTCAATTCTTTTTGGTGGAGCTTTATTAGGAAATACAAGAAGGGTGAAGAACCAGAAACTTGAAGGAAGAGTATGGGTATAATGAGCAGCTTAGAAAAATGAGATTTTTTAAAAAATGTCCAAGAGTTCAAACAAGAAAAGAGATAAGGTGCCAGTAACCTTATCTAAATTGTCTTATGTGCTGAAAAAAAATCTTACAAGTTTTGACACCATCAGAAGCGAATCATATAAATGACATAGTGAACAAAAAGGTATGTGAAGACATAGTATAGTGGTCAAAGAATCCCATAAATCTTGCAAATTTTCAACATTTCCAAGTTTGATTGGCTTACAACTTTCAGAAAGAATACAAGAACTCCAAACTAATTTGCCCTGATAAGAAATGTCAATATTCACCCTTCTTGCCATATCTCTTGTAATTAGCCTACATTTTCCCCTCCTAAGAAATGAGACCAATACTGTCTGAAAAAGGAGTGATCTTTGAACTTCCTTTAAGGTGAAGCTAATAAAGATAGACTTGAAAATGAGCAGCTTGACATTCTGTGTACAAATGATAAATGATTTGGTGAATATTTGTTAGAGCATATCCAAAAGGAAGTATTATAATTACAAGAATCCCTCATTTTCCACCGTTTTATTTCTAAATTCAAGGGGAGAATTAGAAAACCTGAGATTCCATTGCATTTTGATATCACTTATCTCTCCCCAAAAAATGAACTACATTTTAAACTTCTTCTAAAAGAGACCCTCCATTGGATACTGTTCAATAGCAAAAATATGTCATGGGTGTGATTTGTGGAATTTTAGGTGAGAATATTTTCATCAGTCAATACTGCTTATATCTATTTAATTATTTAACTAAAAATTGCTTTCAGTGGGTGGTATTCCAAATTAACATATACGAATTATTAGCAGGAAGAATGCATGGTAATTATAAACTAATGTTTTGCAAAGTGGAAAAACAATACACTTAACATCACTCTGTACTGCTTTTCAAATGACACATTTCAGGCAAGTTATGCTAATTTCTATCATTCTTAGATGATAATGATACAAATCAGTTAGAATTTGGCATTAGCAATTTCCAAGTGTTTGGGGCTATGGAGAACACAAATAATGACCTCGTTAACTATGGGCTGAGAACTACATTTCCATTTCTCAGCAGTGTTGCTATAGCTGTAGACATAATATATAACATTTCACCCTAATTCATAGGTAGTTATAGCCACAGAATATCTTCCCCCCTTCCTCCAGAAACATTCTAAGATAGTAAAGAGCATACAATCCATTATTGATCATCCCAAACATTAGCTTATTTTTGAACACTTTGCTACTGCTAGGTTAATAAACAGTCATTGCCACTCTCTGATTGTTCTTTGTATGTTTAGAAACTGGAAATTTATGTAGTGTTTAGACTCTGTCAAAACTTTTGATAAATTGAAAGAGGATATATTTTTTCAAAGGCTATAGTTGCCATTCAATCTGACATTACAACTGGAAGAGTAATAAATACATGACTTTCTATGTAAGCAGAATGAAAAACAAAAGCAATGAAAAGTCTTTGATTTTAGTGTACATATGTATTAGGGAATTATTTAGATACCAATCTTATACAGTTGCCCCAAATATATGACTAGTTATAGCCAGCTAGCACTTATTCAAATAAGTAGAGAAACTCATCCATAGTACATTACCTATTATGTGGGCATTTATTCTGTGTACTAATACTAGCCCATATCTATCTATCTATCTATCTATCTATCTATCTATCTATCTATCTATCTATCTATCTATCTATCAATATACATATATTACATATTACATAATTATATATAAAAGTCTTAAAGATATATAATAATAATGATGTTTAAAATATGATTATACTGAGTCATCTGGCTAGTGATATAACTTCTCTGTAGCTTTATTTATTTAATTTTAATAAGCAGATCTGAGTAAAAGATTGATTAGATTTGGTTGAAATCTCAACTTTGCCACCTAATATCTGTAAGATTTTGCAGAAGTTACTAGAGCTTTCTGAATCTCAATTTCATCATTCCTTGAAGGAGTTGAACTACATGGCCTCTAACATAATTTTTAAAAGTTCTAAATATATGATTCTATTTTTGATAAAATTCAAGTAAAGATGCCAATTGGAATATATTTGAAGTATTATTTCCAATTGTGATACTACCCTTACTTCATATTTGCTAAAAGTATTCTTCAATCTAAGTGTGATTAATCTAAGAAATATGAAGTAACTATATTAATATTAAGTAATCTAAAATTATCAATTCATAAATTATTCTCTGGGGTAGTAATTGGAAAAGTTAGAAAAATGAAATTCTGATTTTAATGATTATCTTAGAATTCATGATGCAAAATGTATTATATGTAAAAATGTATTAACTAAGTTCTTCTGATAATCAAAATAATAAATTCCTATGGAAAATGTTCAATAGAGATTTGTTAGATACTGTGCTTAGGGATTGTTTTGTAATTAACATTGTAAACCTTAAAATTTCTTAGACTTGTGAATGTTGGAAATTTCACCATTGGAAGATTTCATGCTTGTAGGGAATTTCCTACTGATAGTGGGAACTCTATTGGAATGTGAACCCCATTGGCATGGGAGGATCTTTCTCCTCCCTACTTAAGATTACTTTAGGACAGAAACCTTTTGCTGAACATTGGAAAGGGCTTTGACCTATGCTTAAGCATAGAACAGGAAGTTCTTTGAGTCATGATTGATTTTAGAATTGATACAATAGAGATACTTGGAATGACAGAACCAGGTCTTAGAACTTCCAATCTCCACCCTGCTCAGGGTAACAGGATTTAGGAAGGGCTGCAGCAAAGGATCAAGATTTAATTATTTGAGAATATGACCTTCAACAGACATGTGCAAAGCCACAGACCTCTGGGCGGCCCTGGGTTAAGCTAGAGCCACCATTGGCACAGGGAAGACATGGACAGTGATTGGTAGATGTGAGAACTGAGGGGAGGGAACTTGGATGGTTTCCTTAAAGATAGCGGGGTCTGAGGACTGAGGTGGTTGGAGAGGTTTTGCTCTGAGAGGTTGTGCTCTGAGAAGCTTGCTCTGAAGGAAGCTGGAGGTGGAGGCCCCTGAGACTGTTTCTCCATTTTGGTCACGTGAGTGATAGGGACTGATCTCTTTTCTTTGCCTCAGCTATCTAAGGGCTTGGGCCTTTTGGCCCAGCCTAAACAGAGGGGGTATTTAAGCCCTATTCCCTTCTCTCCCCTTTCTCTCTCTCTCTCTCTCTCTCTCTCTCTCTCTCTCTCTCTCTCTCTCTAATACCTTTCTTCCTCCCGTTTGTAATTAAACTCCATAAAAGGCTAACTGCTTACTTGAGTTTTCATTAAGGAATTACATAGCTAAGTTCCTTGGCGACCTTAAATTAATATATATCAGTCTTTTAAAGTGATTTCCTTGTCACAATATCCAATTTAATTGAACAAATTAATCATAATAAAATATTCATGGATCAACTGTTACATGTAACCCAGCAAAGATAAAGAAAACCAATGTCATTATTGACTATCAAAGTTTTCCTAAATTTGAGAAAATTAATCCTTTATCATAATCCTGGTCAATAATTACCTTTATCAATAAAATTTTATTCCTAAAGAACTGCATTAATCATTAAGTACACAAAATAAAATTCTTCATAGTTTTCTGTCTCTGACTGATGGTGGGTTCAAAATTTGTGAATTCTTCATCAAAAAGTCTTCCACTGTCATTAAGTTGATATGAATCTTTAGTTCTTCAAAAACTAGATGTTTTTGATTCATTATTCACAGGCAAATTTAACAATACAAGAAATTATTTTCTGAATGTCATAATTTCAAATATAGAAAATGAGCAAGAAATATATATATGTATGTATATATAAATTAAAACCTTGACAGTAAAACTAAGTAGAAAGAAAGCAAAACAAAAGAAAGCAAAAAAATATGGATTAGTAGTACTAATATCACTTACTGCTCATATAAAATAAAAAGACTATCAAAAATGTATATGACTTATATTAATAAAAGTTCTGAAAGGTTAACATTAGGAAAACTATAATTGCATGAAAAATAAAAGTCCAATTATATCAAAAGATGCAGAAAAAATATTTTGGAATTTTAGCTACTCTTATAATTGCTCCCTGCCATATAAACTCCATTTTATGTACTGTTTTTGCCAATGTAAGCTCATTGAGGGTACAAGGACTCTCTTTTTTTCTTGCTTGTTTTTGTATTCCTCATGATTAAGAGAGTGTCTGGCCTTTCCTTGATGCTCACAAATTAAATGCTTTATTTTCAGTCATCAGCTATTCAAAACCATAGCTCAAGCCTCAAGCACAGTATCCTTATGTTAGGACATATAAAAGACTTTTGACTCTAAAAGTTAAATTGATTTTATCTAAAATAGAATGACCATAAACTGTTTTTTTAAATGAACTAGATCATAAATGCTCATACATGTACATGAAATAGTTGACATTTATAAACCTCTATAAGAGTGACACTAAACTTCACCTTTACTCCCTCCTTTCCTTCTATTGCAGTGAGAGGACATTGTCTAATCAGATGCATTAGAATAAAAATAAACATTAGACACCAAAATTGTCTCTTAATTTTCTTTCTCTCCAGCCTTAGTGAAAAAAGCTAGAGAAAGCTAATTATGGACAATTCTTGCCCCATCTCTCTCAATAATCTTGATGTCATTGTCATGCCTTACTGTTTGGCATCCTGTGAAATCCACCAAGTTCTTCCATAAAGTTACACTTATGACTTTCACTTCTGTTGTCTTCTTTTTCAAATAAAAAAAATCATTAAGGATCTCATATGTTTAGCTGACTTTTCTTTATATCTACATAATAAATCCCATCCACATGTCCCAGGTCTTCCCCAAACTCTCTGAATCATAGAAAGTGTAATCCAGGAGACCGACCTATTGACAAATATTTCATCTTTCATTTTCCAGTTTACATTCTGGATGTAACAATCACAATTTGTTTTTCTAGTATTGACTCTGTTGCTCTGTTTAATGTTCTTTAATGCCATATAGTTCTTTCTAAAATTAAAAAAAAATAAATTAGGCTGATCATCACTTCTTGTATAGCAGTATTCTATCACAATCATATGTCACATTTTGTTTAGTAATTCTTCAATTGATGGTACCCCTCAATTACCAATTCTTTGCCACCACAAAGGGAGTTGCAATAAATACTATGAAACATTTTTTTTTTCACTTTTCCCTTATCACCCTGGGAAACAGTGAGAAATGGTATTGAGGAGTCTAAGGATATACACAGTGTTAAAACTCTCTGGTTGTGATTCCAAATTGCTTTCCAGAATGGTTGAATCAATTCACAGCTTGGCCAGCAATGTATCGCTGTACCTATTTTTCTATGACCCCTACAATATTTGTCATTTTGGCCTTTTGTCACTTTAGCAAATCTGATGGTTGTATTTTGATATCTCAGTATTGTTTTTGTTTGCATTTCTCTGATGAATAGTGATTCAGAGCAGTTTTTAGTATAACTATATATTGCTGTGATTTTTATTCATCTGAAAATTGTCTGTTCATGTCTTTTGGCCACTTATTAATTGGGAGATTGGTCTTATTCTTATAATTTTCATAAAGTTCTCTATTTATTTTAAATATTTAAATATGAGATGTCTCTCTGAGAGAATATGAATAAAATTCTCCCCAATTTTTAAATTTTCTTCTAATCTTAGCAACTTTTTTACTTAAAAAAAATCTTCAATTTAATATACTCAAAATTTATCCATTTTACATTCTATAATGTTCTCTATCTCTATGTGATTCATAAATTCCTCTCTTATCTATGAATCTGATCAACAATATATTTCCAGTTTTAATTTCTTAAGATGTTTCTTGTTTAGGTCATATATGTCTTCTTCTGAGTTTTCACTTCCAGTTTCAAAGTATTGCTGTGTTTTATAGCCCTTAATCTATATCTATAATTTTTTCTTCCTTGCCATAAGGTTGTTTCTTGTCTCACTTTTGTTACCATCTTGTCCATTTTTGTTTTATACCCAACATAACTTAAAACTCTTTACTTAATATCTTTAAACACGAGCTTTATTCTTCTGCTGAAGTACTAACATCAGTACCTTGCACTTAATGGACACTCAACAGGTATTCTTTGTCTTTTATCATATCTGCAGTTGCAGTGGCTTGTTTTGCCCTCAAATAGACTTAGTGTTATTGTGGATTTAAGAAAAATATGGGGAAAAATTTTTTTTTCCCAGCATCAGCATTTGAGAAGTGTAGTGCTTGCAAACAATCCCCAAAGAGGTCTCTTTAAACAATGAAAAATAGCATTTCTCTTTCATAGTAGAGTTCCCTCAAGGCAGTGAATAAGTAAACTGAGATCTTATAAATAATAAAATAAATAAATTAGTAAATAAAATAAATAAATAATAGACAATAAGAAATGAAAGAAATTCCTCCAGGCACTATATCACACAAAGAAATATATGACATAAAAATCAATGAGATAATAAATGAATGCAAATCTAGGAAATTCCGGACATTATGCGAAAGATTTATTAACAGGTCAACACATATGAATGAAACAATCACATACATCTTCATTTTTCTTGTAAAACTATTATAACAAAGCAGCAGAGACATTTTAATTGCACTGTAATTTTCTAATTATGGAGTAATATAATCTCTTCAGCAAAAGGATAAGAAAATGATAAAGAAAAAAAACCAGATTCCTTTGTTTTCTGTAGGTTGCCAAAGCATACTCATTCTATTCCTATATAGCAACAATTTAAGAATAGGTTGCTTATTTTCTAGAGAAATGTATAGTCAAGTATGCAAAAATAACTTTCTATTTGAATTTTTCAAATGATGTGATGGCATTAACATGGCATATTAATGATGCTTTTATGAAAAAAAATTAAGCTGGTCTCACTATCTCTAAAAGTGACAGTGGTCAAGAGGAGAGCAGTTTAAATTGCTTGCCTAATCCTTGCCTGTTTATTAAGTATTTGAACAAAAAGAAAAAAAGCATATTACAGAGCCTTGTTAAGGTTTTTTTATTTTTTCATGTTTTTTAGACATAAGGATTATCTCTTTGGACTAGAATATGTATTTGTAGTTTAGGTACTTCTACTACTTTCAATGAAGTGACTATCTTCGCTAAGCAATTTAATAATTTTGAAGATATTGTGAGAGTTGCACAAAAAGGATCTAATTGTGTGTTCACAAACCTATGGCATGTGTACTGGAGGGAACTGCACCCTTCCCACCTCCATGCACATCTGAAGACATTTCTCACAAGACCCACCCCTCTGCCCACCAGCCCAATGGGAGCACATACTCTGCCCCCAGTTTGGGGAAAACATGGGGGGTTCTCGTGTGGCCTGAGAATTGCAGTTTGGACACCCAGGCTCTAAAAGTTTTGCCTTCACTGGTCTGGTTGATTATAAGAACCAAATGTAAAAATCTCATAATGAAAACAAAGATCTATTTGACTGTGATAATTTAAATGTAAAATGACTAAAGTAGAAGTGTCATATGAATCTCAAAAAAATATCCTTTTTGAATCAAATAGATATTTTTGACCAACAAGAAGAGAGCTATAAATGTCATGGTCACATATTTGAATTGAATCTACACAAAAGAAGAGCCTGGAGTACTATGCTGTTATGCAGTGACAAACTTAAAGGTGTGAAAATGGAAAATTAGTCTGGCTACTGTCATTAGAAGCCTCCACAGTGATTGTAAAGTGAATTACCCAGGTAAAAGAAAGTTGAAAGAATAACCCATGTTTAAGAGTAAAGGGTCCTAAGCAAGTGAATAATCAAGATTAAATATCAATCAATTAATAAAAAACTGTAATTAGGTACCCTAAAATACATTTACACACATTTATGTGAATTAGTAGTAATGATACTTTATAAGGATCTTTTTTAAAATAGCATTACTCAAAATTAACTATAATGGACACACCTTATCTAAATAGATGCCAATTAAATGTCAACCTTGTACTAAATTTTTCTTCCTTAAAATATTCATATTTTTCAAAGATATAATTGACCTGATTATATGTGTATATTAAAGGGAGAAAAAAACTTTAAAAATAAAGATGGCAATAGTTTTAAAATGACAAATTCTTTGTGCTTCTTTTGTAAAACTCTTTTTACTCTAATTGTCAGCATTTTCAGTTTCCTCATGACAGAATGTTGATGGAGATAGAAAATTAGGTAAATGTATAACCTTCTGGTTTAAAAGGAAATTCCTGACCCCTGGTTATCTCTGGGTAAGTAATTTGATCTCTCAGTGCCCCAGAAAATTGTCTAAATGAAAAGATAATATCAAAACTACCCAATCCCCTTCTTGATAACAACTGAATATGAACATATCTCAATCATTTAAATCACTAATAGATCTTAGACCAAGTGCTAAAAGTCCATCAAACTATAATGATATAGGATATTAATCATGCTTAGCGAGATGAGGAAATGGGGAATGTAATACAGACATTTGGTAGGGATTTTTGTAACAAGCATTTATACTACATATTTTAAGACTGTATCTTGCTCTAATCCACCTGAATGTCACCTCCCTTTTACTTAATATAGTAATTATATAAGAAACCACTATAAAGTAACAATAGCAAGAGAGAAGATTGCAAAAAGGGGAACCTAGAAATCACAAAGGTCAAAGGAGCATAATTGTTTCTTGGAAACCACATTACATATTAATTAATTATTAGACTATGTGATAAATCATAGGAAGCTAATTCTTGCTGTAAGGGTCCTTCGGTATTGCTAGATGCCATGCTCTGTAAACCTTAGATAAGCTCAAAATAGCCACAATTAAAGCAATAGAACACCTAATTTTTCTCAGAATTTATGGTGTAGATATTTTAATAAACTAATTCCAAGGTGACATGAATAAGATTTAACCTGTCCCCTCTCCAACCCCAATAAAATGACACCTCATCTCTTAAACCTTGAACAGTCTTTTTTATGTCCTTTGGTACATGGAACTCAAGTGGTTCCAAATCTGATCCACAGTTACATAAGTGACTTTTCCAATCCTCAATCTCTTCCAATTGATGCCTACATTCTTCCACCACCCCATTGTAATCCCCATAACATCTCTCTCTGAAACCCTACCTCTGTACCTCTGTATTTTCAGTACATTATTAAAGTGTGAAAGAATCATTACTTTCCTCCCCACAAGTACCCAAAGAACAGGATATTCTAACCTTCATTTAACAAAATGCAAAAATATTTCTAAATTATTTGAAAGTTATGATCATATGAATTCCAGGTTGTTAAATAATTTCTTATGAACAGAAAATATTAATCCAGCAGCACTTTCAGTTTTTTCAATAGTTGAAGACCTGTCACCTTTGATTTTTGAGAAAAATAGCATTCATTTTATGTATATTTACTCTTTAGAAAAAATCAATGTGATGTTATGATTTCAAAAGGATTTTTTAGTTAAACCTTTTCTGTCAATTGACATTTTCCCTGAGAAATGTTAAAATATGTTTAAGGCAGATTAAACTTGTTGGGTTTGTAGTATAGGAAATGATATAGTCAATTTTATACTTAGTCTTAGAAACAATATGTAATATGGGCCTCAGTAGTTGTAATTTCTTTTCATTTCTTTGTTCATTAAATTTTTTTTCATGAAAGACATGCTTTCATATTGGTCATTTATTTTATTTTATTTTAGCATTTATTTTAAAATCTTTTTTTTATTTTTAGTTATATGTAGAAACAGTTTTTGATAATTGTTATCCAACATTTTACAATTCAGATTCTCTATTTCCCTACCTCTCCTTTTTAAGACAGTCAGTAGTCTGATATAGGTTATACCAATGTTATCATGCCATATATATTTCCATATTCCTCATGCTTTGAGGGGAGCCATACAATAAAACTCATGAAGGAAATAGGGAGAAAATGGCATATGTTGATTTGCAGTCAGACTCTAACATGTCCATCTTTGTGAATAGTGTTTTTCACCATGAATCCTTTAGGTTTACCTTGGGGACTTGCTTTGCTGATAACAGTTTAGTTTTTTATAGTTGATCATTGCACAGTATTTCTGTTACTGTATTCAGTATTCTGCTTCTGTTCAATTGATTTTGCTTCACTTCATATAAATCTATACAGATTATTATGAACTCATCTTCTTCATCACTGATCATTGTTTTAAGAACAAACTCAGACATAGCCAAAACCCCAAAATAAAACCAAAGATACCCTGATAAAAGGTGACTCCAGGGTTCTTTCTCTCAAGGTGGATAGCATTCCCTATCATAAGGCTTTCAGGATTGTCCTGGAGCATTGCATTGCTGAGAGTAGCCAAGTTTTCACAGATAATCATTGGGTAATATTGCTGTTATTGTGTACAGTGTTCTCCAAGTTCTACTTATATTGCTCTGCATCAGTTCCTGCAGATCTTTCCAGCTTTTTCTGAAATTATCTTGCTTATCATTTCTTATAGTACAATAGTATTCCATTTCCAATATGTACCACATTTTGTTCAGCCTTTTCCCAATTGATGGACATCTTCTCAATTTCCGATTCTTTGCCACTACAAAAAGAACTGCTATAAATATTATTGTACAAATAGGTCCTTTCCCCATTTGAGGCAGAATTTGGAGGGGGGAGATTTGGGAATGGGAAGCAGACCCAATAGTTGTATTACTGGATCAGAAGGTATGCACAGTTTTATAGCCCTTTCAGTATAGTTCCAAATTGCCCTCCAGAATGAATGGATCAGTTCACAAGAGAGTTACATTTTCTCAGTGCTTTTTGATACAGAAACCAAAATCTTAGCCATCTTCTGAAATAAGCTCAAGCTTTCCTAAACACTTTTTACAATCAACTAGTTTTGAAGAATGTACAATTCATACCATACAGGCAGGATTCTTCATACACATTATCTCCACCACAGTTTCAAACAATTTTAGATTGATATTAATTTGGTGGTGGAATTTAATTCAGTATCTGATAATCACTCTTTAATCATACATAATTTGTCTTCCATCTCCAACATTTTATTGTAGCTCTTTTCTTCATTGGCATATGTAACATTTTAATCTTTTGGTTGCTGTTGTTTTAATGTTTAATCATTAATTCTTTCTTGAAAATTGACTCCCTTTTTTCTCTGTAAACGTGGATAGGCCAGGTTTTCTTTGAACTTTCTGAATGTTTCTTCATCTTCTTTGTTTTACTTTCTCTTCCTAGAATTTAAACATGCTTTCTTTCAAAGGCTCTTTTCAAAGACAGGGGTAACTTTTTACTTAGGCATTAAAGGTGACTTTCCTAATTGCACAAAGTTAGCAGATACTAAGGAGGGATTTATATAGTCTTTTGACTCCAGATATAGTTTTACTATGTACTTTACTTTTCTTGCCTTAATTTACACCTTTTTCTGCTATTATATTAGAAAAAAAAGAGAATGAATCCTGTAAAGAAATGAATTTTTAAGGGTATCAAATCACTCTTCCTCCCCAGCTCCCCCAAAAAAAGGTACATGAGAAAATAAGTGAAAAGAAAAAAATATAATAATTATACAGAGACAGGCATAAAAGAGCCATTTGATCATTTTAAGAAGTTCTATTTTCCTTTAAATGCATAATGGATTTTGCATTCATTTTCACTAGAATATATCATGTGAGTCAGTATCCCTCTCTCTTTCTCTCTCTTTATCTATTTGCCTATAAATATATCTATTTAGGGGTCAGCTGGGTTGCTCAGTGGCTTGAGAACCAAGCCTAGAAATGGGAGGTCGTAGGTTCAAATCTGGCCTCAGCCACTTCCTAACTGTGTGACCTGGGCAAGTCACTTGACCCCCATTGCCTAGCCCTTACCACTCTTCTGCCTTTGAGCCAATACACAGTATTGACTCCAAGATGGAAGGTAAGGGTTTAAAAAAATAAATATATCTATCTAATTTTTTTAATTACTAAGTTATACTTTGTATGAAAAGAAGAGAAACATTTTTATTTGAATTTAAAAGTCTTTTGCTTATTCCTTTCCTTACATGATAAAAAATGAAATATATTCCAAATACTAAATAGGACTTGGATATTTTAAATGTCATTAATATCCAATTTCCATTTGATCTTTATTCTTCTTTTGTAGGATAATTTCAAGTTAATTGGAGAATGACTGAACAAGTTGTGATACATAATTATAATGGAATATTCTTGTGCCTTAAGAAATGACAAACAAAATGATCCCCAAAATATATGGAATGATTTGAATAATTTAACTACTACCAGTGCAGCAAGAATCCAGGACAACTCCAAGGAACTCATGATGTAAAATGCTATCCCCCACCACCACAATGAGAATTAGAGCATTCTATTACTCATGTAATTTCCTCCATGAGTTTCTTTTTTGTATAAGAGATATGTATCTTCTTTCAGAAAATTATTAACCCATGGAATTATGTATTAAATTATAGCACATGTACAAATATGCTATATTGTTTGCCTTCTCAGGACAGAGGAAAGGATGAGATGAAGAGAACATGGATCACAAAATATTAGAAAATGATTATTAGAATAGTATCTCCATATAATATGGAACATATGAAAATAGATAAAATGATGATATTCAATATCCAAAAGAAATTTCAGGTTAAACAAATGTTGAAATATTTGTGAAGAGTTCATTACAAATTACTCAGATATATATGTTTTAAAAATGTAGTATTTTACTCGTTATGACCAAGATTTAGAATGGTATCATGCATTGAGAAATTCGTCCCTCTATGTTTCTCTTCATTTATAATTTACTCTCTCATTGAGTATAGGCAAATCACCCCACAAGTGTTTCCTAAACATATTGTTCTTTTAGCCCCCAGTAGTGAGAGTGGACCCCAGTAAAATCATAGCCATTGTTGGCCCAGAATCATTCCTCACATGAGACCTCCAAAACCCCTCCTTTCCAACACCCCCTCTGCTTTACTTGGTAATAACTGGCTGGTCTTGACAATTCCATCCTTACATGTAATTTTTTATGCTATAGAAAACTAAGTTTCAGTGAGGTAAACTAAGTCATTGTACTAATATTACTAACCAATATCCATGCAAAAAGCTTACCTAATCACTTAGCCTACATCATTTTCTCTATAAAATACTAGCTGTGATCAATAAACTTCACCTATGATTGCTACCAACTTCAGTTGACACGTGTCATCCTTCTCACCTTGTCTCATTCTCCTTATCCCTTCAGGACCCCCAGATGTTTATCAGGGTTCCTTAGGATCCCCTAACAATTCCTTGAAAAAATAGATTTGGGACATTTTATTAGACATGATTAGGCATTTCTCCTAAATGTGGGTTTTACGATTGTTTTAATGTGTTAGGGTGAAGAGAGCCCTGTATGTATGGTATAAATGTGTGACAAAGATTTTTCAAAACCTGGTCAAACAGGGTAGTCTCTTCAAGGCCAGAGAGCAAAAATGGTTACCTTCTCTGCCTCCGGCCAGTAAGTAAACAATCTGACTGCTTCTCTGAGATAACAAGGTTTAGTAATGTTGATAACTGGGTATTGGAATGAGGGAAGTGGGTTGTGGATTATTCCCTATCTCTGATAAAACTGACATATTTCCCCACCATCTGACTTTGATGGAAAATCTCTTCAGTACTTGATCAAAGTTAAAGCTACACTGAATATAATCTCTGACTGATATTTCCCTTCTATCCTTAGATAAACATAGGTAAAACTCACTTAGGAGCAAGTCTCTAGATTGTAAATTGAATAAAAATTCAGGCTTCAGGAACAATCAAGTCTACCCTGGGTGATGACCTCCAAAGGCAAAGGGAAGAGTGATTAGCTCATTCTAAGATCTCGTTCCTCACACAGAGTCCCAGGACTTCCCAAAATCTCTTTTCACAAATGTAAAACAAAATCATTAGATTATTAATTTGACCTAGTCTATGATGTGGAACTTCTATAAACAATTTTTTGAGAAGTCTTGAAAGATAAAAATGGCACTGTAAAACCTATTCCAGGAGAATACAATTACCCCCAAGATCTTAGCAAGTTGGAAAAGTGTCGGTTATGGGTCTGAAGATGAATTATACTTCACCTAGAAAAGTTTTGAGAGATTTTTTCATTATTTCCCTGTATATACTTGATCTTGTTCTTCCAAATAAACTTTATTATGGTTTCTTCTAATCAAGTAAAAATATTTTTTGGTAGTTCAATGGGTACGGCACTAAATAAGTAAATTAATTTGAGTATGATTGTCATCTTCATTATGATAGCTTCTCCAAACAATGAGCAATCAATGTTTTTCCAATTGTTTAGATCTAGGTTTAATTGTGTGGAAAGTGTTTTGTAGTTGTGTTCATATAGTTCCCGTGTTTGTCTCAGCAGAGAGATTCCTAAGTATTTTATATTGTCTAGGGTGATTTTAAATGGAATTTCCCTTTCTAATTCTTGCTGCTGAGATGTGTTGGAGATATATAGAAATGCTGATGACTTATGTGGGTTTATTTTGCATTCTGCAACTTTGCTAAAGTTGTTCATTATTTCCACTAGCTTTTAGTTGATTCTCTAGGATTCTTTAAGTAGACATTCATATCATCTGCAAAAAGTGATAGCTTAGTCTCCCCACTGCCAATTTCTATACCTTCAATTTCTTTTTCTACTCTAATTGCTACTGCTGGTGTTTCTAGTACAATGTTAAGTAATAGAGGTGATAATGGGCATCCTTGTTTTACTCCTGATCTTATGGGGAAGGCTTCTAGTTTATCTCCATTGCATATAATGTTTCCTGATGGTTTTAGATATTTGCTATTTATTAGTTTTAGGAAAGGTCCCTCAATTCCTATGCTTTATAGTGTTTTCAATAGGAATGAATATTGTATTTTGTAAACGACTTTTTCTGCATCTGTTGAGATATTCATGTGATTTTTGTCACTTTGCTTGTTAATATGGTCAATTATGTGAATGGTTTTCCTAATATTGAACCATCCTTGCATTCCTATTATAAATCATACCTGGTCATAATGAATAACCCTTGTGATCACTTGCTGGAGTCTTTTTGCTAATATTATATTTAAGATTTTTGCATCTATGCTTATTAAGGAGATTGATATATAGTTTTCTTTCTTTGTTTTTGACCTTCCTGGCTTTGGAATCAGTACCATATTTGTGTCATAAAGGAATTTGGTAGAACTCCTTCTTTGCTTATTCTGTCAAATAGTTTGTATAATATTGGGATTAGTTTTTATTTGAATGTTTGAGATAATTCGTTTTTAAATCCATCTGGACCTGGGTATTTTTTTAGGGAGTTCTTTGATGGCTTGTTCAATTTCTTTTTCTGATATGGGGTTAAGTATTCTATTTCTTCCTCTGTTATGTGTAATTTGGGCATTTCCACAATATAAGAGGGTGAAAAAGCTCCCACCCATATGTGAGGTGATCTACCCCCCCACCCCACATATGAAGCAAGAGTCAGAGCCAGCGGGCACCAGAATCAGCAAGTGAGTGAGGGACACCTCTGGAGTGAGCAATGGGTACCTCTAGGTTGTTGGGAGCTGACTAAGACCACTGAGGACCTAACCCTGAGAGCAGCTACACCTGAAACCCTGGCAGGTTGGGGAGGGCAAACCATGGGCCCCCTTGGGAAGGAAGTGCAGAGGAGGGAACCAAACAGCAGAAGATGCACCTGAAACTCTGGTGGGCTGAGGAGTTCAGACTCTGGGCATTCTCAGAAAGGAGGTGCAGAGAAGGGCAGTGAACAGCAGAAGCTGTGGAGATTCGAGAGCTTGCCTCAGGCAAAATCCTTGCTCCTTCACTCCATACACAGAAATCCTGCCCATCTCACTCGATCTCTGACAAAAAAGGAAAGAAAAAACCTTCACAGTGATGGCAAATTGTGCCCAGGACCCATAATCTCCCTCCACCACCAAAAAAAAAAAAAGACATTGACCCTCAATAATTTTTACAGAAGAAAAACCCAGGCTACAAAGGAAATAGAGGAAGGAACTCAGACAAAGCCAAAGCCTTCAAAAAATGGAAATTCTCCACAAGCTCTTGGAGAATTTAAATTGGAGCTTATCAAAAAGATGGAAGCTTTCTGGCAAGAAAAGTCTGAAATAGTTCAAAGAGAAAATAACAGTTTTAGATACAAGAACTCTGAATTAAAGAAACAGCTGGAAGCCACAAAAAGCAAAATAGAACAAACCAAAAAGGAAATTCAAAAGATTATAGCAAAAATTTAAAAGATTAAGGCAGAAAAACAAATGATTATAACAGAAAACCAGGCCTTAAGGACCAGATTTGGGCAACTGGAAACCAATGATCTTGCAAAACAGCAAGAATTAATAAAGCGAAGTCAAAAGACTGACAAAATAGAAGAAAACATAAAATATCTCACTGACAAGATGACAGATCAAGAAAACAGATCAAGATGAGACAATTTGAGAATCACTGGTTTACCTGAAAATCCAGAAACAAACAGAAATCTTGACATCATACTACAAGAAATCATCCAAGAAAACTGCCCTCATGTTCTTGAACAAGGGGGCAAAATAGACATTGAAAGAGTTCACATAACACCCTCTACACCAAATCTCCAAAAGACTACTCCAAGGAATAAAATTGCCAAGTCCAAGAGCTTTCAATCAAAGGAGAAAATTCTACAAGAAGCCAAAAACAGAAAATTCAAACACCAAAGAGTACAAATCAGAATTACACAAGACCTATCAGCTTCCACACTAAAGGGCCACAAGGCCTGGAACATAATATTCAGAAAGGCAAGAGAATGGGGTCTTCAACCAAGTATCACCTATACATAAAAACTGACTATATACTTTCAGGGGAATGTATGGGCATTCAACAAAATAGAACTTTTTCAAGTATTTGTAAAGAAAAGAGCAGAACTAAGTGGAAAGTTTGATATTCAAACATATAGATCAAGAGAAAAATGAAAAGGTAAATAAGAGAGGGAAAAGGGGAAAAATGTTTTTTTTTAATCCACTCTTCTTTGAGGGCTACAATTAGATAAAATTACATATATATATGTATATATATATATGTATATGTATATACATATATATACATATATATAAATATATGGGGAAAATTCTATTTTAAACTCTCAAAAATTGGATTTATTACTATAATAATTAGAAGCATTATTCACAGGAGACTTCTAGTCAAGATGACAGCTTAGAGGCAGCGAAAGTTCAGACCTCTGAAATCCCTTCCTTACCAATCACAAACTGAATGCTCCCAGTACACCAAAATTCAAATTGAACAACAGGATAGACCTGGGGAACCCTCCTCCTGGAACTGGATCAAAAGATACAGCCCCCCAAAAGCCAGAACCCTAGATCACTAGGATCTAAGGGATAGGCAGAAGGAAGGTCCCTGGACCCATGTCCCCCAACACAGAGTGCTGAGCCCACGGCAGCAGTGGGAACATCAGGGCCAGCAAAAGGGCCTCAAGGCTGGCTATTCTGAAGGACTCACCTTGAAAGCAACCTGAGCCAGTCTCCAGGGTGCCCAACACAGCTGGCAGGAAAACACAGAGAGAAGGGGAAAGCCTGTAACTACCTGGCTGGGTTCTTCCATCTGAGTCTCAAGGGAGGCTCCAGCTTTAGAGCACCAGCTGAACCCAATCCCATCAGGAGCCCTCAGAGCTTCTGAAAGGACAGAAACATCAGGGCTGGCAAAGGGGTTACTCTGAAGGGCTTACCTTGAAGCCAACCTGGGACAGTCTCCAGGCATTCAACACAGATTGTGGAGGAGGAGGTTTTTTGGTTTGGGAATCATTCGGCCCAACACCCAGGTGAACATAATCCCATCAGGAGCCCTCAGAACCCAGGGAGGCCAGGACCCCTCTCCCCTTAGAGAGCAGGGTCTTCGGAAAGAACAAAAGCCTTAGCTCCTGCAAAGGGGTTGCTCCAAAGGGCATTCCTTGAAAGTAACCTGGGCTAGTCTCAGGGCACTCAACACAGACTGTAGAGAAGAAGGTTTTTTGTTTGTTTTTTTTTGCTTCAGGGCTCATTTGGCCCAAACCAGCTGAACCTAATCCCATCAGGAGGCCTCAGAGCCCAAGGAGGCTACAACCACTTGCCCCTTAGAGAGCATGGTCTTCTGAAAGAACAGAAACTTAGAGGCGGAGTCAAGATGGTGGCCTAGAAGGAGCATAGACCTGGAATACTGGCCAGAGCTTCGAAGATCGTCCATATGTGCTACAGCCATTCAGGAAGTTTAGAACTCAGAGCAAACCCAGCCCAACCAAGCTGAACATAATCCCATCAAAAGTCTCCAGAACACAGGGAAGCCCAGGCTCCCCACCCACCCTCATTGACTGCTGGACTTTAAGCCAATCAAAAGCCTCCAGAGGACAGGGAAGCTCAAACCCCCAACAACCCTCCCCCAGAGACTACACCAAGAGATCTTCTGTTAAAGCTCCAAGAGGGGAAACTGATAGAAGTGCTCAAAAAAACAAAAAAAAATGAGAGTAACAAGAAAGCAGACAAATACAGGGAGTAAAGAAGGGGTGAATTTGAGCAAACAACAGAAAAAAAGAAGAAAGAAACTACAATAGACAGCTACTACTCAGCAAATATATATATATATATAATATATATATATACATTACTAGAGCTAAAAAAAAGAGGTTATGACTAAAAGAAATTGGAAAAGAAACAAATGGGGGTAAATTTATATGTCACAAAGAAGCTCATGGCCGGAGGGGGGAGAGCATGGATACACTGTAAGGGTAAAGAGGTTGGAGATAGGAAATACTCAACTCTTACGTACTTTGAAACTGACCCAAAGAGGGAAGAACAATCCAATCCATTGGGGAAGAGAATAGATTTGCTCCCTATAGCGGAGTGGAAGCAGTACAAGTGAGGGAGAGAAGGGGGGGGGGAGAAATTTTAAAAAGACTACAGGGGAAAATAAGGGAGGGAATAAGAAGTGAGGGGGGTAGAAAGGGAAGTAAAATAAGGGGGAGAAAGGGGGGGACTGACTATAAACCAACATTGATATAGAAGGAAATAGTGAAAGAAGAAAAGGCAGGACCAGGAGTAGAAATCAAAAAGCTGAGAAATACACAGCTAGTAATCATAACTCTGAATGTGAATGGAATGAACTCACCCATAAAATGCAAGCGAATAGCAGAGTGGATTAGAATCCAAAACCCTACCATATGCTGTCTGCAAGAAACACATACAAAGAAGGTAGATACACATAGTGTGAAAGTAAGAGGATGGAGCCAAATCTATTGGGCATCAAATGATAAAAAGAAGGCAGGAGTAGCAATCATGATATCTGACAAAACCAAAGTAAAAATAAATCTAGATAAAAGAGATAGGGAATGTAATTACATCCTGATAAAAGGCAGTATAGACAATGAGGAAATATCTGTACTCAATATGTATGCATCAAATGACAGAGCATCCAAAATTTTGAAGGAGAAACTAGAGGAGCTCAAGGATGAAATAGATAGAAAAACTATACTAGTGGGAGATTTGAACCTTCCCCTATCCAAACTAGATGAATCAAATTAAAAAAATAAATAAGAAAGAGGTGAGAGAAGCAAATGAAATCTTAGAAAAATTAATGTTAGTAGAGACATGGAGAAAAATAAATAGGGACAAAAAGGAATACACATTCTTTTCAGCAGTACATGGTACATTCACAAAAATTGACCATGTACTAGGGCACAAAACCACTGCAAACAAGTGCAAAAGGGCAGAAATAATAAATGCAACCTTCTCAGACCACAATGCAATAAAAATAATAATTAGTAAGGGTACATGGAGAGATAAATCAAAAATTAATTGGAAATTAAACAATATGATTCTTCAAAACCAGCTAGTTAAAGCACAAATCATAGAAACAATTAATAACTTCATTGAAGAAAATGACAATGGTGAGACATCCTTTCAAACCCTATGGGATGCAGCCAAAGCAGTATTCAGGGAAAAATTTATATCCATGAGTTCATATATAAATAAATTAAGAAGGGCAGAGGTCAATAAATTGGGCATGCAAATTAAAAAACTAAAAATTGAACAAATTAAAAATCCTCAGATGAAGACTAAATTAAAAATCCTAAAAATCAAAGGAGAAATTAATAAAATTGAAAGTCAAAAATATTGATTTAATAAATAAAAAGTGAAGCTGGTACTTTGATAAAACAAATAAAATTAACAAAGTATTAGTCTAATTTAAAAAAGTAAAGAAATAAACCAAATTGACAGTATGCAAGATGAAAATGGAGACCTCACCTCTAATGAAGAGGAAATCAAGATAATCATTAAAAACTACTATGCCCAACTATATGGCAATAAATATACCAACCTAGGTGATATGGATGAATATTTACAAAAATATAAATTGCCTAGACTAACAGAGGAAAAAAATAGATTTCTTAAATAATCACCTATCAGAAAAAGAAATCCAACAGGCCATCAAAGAACTTCCTAAGAAAAAATCCCCAGGGCCTGATGGATTCATCAGTGAATTCTATCAAACATTCAAAGAACAGCCAACCCCAATACTATACAAACTATTTCACAGGATAAGCCAAGAAGGGGTTCTACCAAATTCTTTTTAGGACACAAACATGATACTGATCCCAAAGCCAGGCAGGTCAAAAACAGAGAAAGAAAAATATAGGCCAATCTCCCTACTGAATATAGATGCAAAAATCTTAAATAGGATACTAGCAAAAAGACTCCAGCAAGTAATCACAAGGGTTATCCACTACGATAAGGTATGATTCATAATAGGAATGCAAGGATGGTTCAATATTAGGAAAACCATCCACATAATTGACCATATAGATAAGCAAACTGACAAAAATCACATGATTATCTCAATAGATGCAGAAAAAGCCTTTGACAAAATGCAACACCCATTCCTATTGAAAACATTAGAAAGTATAGGACTAGAAGGGGCTTTCCTAAAAATAATAAACAGTATGTACCTAAAACCATCAGCAAACATCATCTGCAATGGGGAAAAAATCAAAGCCTTCCCAAAAAGATCAGGAGTCAAACAAGGATGCCCATTATCACCACTATTATTTAATATTGTTCTAGAAACACTAGCAGTAGCAATTAGAGAAGGAAAAGAAATTGAAGGTATTAAAATTGGCAATGAGGCGACCAAGCTGTCACTCTTTGCGGATGATATGATGATTTACTTAAAGAATCCTGGGGAATCAACCAAAAAGGTAATTGAAATAATCAACAATTTTAGCAAAGTTGCAGGATACAAAATAAACCTACATAAGTCATCGGCATTTCTATATATCTCCAACCCAGTTCAGCAGTAAGAATTAGAAAGAGAAATGTCATTTAAAGTCACCCGAGACAATATAAAATACTTAGGAATCTATCTGCTGAGACAAATACAGAACCTATATGAACACAACTACAAAACACTCTCCACACAATTAAAACTAGATCTAAACAATTGGAAAAACATTGATTGCTCATGGGTGGGATGAGCTAACACAATAAAAATGGCCATCCTACCCAAATTTATCTATCTATTTAGTTCCGTACCCATTGAACTACTAAAAAACTATTTTACTGAATTAGAGAAAACCATAATAAGTTCATTTGGAAGAATAAAGGATCAAGGATATCGAGGGAAATAATGAGATAAATACAAAGGAATGTGGTCTTGCAGTACCAGATCTCAAAGTATATTACAAATATATCAAAACAATTTGGTACTGGCTAAGAGACAGAAAGGAGTGTCAGTGGAATAGACTTGGGGTAAATGACCTAAGCAAGACAGTCTATGACAAACCCAAAGACCCCAGCTTTTGGGACAAAAATCCACTATTTGATAAAAAACTGCTGGGAAAATTGGAAGACAGTGTGGGAGAGATTAGGTTTGGATCATCACCTCACACCCTACACCAAGATAAACTCAGAATGGGTGAATGACTTGAATACAAAGAAGGAAACTATAAGTAAATTAGGTGAACACAGAATAGTATACATGTCATACCTTTGGGAAGGGAAAGATTTTAAAACCAAGCAAGGATTAGAAAGAGTCACAAAATGCAAAATAAATAATTTTGACTACATCAAATTAAAAAGGTTTTGTACAAACAAAACCAATGTAACTAAAATTAGAAGGAAAACAACAAATTTGGAAACAATCTTCATAACAAAAACCTCTGACAAAGGTCTAATTACTCAAATCTATAAAGAGCTAAACCAGTTGTACAAAAAATCAAGCCATTCTCCAATTGAAAAATGGGCAAGGGACATGAATAGGCAATTTTCAGTTAATGAAATCAAAACTATTAATAAGCACATGAAAAAGTGTTCTAAATCTCTTATAATCAGAGAGATGCAAATCAAAACAACTCTGAGGTATCACCTCACACCTAGCATATTGGCCAACATGACAGCAAAGGAAAGTAATGAATGCTGATGGTGATATGGCAAAGTAGGGATATTAATGCATTGCTGGTGGAGTTGTGAAATGATCCAACCATTCTGGAGGGCAATTTGGAACTATGCCCAAAGGGTGATAAAGACTGTCTGCCCTTTGATCCAGCCATAGCAGACTTGTACAAGAATATTCATAGCTGCACTCTTTGTGGTGGCCAAAATTTGGAAAATGAGGGAATGCCCTTCAATTCGGGAATGGCTGAACAAATTGTAGTATATATTGGTTATGGAATACTATTGTGCTAAAAGGAATAAAGTGGAGGAATTCCATGGAGACTGGAACAACCTCCAGGAAGTGATGCAGAGTGAGAGGAGCAGAACCAGGAGAATATTGTACTCAGAGACTGACACATTGTGGTACAAGAGAACGTAATGGACTTATCCAGTAGTGACTTTACAATGTCCCTCAACAATCTGCAGCAATCTATGAGAAAAAAACAAAACAAAACTATCCTCAAGCAGAGGACAAACTGAGGGAGTAAAAAAACTGAGGAAAAGCAACTGCTTGACCACAGAGGTTGAGGGGACATGATTGAGGAAAGACACTAAATGAGCACCCTAATGCAAATACCAACAACAAAGAAATGGGTTCAGAGCAAGGACACATATGATACCCAGCTGAATCGCTCGTCGACTAGGGAAGGGGTTCTGGGGGGTGGGGGAAGGAAAAGAAAATGATCTGTTTCCAATGAATAATGTATGAAAATGACCAAATAAAATAATGTTTAAAATGAAAAACAAAAAAAAAAACAAAACAAAAAAATTATTCACAGGAAGATATTGGGGCATTAAGTGCTATAAGACGATATTAAAAAAAAAAAACAGGGAGGGGAAGAATCAAAGATGGCACTGAGAGATACTTAAAGAAATAAAATAAATAGGATAATCTTTATCACACAAAAATACACATGGGAAAGGGCGGGGAAGAATACTCTTATCAAAAGGAGAGGAAGAGAGTGCTAATAGGTAATACTTAAACCTTACTCTCAGTCAAATCAATACTGAGAGGAAAGAGCATCCAGATCCATTGGGGTATTGAATTCAATCTTAGCATACTGGATAAGTGAAAAGGGAAAACTAAGGTGGGGTAGGGGACAGGGAGTACAAAAAGGGAGGGAAAGAGAGGGGGAGGGAACATGACATACCCTAAAAAAGGGAACAAAAAGGGAGGGGTCAGAAAGGGAAGCATATTAAGGGAGGGGATTAGGGGAACTGATTAAAAGCAAACCACTGGTTTAAAAAGATATAGCAAAAGAAGAAATTACAGAACTAGGAGAGGATATCAAAATGTTGGGAATACACAAGTGACAATCATAATCTTGAATGTGAAGGGGATGAACTCACTCATAAAATGAAAACAAATAGGAGAATGGATTAGAATCCAAAATCCTACCATATGTTGTCTACACGAAATTCACCTGAGGTGCGTAGATACTCAGAAGATTAGAATTAAAGGTTGGAGCAAAACCTATTGGGCCTCAAATGATAGAAAGAAGGTAGGATTTGTAATCATGATATCTGACAAATTCAAAGCAGAAATAGATCGGATTAAAAGGGATAGGGAAGGTAAAAACATCTTGATAAAAAGGAGTATAGACAATGAGGAAATATCAGTAATCCACATGTATGCACCAAATGGTATAGCTTCCAAACTTGCAAAGTAGAAACTAATGGAATTGAAGGAGGAAATAGATAGTAAAACTATACTAGGGGAGACCTGAATCTACCACTATTAAATTTAGATAAATCAAATAAATAAATAACTAAGAAGGAGGTAAAAGATGTGAATGAAATCTTAGAAAAATTATAGTTAATAGATATATGGAGAAAAATAAATAGGCACAAAAAGGAATATACCTTCTTTTCAGCAGCAAATGGTACATTCACAAAGATTGACCATGTAGCAGAACCTAAAAACATGGCAAATAAATGTAGAAAATCAGAAATAATAAATGCAAACTTTTTCAGATCATAACTCAATAAAAAGAATGATCATTAGGTGTACATAGAGAGACAAATCAAAAATTAGTTGAAAATTAAATAATATGATTCTGCAAAATCCATTAGTTAGAGAACAAATCATAGAAACAATTAATAATGCCATTGAAGAAAATGAGAAGGATGAGACATCCTTTCAAAATCTATGGGATGAAGCCAAAGCTCTACTCAGAGGAAAATTTATATCCTTCAGTTCATATATTAACAAAGTAGGGAGGGCAGAGGTCAATAAATTGGAAGTGCAAATCAAAAAACTTGAAAGTGAACAAATTTAAAACCCCCAGATGAAAACTAAAATAGGCATCCTAAAAATTAAGAAAGAAATTAATAAAAATGAAAGTGAAAGAACTATTGAACTAATAAACAAGACTAGAAGCTGATATTTTGAAAAAAAAAAACAAACAAAATAGACAATGTACTCATCAATCTAATAAAAAAAGGAAAGAAGAATACCAAATTAAGAGTATCATAGATGAAAAGGGAAATCTCACCTTCAATGAAGTAGAAATTAAGGCAATCATTAAAAACACTTTCCCCAATTATATAGCAATAATATGCCAATCTAGATGATATGGATGAATATTTAGAAAAATATAAATTGCCTAGATTAATATAGGAAGAAATAGAAATTTTAAATAATCCCATATCAGAAAAAGACATTGAAGAAGCCATCAAAGAACTCCCTAAGAAAAAATCCCTAGGGCCTGATGGATTCACAGTGAATTCTATCAAACATTCAGAGAATAGCTAATCCCAATATTCTATGAACTATTTGATTCAATCAGCAAAGAGTGAGTTCTACCAAATTCCTTTTATTACACAAATAGGGTACTGATCCCCAAATCAGGCAGGACAAAAACTGAGAAGAAAACTAAAGACCAGTCTCCTTAATTAACATAGATGCAAAAATCTTAAACAGGATACTTGTAAAAAGACACCAGCAAGTCATCACAAGGGTTATTCATTATGATCTGATGGGATTTATACCAAGAATGCAAGGATGGTTCAATATTAGGAAAAATATCCACATGATTGACAATATCAATAAGCAAACAAACAAAAATCTCATGATTTTCTCAATAGATGCAGAAAAAGTCTTTAACAAAATAAAACACCTATCCCTATTGAAAATATTAGAAAATATAGGAAAAAAAAGTGTCTTTCCTAAAAATAATGAACAGCTTTTATCTGAAAGTATCAGCCATCATCATCTGCAATGGGAGTAAACTAGATGCATTCCCAATAAAATGAGGAGTGAAACAAGAATGCCTGTTATCACTGCTATTATTTTAATATTGTACTACAAATACTAGCAATATCAATTAGAGAGGAAAAAGAAATGGAAGATATAAAAATTGGCAATGAGAAAATCAAGCTATCACTCTTTGAGGTTGATATGATCTTCTACTTAAAGAATCATAGAGAATCAACTAAAAAGCTAGCCAAAATAATCTACAACTTTAGCAAAGTTGCAGGATACAAAATAAACCCACATAAGTCATCAGCATTTCTATATATCTCCAACCCATTTCCTCAGAAAGAAGTAGAAAGAGAAATTCCATTTAAATTCACCCTAGAAAATATAAAACACTTAGGAATCTCTCTGCTGAGACAAATAAAGGAACTATATGAACACACCTACAAGACACTTTGCACATTAAAAACTAGATCTAAAAACCTGGAAAAACATTAACTGAGCATGGGTAGGATGAGCTAACATAATAAAAATGACAATCCTAACCAAACTTATTTACTTATTTAGTGCCATACCCATTCAACTACCAAATAACTTTTTTACTCAATTAGAAAAAATCATGACAAAGTTCACTTGGAAGAACAAAAGATCAAAGATATACAGGGAAATAATGAAAAAAGATGCAAAGGATGGTAGCCTTCCAGTACCAAATCTCAATCTATACTATAAAGCAGTGGTCATCAAAACAATATAGTAGTGGCTAAGAGACAGGAAGGAGGATAAATGGAATATTCTTTGGGTAAGTGACCTCAGCAAGACAGTCTATGACAAGCCCAAATATCCCAACTTTGGGGACAAAAATACATTATTTGATAAAAACTGCTGGGAAAATTGGAAGATAGTGTAGGAGAGATTAGGTTTGGATCAACACCTCACTCCCTACACCAATATAAACCCAGAATGGGTGAATGACATAAATACAAAGAAGGAAACTATAAGTAAATTAGGTGAATACAAAATAGTATACATGTCAGACCTTTGGGAAAGGAAAGATTGTAAAACCAAGCAAGGCTTAGAAAGAGTCACAAAATGTAAAATAAATATTTTTGACTACATCAAATTAAAATGGTTTTGTACAAACAAAACCAATGTAACCAAAATCAGAAGCGAAGTATCAAATTGAGAAACAATCTTTATAACAAAAACCTCTGACACAGGTCTAATTACTCAAATTTACAAAGAGCTAAATCAATTGTACAAAAAATCACACCATTCTCTGATTGATAAATGTGCAAGGGACAGGAAAAGGAAATTTTCAGTCAAAGAAATCAAAACTGTTACTAAGTACATGAAAAAGTGTTCTATATCTCTAATAATCAGAGAGATGCAAATCAAAACAACTTTGCAGTATCACCTCATACCTAGCAGATTGGCTAACATGACAGCATCAGAAACTAATGAATGCTGGAGGGGATATGGCAAAATAAGGATATTATTTCATTGCTGGTGGAGTTGTGAATTGATCCAACAATTCTGGAGGGCAATTTGGAACTGTGCCCAAAGGGCAATAAAAGACTTTGTGTCCTTTGACCCAGCCATAGAACTGCTGGGTTTGTACCCCAAAGAGATAATAAGGAAAATACATGTTCAAGAATATCCATAGCTGCACTCTTTATGGTGACAAAATATTGGAAAATGAGGGGATGCCCTTCAATTTGGGAATGACTGAACAAATTGTGGTATATGTTGGTGATGGAATACTATTGTACTCAAAGGAATAATAAAGTGGAGGGATTCCATGGGAGCTTGTACAACCTCCAGGAAATGATGCAGAGTGAAAAGAGCAGAACCAGGAAAACATTGTACACAGAGACTGATATACTCTGATACAATTGAATGTAATGGACTCCTCCATTAGTGGCAATGCAGTGTTCCTGAATATCCTGGAAGGATCTTTTTGAAAGAACACTAGCCACATTCAGAGGAAAAACTATGGGAGCAGAAACACAGAAGTAAAACAACTGCTTGGTTACATGGGAGAAGGGGATATAGCTTGTAAAGATTAAAATTTAGGGGAGACTGAGGCAGGTAGAAATTAGTTTCTCTCTGCAAAGAGTATTATATTTTTAGAGGTTTATTAAATATTAAAGATTAAAAGAAAATACAGGATAAGGAAAACGTGCCTAGGCCAGAGAGGCCTAGACAAGACCTCACCTACATTATGGAAAGAGCCAAGTCTGCCCCAAAATGGAAATCCAAGAGAGAGCCAAAAGCTCTTGCAATCAGGTTAAATACCTTCTTGATCTCGGCCCATGTGAGAATTCAAAGCATTCTGGGGAAGTGGAGCAAGGACTTCTGGGGATTGAAGTCCAGAGTTCAAATCTCAATTTTACATTACCCCCGTTTGATCCTCTGGGAAAAATTAATTTTTTTCCAAAGGATGATGAAAACATAATCAATTTAAAGATTACAATAATTTGAGGATAAGAGAAGAAAAAAAAAGAATAAAACCAATAACTGCTGAATGCATTGACAAAAAGCCAGTTAGGGGGAAGTCCCCTTTGGCATGAAAGTATACATACAAATAAATGTTCAATCAACCACACCCAAAGTTCATTTTTGTGCAGCTTGTGGTCTGGAGGTATCTTCATTATGTCTTCTTCAACAGTTCAGTTCTGGATTCAGGGAAGTAGCATCTTCTTTATCTAAAATTCTTCTCAAAAGGAATTTAAACTTTGCAATTTAAATAATGATATTACATTCCCCCCATTAAGAGGGTGATTAAAAAAACAGGATCACTTAGGGATGCATGGCTGAGGTATATGAATCAATTGGTAAGAGAAATTAACAAAAACATCAGCAAAATCCAAAATAAAAGAAAAATTTCTGGATGAAAATATAGACTATCAAAGTCTTATGTGTAAAAATTACAAGTAAAAGAAAAATAAATCTATAACAGGTCCTTCAATCAGGGCCCAATCAAAATGATCTAAGCAATGATGCATTTACCCAGTCAGTAGCCAGGACTACAGAAAGGTACCACACTATGAGAGGCAGAAAATAAAGTGACCAGATTATAGAAGCCAAGTAGGAGCCAAGTTTGGGGATACTCGTCTGTATCTTCAGACTGAGTGTGGACACAAGGAAGGCCTAAATCTTAACATAAGTCAAGTGTCACAACCCCAAGTCTCACACTAGGTTCAAAACCTTTGTATTGGCCAGAAGTGCATCAATTCATCCTGAATTGGCTTTCCTTTGGCTCTGTGCAATGGCTCTGTGAGTATTTCTTGTCCTGGAATCAGACAGAATCATTAAGCAAAATCCCATAATTTATTTAAATAATTAGTGGCATAGTTTTTATAGTCACAAGCTTTTTAGGGTTATGCATTGACCAATATATCTTAAACTTATAGTACTGAAAAGTCAAAAAGTTAAAGAAAATCTAAATGCTGGTGACATGCTTGAAATATAAAAAAGAGAGAAATAATAAAAAACCTGAAAAAGTATATTGCACATGCAAGAAAAATATAATAATAAAATAGCTTTAAATTTTTCAAAAATGAAGCTTATAATAATTGACACTCTGTTTCAGATAAGAAAATATAAAATACAAGGCTTTCTCACCAAAAATGAGATCCATTTCCTCTTTGTATCTGGCCATGATCACTGTGAGTAGAAGGCAAATGAATTGAGAGAGGTAACATTTTTTCATTTTTTTAAAATACAGTAGTACAAATATGTAGATATCAATATCCCCAAAATTCTCAATAGCCCAATTAATTACAATAGCAAACAAACACACTTTCAAATTTCACATAAGTTGTATGATAAATAAAAGCCTAGAATTGATGGATATTTGTCACAATTTTTTCAAATGTAGCAATCTTTCAACCTTGGTAGTAAACATAATTTTAAACAAAGTAAAACTCATCTTGGGTTAAGAACATAATCAAGAAATCTAGAGATCATTCTGGTGGAAGTTAAGTTGTGAGATGAAGAGTATAAATAAAAGATGCTCCTTTTTTGGAGGCTTTTTAGGGATACAAATGCCCTGAGATTAACTGCCCCAACTTCCATTCACATATTTAGAAATGCATGAACGTTGGGGGTTATAATCGTATTTCACTTGAACTAGAATTGGCCTTACCTTGTGGTAGGGGCAGGCAAAAATAACCAGAGATTATTAAAAAAAATTCCAAAAATCATATTTAAAAAACCCTTAAAATCATGTGAGGTATTTAGCACATTAAATTTTCCAAAGGTTGTTAAACAATTATAACCAGTCCTGAAGTCCATCTCTCCTCTATGACAATTTACAAAGTGAAAAATAGAAAAACTGTTTTTTGTTTCTTATGGGCTTAATTACTATCATATTTGTTCAGCACAGTTTGGGGGGAAAAACAATAGAATTTCAAAACGCAGTACATTCAAAATAAATTCAATCAACCTTCAGTGTAACAGAATAATATTGAATCCAATAATATATGAACTTAAAATCTCAAAGTTAAACCATAACAAAACAATCAGGAAAAATGCAATAGAATACAGAGATTTTTATAAACCATTGGAGTCTGAAATGCCTTAAAATCATAACCTCCAGACTTTAAAGTTCCTTTGGTGTGTTTTTTTGTTTGTTTGTTTTCTTTTAATTAATTATCCATTTAAATGTCTATTGTCTGAAGGCAGAGTAGTAAGGGCTAGGCAATGGGGCTTAAGGGATCTGCTCACAGCCCCACAATTGGGAAGTATCTGAGGCCAGATTTTTAACCCAGGACCGCATGTCTGTAGGCCTGGCTCTCAGTTCACTGAGCCACCCATTTTCCTCCCCAAAGTTGAATCTTTGGGCTGAATCTTTCTTCTGGCACACAGGTGAAATCAATTAAATTACCAGAACAGTCAAAAGGTATCCTTTTAAATAGCCCACTGCTTAAAAGTCTGTTCGAAAAGTCTGTTTCTTCTCCTCTCCTTTTTTTCTCTCCCCTGCTACCATCCGCCCACATGGCCAATAGTTACCAGCTGGTCCTGTGCGATCTGCTCCAAGGATCTGGGTGATGAGCCGGCTGGGGTGGGTCAGGCAGGGCCGGGAGATCAGGCACCAGGTAAGAGGCCAGGAGCAGGAGCCAGAGCCCGAGTGGGCCTCCAGGGTGGCAGTGCCGGGAGCCAGAGTACCAGGTGAGGATGATCGGGGCTGCAGGCAGGAAGCAACAGGCCAAGCTGGGTAGGGTGGGCAGCAAACACAACAATTCTGGATTGGGGACTGCAGCTTTGCGAGGGTAAAAAAACAAACAAACAAAAAAACTCAGCCAGAGAAAGATGTCTCAAAAAATTTTCTAGGCACTAGATATTAAAAGCTGAACTAAAGATCAGAAAACAGATCATAAGATTTAGATATTTCGTTTTCCTGGAATGGTTATGCCAAACTGTAAATATTAAAATTTAGGGGAGACTGAGGCAGGTAGAAATTAGTTTCTCTCTACAAGGAGTATTATATTTTTAGAGGTTTATTAAAAGTTAAGGATTAAAGAAAATACAGGAAAAGGAAAACATGCCTAGGCCAGAGAGGCCTAGACAAGACCTCACCTACATTATGGAAAGAGCCAAGTCTGTCCCAAAATGGAAGTCCAAGAGAGAGCCAAAAGCTCTTGCAATCAGGTTAAATACCTTCTTGATGTAGGCCCACGTAAGAATTCAAAGCATTCTGGGGAAGTGGAGCAAGGACTTCTGGGGATTGAAGTCCATAGTTCAAATCTCAATTTTACAGGCTGGGGATGTAGACCTAAATGAACATCCTAATGCAAACACGAACAACCTGGACATGGGTTCTGATTAAGGACACATGTAATACCCAGTGGAATTGTGCATTGGTTATGGGAAGAATTGGGGAAAGGGGGTAGGGAAAGAATATGAATTTTGTAACCAAGGAATAATGTTTGAAATTGGCCAAAAAAGATTATAGCAGAAAACCAGCAGAAAAAAGTAATACACCTTCTTTTCAAAAGCACAGGGTACATTCTCATAATTGACAATGTACTAGGGCATAAAAATGGTAAAAAATGCATAAAAGCAGAAATAATAAATGCAGCCTTTTCAGATCATAATGCAATAAAATAATAATCAGCAAGAGTACATGAAGAGCCAAAGCAAAAATTAATTGGAAATTAAATAATGATTTTATAAAATTGGTTAAAGAACAAATCAAAGTATCAATTAATAATTTCATTGAAGAAAATGACAAGGATGAGACATCCTTTCAAAATCTATGGGATTCAGCCAAAGCAGTACTCAGGGGGAAATTTATATCCTTGACTTCTTATATTAATAAGTTAGGGAGGACATGGGAAGTCAATGATTTGGACATGAAAATCAAAAAACTTGAAAGAAAACAAATTAAAAATCCCCAGATGAAAACTAAATTAGTGATCCTAAAATTAAAGAGAAAAATTAATAAAATTGAAAGTGGAAGTATTATTGAATTAATAAATAAGACTAGAAGTTGGTATTTTGAAAAAAACAAACAATATAGATAAAGAACTGGTCAGTCTAATAAAAAAGGAAAGAAGAAAACAAAAATAACAGTATCATGAATGAAAAGGGAGACCTCACCTCTAATGAAGCAGAAATTAAGGCAATCATTAAAAATATTTTGCCCAATTTTATGGCAATAAATATGGAAATCTAGGTGTTATAGATGAATATTTCCAAAAATATACATTTCCTAGGTTAACACAAGAAGAAATAAAATACCTGAATAAACCCATATCAGAAAAAAGAAATTGAATAAAAAAATACATTTCATCAAAGAAATCTCTAATTAATATCCCCAAAACAAGATGGATTCAGAAATTAATTCTATCAAACATTGAAGGAACAACTAATCCCAATATTATACAAACTATTTGATATAATAAGCAAAGAGGGGGTTCTACCAAATTTCTTTCATGACACAAACATAGTACTGATCCCAAAGCCAGACAGGTCAAAAACAGAGAAAGAAAACTATAGACCAATCTCCTTAATGAATGTAGATGCAAAAATCTTAAATAGAATACTAGCATAAAGACTCCAGCAAGTGATCATGAGGGTTATTCACTATGATCAAGTAGGATTTATACCAGGAATGCAAGGGTGATTCAATATTAGGATAACCATCCACATAATTGACCACATCAACAATCAAATGAACAAAAATCACAGAATCATCTCAGACACAGAAAAAGCCTTTGACAAAATGCAACACTCACTACTACTGAAAACACTAGAAAGTATAGAAATTGAAGCACCTTTCCTAAAAATAATAAACAGTATTTATCTAAAAACATCGGCAAACTTCATCTGCAATGGGGATAAAATAGAAACCTTCCCAATAAGATCGGGAGTGAAAAAAGGATCCCCAATATCACCTCTATTATTTAACATTGTACTAGAAACACTAGCAGTAGCAATTAGAGAGGAAAAAGAAATGGAAGATATAAAAATTGGTAATGAGAAGATCAAGCTATCACTCTTTGTGGATGATATGATACTCTACTTAAAGAATCCTAGAGAATCAACTAAAAAACTAGTGGAAATAATCAACAACTTTAGCAAAGTTGAAGGATGCAAAATAAACCCACACAAATCATTAGCTTTTCTATACATTTCCAACACATCTATGCTGCAGGAGTTAGAAAGAGAAATTCCATTTAAAACCACCCTAGACAATATAAAATACTTAGGAATCTGCCTGCGAATACAAACACTGGAACTATATGAACACAACTACAAAACACTTTCCACACAATTAAAACTAGATCTAATCAATTGGAAAAACCTTAACTGCTTATGCTTAGAATGAATTAACATAATAAAAATGATCATCCTATGCAAACTTATTTACTTAATTAGTGCCATATCCATCTAATTACCAAAAAACTTTTTTTTTACTGAATTAAAAGAAACTGTAACAAAGCTTATTTGGAGGAACAAGATCAAGGATATACAGGGAAATAATGAAAAAAAATTGTGAAGGTAGGTGGCCTAGCAGTACTAGATCTCAAACTATACTATAAAGCAGTTGTCATCAAAACAATATGATACTGGCTAAGAGACAGAAGGGAGGATCAGTTAAATAGAATTGCAATAAGTGACCTCAGCAAGACTGTCAATGATAAACCCAAAGAACCCAGCTTTGGGGACAAAAATCTACTATTTGATAAAACTGCTGAGAAACTTGGAAGACAATATGGGAGATATTGGGTTTGGATCCACATTTTACACATTACACTAAGATGAACTCAGAATGGGTTAATGAAATGAATATAAATGAGGAAACTATGAGTAAATTAGGTTAACACAGAGTAGTATACATTTCAGATCTTTGGGAAAGGAAAGATTTTAAAACCAAGTAAAAGTTAGAAACAAATCACAAAATATAAAATAAATAATTTTGATTACATCTAATTAAAATTTTTGTACAAACAAAACTAATGCAATGAAAATTAGAAAGGAAACAAAGAATTTGGAAAAAATCTTCATAACAAAAACCTTTGACAAAGGTCTAATTACTTAAATTTATAAAGAGCTAAAGCAAATTGTACAAAAAAAAACCAATCATTCTCCAATTGATAAATGGGCAAGGGACAGGAATAGGCAATTTTCAGATAAAGAAATCAAAATTGTTAATAAGCACATGAAAAAGTGTTCCAAATCTCTTACAATCAGAGAGATGCAAATCAAAACAACTCTGAGTTATCCCCTCACACCTAGAAAATTGGCTAACATGACAGCAAAGGGGATGTGCCAAAGTTGGGACATTAATGTATTGCTGGTGGAGTTGTGAATTGATCCAACCATTCTAGAGGACAATTTGTAACTATGCCCAAAGGACGCTAAAAGTCTATCTGCCCTTTGATACAGCCATACCACTGCTGAGTTTATACACTAAAGAGATAATAAGGAAAAAGACTTGTACCAGAATATTCATAGCTGCACTCTTTGTGGTCGCCAAAAATTGGAAAATGAGAGGATGCCCTACAATTGGGGAATGGCTGAACAAATTGTAGTATGTGTTGGTGATTGAATACTATTGTCTGCAAAGGAATAATAAAATGCAAGAATTCCATTTGAACTGGAATGACCTCCAAGAATTGATGCAGAGTCAGAACCAAGAGAACATTGTACACAGAGACTGATACACCGTGATATAATCGAATGTAATGGACTTCTATATTTGTGATGCAATGTAGTGATCCTGATCAACTTGGAGGTATTTATGAGAAAGGCTATCCACATTCAGAGGAAAAGCTGTGGGAGTAGAAACACAGAAGAAAAACCACTGCTTGATTAGATTGGTCAAGGGGCATATGATTGGAGATGTAGACTCTAAATGATCATCCTAGGGCAAAAATCAACAAAATGGAAATAGGTTCCGATCAAGGACACATGTAAAACCCAGTGGAATTGCATGTCAACTACGAGAAGGGGTTGGTGATATGAGGGAAAGAATGTGATCCTTGTAACCAAGAAATAATGTTCTATATTGACTAATTAAATAAATTTAAAAAAAGAACTTTTTATGCTATTCCTTTTGGTGAATACATGTTGAATACTGATATTTCCTCATTGAATATACTGCCTTTTATCAGGATGGAATTACCTTCCGTATCTCTTTTGACTAGATATATATTTTACTTTGGCTTTTTCTTTTTCAGATATCATGATTGAGCCTCATGCCTTCTTTTTCTCAGCTGATGCGCAATCGATTTGACTCCATCTGCTTACTTTTACCCTATGTGTGTCTACCTTCCTCATGTGTTTTTCTTGTAGACAGCATATGGTAGGTTTTTGGTTTCTAATCCACTCTACTATTTGATTCTGTTTTATGGGTGAGTTCATTCTATTCACATTCAGGGTTATGTTTACCAGCTTTGTATTTCCCAGCATTTTGATTTCCACTCCTAGTCCTGCCCTTTCTTCTTTCACTACTTCCTTCTACACCAGTGTTTTTGTTTTTAATAAGTCCCTTGAATTCTCACCCTTTTTTACTTCCCTTTCTACTTTCTACTCCCCTCCCTTCTTATTCTCCTCTTATTTTCTTTACAATCTTTTTAAGCTACCCCCCCTACCCTCTTTATTCCTTGAATTGCTTCCCTCCCCACCAGGCCATTTGTCACCCTTCTACTCCCCTGGAGGGCTCAAATCAACTCTCTGACCCAATGTATTTGATTGTTCTTCCCTCTTTGAGTCAATTTCAATTTACATAATAATTATATATTTCCTATCTCCAACCTCTTTACCCTTCCAGTGTATTGATGTTCTCCCTCCCTCTCACCATGCACTTCTTTGTGACATAGAAATTTACCCCATTTTGTTTATTTTATCATTTCTCTTAGTATTAACCTTTTTAAAACTCTAATTGTATGCCCACACACACACATATATATTTATGCATACATATATCTATATACATTTTTATTTCTTGGTATTTCATCCTACTAAGTAAAATTCTACTAAGTTAAATTCTAGTTACCCAGGTGATAATAACAATTTTTAAGAGTTATCAATACCCTCTTTTCTTGTAGGGATACACATCTTTTTAGTATGTTTTTGTATTTATGCATTTAGTTCTGTTTTAGTTTTTTTCCCCCTTTCTTAATTACCTTTTGATGATTCTCTTGAGTTCTGTATTTGGACATCAAATTTTCTGTTCAGTTCTGGTCTTTCCTTTATGAATGCTTGGAATTCTTTTATTTTATTAAATGATCATACTTTCCCCTGAAAGAATATAGTCAGTTTTTCTGGGTAGTTGATTCTTGGTTGTAGACCTAGTTCCCTTGCCTTCCAGCATACCATATTTCATGCCTTTCAGTCCTTCAGTGTAGATGCTGTCAGATCCAGTGTTATCCTCTCTGTAGTTCCATGTTATCTGAATGACTCCTTCTTAGCAGCTTATAGTATTTTTTTGTTGGTTTGGTAGTTCTTGAATTTGGTTATAACATTCCTGGATGTTGTCAGTTGGGGATTAAGTACAGGAGGTGATCTGTGGATTCTTTGATTCTCCACTTTTCCCTCTTGTTCTAGAATGTTCGGGCAGTTTTTCTTGGATAATTTTCTGTAGTATGTCTAGGCTTTTTCTTTTCTCATGGTCTTCTAGTAGACCAATGATTCTTAAGTTGTCTGGTTTTTAATGACTGAATTTCATCCCTGACTTTTTGGTCATCCTTCTCCTTCTGATCTTTCATCTCCATTGCCTCATTTTCAAGTGTTGTAATTATAGTTATACTGAATATTTAATTGGTTACCAGGGATTTAATTTTTAAATCTCCAAAATGAATTACTAAAGTCAAAATATATTTATGGTAGTTTATTTTACAATAGAGGGAAGCTATTAAGGAATAGAGAAAAGAGGAGAGAGAGAGAGAGAGAGAGAGAGAGAGAGAGAGAGAGAGAGAGAGAGAGAGAGAGAGAGAGAGAGAGAGAGAGAGAGAGAGAGAGAGAGAGAGAGAGAGAGAGATGGAGCTCAGGCTTCCTCTGACCCAGTTAGCAATTCTAAGGCCCTAGCCAGGGGAAAGGAGTTTCAAGACAATGGGCCTTTTCTGGAGGATCACACCTCCAGAATGTTCAAGGAAGTCATCCTTTACACTCTCCACAGTGATGGTCTAAAAGGAAAGCAGACTATGTTTATTCTTTTAAAAACTCTTTAAAATTAGATTATTTTTCAAATAAGTTTTTTATTATTTTTTTTCTACAAGTCTTTGTTCAATGGAATTTTATAGCATACTGTTGCAAAAAGGAGACATTTAAAATTTCTTCTTTTCTGCATCTGACTGTGAGGCTTTTATGTCTTATTATAATGTTATCAATGTTGTGAATATGTCATGTGCTAGTGAAAAATAGGCATATTCCTTCCTTTTCCTATTCAGTTTTCTCTGTCTCTTTCTCTCCTTTCTTTAATCCCTTCTCTTTCTATTAATTAAAATCTCCATAATTCCCAGCTGACTTGGGTATTTTATTATTTGGGAATCATCCCTGGTGACCAAATTATTTAGATTTAAGAAAAAACACTAAAATTATCCTTTACAATCTGACGGATTAAAGAAATCATAAGCATCTTGGTTATCACTTTCACACACTAGGAGGTAATTTGTTTAACACCATTTTTTCCTGTAAGAGTTTTCTCTTTTACCATTGTATACTTCTCTTCTGTGTCTACTTTCATTCTTGAATTGTCTTTTTAGCTCCGGACATTTAATCAGAAATTCCTGAAATTTTATTTCATTAAATATGCACTTTTTTCCCTGGAGTATTATGATTGGTTTTGCTTTTCAGGTGATTTTTGATTTTGGGCCAAGATCCTTTGACTTGCAGAATACCATATCACATGTTTTCCAATCCTTTAATGCGGAAGCTCCTAGGTTGCCTCTAATCCTGACTGTGGTTCCATAACATTTGGATTCCCCCAAATTGTTTATAACATTTTATCTTTGGCTTTTAGAATTTAACTATAATAATGCTAGGATTTTTAAATTTGGAGTTTATTTCAGGTTATCAGTGAATTCTTTATATTTTTATTTCTCTCTCTTGTTCAAGAATATCAAAGCAGTTTCCTCTGATAATTTCTTTCAAAATAGCATCTAAATTATTTTTTTTCATGCTTGTCAGACAATTCAGTGATTCTTAATTAATCTTTCCTGCATCTGTCTTCCAAAACAGTTTTTCTTCAGTGAGATATTACAGATTTTCCTCTATGTTTTCATTATTTTGAATTTCTTTTATTGTTCCTACTGGTTTATGAATTTAACTTCAATTTTTTTCTAATTCTAATTTTAGGGAGTCATTTTATTCTTTGAAATATTGAGCCCCCTTTCTTGGGGAGTTATTTTGTATTTCCTTTTCTAGAGAAATGATTTATTAAGTTTATTCTAACCTAATGAATTTTTCAATCATTTACTTTTCTAATTTTCTTCTATCTCCTATTATTTTTTTTATCCTTTTTGGAGCTCTTAGAGGAGTTCATATTGCAATTGATTTCCTTTCACATTTTCCTTTGAGCCTTCATGTTTTTATTTTATTTTATTCCTAATCTGACATAGTCTTTGTAATTTTGGGGGAACTCTCATTAATTAGATGGAGAAATAAGTGTTGAAGGCAGTGAGGAAATGGTTGATGAAAATGGCTTCCCTCACTACCTCCTGTCAGAGTCACTGAATCACTTGAGGGAGACACAATGGAGATCTCACCTTGAAGAAGAATTTCCCCTTGATGGCCATGCTGGCCCTCAAAGGCAATGGGGAAGTTTTCTCCACAAGAGGAGGTATGTGGGACCCCAATCTGACTATGAACTACTTTGGGGTGGTCACAAACCTCCCCATTGTATCTTATTGAAGACTGGCAACAAGACTCAGTCTGCCAATGAGCTTATTCCCTTGATGCTGTATAATTGAAAATCAGTTACTCTAAAAAAGTAACCACATTTCCTGGGAGCCCACTGACTTCCTGTCATTATCTACTTCCTGTAGACAGAGGATATTAGTGAGTGGGAGGTTTTCTTGGGGCTCTTGCTTGGGCTTGAAGCCAGCATGGTAAGCTAAGCATGGGGATTTTAAATAGGCTAATTAGCCATGGGTAATTAGGATTTTTTGTATCTATTTTATTTCTTGATTTCTAATTATCATTTAATAAATCCCTTAAATATAATATTTTATTATTGAGGTCTAATTTTAATTTTTTTGAGTTTTAATTTTTAATTTAATTTTTATATTCATGGCAACCAGAAAGGATGAGAAAAACCCTCAGTTTTTTTTAGATAGTCTAGATAAAGTGTTTTTTAAGCCATGTTTCTCCTGCCAAGGCTTTTCAACCCCCACCTACCCACCCACGAGAGCTCCAAAATCTCTATTTTTTTTCTTTCCCTACATTTTGCCAGGTTACTCTCCCGATGGGCTTGGCTGTTTTCAGTTTGGGGATTCTTGCCGATCTACTTGAGCCCATGTTTGTGTTCCTTGTTTCTTGCTCCTGCCTGCTCCTGCCTCTGCTCTTGCTCTTGTTCTGGCTCCTGATCTTCTTGATCCTGATTGCTCATCCTCTTGCTCAGGCCCCAGCCCCAGATCTCTGGCTCCTAACCCTGACCACTGTTGTTTGTCTTGCTGGGCTTCTGGTAGCTCAAGATTACATGTACTGAACTGAAAAAAGTCATCTATTGTGGTTGACATGCAATAAAACCCTTCCAAAATTATCACATTCACTGCAAAATCAACTTTTCTTTCCAAAATTCAAAATTATCTCATTTTCTTAAATTGACAAAAATTCTTAAATCAATTTGAATTTCATATAGAAGTAGAAAAAACAGTATGGATATATAATTTATAATCAAATTATGTCACTGTTTTTTATCAATTTTCAAAAATAATTAAGTATAGTTTAATGAATATTATCAAAATTATATTAAAGATGGAAACTTAATACAAATGTGCATGTTTAAACACTTTTCTTTGATCAAATGGTATTTTTAAAACAAACAAAATTAAGACAATTAAAAAATTAAATACTCATATATTTTCTAGAAGAATAAGGAAGCAAAAATGTAACATAAAATTTACTGTTATTTTTTAAGTTATGAAAAACAATTAGATAAATATATTTATGGAGAAAATTTAATTTTCCACCTAATTCTGATAAAAATAACACATATTCTCTCATATGAAATACATTCATGAATATTCTCTTTTAAAAAATCTAAATAGATGAATTCTCCTTGATATCTTTTATTCATGTAAAATGCAATATATAATATCCTCTCTTTCAATAAAGAGTAGAATTTGAACAATATTATAAAGAAAATTATTACAAATAATTTATAATACTCTCAGTAATTAAGAAATAAATCACTAAGTAATCATAGTAATGATGTATTAGGATCTAAATAAAGATGGGGATAAAAGACATTTTTTAAAAAAGACTTGCTGTGATGATAAAAATTCCAAGACACTGGGGGCCAGGGAAGAAAATCAATTTATTGATTAGAGTAGCAATAACTAATAAATTAATTGGTCACTAATCCTTCTTGGTGAACAAAGACAAAGACATTCAGCATTTTGTCTCATTAAATTTAATTTTTGAAGCTCATTATTCAGCCTTCCCTTAGAGAGCTTAAGGTGTGTATAATTGGTGAAGACTGAATGTGGAGGTAGGCTTAAAAATTTAAAATCCCTTGCTAATTCCTTTGTTATGACAGAAATCACAGTCCTGATCCCAGGATTCCAATTGCTAGATAAAGAAATTAGGTTATGCCTGCTTAAGTATGACCTTCTATATTCACCTCAATGCCCACTCAAGAATGCCTTGATATTTAAACCCCCTTTGAGATATTTGGCTTAAATTAGTAGACTTTTTGATGTAAAAATCCTGTCATTTATTTTTACTTCTCCCCCAATAACTAGTAAAATATCAGCTCATTTTCTTGCCTTATAATTTTTTTTGTCATATCTTACTTGTTGTAATCAGTATTAGGAGTATTCTTTCCAAAGAAACTGGAGTGACTTAATATTTCTTTCTCCAGATGATTTTACACATGAGAAAACCTGTGCAAATAGGGTTAAATGTTTTCTTTCTTTCTTGCCAAGTATCACACAACTAGCAATTGTATGATGCCAGATTTGAACTCAAGTCTGTCTGATTTTGAGTCCAGCATACTCTCTTCTATGTCAACTTACTGTCCCAATGTCATGAATGTTGTGCGGATATTCCAAAAACATATCAATATAATATGCCACTAATTAGAAACATGGACATTGATCTGAAAGAAATATTAGAAATGATGGATTCCATTTATCTTATTTTACAGTCAATGTAACTAAGGCTTATATCTGTGGACCAAACAAAAAAAAAACACTTTATTAAAAAAAACATATTTAGAGTACTTTGTGGAAAAGTGTTGACTTTAATTTTGAGTGATTAAAGGATCATGAAATTTAAAAAAATATTATTTAAGGTTCTCAAAGAAATTCTAATGTATAAAAAAAAGAAAATAAGAAAAAATACCTAAATTTTTATTACTGAAGAAATACTTCCAAATATCTGTTCAGATAATATCTCATTGAAAAAAATTGCAATGTTCTCTAGCATTTTAGAAGCAACAAAATTATTATTCTAAATGATACAAGCAACATTGGTAGTCAGTGACCCAGATAATATCATACTTCCAATGTTAGATATTATTTTTTATATGAATGCATTTTTCACATATTCAGTAAATGAGAGTTCTCTTAGTTGGTGTTTTATGGCCTGTAAGCAAAGAGTGAAGAGAAATGGGTATAAGTCTTGGGCAAATGAATTTAACCATTAATTCTGACAATTAAGAGGTAAATTATTATAAAAATAATAATAATAAGGAAAACATTTTGCTTTTAGGGGTGGCTATGTCATGGGTGTAAAGAATGCCAAGCTTTGAGTCAGAATTGGTATTTTCCTTCAGAGACATATTAGCTGTGTAACACTGTGTAAGTTATTTAACCCTGTTTACCTCATTTTCCTCAGCTGGGGAAAGAAATGGGAAACCAATCGAATATCTTTGCCACAAATAATTAAAATGAGTTCAGACAAAATTGAAAATAACTGGATAATAAGAAAATGACTTTTATGTACTAAAACCTATATACTACATTGCAACATGACAATTTGTTGAAAAATTATTTTGAATTTTTAATAGTACTCACATATAATTTTACTCAATAATTTAATAGAAACTTCCATTCTCAAATTAATTCCAGTATCAAGAACACATGCACACAAATCTACTAGCAGCAATGCAATGACCCAGGATAATACAGAGGAACTTATGAGAAAATACACTATCCATATGCAGAGAAAGAATCTTGGCAACAGAAACACAGAAGAAAAATGAGAAATGAAGGGGGAGGAATCATTAATCATGTAATCATGGAAAATATTCTAAATAAAAAATTAAATTAAATCAATAGAAAGCATATGATTATCTTGCTATATTCAAAAGAGTTTTTACAAAATATAACACCATTTCCTCTTAAAAACACTAGAGAATATTAGAATACTGAAATACTCCTTAATTTGATGAAGAGCATCTCTCTACAACTACCAACAAAGCATTGTCTGCAATGAAGATAAGCTAGAAATCTTCCTAAAACATGAAGTAAGGTGGCCTGGTTGTACCAGATCTCAAAAGATATTTAAAAGGGGAAATAATTAAAATAATCAGTTACTGGCAAAGTAATAAAGTAGTGGATCAATATAATAGATAACTGAACAAGCACTCATAAATGATCACAGAAACCTAATATTTGACAAATGCAAAGATTCAACCTTTTGGAAAAATTCACTATCACACTATTTACCAAAGTAAATAAAAATAGATTTAAAAATAAAGAATGATACTCTAAACAAATTAGGGGAGCATGGAATAGCTTGTCTGTCAGACCTATTAATAACAGGATATTTCAGTTCCAAATAAGACCTAGAGGCCATTATGAAATGCAAAATAAATAATTTTCACTAAATTAGTTAACAATCAAAATCAATGCAACCATATTTAGATGAGAAATTTTAAAAAATTATGAAATATTTTAGAACAAGTATCTCAATAAAAGTCTAATTACTCAAAACCCTAGAAAACTGAGTCAAATTAGAAAAAAAATATGTAAAGTAGTCCCCAATTGATTAATGGTCAAAGGATATGAATAGGCAGTTCTTAGATGAAAAAATTAAAACACTTAATCATATAAAAAATCAAAATCACTATTAATTAGAAAAATGAAATAAAATAACTCTTTGATACCAACTCACACTGGATAATTTGACAAAAAAAGGAAGAGGATAAAAGTTGGATATGTGGAAAAATGTGTAAAAAAATAATATAATATTGGTAAAGCTATGGACTGATAAAACTGTGAATAACCTAGATATCAATAGCAAGGCAAGAATCCAAGACAATTCCAAAGGAATTCATGATGGAAAAGGCTATCTATTACCATAAAGGAATTGGAATAGTCTGATTATTGATTGAAGCATATTATTTTTCACTTTATTTCCTACATAAGTTTATTTTTATCTTGTAGAAAAGATATAATATGTCTTCTATCATGTGACAAACATTGGGATATGTATCTTGTATTAGCATATGTATAAACTATATCATATTACTTGCTATCTTGGGGAGAGGGAAGAAAGGAGAGAACATGGATTGCAACCCAAAGAATAGAGCTAAGTTTCAACATACAGACAAAATCAAGGGAAAAATAACTTTAAAATTAAGAAAAGACACAGGAAAAGCCTGACACTAGAAAAATATCTCAGCAAGAGAGATGACCAAAATTCAAACTCAGAAGAAGAGAGTAATAAAAATTAAAAACTGAGAAACTCAAAGCCAAATGTGAAAAGATGTCAACTTCAAAATGAAAGATTTCTAGAAAGGATAGAAAAATGAATAATTAAAAATTCTGGATGAAAAATTATATAAGAAAATCATAGAAATAATTGATAGCCTGGGAAGGGGAAATGTATTGAAAAATACTTAAAATATTTATAGTCTAAGAGGTACCTAAAATATTTACTATGTTTAAAGCAATCAAGTGAAATAATGGTGTTACAGTGACTACATTTCTAATAAGTAGGTGATAACTAAGATACTTATGATATAAATGATATTTAAAGTACATGAAATATATACTCAGGATACTTAAGTAATGGAGATACTGAAGAACTTTATCATGATTAGGAGCATATAGACAGAAAGCAGAGATTAAGATGAATATATAAGATTTTATTATTTTTTTTAATCAAGGGATATGAAAGGGGAATACACTGGGAAAAAAGAAAAGAAGAGAAAGTTGAAGGTAAATTGTCTGATCTGAAAAGGTGTAAATGAATCAATCCAATGGAAGAGAAGATGGGAAAATGGCAAACTATGCTTGATCTTTATTCTTGCCAGAACTGTCAGAAAGTGTGAATAACATCCTCATACAGGCATAGAAATTTATCTTTCACAATACAGTTATCCCTTGCTATATTATGGTCTACTTATCATGGATTCACTGTATCATGGTTTGTAAAAAAAAAAAAAAAGTCTAATTCTGTATCATTATTGGAAAGGTGACCAAACAGCACTGTGTTTTGTACCCTGGCACTGATTGGATTAGTGACCATAGGTTAATAAGAGTGTGGAAAAGTTTTATAAAAGAGTGTAAATAATTTATAAAGCCTTAATATATATATATATACATATATATATATATATATAATAAAATAAACATAACACTGCTAATTCATGGATTTTCACCAATCACAGGGGTCTCTGGAACATAAATCCCACAATAGGTGAGGGATTATTGTATAGAAGTGAGAAGAGGAAGGAAAAATTAAAAAGGTCACACAGACTAAAGGGAGGGGAACTTGGGAAAATGGGTAAACGAAACCAAATATTTGTGAACAAGAAAAGTTGAAAGGAGAGTAAAAGACAAAATGGAAATAATAAGATGGTGGGAAACATGCAGTTAATAATCGTAACTCTGAATGTGAATGGAATGAAATCACCCATAAAATGTTAGAACATGGGGAAATGGATTAAAAGCTAGAATTCTAATGTATGCTGTCTACAAGAAACACAGCAAGGGAGGCACATACTGAATAAAGGTAAAAATCAACTATTTCAGCCAAATTTTAAAAAATACTATTGTTATATAAGAAATGAAAACCAGAAAAATAACAACACCAACAACAACAAGATGATCATTATGGTTCAAGAAAAGCTTTGGAAGATTTCTATGAACTTACACAAAAGGATCAGAACAGTGCACACTGATAGTATTAATTTAAAGATGATCAACTCTGAAAGATTTAGCTACTCTGATCAAGGCAATGATCTAAGACAATTCCAAAGAGCCCATGATGAAAATTTCTCTTGATCTCCAGAGGGAAAAGTGATGAGATCTGACTATAGAAGGAAGCTTATTTTCTTTATACTTTATTTGCTAGATTGGGCATGTTTATATTTTCTTTGGCAAAATAGCTAACTTGAAAATGTTTTGCTTGACTTCACATGTATAATTGAAATAAAAATTCTCACCTCAAGTAGGAGAAAGATGTTGAATAAAGGAAGAGAATTTTATACTCATAATTTTAAAATTGTTAGCAAAACGTTTTAGAAAAAAAAGATTTAGCAAAATAAAATACATTGGAAAAAATGATCAACAAAGTGACAGTATCATGAAAAGAACAATGTGAGGCAATTTTCCTACAAAAGAAAGTAAGGAAGATAGGAAGAGAAGATCTCTTTCACTAGGGTAAAAGGGGAATGCAGTCTTCTAAAAGGCCACATCAATAGTACAGATTAATAATGTTCTCCAAGTTCTGATCCTTGGCCCAGACTTGAAGCAAGACCCTGAGATGCCATATATGTGAACAGCGGAGCATTCCAACAATCACAACTCAAAGTTCTTAGTCCCAGGACAATTTCCCAATGTACCTGGCTAGTTCAAATTTGTAGTAAGGCCAGTAGTAAGAGTTCAGCACAAAACAGCAGTGGGGCTCTCAATCTTGACAATATGCCTAAACATGAAACCAAAAATAAGTCTGGTGTTAGGCATAATTAACAGTAGGATGGGGATTCCAGACCTTTCATACCATAAACCATCATACTATCTTGGATGAATTGAAATTTACAGATAACCAAAATTAGGCCTAAATAAAGCAACAAGAAAATATTGAAGCTCAAGACAGGGATCCCTTTACCTTGGGGATAAAGTACACCATTAAAGTTAAAAAAAAAAGCTTAGAAAAATGAGCAAATATAAGATAAAACCTACCTGACCATAGAAAATTATTTTAGAGACAAGTTAGAATAATGCATAAATTCAGAAGATGACAATGAGATAAAGCTGGTAAAGGTAAAGATTCATAGAAAGATTCATAAAACCTATTAAACAAATTAGAAGAAAGAATGAAATAACTGTGTCAGGGCAATATTTGAAGATTAGAACAATTACCTTGCTCTTTTACTAGGAGGCAAGATCGATAAGTATTGGCCCACAGCTGACGAATGCCTAGTGGAGATGAAGTTGTATATGATAAACATTAAAATTCTGCATTTGAAGCAGTTTGGTAATGTCCTTATCCTCAGAGGAGATGTCAGTTTGGCAGAGAGTGACTTGGCATATACACAAGCCATAATTGGCAGTGGGAAAGAACATTTCACTGACAAAGAATTGCTGATTCTTGGTGGTAGAGATGGGGATATATTATATGAAATAGTCAAATTGAAACCAAATATGGTCACTATGGTAGAGATTGACCAAATGGTGATTGATGGGTGTAAGAAATACAGGTGTAAAACATGTGGAGATGCCTTATACAATCTTAAAGGATAGTGCTATCAGGTTCTAATAGAAGACCATATTCCAGTACTGAAGAGGTATGCCAAAGAAGGGACAGTGTTTGATTATATGATTAATCATCTGACAACTTTTCCAGTATTGAAATCCAGTAGTATTGAAACACAATGGAAAATACTTTAAACAGTGGAACTGTATTAATTTTACTAAAGCCTTGACTCTCTATGAAGAGCAACTTAGCTGGCTTTATTGTCCTGTGGAATTCTCAAAGGAAACTTTATATGTTCCCTCATACTTGGAATTGTGGATATTTTACACTGTTTTGAAGAAAACTGAATTTTGAAGATTACTCTTGCCTATATATTGCCATCATGAGCATTTTAAATTATATGTTTAAACTATTCTGAAATTAGTCATTTTATTGATTGTGAATGCCTTTAAAAGTTTTTTATTATTATTTTAATTAAAAAAACAAATGGAAAATGTGTATTTTCATGAGCTCTAGGGGGTTATTTTTTGAAATTCAACTTACAGATGAATTGGCAGCGCTACTGCTGAATGCATTGAACCTTTTAGAATGTGATTCTTATATTTTTCTGTTATTGTAGAATTTTATGAGAGCTTCATTAGGGTGGTGTGTGTGGATAGGTGGACAGATGGGTGAATGTGTGGATGCATACATGGAAGAGAGAGAGAGAGAGAGAGAGAGAGAGAGAGAGAGAGAGAGAGAGAGAGAGAGAGAGAGAGAGAGAGAGAGAGAGAGAGAGATGAAGAATGGGTAGTATGGGGACTTCCTGTAGTGTAACATTTTAGTATCTTTTTTTTTAGTTTTAATCTTTTAAAATTTTATTCTTAAGGGATACCTAAATATATATGTTTCCTTTTCCAGAAGTTGATTATGTTTTAGAGATTGGGTTAAAGGAGTCTTTAAAGTGAGTAACAGTGTTTCCATTATAAAATAGAAATTTTTCATGTATTTAAAAAATCGAATCCCATAAAATGTATTTCTCTAATGTTCTGTTTTTTAAAATATATCTAGATGTATGTATGTATACATATAGTTCCATTAACCACTTTCTACAATAGATCATCTTAATCTTTCTCTTCGCTCCTATTTGTCTCTCTCCTTTCTCCTCCATCTGACTACAAATGCAAATTTATTTTTCTTGTGAACTTGAACTGAATCCATTAAATCTACTATTGTTACTATCAGATTGAAAGTCAAAGTAAACTCTGATGTGAGATGCTGAAAAGAGGCTCTCTTTGAATATCCATTCTGGAAGTTCACAGGAATATAATTGTTTTAGAGTCTTAATAACTTAGATTTGTACAGAAGAAAATTGAATAGCCAAAAACTCTAATACATTTCTCACATTGCTAAGGGAAGATGTGGATATGTATTTGTTTTCCAAGGTCAATGATCAGAGGTCACATGAATCTGATTATTTTACTAGTTGAAATTTCAAATATTTCAAAGTTAAGATTTGAGATTTCAAAGTTAAGATCTCCCTTGGGCATTTCTACCTATATCTTTGTAAAATGTTTATTTAGTTTGCTAATTGGGTTATTCATTTATGGTAACTGCTATAAGCTAACAATTTACTGTAAATGAGATATTCTATATGACTTCTATGATGGAAAAAAGATACTCATTTTTAATGCTCATGGGAGAATTTTTTTAAAAAGAAGAAACAATTTCTTTAAAATCTAGAGTGTTTTATTTAACTACTTGCTTTATTGGAGTGGGAGGGAAGAGATATTCATTGTTCCTCTTATTAAGTATATAGGATAAAACAGGATGCTGTAACTGGACCTGTCTTTAACCAAGAAATAATTTTGTTGTATTGCACATGTAGTAAAATTTGTCTTTGACAGCCTTTGTATAATGAATGAATTTATCTTTGAGAATGTTTGCAGAGCAAAGGTTGGGTAGAATGTTCACACACACACACACATTGTGTGTGTGTGTGTGTGAACAATTTATAATATGCACACATATAAATTATACAGACATAATATATAATGGTGCTGTTAATGTTCAGATTACAATTTGAGTTGAACAGTGGGAAGGAACATTTTTCCTTGCCATGAAAAAACCAACCACCACCTAAAAACATACTGAAATATGTGACCCGCATTTAGGCATAACTTTGACGTTGAATTTGACAAGATAAGATCAACGTGGGGGCCGAGGCAGGGCATCCAGGGATCAATGTGGGGGTACAGATCCTGCTACAAAGATACCAAGTCAGAAAGGTGTGTGGTAGGTTTGGTCATTCATATCCCAGGAAGGTACATTTAGTGCAAAGATATATGGGGTAGGGAGGTAGAGTAAGTGGAGATGAGGGTGAAAGAGTGGGAGGGAGAGGGAAAATGTGTTGTGTGAAGCAATTAATGCACACAACTCTTATATTTTCTTATTGTCATTATTTGTGTGAAGAAAGAATGACCTTTGCTTTTCAAAATATTTTGTAGTTACTATAAAAAGATGGGCATGCAAATACAGGACACTGGTGTGTTTGCTATTGTTGAAGAGATTCTGAAGAAATGTTTAAAGAGTCTGTTTAAAGAGTCATTGTCATTTTTAAGATTTATTTTTAATGCTGTAGTGTAAAATTTAAAGCTCAATTCCCTCTGTACAGTGAGCTTTTTGATTGAACATACTATAAAGCTCAATATTTAGACTTTTTTAACAATGAAAGGAAAATATGTACATAGTTTTGAGCTCAACTCCACAGCCATCAACAACTACAAAGAATTCATTCATGTTTATTTGTATTCTCTGCACCAAATGCTGCTTCTACCTAGAAATGTGATTAAGTATTTTTTAGAAAAACTTGATTGATAGTGATTTGCCTGAACTCAACAAGAAAAACTGCTGGCAATGTATCTGCTGCCTTAGTGCAGTGCATATATTAAATAAAGGTATGCAGAGGACTTCCTGGTAATCATGGCTGCAATCTAGACACCACATGCTTCGTCTCCCTGGCACCGAAAGAAACAGACTACATCAAAGGAGCATAAAAATCACCTTTGGCGGAACAGGACTCCCCAGTATCCCACAGAGGTGAAGGTACGTAGGGCTTGAACATTTCCACACTATAATAAGAAGGAGAAAAAGCTTGCACAGAAAACTGAACTGAGCCGCCCATTACCCCACCCTACCTACCCCACCAAACCAGAGTGAGCTACATGAGCGCTCACTGGGACAGCGAGTGATTGGGGAATGTCTCTGTCTGGGGGGGGGGGGGGGAACTCCAGGGTCCTTGGGATCTGGGGACTGCCAGGAAAAAATGTCTCAGGGCGGTTTCACTGGAGAATCTGGTGCTGATTACGGGGGTCATTGGAGCTGTACTTGGGGCAGCTGCGCTGAACATCTCCATAGAGCTAAACACCAGGGGAGGACCTCGCTCAGATTATCTGGGTGGAGCTGAACACCTGGGCAGTGTGGTTGTGATCAGAGACCCAGCACTCTAAGAAACCTTGGAGGCTGGGAAGAACTAGTCTGAAGCAACCAAAATTCCCAGAAAAACTGCCCATATAACCCAGACCCCAGACCAAAAAGGAAAGGGGAATAATACCACCAAAGGGATGGTTCACATGGCCCAAAATCAAGCCTCCAGGAAGAAAGGGAAAAAAGTGACTATTGAAAACTTTTATGGTGGAAGTACCCAAGGAAAAGAGGAGAATGAGGAGGAAACCCCCCAAAAAATCAGAACATGCCTCCCAAAATGGAAACTATCAACAAGCTCTGGAAGATCTCAAACTGGAACTTATCCAAAAGATGGAAACCTGGAAAGAAAAATGGGAGAAAGAGATCAGCAGTCTGACAGATAAGACTGCTCAATTGGAAAAAGAGCTCGAAGCATCCAATAGAAGGGCAGACAAAGCTGAAAAGCAAAACCAGTCCCTAACGACCAGAATCAAGCAACTCGAAGAAAGTGAGATGATAAAACAGCAAGAATCAATAAAGCAAACACAAAAAAATTAATGAATTAGAAGAAAACATAAAATATCTCACTGAGAAGGTCACAGATCTGGAAAATAGAGGGAGAAGAGAAAACCTCTGAATTATCGGTCTCCCAGAAAAACCAGAGATAAACAATAAACTCGCTATTATTCTACAGGAGATTATAAAAGAAAATTGCCCCCACGATCTGGAGCAAGGGGGCAAAATAGAAATAGAAAGGATTCATAGATCACCCTCTATACTAAATCCCCAAAAGACAACCCCTAGGAATGTAATTGCCAAATTCAAGAGCTTCCAAGAAAAGGAGAAAATTCTACAAGAACCCAAGAAGAGGAGCTTCAGATATAAGGGGGCTCCCATAAGGATCACACAGGACTTAGCGGCTAACACACTAAGAGACCACAAAGCATGGAACACAATATTTAGAAAGGCAAGAGAGCTGGGTCTCCAACCAAGAATCAACTACCCAGCAAAACTGACTATATACTTCCAGGGGAAAGTATGGGCATTCAACAAAATAGAAGATTTCCAAGCATTTGCTAAGAAAAGACCAGAGCTCTGTGGAAAGTTCGATATCCAAGCACAGAAAGCAAAAGAAACATGAAAAGGTAAATATGAAAGAAAGGGAAAAGGAGATAAATCTTATCTTTTTCTTTAAGTCAAACTCTCTTCTATAAGAACTACATATACATTAAAATTATATATATTAATATGTGGGGAAAATGTTTTGTGTAACTCTCAAAAATTGTAGCATCATAAGAGTAGTTAGAAGAAACATGCATAGGGAAAGATTGGGGTATTAAGAAGATTTGGAGAAAGTGGGGGCAAAGAAAGGAAAAGGGAGGGGGGAACCGTCGATAATACTAAGATTTACTTCAAGAAATAGGGGGGACTTAATAGAATAATCTTTCCCATATAAAGATAAACATAGGAAGGGGAGGGGAAGAATTCTCATATGAGAAGGAGAGGAAGAGAGCGTGAAGTGGAATTACTTAAACCTTACTCTCAGTGAAATCAAATCTGAGAGGGAAGAACATCTAGATCCAGTGGGATCCTGAATTCTATCTTATCCATTAGGGCAAGAAAGAAAGGAAAATTAAGGAGGGGGACGGGGAGGGAGTATAAAAAGGGATGGAAGGAGAGGGGGGAGGGGAAGGGAGCATAAAAAGGGAGGGGCTAGAAAGAGAAGCATCTCAAGCGAGGGGACTAGGGGGACTGACCTAAATTAAATCACTGGTTCAAAAGGAGATAGCTAAAGAAGAAAGGTCAGAACTAGGGGAAGATATCAAAATGCCAGAGAATCCACAAATGACAATCATAACTTTGAACGTGAATGGGATGAACTCACTCATAAAATGTAGACAAATAGCAGAGTGGATTAGAACCCAAAACCCTACCATATGTTGTCTTCAAAAAACACATATGAGACGGGTTGACACTCACAAGGTTAGAATTAAAGGTTGGAGTAAGACCTTTTGGGCCTCAACTGATAGGAAGAAGGCAGGAGTTGCAATCATGATATCTGACAAAGCCAAAGCAAAAATACACCTGATCAAAAGGGATAGGGAAGGTAAATATATTCTGCTAAAAGGCAGTATAGACAATGAGGAAATATCACTAGTCAACATGTATGCACCAAATGGTATAGCATCCAAATTTTTAATAGAGAAACTAGGAGAATTGAAGGAGGAAATAGACAGTAAAACCATATTAGTGGGAGACTTGAACCAACCACTATCAAATTTAGATAAATCAAACCAAAAAATAAACAAGAAAGATGTAAAAGAAGTGAATGAAATCTTAGAAAAATTAGAGTTAATAGACATACGGAGAAAAATAAATAGGGACAAAAAGGAATACACCTTCTTTTCAGCACCACATGGCACATTCACAAAAATAGATCATACACTAGGTCACAGAAACATGGCACTCAAATGCAGAAAAGCAGAAATTATAAATGCAGCCTTTTCAGATCACAAGGCAATAAAAATATTGATCGGCAAGGGTATATGGAGAGCCAAATAAAAAATTAATTGGAAATTAAATAATATGATACTCCAAAATCAGATAGTTAGAGAAGAAATAATGGAAACAATTAATAATTTCGTTGAAGAAAATGACAATGGCAAAACATCCTTTCAAACCTCATGGGATGCAGCCAAGGCAGTACTTAGAGGAAAATTCATATCCCTGAGTGCATATATTAACAAATTAGGGAGGACAGAGATCAAGGAATTGGAAATGCAAATCAAAAAACTTGAGAACAAACAAATTAAAACCCCCCAGAAGAAAACCATACTAGAGATCCTAAAAATTAAGGGAGAAATTAATAAAATTGAAAGTGACAGAACTATTGAGCTAATAAACAAGACTAGAAGCTGGTACTTTGAAAAAACAGACAAAATAGACAAAGTACTGGTTAATCTAAATATAAAAAGGAAAGAAGAAAGGCAAATTAACAGCATCAAGGATGAAAAGGGGGAACTCACCTCCAATGAAGAGGAAATTAAGGCAATCATTAAAAACTACTTTGCCCAACTATATGGCCATAAATATACCAACCTAGGTGATATGGATGAATATTTACAAAAATATAAATTACCTAGACTAACAGAAGAAGAAATAGTTTTCTTAAATAATCCCATATCAGAAAAAGAAATCCAACAGGCCATCAAAGAACTTCCTAAGAAAAAATCCCCAGGGCCTGATGGATTCACCTGTGAATTCTATCAAACATTCAGAGAACTATACAAACTATTTGACATAATAAGCAAAGAGGGAGTTCTACCAAATTCCTTTCATGACACAAACATGGTACTAATTCCAAAGCCAGGCAGGCCAAAAACAGAGAAAGAAAATTATAGACCAAACTCCCTAATGAAAATAGATGCAAAAATCTTAAATAGGATACTAGCAAAAAGACTCCAGCAAGTGATCAGAAGGGTCATCCACCATGATCAAGTAGGATTTATACCAGGGATGCAGGGCTGGTTCAACATTAGGAAAACTATCCACATAATTGACCACATCAACAAGCAAACCAACAAGAACCACATGATTATCTCAATAGATGCAGAAAAAGCCTTTGATAAAATACAACACCTATTCCTACTAAAAACACTAGAAAGCATAGGAATAGAAGGGTCATTCCTAAAAATCATAAATAGTATATATCTAAAACCATCAACTAATATCATCTGCAATGGGGATAAACTAAATCCATTCCCATTAAGATCAGGAGTGAAACAAGGATGCCCATTATCACCTCTATTATTTGACATTGTATTAGAAACACTAGCAGTAGCAATTAGAGAAGAAAAAGAAATTGAAAGCATTAAAATAGGCAAGGTGGAGACCAAGTTATCACTCTTTTCAGATGACATGATGATCTACTAAAAGAATCCTAGAGACTCAACCAAAAAGCTAATCAAAAAAATCAACAACTTTAGCAAAGTTGCAGGATACAAAATAAACCAACATAAGTCATCAGCATTTCTATATAATTCCAACACAGCTCAGCAGCAAGAACTAGAAAGAGAAATCCCATTCAAATTTACCTTAGATAAAATAAAATACTTAGTAATCTATCTCCCGAGACAAACACAGGATCTATATAAACACAAACACTTTCCACACAACTAAAACTAGACTTGAACAATTGGAAGAACATTAACTGCTCATGGGTAGGACGAGCCAATATAATAAAAATGACCATCCTACCCAAACTCTTCTATCAATTTAGTGCCATACCCATGGAACTTCCAAAAATTTTTTTTTACTGATTTAGAAAAAAAACATAACAAAGTTCATTTGGAAGAACAAAACATCAAGGATATCCAGGGAAATAATGAAAAAAATACAAAGGAAGGGGGTCTTGCAGTCCCAGAACTCAGACTATATTATAAAGCAGTGATCATCAAAACAATTTGGTACTGGCTAAGAGACAGAAAGGAGGATCAGTGGAATAGACTGGGGGCAATCAACCTCAGCAAGACAGTATATGACAAAGCCAAAGATCCCAGCTTTTGGGACAAAAATCCACTATTTCATAAAAACTGCTGGGAAAATTGGAGGACATTGTGGGAAAGATTAGGTTTAGATCTACACCTCACACCCTATACCAAGATAAATTCAAAATGGGTGAATGACTTGAACATAAAGAAGGAAACTATAAGAAAATTAGGTGAACACAGAATAGTATACATGTCAGACCTTTGGGAAGGGAAAGACTTCAAAACCAAGCAAGAATTAGAAAGAGTTACAAAATGCAAAATAAATAATCTGGATTACACCAAATTAAAAAGTTTTTGTACAAACAATACCAATGTAACCAAAATCAGAAGGGTAGCAACAAATTGGGAAACAATCTCCATAAAAACCTCTGACAAAGGTTTAATTACTCAAATTTATAAAGAACTAAATCAATTGTACAAAAAATCAAGCCATTCTCCAATTGACAAATGGGCAAGGGACATGAACAGGCAGTTCGCAGCCAAAGAAATCAAAACTATTAATAAGCACATGAAAAAGTGCTCTACATCTCTTATAATCAGAGAGATACAAATGAAAACAACTCTGAGGTATCATCTCACACCTAGCAGATTGGCTAACATGATTGCTATGGAAAGTATTGTATGCTGGAGGGGATGTGGCAAAGTGGGGACACTAATTCATTTCTGGTGGAGTTGTGAATTGATCCAACCATTCTGGAGGGCAATTTGGAACTATGCCCAAAGGGTGATAAAAGACTGTCTCCCCTTTGATCCAGCTATAGCATTGCTGGGTTTGTACCCCAAAGAGATAATAAGGAAAAAGACTTGTACCAGAATATTCATAGCTGCACTCTTTGTGGTGGCCAAAAATTGGAAAACGAGGGGATGCCCATCAATTGGGGAATGGCTGAACAAATTGTGGTATATGTTGCTGATGGAATACTATTGTGCTATAAGGAATAATAAAGTAGAGGAATTCCATGGAGACTGGAACAACCTTCAGGAAGTGATGCAGAGCGAAAGGAGCAGAACCAGGAAAACATTATACACAGAGACTGATACATCGTGGTACAATAGAAGGTGATGGACTTCTCCATTAATGTCAATGCAATGTCCCTGAACAATCTGCAGGGATCTAAAAAATACTATCCACAAGCAGAGAATAAACTGTGGGAGTAAAAACACCAATGAAAAGCAACTGCTTGACTACAGGGTTGGAGGGGATATGACTGAGGAGAGACTCTGGATGAACACTATAATGCAAATTCCAACAAAAGGGAAATGGGTTCGAGTCATGAACACATGTGATAACCAGTGGAATCGTGTGTCGGCTATGGGTGAGGGAAAGGTGGTGGAGGGGGAGGGAGGAGGAAAAGAAAATGATCTTTGTTTCCAGTGAATAATGTATGGAAATGACCAAATAAAATAATGTTTAAAATTAAAAATAAATAAATAAATAAATAAATAAATAAAGGTATGCTATAACAAAAAAAAATGATCTGGAAAAGAGATCCATCGAAAATAATGTAAGAATTATTGGGCTACCTGAAAACCATAATTTAAAAAATACCCCAAAACTTTGATATCATATGATAAAAAATAAAAAAAAGACTTCTTGTGTCAAGATGGTGGAGTAAGGAAGACACCTTCCAAAGCTCTCCCAAGTTCCCCTACAAATAATCATAAACAAATGCCTTACACAATTTTGGAATGCAACTGGGAGAAGTAGCACAAGAGTTCTGTTCCTTTGGAGTATGATGTCTAGGCAGGAAACAGCAAGGGCAGACTACAACTTAGTAGGTGACATGGGGCCTCATATCCTTCATTATTGAGATCCTGATATGAAGCAATTCCCTTGTGAGGCTATATGCCTGAGGCCAATCAGCAACAAAGTTCAACACCTGAGACCCGCAAGCACTGAGGTTTTGCCTCAGGTCAGCCAGGAGTGAAGCTCCAGCTCTTCATGCTAGTCAGCAGTTACATCTACCTTAATTCAAACTAGTAGTAAGGTCTTCCACCAGGAAAAGCCAACAGAAAGAAGAGCTAGTGTAAAATAAAAACAAAGTTCCAAGTCTCAATACAAAAAACAAACAAACAAACAAACAAATAAACAAACTCTCCAATCCAGGAATAGGTCTTCACTTTAATATACAGTAAAGAGAAAAACAACCACAAAATAAATTGACAAAAATGAACAAAAGGAACAACAACAACAAAAAAGAAAATCTTGCTAGACTAGTCTTATGATGACAGGGAAACTAAAAACTATGGGTTAGGATGGAAGGGCTTAGAATACACTATTCCAGAAGAGAAGAAGATTGGTTTACATCTAAGAATCACCTACTTTGCAAAACTGAGAATAAGCTAAAAGGAAAAATGATAATTTAATGAAATACAAGTATTCCTGTTGAATAGACTATAGTAGTAGTAGTGGTAGTTTCTCGGTGACTGAGAATGACGATTGTCTTTGTGCATTATCATCTACTGATGTACCCTCATGTGGCTTTGGAGTCCAAAGGCTGAGGCTCAGAGTTTGTGGCACATGGGGCCTGGGACGCCAGTTGTTACGGGAGGTGCTGTTGTGGCCTGGTGTCCGAGTTCACGTGCAGTGGCAAGACGTCGACGTCACTCATCTTCAAAGGTGGTGGCAGAATGGTGAATTGCGGTGGTTGTTTTGGTGGGTTCGCCAGCTGCTTCTGACGGAGGCAGCGAGTTCTAGTTGCTTTGGTGTAATGACAGCCCACTTCAACTTGGACTTTAGCTGATCCTTGAATCTTTTCTTTGGTCAGCCTTGTTTCCTGAGTCCAGCTGACAGTTCACCATAGAATACCTGTTTTGGTATTCGCTGTGGGTCCATGCGGATGACGTGTCCAGACCATCGTGGCTGGGTTTGGAGGACCAGGACTTCGATGCTGGTGGAGCTGGCTCTGTCGAGGACTTCCTGGTTGGTGATTCGGTCCTGCCATCGGATCCTCATGCTTGACTGGAGGGAGCGTTGGTGGAATTGCTCCAGCTGTTTCATGTGCTTCCGGTACAGTGTCCATGTCTCACAACCATACAGGAGCGAGCTGAGGACCACTGCGTTATACACTTTGAGCTTCGTCGCAGTGCTTACACCTCTGTGCTGGAGGACTTTGGAGCTCAGCCTCCCGAGTACCTGGCTGGCCTTTTGAATCCTGGCATTAATCTCGTGGTCTCGGGACCATCGTTGGCGATGGTGCTGCCCAGGTACTTGAAAGTGTTGACGTTAGAAAGCTGCGTGCTGTCGATTGTAATGCAAGGCTGGTTCCTTGGCCTCCCTGGTGCAGGTTGGAACAGCACCTCTGTTTTGCTGAGGCTGATAGTCAGGCCAAACAGTTTTGTTGCAGTGGAGAACCTGTCCACAATGGTTTGGAGGTAATTTTCTTGGTGGGCCATGAGAGCACAGTCATCTGCGAAGAGAGCTTCCAGGATGAGTCTCTCTGTTGTCTTTGTTTTGCAGTCAGGCAGCGAAGGTCTAATAGTGAGCCACCCAGTCGGTATTTGATGTAGATGCCCAGGTCTAGATCCATCACAGCATGTCGTAATACTTGGGTGAAGTATAGGTTGAATAGCACCGGAGCGAGGACACAGCCTTGTTTCACGCCATTGGAGATGTTGAAGCGATTGGAAGTCTCTCCACCAGATAGGACTTCCCCTGTCATGTCGACATGAAAGAGCTGGATCAGTTTGACGAATTTTGCTGGGCAACCGAGCTTGCTAAGGATCACCCACAATGCGTCCCTGTTCACTGTGTCGAACGCCTTTTTCAGGTCTATGAAGACAATGTAGAGACTCAGGTTCAGCTCAAGGCATTTTTCCTGCATTTGCCTCACTGTGAAGACCATGTTGATGGTGCTGTGATCTGGTCGGAAGCCACATTGTGATTCAGGCAGGTTCTGCTCTGAAACAGATGACAGGAGTCTGTTGAGTATAACACGGGCAAGGATCTTTCCAGCAGTGGCGAGTAGTGAGATGCCTCTGTAGTTCTCACAGGCTGCTCATGAACCTTTGTTCTTGTATAGGGCTACGATGGAGGCATCTCTGAGTTCTGGGGGGGCATGTCTTCCTCTTCCCATATGCTGGTCAGCACTATGTGGAGTGCCTGGAGCGCCTTTCCATTTAAGGCCTTGTACATCTCGGTTGGGATCCCGTCTTTACTGGGTGCCGTGCCTGCACTCATTTGTTTAATGGCTTTTTGGACTTCCTCTATTGAAGGAGGAATGTCATGTTGTTCAATGGAGCAGTTTTGGGGGATCTGGTCAAGGATGCTTTGGTCGACTGAAGAGGGTCAGTTGAGAAGCTGACTGAAGTGTTCTTTCCACCTGTTGCTGATGCCTTTTTTATCTTTTATGAGAGTGTCACCGTCAGAGGATAGCAAGGGAGTGGTGGTCGGTTTTAATGGACCATAGACAGTCTTGAGGGTACTGAAAAATTGTTTGTAGTTTTTCATATCAGCAAACCGCTGGACTATAACTGAACAGAAAATGATATTTGAATCTAGGACTCAAGAAATGCTTAAAAATGCACAATAGGAAAGATAAAATTTAAGAGATTAAATGAAATCGAAATATTTTTGCTATATCAGCAAATGATACTTGAAAATTCTTAGAATTTTATCATTATTGGGGGAAGCTGGGTAGCTCAGTGGAGTGAGAGCTAGCCCTAGAGATGGGAGGTCCTAGGTTCAAATCTGGCCTCAGACACTTCCCAGCTGTGTGACCCTGGGCAAGTCACTTAACCCCCATTGCCTAGCCCTTACCACTCTCCCGCCCTTGAACCAATACACAGTATTGACTCCAAGATGGAAGGTAAGGGTTTAAAAAAATAAAAAATAAGAATTTTATCATTATTAGGGCATTTAGAAAGTGAATACATTATCAGAGGATGTGTGAATAATTTGACTATATTATCAAAAAAAATCAAATGAGGAAAAAGATGATTGCTGAGAGAAGAGGGAAGGAAGAGATAGGGTGGGGTACATTATCTCATCTGAAGAGACAAAAAAGATGTTAAAGTAGAGGGGAAGTGTGGGTGACTATGGGCAATACTTGAACCTTATTCTCATTGCAATTAGCTCAGAGCAGGAATAACATTCATACTCAGGTGTAAAAATCTAGTTTACCCTATAGAGAATTAGGAGAAGAATAAGAACACGGAGGCGACTAATAGGAGGGAAGATGATTTGGAGGAGAGATTTGGTAATAAACACCTTTGAGAAGGAACAGAGTGAAAAGAGAAAGAAAGAGTAGGAACAAAAGGATATGATAGGATGGAGAAGGAAATGCAATAAGAAATATAAAATTAATGGTTTGGGATTATGTTACACTTAAAATGGTTGGTACCAACAAAACCAATGTAATTCAGATTAGAAGGGAAATAAATTGGGAAAAAATTACAACAAATTTCTCTAACAAAGGTCTTATTTCTCAAATATACAGAGAACAGAATCATATTAATATGATCACACATCTCTTCACAGTTGACAAATTGTGAAAGAGTATGAATAGACAGTTTTCTTTTGAAGAAATAAAAGTTAACTAAATTCTTATAAAAATGCTCTAAATTAATATTGAATAAAGAAATGCAAATAAACAAAAAACTCTGGGGTATGGTACCACCTCATACCCTTCATATTGGCTAATATGAGAGTAAAGAAAAATTATGAATATTTTAGGAAATAGGTGAATATTGGGACAATAATATGTTGTTGGAGTTATAAATTGATACAATTGATACAAGTGCGGGACAATTAGTAACTCTCCCTAAAGAGCTAAAAATATATGCATACCTATTGATCCTAGAATATCAGTACTATTTATGACAAAAAGAGAAAAAAGGGAAAAGTACATATTTGTACAAAAAGTTTTATAAAAACTATGTTTGTGGTGGCAGAGAATTAAAAATTAAAGGAATTTTGATCAAATGAGTAATGACTGAACAAACTGTGGTACTTGATTTTGATTGAATGTTATTGCAGAAAAAGAAATGAAGAGCAGGAGAATCTCAGAAAAACCTTGAAAGATCTGGAAGAAGTGAACACACCAGGAGAATAGAGTACACCATAACAAATAAATTACAATGATTTCTCAATTGAAAAAAAAATTAATTAATTAATATTATTTTCCATGGTTACATTATTCATGTTCTTCCCCCACCCCGTTATCTCTTCCCACACCTCTAGTCGGTGCATAATTCTACTGGGATTTATTTGTGTCATTGATTAAGACCTATTTTGATATTGATAATTGTACTAGGGTGATCATTTAGATTCTTCCTCCTGAGTCATATCCCCATCAACCTGTGTGATCAAGCAGTTGTTTTTCTTCTGTGTTTTTATTCACACAGTTCTTCCTCTGAATGTGGACAGCATGTGATCTCATAAGTCCCTCAGAATTGCCCTGCATTGCTGCTAATAGAGAAATACTTTACATTCGATTGTATCACAGTGTATCAGTCTCTGTGTATAATGTTCTTTTGGTTCTGCTCCTTTCGCTCTGCATCAAATCCTGGAGGTCATTCCAGTTCACAGGAATTTCCTCCAGTTCATTATTCCTTTGAGCACAATAGTATTACATCACCAACATACACCACTATTTGTTTAGCCATTCTCCAATTGAAGGGCATCCCCTCATTTTCCAATTTGTTGCCATCACAAAGAGCGCAGCTATAAATATTTTTGGAAAAGTTCCCCCCCCTTATTTACTCATTGGAGTATAAGACTAGCAGGGGTATGACTGGATAAAAGGGTAGGCCGTATTTTAGCACCCTTTGGGTATAATTCCAAAGTACCTTCAAGAATGGTTGAATCAATTCACAACTCCAAAAGCAATGCATTAATGTCCCAATTTTGCCACATCCCCTCTAACATTTATTTCTTTTCTTTGCTGTCATCTTAGCTAATCTGCTAACATGATATGTGAGGTGATATCTCAGAGTTGTTTTGATTTGCATTTGTCTAATTATAAGAGATTTGGAACACTTTTTCTGTGATTATTAATAGTTTTGATTTCTTCATCTAAAAATTGCCCATTCATGTTCCTTGCCTTAGTTCCTTTTATATTTGAGTTGTGAGACCTTTTTTAGAATATTTGATATAAAGTTTTTTTTCCCCAAAATATTGATTCCCTTCTAATTTTGATTGCATTGGTTCTGTTTGTTCAAAAACTTTTTAATGTAATCAAAATTATTTATTTTGCATTCTGTAATTTTTTTCTAATTCTTGCTTAGTCTTAAAAATTTTCCTTTCTCAAAGATCTGACAAGTATACTATTGTTTGTTCATCTAATTTACATATAGTTTCCTTCTTTATATTCAAGTCATTCACCCATTCTGAATTCATCTTGATGTAGGGTGTGAGTTGTTGATCTAAACCTAATCTCTCCCATACCTTTTCCCAATTATCCCAGCAGTTTTTGTCAAATAGTGGATTTTTTGTCCCCAAACCTGGAAACTTTGGGTTTATCACAGATTGTCTTGCTGACACTTACCCAAAGAATATTCCATTTATCCTCCCTTCTGTTTCTTAGCCAGTACCATATTGTTTTGATGACCACTACTTTATAGAACAGTTTAATATCTGGTACTGCTAGACCACCTTCTTTCACATTTTTTTCATTATTTCCCTTCATATTCTTAATCTTTTATTCTTCCAAATGAACTGTGTAATCTTTTTTTTTCTAATTCTGTAAAAATGTTTCTTGGTAGTTTGATAGGTATGGCACTAAATAAGTAAATTAATTAGGGTAAGATTATAATTTTTATTATGTTAGCTTCTACCCATGAACAAATAATGTTTTTCCAATTATTTAGGTATAGTTTTAATAGTGTGGACAGTGTTTTATAGTTATGTTTATATAATTCCTATGTTTGTCTTGGCAGATACATTCCTAAGTATGTTATATTGTCTATCATGGTTTTAAATGGAATTTCTCTTTCTAACTCCTGCAGCCTGGATGTGCTGTAAATATATAGAAATGTTAATGATTTGTGTGAGTATATTTTGTATCCAGCAACATTTCTAAAGTTATTGATTATTTCCACTAGATTTTTAGTTGATTCTCTAGGATTCTTTAAGTAGACCATCATATCATTTGCAAAGAGTGATAGCTTGGTCTCCCCATTATGTATTTTAACACCTTCAATTTATTTTTCTTCTCTAAGTGCTATTGCTAGTGTTTCTAGTACAATGTTAAATAATAGAGATGATAATGGGCAACCTTGGTTCACTCCTGATCTTATTGTGAAGGCTTCTAATTTATCCCCATTGCAGATGATGCTTGTTGATGGTTTTAGAAATATACTGTTCATTATTTTTAGGAAAGGCCCTTTTATTCCTATACTTTCTAGTGTTTTCAATAGGAATGAGTGTTGTATTTTGTCAAAGGCTTTTTCTGCATCTATTGAGATAATCATGTGATTTCTGTTGGTTTACTTGTTAATATGGTTAATTATGTGGATGGTTTTCCTAATATTGAAACATCCTTGAGTTGCTGGTGTAAATCCCACCTGGTCATAATGAATAACCCTCATAATCACTTGCTGGAATCTTTTTGCAAGTATCCTGTTTAAGATTTTTGCATCTATGTTCATTAAGGAGATTGGTCCATAGTTTTGTTTCTGTTTTTGACCTGCCTTGCTTTGAGATTAGAACCATATTTTTGTTATAAAAGGAATTTGGTAGAACTCCTTCTTTGCTTATTGTGTCAAATAGTTTGTATAATATTGGGATTTGTTATTCTTTGAATGTTAGATAGTCATACATTAACCTAAAAATGACAAAGGAGAAATGCTTAAGATGTGCTGAAACATGTGTTTGACACCCTCCAGATAGAGTTCAGCAGTTACATTCCCTAGACTCAACAAAGTCCAGATACAGAAAAAAATAGTTGAAGAGAAAGACAAAATGAGTTTATAGAAAGTAGAAATTCTTCCCTCCCTTTACTAATAGTTTTTTCTAGTGGAGATTATCAATATCAGATAACTCTTAGATTTGAAATCTTATTTCCAGCTGATTTATCTGATTTGACAAGAAGTTTTTTTTAACATCAAATCTATTTTTAGCAGCAACAATAATGCAGAAAGTTATATGACTTGTGTGTGCATGTGTATGTATTCTTTAAAATATGATCTTCTGGAATTGATCCAGGAAGTACTAGATTATACCATTTGTACTAAAAGGGCAATTTATATTTTTTTCATTATAGAACACTTGAAAAAAGTACTTATCAATGCTATCATCTTGGGAAGTAGAAAAGATATGCTGATGTGACTTGAGTTTTAGTGGTAATATCAACTGAACAGCTTTGATCTAAGGCTAAGTAAACTCTCTCTTCCCTGAAAGTTTATCTAAAGAGCACCTCCAGCTTCTATTTTAAAGGAATGACAACTGAGGGAAGGAGGAAATATGTTTTCACATATCATAAATTTAACTAAAAAAGACCAAATTATAAAACAGTATAATTGTATCTAAATAATTTATCGATTATATTTTATTCAATTTTGATTTCTTTGTTAATTTTCTTTCCTTCTTCATTACTTCTTTTAATTGCAATAATTCCCAAGATTCAGTACTCATACATCCATTAAAATGCTAATGTTTCAACATTCATTTAAAAATGCTTACTATTAAATTAATGAAGAATGACTGTGTTAAAGAAGAAGACACTTGACAGTCTTTCCTATATTTTGGCTATCATGTTAAGATCTGAATTTTGCTTTTATTTTATTTTCTGATCATCACCTAGTAAAATGGATAATTACGTTGATTGCAAGGAAATTTTTATAATTAAAATAAACAATTAACATGATTTACAAACCAATTAATATTGAATATAGTTGCATTAAAATAGACAAAGAATTATTCTTTTAGTAAAATTTTTATGTAAATTATGATTCTTATTATCAATGTGATTCATATTTCTAGTTTGTTGTTGTTTTTCTCCCCTTATGCTTCTTCAAGGGAAACTTTTATTCCTAACATAAGGAGAAAGAGGAGAGGTCAGACTGATCATTTTTTCCTCTTTGGGAGAGAGGAAAACCAGTGCAGAATCAAATGTAATTATTCTATTAAATACTCTCAATATAGGCAATGTAGTTTTGAGTTTCAACCTAGATTTCTAACTACTATTCATTAATAGATAAAGGAGGATCCCAAGTTCTATATCAAAGGCTTAGATACCACCAAATATCATTGCTTAATCGGTACATATAGAAAACAGCAAAAAAGAGAAGTATCCAAGACATTAATGAAGCAGAAATAAGAGGAAGTGTACTAATTGACATATATAACAGTTAATACAGATAGAAAGAGTTCTTAATTGGGAGTGATGATAGAGAGACAGACACAAGTTTTGTAAGGAATGGTGCTTAGTTCCTAATAAGGTTTTCCTTTGAAAGTAAATTTTAGGAAAACACTGATGATAGAGAAAACACATGGAATTGAGTATTCCCAGACAGAGAGTAGGAGGAGACTGAGTGCCACTAGGAAAGGTGGGGAGCCTTAGCTCCTGGTGCCGAGACATCTGGTGAGAGAATAATTGAGCAGGAGACATAACAACAAAGGAAGAAGATCTTTAGAGAGCCAGAGTAGGACTCCAGAGAAGGAGAGATCCAGAGAGCAAAAGCCAGAGCCAGAGAGAGGGAGGTACTGTGCCTTTCCTGTCTTTTATTATGGTGATGATTGGTAGGTAAGCAATGCATATGTAACAACAGAGTGGATTGACATTAGTAGAAATGCTAATGACGTACATGATAGAGGCATGAGTAAATCCAGCCTTTGCAACCTACTTAGAACAAAGGCCGCATGGCCCACTTAGGAACCAGCTCAGGAATCATACACTGGAATGCTACACATTCCTTAGATGAACTCAGGGCAAGGATCCCCACCAATGTAGAAAAAGTCCCATATCAGTGTTCTTGTAGGCCCAACTTATATTAGTAGAGAATATAGAAAGATCATTATCAAGAAAAATAAGTTGGATTATTCGTGATGTTGTATTTATCCCTTTTTGTGATTGATTATTACAATTTCCTGTAAAACCTTGTTGGTGCAGAGGGGGAAAAATCATCTTTAGAAAATAGATGATGATGGAGGAGTGAATCAGAGTTACTCTGTGTCACCACAAGAATCTTATCTGACCAAGATTAAACTTTCTCCACAAAATGAATACACAAGTGAAAGAACCAAAAAAGGAGACAAAGTATAACAATCCTCAAGAAAAGAAAAATCTAAAAGGTAGGCATCTGGGGAACTGGGGTGAGAGAAAAGCAGAGACAGCAAAAGTCTGAAGCAAGGAGGGAAAAACAAACCAATACCAAGCCACCCCTACTCCCCAACCACATCTACTGTCACAGGTTCAGAACCTGAACCCAAGCCAACATTCAGACTCGGAGATTCTGCCTGGCAAATAGTGGTATAAGCCAACCCAAACCCCTTGAAATTTCAAACCTATGGAAAAGTCTGGAGTCCCAGCCCAGGGAAGTCTGGCCTTGGGATAAGGACAGAATATACAGTTTGGGGTGAGTGCTAGTACTAAGTTCTAAGTACTTATCTTTCTGCCTAAACCTCAGGGTGGAGCTTCAAGACAGGACAATCAAAGATGTGCCTGATTGGATCAAGTACACACTGAGACCAAAAACTTCAGCCTAGACTTGGGGTTAGAATTTCATTAGCCCCTGAGCTTATTAAGGTCAGAGTGAAATGAAAAGTTTGTGCTCAAGCCTGAGGCAAGTCCTTAAGCCATTAGTATCTCAAGGGTCAATTGAATCAGAAGGGGAAGGGGAGAGTTCTCAGCCCTCAGACCCAGAAAATAAGCTGAAAATAACATCAAGTGAGAACTGAAGTTCTAGAAAGTACCTCAATTTCCCAGAAAACACAGTTGGCTTATAATTAGGAAAAAGGAGAAAATAACAAGAAAGCACTTAACTTTAAAGAATTTTTATGGAGACAAAGATCAAGGTACAGACACATAAAGGAACAGTGAAAGCAAAAGAGACACATGCAAAGTCCAAAAGGAAAATATGAATTTGGCACAAATTCTCAACTAGCTCAAAAAATATTTCAAAAACCAATTAAGAAAGACAAAGGAAAAGTGGGGAAGAGAAATGAAAGTGATGAAAGAAGAAATGGGCCAATTGAAAAAGGAGATCCAAAAACTGACAGAGGAAAATCAAGTCTTAAAAAGCATAATTTACCATCAAGAAACTAATGATTTCATGAGAAATCAAAAAGCGATAAAGCAGAAGCAAAAAAAAAAAAAAACAGGTGAAAACATGAAATATCTTATTGAAAAAACAAATGACCTAGAAAGTAGATCTAGGAGAGACAATTTGAGAATTATTGGACTGCCTGAAAGCCATGGTCTAGAAAAAACCTTGGACATCATATTACAAGAATTTAACAAAGATAACTATCCAGAAATCCTCAAACATGAAAATAAAACTGAAATTGAAAGAATTCATAGATCACCTCCAGAAAGAAATCCTCAAATGACAACTTTGAGGAATACAATAGCTAAATTCAAAAGGCACCAAGCCATTGAGAGCAGTCAGAAAGAAAACATTAAAATACCATGGAAGTATAATCAGGATCATACAGGACCTAGTAGCTTCTACATAAAAAGATTAAAAGGAATAGGATATGATATTCAGGAAGATTTGGGTTTACAACTCAGAGTCACCTATCTAACAAAACTATATATATTCTTCTGAGGGGAAGAAATAGGCATTCAATAAGATAGAAGATTTCCAAGGATTCCTGAGGAATAAGCCAGACCTAAACAAAAAACAAAATTGAAGTTCAAACATGAGATACAGGAGAAGCCCCCAAAATAAAAGAAAACTAAAAAACTGGATTGTGTCTATAGGAAGAATTGAAAATCAAAAGCATTTTGAATCACCAAGTATGAAATAGATGGGGAATTGAGGTAAACAGAGGCCAAATGACTTCCTCAGCATCACAGCTAGTATATGTCTAAGGCTCAATTTAATTCCATGTTTTCCTGACAATAGGTCCAGTGATTTATCCACTGCAATATCTAGGTACCAACCCCATAACAAAAATATTATCTTTAAATACATACATAGGAGAAGCTAATGACAAATAAAGCCCACTGAGGAAAGAAGCCATGCTTGCTGAGATTGCTGGCAATGTCCCAATCTCTCACACAAATGCACTGCTGCTCTTGGACAAAGGTCATAATTAAACCCTGAGTTCCCTTCACTCTGAAGAACAAAGAAGTCCTTGCAACATCATGATTGAAAGTACCAAACCTGACTTTCCCTAAGAACAGATTAGCAAACACTGTTTCTTAACTTGCTTATGCCTACCATAGCCATCCTGGTAATGTTCATGTGTGAAGTCATTTTCATAAACAGGATAATGGTGGGAAAGTAATACCCCTCAAAAATGTTGTAATGCTTAATATTTTAGTCTCTATAAAAATCTTCCCCTTTGGAATAATAAATGAAGATCATAGCGCCCAGTCATGGTGAGGTGATTCTTCTGCTTGGTCCTTCTCAGGCATGCTGTCCCCAAACTTTCCTGTTCCCCTGCTAATCTCCCTAACAGATTAACTCTTTCCATGGCTGCAATGGCCGTTAGATCCAGTTGCTCATCACCAGATTCCCACACATGACTGACACATAGAATTTTAGAGAAGGATTTTGTATGGTCATCTTTTCAATAAATTTTGCTTAATCTTTCCTATTCTATGCAATGGAAAGAGATTCTGTTTCTTAACTCTATAGAATTCTTACAATTCGAAAGAAACCATACCTTTAAGGACTCCCTACATACATTTTTTTAATACTTGAAGTATCCAATTTAATTCCTATAATATAGAATACAACATTCCTTGATAAGAACTCAGAAAATGTTTTAAAAAGTGCTATGTGATGAAATAGGAAAGGATGAGTACACATTAATTCAAGATGTATAGTTATCTGCCTTTTCAGTGGGTGACTTAGCTCCACTTCCTCTACCTTTCTCACTAGTCCAGTCTACCCACAAAGGAGGGCAAAGTTCTCTGAGTCTACTTTCCTTTTCCTACTTCTGGTTCTGAGTGTTTAAGTGGTGTGCTGACTGAGTAGAAGGACAGAGCTGGGCAGTCTGGCCATGGTGAGAATCCAAATTCTACCCCCAGACAGAGGTCATCAGGTCCTACCTCTGCATAGGTGTTGGGCTGGAGGTCTTTGCTTCTCCCAGACCCTGACATCCAGGGCCTCTTTCATTGATTTTCATCCTCTCTCTTATATTTATTTTTGGTCATATTTAATGGTCAACTAATATTTGTTTGAAGACCTTCAATGAAAGGGCTCTACTTCTCAAGGCAGCCTATGTTACTTCTGGCAATTGCTAATTATAGGACAAACTGAAATTTCCCTCTTCAAGGTTTTTTATTTGTGGTCCCTACTTGTGCTTTCTATTACCACAAAGAGTAATTAAAATTTTTTCTGTCATATGGTAATACTTCAAATACTTTAAGAGAGTTATCACCTATGTATTGTGTCTTTTTTATTAGAGACTAATCATTTCTAGTAATTTTAAGTGATTTTCATTTAATACTGAATGATCATCCCTGCACTGACCTGAGTAGCCCCCTCTGAACACTCTCTAGATTAAAAATGCTCTCATTAAATCACAGGACCCAGAGCCAAAAACAATATTTCAGAAGTGGGAAGGATCACTATCATGTCATTTCCCCTCTACTAGTAGCATAGCTATTGATTCAAATTGAACTTCAGTAGTCCACTAAATTCCTTCAGATATTTTTCAAACTAATTGCCATCTAACCATATATCCCATATACTATATATGTGATATGACTTTACTACCTGATGATAAGGTTTATTACTTCTTAATCTTCCCCCTCAGAAGTCTCTGATAGCTTGAAAGATCTGGGGAATCTCTCCTGTTTTGCCCCTGGCTTAGGTTCCCACCAGCTTTGTTCATTGAATTTTAGGGTACTTGTGACTAGCATCTCAGTTCCATTTAATAATAGATTACCTTTTACAAATAAATATTTACTTCAAAAGCTGTGGCAAGAATAGAAAAGCACACTTTCACAATAGCTAAGGAGAAAGTATAAATTGACCTTCACTCTTCACACAAAAACAACTTTAGTATTTGGATTGTTGAATAGGGATTAGAATCATTTTTTAGGCCAATTTTAATATAACATTAATATCACCAAGTTCAAGTACAAAGTCAGTAATGCCCATTTCTGCTTGATTCTCAGCCCTGATCCAAATTCGTTATGATGAGGCTGGTCATTTGACTTCTAAACTTAGCCAGGATTCATGGATTCTTAGATCCTAGGATCCCATTGCCTTTAGTCAGATATGAAACTCCACTTTGTGAACCTTGTAAACCTTAAAATTTCTTAGACTTATAAATGTTGGAAATTTCACCATTGTGAAATTTCGTACTTGAAAAATTTCCTACTGATAGTGGGAACTCTACTGGAATGTGAACCCCATTGGCATGGGAGGTTCCTCCTCCTCCCTTCTTAAGATTACTTTAGGACAGAAACCTTTTGCTGAACAATGGAAAGGGCTTTGACCTATGCTTAAGCATAGAACAGGAAGTTCTTTGAGTCATGATTGATTTTAGAATTGATACAATCTCCACCCTACTCAGTCCTAACAGGATTTAGGAAGGGCTGCAGCATAGATCAAAATTTAATTATTTGAGAATATGACCTTCAACAAACATGTGCAAAGCCACAGACCTCTGGGCAGCCCTGGGTTAAGCTAGAGCCACCATTGGCACAGGGAAGACATGGACAGTGATTGGTAGATGGGAGAACTGAGGGGAGGGAACTTGGATGGTTTCCTTAAAGATAGGAGGGTCTGAGGAGAGGGGGTTGGTTAGAGAGGTTTTTGCTCTGAGAGGTTGTGCTCTGAGAAGCTTGCTCTGAAGGAAAATGGAGGTGGAGGCCACTGAGACTGTTTCTCCATTTTGGTCACGTGAGTGATAGGGACTGATCTCTTTTCTTTGCCTCAGCTATCTAAGGGCTTGGGCCTTTTGGCCCAGCCTTAACAAAAGGGGTATTTAAGCCCTATTCCCTTCTCTCCCCTTTCTCTCTCCCTCTCTCTTTCTATCTCTAATACCTTTCTTCCTCCTGTTTGTAATTAAACTCCATAAAAGGTTGACTGCTGACTTGAGTTTCATTTAGGAATTACATAGCTGAATTCCTTGGAGACCTTAAATTAATATATACAGTCTTTTAAAGTGATTTCCTTGTCACAACCTCTAATGGAAAAGAATAAACAAAAAAGTCAGAACTTTAAACCAATTTTGAACATGAGCTGAAGGAGTAAAGGATAAAGAAGGCAATTTTCAAGGTCTACTCCAATACAACATTGTGGAATTTGTGAATATAGGAGACTTTATCCTCAAATGTAAAAGAAAAAAAAAAGCCCTAATGTTGTACTCAACAGACTCCTGTCATCTGTTTCAGAGCAGAACCTGCCTGAATCGCAATGTGGCTTCCGACCAGATCACAGCACCATCAACATGGTCTTCACAGTGAGGCAAATGCAGGAAAAATGCCTTGAGCTGAACCTGAGTCTCTACATTGTCTTCATAGACCTGAAAAAGGCGTTCGACACAGTGAACAGGGACGCATTGTGGGTGATCCTTAGCAAGCTCGGTTGCCCAGCAAAATTCGTCAAACTGATCCAGCTATTTCATGTCGACATGACAGGGGAAGTCCTATCTGTTGGAGAGACTTCCAATCGCTTCAACATCTCCAATGGCGTGAAACAAGGCTGTGTCCTCGCTCCGGTGCTATTCAACCTATACTTCACCCAAGTATTACGACATGCTGTGATGGATCTGGACCTGGGCATCTCCATCAAATACCAACTGGATGGCTCACTATTTGACCTTTGCCGCCTGACTGCAAAAGCAAAGACAACAGAGAGACATATCCTGGAAGCTCTCTTCACACATGACTGTACTCTCATGGCCTACCAAGAAAATCATCTCCAAACCATTGTGGACAGGTTCTCCACCGCAACAAAATTGTTTGGCCTGACCATCAGCCTCAACAAAACAGAGGTGCTGTTCCAACCCGCATCAGGGAGGCCAACTAACCAGCCGTGCATCACAATCGAGGGCACACAGCTTTCCAACGTCAGCACTTTCAAATACCTGGGAAGCATCATCACCAACGGTGGGTCCACAGACCATGAGATCAATGCCAGGATCCAAAAGGCCAGCCAGGCAATTGGGCAGCTGAGCTCTAAAGTCTTCCAACACAGTGGTGAAAGCCCTGCAACGTAATTCAAAGCGTATAATGCTTTGCTTGCATTATAGTCCTCAGCTTGCTCCTGTATCGTTGTGAGACATGGACACCATACTGGAAGCAAATAAAACAGTTGGAGCAATTCCACCAACGTTCTCTCTGAACAATCTTGAGGATCTGATGGCAGGACCGAATCACCAAGCAGGAAGTCCTCGACAGAGCCAACTCCACCAGCATCGAAGTAATGGTCCTCAAAACCCAGCTACGATGGTCTGGACACGTCATCCGCATGGACCCACAGCGAATACCAAGACAGGTATTCTATGGTGAACTGTCAGCTGGACTCAGGAAACAAGGCCGACTAAAGAAAAGATTCAAGGATCAGCTAAAGTCCAACTTGAAGTGGGCGGCATCACACCAAAGCAACTAGAACTTGCTGCCTCTCTCAGAAGCAGCTGGCATATCTACATCAGTTATACCGCCACCACCTTTGAAGACGAACGACATCAACATCTTGCCGCTACGCATAAATGCCAACACCAGGCCGTAACCGCACCTCCTGTAACAACTGGTGTCCCATGCCCCATGTGCCACAAACTCTGCGCCTCAGTCTTTGGACTTCAAAGTCATAGGAAGAGACACCATAGATGAAAATGTACAAAGACAATCGTCATTCTCGGTTACCAAGAGACTACTACTACTACTACTACTTCTTTGGCTGCATCCCATAGGTATTGAAAGGATATCTCATCGTTGTCATTTTCTTCAATGAAGTTTCTATGATTTGTTCTTTAACTGGTTTTGGAGAATTGTATTGTTTAATTTCCAATTAATTTTTTATTTTCCTCTCCATGTGCCCTTACTAATTATTATTTTCATGGCATTGTGATCTGAGAAGGTTGTATTTATTATTTATGCTCTTTTGGACTTTTTTACGATGTTTTTAGGCCCTAAAACATGGTCAATTTTTGTAAATGTACCATGTGTGCTGAAAAGAAAGTGTATTCCTCTTTGTCCCTCTTTATTTTTCTCCACATATCTACTAATTCTAATTTTTCTATGATTTTATTTACTTCTTTTACCTCATTGTTATTTTTTTTTTGGTTTGATTTATCTGGTATGCATAGAGGAAGGTTCATGTCTCCCACTAGTCTAGTTTTTCTATCTATTTCATCCTTGAGCTCTACTAGTTTCTCCTTTAGAATTTTGGATGCTATGCCATTTGGTGCATACATATTGAGTACTGATATTTCCTCATTGCCTATACTGCCTTTTATCAGGTTATAATTACCTTCTGTATCTCTTTTAACAAGATTTATTTTTACTTTGGCTTTTTCATATATCATGATTGCGACTCCTGCCCTCTTTTTATGAGTTGATGCCCAATAGATTTGTCTCCATCCTCTTACTTTCACCCTATGCATATCTACCTTCCTCATGTGTGTTTCTTGAAGACAGCATATGGTAGGGTTTTGTATTCTAATCCACTCTGCTTATCACTTGTGTTTTATGTGTGAATTCATTCCATTCACATTCAGAGTTATGATTACTAGCTGTGTATTTCCCAGCATTTTGATTTCTATTCCTGGTTCTGCCTTTTCTTCTTTCACAATTTCCTTCTACACCAATGTGTGTTTTTAGTCAATCCCCCTAGTTCCCATCCTTATTTTACTTCCCTTTCTACCTCCCTCCCTTCTTATTCCCCCCTTATTTTCCCTGCAGTCTTTCTAAAACTGCCACCCCACCTTCTCCCTCCCTTGTACTGATTCCCTCCCCACCAGTCCGTATGTTACCCTTCTACTACCCTATAAGGTGCAAATCTATTCTCTGCCCCAATAAATTGGATTGTTATTCCCTCTTTGGTTCAATTTCAATGCATGAAAGAATTGAGTAGTTCACATCTCCAACCTCTTTACCCTTCCAGTGTATCGATGTTCTCCCCCCTCCCACCATGAGCTTCTTTGTGACATATAAATTTACCCCCTTTTGTTTCTTTTCCCATTTCTTTTAGACAATCTCTTTTTTAGCTCTTGTTGTGTATATATATATACATACATATAATTAATAATATATGTATATGTATTTATGCATATATATATCTATATACCTATTTATAACTTGTCATTTCATCCTATACAGTTTGTCACTGTTCCCTCTAAGTATAATTTTTCTAGCTGCCCAGGTGAAAATAATAATTTTTAAGAGTTACCAATGGCCTCTTTTCTTATAGGGATACACATCAAATTTTCTGTTCAGGTCTGTCTGGTCTTTTTTTTTTTTTAATTCTTTGAATTTTTCTATTTTGTTGAATGACCATACATTCCCCTTTATGAACCTAGTCAGTTTTGCTGGGTAGTTGATTCTTGGTGCTAGACCTAGTTCCCTTGATATCTGGAATATCATATTCTATGCCTTTTGGTCCTTCAGTGTGGATGTAGCCAGATCTTGCTTTATCCTCACCGTGATTCTGTGGTATCTGAACGACTTCTTCTTGGCAGCTTGTAATATCTTTTCTTTGGTCTGATAGTTCTTGAATTTGGCTATAACATTCCTGGGTGTTGTCATTTGAGGAGTAAATACAGGAGGTGATGTGTGGATTCTTTCAATCTCCACTTTTCTCTCTTGTTCTAGAATATTGGGGACGTTTTCTTGAATAATTTCCTGTAGTATTATGTGCATGCTTTTTCTTTTGTCATGGTCTTTTGGCAGACCACTGATTTTTAAATGATCTGTCCTTGAATGATTTTCTAAGTCCTCTGTTTTGTGAATGAGATGCTTCATATTTTCCTCAAATTTTCATTCTTTTGCTTTTGTTTTATACTGTCCTGGAGTCTTGTGAGGTCACTTAATTCTAGTTGTTGCATTCTGGTTCTTAAAGACTGGATTTCATCCTTGGCTTTTGGTCATCCTTCTCCTTCTGGTTTGATTTTCTTTGGAGGTCATCTTTCATTCTCTTTACCTCATCTCTCATCTCCTTTGCCTCATCTTTCATCTTCTTTGCCTCATCTTTCATCTCCTTTGCCTCATTTTCAAGCAGGTTCATTTTGACTTTCAAAACACTATTTTCTGTTTCCAGATGACTTATCTGAGTTTTTAAATTCTTTTCCCAATTGTCTTCAGCCTCTCTTAATTGTGTTTTGAATTGCATTTTGAGTTCTTCCAAAGCCTGTATCCAATTTGCTGGGATTTCTGTTTTATTACTTGCCTCCTCCTGTGTCTTGTTTGTTCTTGGTTTGTTGCCTGTGCAGATGCTGCCAATTGTAATTTCTTTCTTCTTTTTCCATTGTTTGCTCATAGTTACCCCTTCTTTGATCCCTGTTTTTGTCTATGCTCTTGCTCTTCTCATTTTTTTTTGGGTTTGGGGGCTTTCTGTCAATCTTCCCTCTTGGAGCTTTGTGAGATCTCTCAGTGCAGTCTCTGAGGGAGGAGTTTTGGAGTTTGAACTTCACTGTCCTCTAGAGACTTTTGATTGGATCAAAGTCCTGCAGTCAGTGAGGGAAGGATACTGGGACTTGGGCTTCCCTGAGCTCTGAAGACTTTTGATGGGATTAAGTTCAACTGGGTTGGGGTGTGTGCCCTGAGGCCAAAACCTCTTGGAAGTCAGGAGGAATATGGAGGGTTTCAGCTGTTCTTACCAGGCTGCCAGTTCTCTGCTCCCTCTCCAGCTGCTTCCCTGCCACCTGTGTTCAATGCTCTGAGCTTGGCATGGCCCTTCCCACAAGGTACACTCTCTAGACCAGGGCTTTTGCCCACCCAGAGTTTCCCACTGCTGCTGGAGGCTTAGAACTCTTGGTGGGGGGAGGGGTCCTGGCTTCCCTGAGCTCAAAGACTTTTAATGGGATTAAGTTCAGCTTGGTTGGGCTGGATGTGCCCTGAGGCCAAAATCTCCTGTAAGGCTGGAGCAATATGGAGGGTTTCAGCTCTTCTTACCAGGCTGCCAGCTCTTTGCTCCCTCTCCAGCTGTTTCCCCACCACCTGTGTTCAACACTCTGAGCCTGGCACAGCCCTGCCCTCAAGGTACACCCTCTAGACCAGTGCCATTGCCTGCCCAGAGGTTCCTACTGCCACTGGAGGCTTAGCACTTTAGGTGGGGATGGGGGGTGGAGGGGTCTTGGTCCTTCCCTCTGCCTAAGCCAGAGTGTTCTCGGATTCTGGCTTTTGATGGGCTTACCTTTTGACTTGAGTCCAGAGGGCTCCCCAGCTCTGTCTTGTTAGGTTTGATTTTCAGTCCCCTAGAAGCTTTTAGTTTGTAATCAGTAAGGAAGGGTTTTCAGAGGTCTCAGATATTGCTGCTCCTAAGCCACCATCTTGACTCTGCCTGTACCAGTGATTCTGAAGTTCGCTCTCCTGGACCTTTTTTCTATACCTTCTGTTTTATGGATGAGGTGTTTCATATTTTCCTCAATTTTTCCATTCTTTTGATTTTGTTTTATAGCCTGCTGACTTGTGAAGTTGTTTGCTTCTAGTTGTAGTATTCTAGTTTTTAAAAATTGAATAATATCCCTGTCTTTTTAGTCATCCTTCTCCTTCTGGTCTGATTTTATTTGGAGGTCATCTTTCATCTTTTTTTTTTTGCCTCATCTTTCATCTCCTTTGCCTCCTTTTCAAGGTGGTTTATTTTGGCTTTCAAGACACTATTTTCTGTTTCTAGATGACTTATTTTGCTTTTTACGTTCATTTCACAGTTGTTTTCAGGATCTCTAAATTGTTTTTTTAATTGAATTTTTAGTTCTTCCAAACCTGTGTCCAAATTGCTGGAGTTTCTGTTTTTTTTTTCCTTGATGTTCCTTGATCCTCTTCTGTTTTATTTTCTCTTTGTTCATTGCCTGGATAGAAGCTATTGATTGTAATTTCTTTTTTGCTGCCAGGGAGGAGTTGATCTGCAAAGCTGGCTGTGACTTCAGGTCAAAACCTCCAGAAAAATGGAGGGGGGGGTTGCAAGATGAATCTTTTCAGCTGCAACTGGGATGCCTGCTCTGAGCCACTCCTCCAGCTGCCTCTATGCCACCTGTGTTCATAGCCCTCATAGCTTTGGCACAGCTTTTCCATCAAGGTATTCACTTCAGACTAGTGACCTTGCCTGTCCAGAGATTCCATCCACCACTGGAGGCTCATAACTGTAAATGTGGGAGGGGTTCTGGGACTTTACTTCTTCCTTCCCCTTAAACCCATGTGTTGTAGAGTTTTGGCTTTTTGTGGTGCATATCTTTTAATTTCCTGTTGTTAGATTTGGTTTTCCATCCTCTCGAAGCATTGTGTTTTTTATTTGGTGGGGAAGGGTTTCTGGAGGTCTAAACTTTTGCTGCCTCTAAGCCACCATCTTGACTTTGCCTTCTCTTGTGGATGTTTTTAAATAAATATCATTTATTATTTTAAGGAAAGGATTTTTTGTTCTTATGTTTTCTAATGTTTTCAGTAGGAATTGGTGTTGTATTTTATCAAAGACTTTCACTGAATCTATGGATATAAGCACATAACTTCTGTTTGTTTGATTATTGATATGGTCAAGTATATTGCTGGTTTTCCTAATATTAAACCGGCTTTGTATTCCTGATATAAATCCCACCTAGTCATAATGAATAATCCTTGTGATATATTGTTGTAGTCATTTTGTTAGGATTCTATTTAAACTTGGTATGTAATTTTCTTTTTCTGTTTTTGGTCTTTTTGCTTTAGGTATCAGCACCATATTTCTGTCATGAAAAGAATTCCGTGTGACTCCTTCTTTGCTTATTTTTTCAAAGTGTTTGTATAGTGTTGAGATTAAATGTTCTTTAAATGTTTAATAAAATTTGCTTGTGAATCCACCTTGCCCTGAGGATTTTTTTCTTGGGGAGTTCATGGACAGCTTGCTTTATTTTTTTCTGAGATGGAATTATTTAAGTATTCTATTACCTCTTTTGTTAGTCTAGGCTATTTATACTTTTATAATAATTCTTTCATTTCACATAGATAATCAAATTTATTAGCATATAGTTGAGCAAAATATCTCCTAATAATTGTATTAATTTCCTTTTCATTAGATGTGAAATACACGTTTTCCATTTTTGATTCTCTTCTTTTTTTAATAAAAATTAACTAAAACTCCATCTTTTTTCTTGGAACCAGTTCCTAGTCTTATTAGTTCAAATCCTCTTTTACTTCCATTTTAATAATTTTTCCTTTCATTTTTAGGATTTCCAATTTAGTTTTTAATTGGGGATTTTAAATTAATTCTTTTTCTAGTTTTTTAATTGCATTTGTAATACATTGATCTGCTTTCCCTCTATTTTATCAATATAAGCATTCAGGGATATAAATATCCCCTAAGTACTGCTTTGTCTGTATCCCATGAATTTTTGATAATTTGTCTTGTCATCATCATACTTTTAATGAAATCAGTGATTGTTTCTATTGTTTGTTTCTTTTGATCCAATTGTTTTGAAGAATTTGATTATTTAGTTTCCAATTAATATCTAATTTACCTTTATATGAATTCTTATTGATTGTAATTTTTGATATAAAACTGTTTCATTTATTGTGAAGTTACATCATCATCCATACCTTTATGGTTAAAAATCAATTTTGATATGAACAAGAAAAACTAATGATAAGCCTGGAGAGTTTAAATAAGCACTCAGTATTCTTCTTGGAGAAGAAAAAGGAACCTTGTTTCTTTAAACACTATGACATGATCTCTAGACAATTCTTTTTAGAAATAATTCAATATTAACATATTTAGTTAGTTACAAAATAGTTTCTACCTATATTGTTACCTTTTAATTGCTGTTTAATTTTAAAAGATTTCAGAAACTACTATTGCTTATCAATTTGAACCTTCTTTGTCCCTGTAGAACTTGACAGAATTTGTATAATGTCCCTCAACATTAGATTTAATATATTGTTGAATTTGGTTTTTACTTTCTAGGATCAATTTTCTTCCCAATTTTGTCATATTGAGTGCTCTGAACCTTCATTCTGAACTTCATAGTCTGTTCCATTCTCCCTTATTTTTTTTGCTTTTTGTTTTCTTTGAAGTTTCTCAACTTCCTTATTGTTGCTTACCTGTAAATATCACTAATACATATTGTAGAGACTGAATAGACACTTACTTGATTAATGTTTAGGCCAAGGGGATTTAACCCAATTGGTATTTTCCTTATGATTATATTTATATAATGAGTTCTTTTGAATGTCAATGTTAAAATAGCTTGGTTTGTATTCGAGGGCTATTTCTTGTTTTCTATTGTTATATTTTCTGTATTTTTCAAATGTGTCTTTTAAAATTGTCTACCTTGAAATGCTCATTCATGGTTAACAATTTTCTAGATGGTTTGCTGAGACATTTAGGTGACTCTAAAGTTGTATTGCCCTTATGCTGCTATTATTTATTGCCCAGTTGTTTTCTTGTCCTTCTGCTGACAGAAGATTTTGTGCAGTTAGTTCTTTTTGTTTGTTTTCTTGGCTTTCTGGAAGACTTAAATAGATCATCTTTTTAAGTCCATCAAAGACAATGCAAAGTGTACCATCTCAATAACTTTCCAAGCACTTAAAGTAGAGCATCATTCATCATGTATAATAGCATCCTTTCAACTTTTCAAACACAAGCTTAAACACCAAATGAATGTGAATCAAAACATTGAACAGGATTTTGAAACACTGACTGGCATTGAAGTAGAGTGCAAATGTTTAGCTCTCCCTTGCCTCCTTTCTTATGAGAGAGGATATCTAGGAAATTTTCTCATGTTTCTTAAATGTCTGATTTATATGTATACACTTTTCAAAACAATAAGGTTAGAATAATTGGTTTGAAATTATTCTAGTATTTTTATTCAGATTATCCCAAAATATATGAAATAAACAAAGAATAATTTTGGATCATTGTAACTCACTCAAACATTTTGACATTTAAATATGCAGACAGAAGTCTCTTGTTTGTAAAATAACAGGAAAAATTTGATATCCCAAAGCTTCCTATTTTCATCTAAATCCTATGATCCAGTTTTCCTAAATAGAAAATGAGGTGATAGTCAAGATATTGTGTATTCTCCAGGTTTTCAAGGAAGACACCTAGGATATGTTAATTTAATCACACAAGAAAAACTTATAAAACTCTTGAATTTTAAATTATTTCTTTGTATTTAAAGCAATTTATTAATGCCAGTGATCTTAGGATTATGAACTTCTAAACAAAGATCTACAACTTTCCTAGACAATGAACATATTCACACAAGATAAATCAAAGAAAGAGTGTTTTTACTTAATTTTTCCTTTTCATTTCACTTTGTGTTTATAGCTATAGGCATGCAAAATGTTCATTTTATTCTATTCATTTTTAAGTAAGGATCACTCTTATCTTAGCATTTGTCTGACCCATACTTGTAAAAATGTAATTTTATTTATTAATGCATTTACCTATAAAAGTATTTTCTTATTTCTACCACTTATATCTTATTACCTGCCTTCTTGAGAGGGTATTGGGGTGGGAGGAAAGAAATAACATGGATTGCAAAATGTCAGAAAATGAATATTGAAAATTTGTATTGATATTTAATCTGAAAAAAAATTAAATGAATGTTTATTAATTCCTACTGTGTGCAGAAAAGAGTTCTAGATGCTTAGGGAGAAACAAAGTTTGATTGATACACATATCCTTCCTTCATAACATAGGTTTTACAATCTAAAAGGAAAGGATAGCTACAAAAACAGGTGGCTATGACATTATATTATATGATCAGAGAATTAGAGAATTACCAAAAATAAAACTATGTCCTGTGTGAAAGATTGTGCCTTGCAATTAGAATATAAGAATGATGAAATGAGGAGCCAGAAGCAACAGAATAATCAATCAAAGGCAAAATATTGGTTTCTAAAAGAATTTGCAGAATTCCATAGTTTTTTATAATCTATTATGCTGTCTAAAGATGCAAAGAATATGCTATTTAGCATAAAGGCAAGGTGAGTTGGAAAATATATTAACCGAATAAATAAACAACATTAAAGAAATAACTGTTTAAATGCATACAAGTATCTAACATGCATGAAAACTTATTGATTTATACATAAAAATGAATATATGGGATTCAATTAGATGTAATGACTTGAAAAGTGAATCCAAGTTAATTAATATTGCTTCTGTGAGGGATGTGAATTTTAAACTTGATTTAAAAGCATTAGAGGTATCCTCTCTTTAAGAACTAAATGAATGTCAACAGAGGCATTCTTTGAATAGAGATAGATACAGTGAGGAGGAAGCAGTATGTAGAAGATAGTCACAGAGAACATGAAAAAAATTAAGTTGGATTGGTAAAATTATGTGGTTCAATTTTTAAAATAAATAAGGTTGAAAATGTTTAGATGACTTGATGTCCATATTAATACTAAGCCATGATTCAATTACGTTCATTCAGTTTTTGAGCCACATCAGTAGTCAAGACATTAAGGGAGACATGAATAATGGCAATACATATGATAAAGTTTTATACTTGAACCACAAGCAAAGATAATTCACTCAGATTCGGATGAAATATTACTTAGATCAACTGATTTTTGGGGTACAAAGAACTCCATGTAGTATCACATTTGGTTAATTACTTTTACTAATTTTTTTAAATCCTTTTTTTCTTTCTTATATGATGGCTTTCGTGGAAAGAAAGAGAACAATAGTAAGAAAGGTAGGTGATGTATAAAAAAGATAATACTTTAAAATAATGGAAAAACAAACAAATTAAGATGAGGATGATGAAATATAAGGAATACTGTATCATTCTTTCTCTTTTGGTCTATGATTCTCAAGTTATAAATAAAAATTTTTAATAACACCATGTCCATTAACAAAATCAATGCCACTTTATTTTCATTGTATTGTAGTAGCAGAATTTTTTTTTCAATTTGAATATTATTTTATTTGGTCATTTTCAAACATTATTCCTTGGAAACAAAGATCATTTTCTTTTCCTCCCCCACCTCCCATTACCCCTCCCATAGCCGACATGTGATTCCACTGAGTATCACATCTGTCCTTGATACGAACCCATTTCCATGTTGTTGGTATTTGTATTAGGGTGTTCATTTAGAGTCTCTCCTCAATCATGTCCCCTCAACCCCTGTAGTCAAACAGTTAATTTTCTTCGGTGTTTTTACTACCACAATTTGTCCTTTGCTTGTGGATAGTGTGTTTTTTTTTTCCTCCTAGATCCCTGCAGAATTGTATTGACACTAATGGAGAAATCCATTACGTTCGATTATACCACAGTGTTTCAGTCTATGTGTACAATGTTTTCCTGGTTCTGCTCCTTTTGAGCTGCATCACTTCCTGGATGTTGTTCCAGTCTCCATGGAATTCCTCCACTTTATTATTTCTTTTAGCACAATAGTTATTCAGAAGAATTTTTTTAAATACATATTTTTGTCTTTAAAAAATTAATACATTAAACACATAGAATAATGACCTTTGAAATATAGCCCAAAGAAAAAGAAATAGTAAAATTAGGGTAAAATTCATATATATGAAGAATTTGGGGGGGAAATGAATTTGTACCTGCACTAAGTTGTACTCAAGTTTTATTTCTAAAGAAATAGAATTCAACCTATGTTTTCTATTAATTATTTTGGTGTCTCATTAAAAAAAAAAGCAAACATTTTAGCAGAAGAGACTAAGGTATAGTTCAGTGGTACCTAAATGAATGAGGAAGGAGAAATTTTTTTTATATATATGATATTGGTATTTTCTGGTATCACATTATCAGGTAAATTAATTTTCTTTAATTATTCATGCTTTGGGGGATAGTCATATTGCCACAAAGATAACCAATAGAATAAGACTTATTAGATGATATAAGTTCAGAAAAATATAATATGATTAAAAAAACTTCATTTAGTTCAGGACTAATTGCAGCTATGTTTTCTATAAATTATTTTTGTGTTCTCACAAAAACCAAAAAACTTGTTTTTCTTTTTTTTCTGTATGTAAGAACATAGTCAATAAACCAAAACATCATGGGAGTTCAATATCATTGTATTATTTTCCATCTCAAATGTTGTTTGAGACATATCTCCAATGCTTTGACACTTTTGAATTTGGACTTTGGTAACTTAGTCATAGAATTATATAAATATAAGCAAGATCTCTTTAGATTTAAATTTAAATTTTCTGCTCCATTTTCCTATACATGGCAGCACTCTTTGCAATCCATTTTTTGTTCACTTGGACATTCTGTTGGTACAATAAATTATATAATTTTAAAGCCACTTTTACTCTTACTCTGATTACTCACCCCATTTTTTGGTTTAGAAACCAGAAAATACCAATTCATAGAAGAAGAGTCTAATCAGTTATTCTCTATTGTGATTGCTTGACTCATAAAGGAAAATTGTTCAGTATTTTAGCAGAAGAGACTAAGATATAGTTCACTGATACTCCAAAGGAATGAGGAAGGAGAAATATTTTTACATACATGATATTGGCACTTTTCTGGTGTCACATCATGTAAGTGAACTTTCATTAATTATTCGAGCTTTGGGGGATAGTTATATTGCCACAAAGATAACCAATAGAATAAGTCTTATTAGATGACATAAATTCAGAAAAAAATATAACAAAACAAACATGATTAAAATTTTCTACACTTGCACATATGTATATAAATAAAAATATTCCTATTCATTATATAAACAATAAGAATTGTTAGCATAAAAATAGTAATTCTTTGGGTAGGAAAAATAAATATTATTTTGTATTGAATTTTCTCTCTCATTATTATGGGATGTAAAGAAATGCATTTTTTTAGGAAAGAAACCACCAGGTTTTTCAAATATTTTCTATGACATCCCCTCTCATTGAGGTCTTTGTGATTACTTCAAGGTAATTCAAATTTGCCTAAAGCAAGAAAGGAAATGCAAGTATAGATTAAAGTAATTCTGTAATGGAGCATTGCAATTCTCTTGCAAATATACTTTGGGAGTAGCTGACACATTAGTAAGGATCATGCTTACCCAGAACTATTTGCCCTTTTGATTAAAGGAAATAATGGTCTGAATACTGATTTCATTCATATTTATTTCTCTGTTTCACCTGGGAGGATTGGGCAAGTGTAATTAATTATTTTAAGGGTTATTAGATGCTGCATACTAAGGAACACAAATCAGGAAAAGAACAAAAAAGGGCTTATTTTATTAAGAAGGACCTAAAAAAAGAAAAAGAAAGAATACCTTGGGCCTAAAAAAGGACATGAAGACTATTCACAGAGATACCATTTTTATATAACTGTTGACACATAGTTAAGTTGGACATTGACCAACAAAGGAACAAGGGAGAGTATTTCTGATCCAATAAACATTACTTGAGTTATTCTTGACTAGACTGATCAGCCTGGTATATGGTAGTGAAAAGAGAAGTGTAGAAAGTGTAAAGGAGAGGATTTACAAACAAGACAAGCATGCAACACAAAGTAAAGGCTCTCAGCTGTCAATCAAAAAAGAACATTCCAAATAGAATGTTTCTAGGAAAGACAGTTGGAGCCAAGCAGGCTGATCAGGGAAGAAGCTCTGAACAGGACCCCTGTTAGCGTCTGTCCTAGGCTGAGGGACTGGTGTGGCTTTGGAGCTGAGGGAGAAATTTGTGAACTTAACTTTTGGCTGGTGGCTGAGTGTGGTGAAGAAGATATTGGTGTCTCTGAAACTTGAGTGTGAAGGAAAAAGAAAGAAGATTAAGCAGTTGTCCTCCCATCTCCCTGACAGACTATGGTGTCACAGCTATGACAGGACTGACATTTCCTAAAATACTCCTAACTCTCATTATAGACTAGGGATGACCCCATCCCTCTCACCTCATCTTCCATCCTGTTCTATCTTTCCCAATAAACCTCCTTACCTGAGACAGAGGGAAAAAGTATCTTCTCTAAACCTCATAGCCCATTCTGGGAAGGAGTGGGGAGGGCAGAAGCTGAAAGGTTTTTCAAGAGGGAGGTGAAGGGAGGTATTGAGGGAGTAGGAGGGTAGGAAAAATATTAATCAATTAGTCATCTAGGGAATTGATAGACACCCTCAAGTATTCCTCTAGTATATCTCTCTCCATTACAACTAAGCACCTTGAGGTTTCCCCTAGTTTCTCTCTAGTCACTCCAGAGTATCCATTTATTACAATAGACACCCTCTGGTAGTATCTCTCTGTCTCCAAGTATCTATTTATTACAAAAGGCCACAATTACAAGTTCAGACAACAGTTATGGTCAGACATAGTCTAGGAAGCATCTGAGTGGCATATGTGTAGATTTATGAAATGGGAATGGATTAGTCAAGTATTGGGCCAGTAAAAAAGTTGAGTGTATATAGAACCTGGTTTCCATAGTCTCATTAAACTAAATTGAGACTTTTTTTTTCTTGAAAATACTTAAAAAGAGCCAAGTGTTCAGCATCAATAAAATAAAAATTTTGTGGAGATCAATTATATACATGATATAAAAACAGGGAAAATGGGAAGATTGATTATCTGCCTAGGATTTTTGTACATGGTTACATTAAAAATATCCCTAAATTATTTTGAGAAAAGTGTTTCAAAAATAAAATCATAGATATTTTAAAATATGAGGATTCAATGATTCATTCAAAGAATGACTATAAGAGAAGTAAAAGACTGAGTTAAATGGCGGCATAAAATGTTTTAGAAGGTCACAATTTTCATGGCATTTGAACATGGCAAAAGTAGAAATAATCCATTATATTTATGAAAATATAAATTACTAACCTTAAAATAATCTATAGTTTTAGAATGGGAAATATTTTTTGACAAAGGAGGAGAGGTCTAAACCTGAGATTTTATTAATTTGGTTAACTTTCAGTGTTGAAACTTCATATATATATATATGTATACATATACACATATATAATTTAGTAACTCATTTGTAACATAATATTTTAGAACTGACTGAGTTACTAAAAATTTTAATGACTTTTCCTATATCACATAGCTATTATGTAGCAGAGACAGAATTTAATTCTTCTGTCCATTATGTCACATATCTTCCATGGGAAAGATTTAAATGACTTTTCTCCCATCAAAATATCTGAAAATGACAGGTTTGGGGGAAAAAAGCTTTTCTCTGTTTCTCTCTCTTTCTCTTTCTATCCCTTTCTCCCCACATACATATGTAGACATATGTATGTACAGATAAAATATTTCTCTATGTTAGAAATAAAATCTATTTTGTGTATGATTGTTCTCCTTTATTCATATTTTTTTTTCCATTTTGACATTAAGAAAAGCTTCTGGCTAATTTATGTATTCCAAAAGATAGCTATCATATAATCTTGTATAGAATAAGAGAAACACTTTAATTTTCAAATCACACTTCCAACTTTCTCTTGATAAATTAGGAAATTATTAGAAGTCTTCTTGGGTTTCATATAGTCCTAATCAAAAAATTCAATTTAAACATAAATATGTAACGTTTTATTCAGTCCTCTGAGATATAGGACTTTTTCTTGTTCCAGTAAATCCATTGACTTTCATAATTTAATTGATGTTTCTAAAGTTTTTATATTCACAATGAATCTTTATTGGATCTTTGCTTCTCTAGTTCTCTTATTAATTGTTTGGGGGATTTTCTATCTTTTGGTCATTTTCTTTGCATCTATCCCTATGGCTTTTCCATTTAAAGCCATTCTTTTATCCTTCAAACAATAAAATTTCTTTTTGATAGTAAGTTGAATATTCTGTATAGTACTGAATCAGTATCTTTAATCTATCATGTTCTCTTTTATTTTAAGAAGACAATGTTCATGTGCCATGTTGAAATAACTGATTTTTTAAAAAGTAAATCAAATGAAGGAGAGTTTTTAATAAAGTTTCAGTGACAATACCAAGGAAGGAAAATAGTTCTCTGAAGTGTTCTTAATGTCTGAATCTTATAAATTCCTTATATAATCCAACAAATAAAAATTTTGAATTGTTCAAAAATCCCCTACTTGCTTTATGTTATGCACGTTACTATGTTTTTGCACCTGATTCCACATGATTTATTAAATGTAAACTTGTCTCTGCCACAAAAAAGTCATGTAGATTACTAAATGTTTTATGTATTAGCAACTTCTTCTACTAGGAAAATTAATACATTTTGAATGTAGTAATATCATTGTGATTACACACCTGGACTGGATAAAACCTGCCACATTTTGAAAACCTACTGTTAAATGTTGTGATTAAGTAGGGCATGGCAGTTCCAAAAAAAGTAGGAGTCTAGATTTATTCTTTCATTTGTGAATGTGTGCAAATATCTTTTCACTTGCATTCATTTTCTTAGACCTGTCAGGATCTAGGTACTGGACACAAATTGCAAAATATCCACAGGGTTTTAATACTAATAAGTGAGCACACTCAGAAGAATAGATTAAAAGTGCCGTATTCAGACTATGTTACATATCTGGGACTCAGAAGCATATCATTAAATTTCACCATTTCATTTATTGTAAATAATCTTGATGCTCTTTAGTCACTTAAAAATAATGTATATAAACAGTAACATCTACAATTGTGAAATGATTGAATAATTCTCTATGAAAATACAGAAACTGTTTCAATTACATATCAGCAGCTAATTGTTGAGTTAGTTGTGCCTAATACCCAAATTAAAGTTCAACTTCAGACAATTACTAATTATCCTTGAGCAAGTCATGTTTTTCTGATTTTACTCAAATAGAATGAACTAAAAGGAAATATTGATGAAGAATAAGAAAATGTTTTAAGACAACCTCTTTTAAGAAAGAAATTTATATCTCAATACAATAATAATTGTTTCCTAACATTTTGTGATCCATGTCCTCTCCTTCCTCCCCCTTTCCCAATATTGCAGGTAATATGACATAGGTTATCATGCCCTATATATTTCTGTTCCATAATGTTAAGAAAGAAGACATAAGGTACTTAAAATAGACAAAAATTAATTTAAGAAATAAAGTGAAGAATGGTACACTTCAGTTTGTATCTATACTCTCTGATTTTCTTTTATGGCTATGGATAGCCTTTTTTGTCATGAGTCTTTGGGAATTGTCCTGGATCCTTGCATTGCTAAGAATAGTCAATTCGTTCTGACTTAATAATTGTATATTATTGCTGTTACTGAAGACAACCACTTTTAAATGGTGAGAGGAAGATGATGGATAATAATAATAATTACTTTAAAGAGTTGTCATAATCAAACGAGATGTTTGTAAATCTCTTAGAAGAGCATCTGAAACATAGGAAACACTATATAAATGCTACTATAGTAGTAGTAGTAGTACTAGTACTAGTAGTACTAGTAGTAGTAGTACTAATAGTAGTAGTAGTAGTAGTAGTAGTAGTAATAGTAGTAGTATGAGTATTACTAGTAGTAGTAAGCAATAGCAACAGTTGTGTTAGTAGTGGACTAGTAGTAGTAGCAATAAAAATTATATTTGTTAATTGTAATATGCTAATGTATGTCAATCCCTCTCCCCCAACTTGGGACTAGCAGCTTTGATGTGAGAGCTTACTGAACCTTTTTCGGGGCTGATCATTGACATTTAGTGCCCATTTGGCACTCAACTATCATGTGTGGGTCCAAGAAGCTATAATATGCACACAAGTTACATCCCACATCCCAGCAAATCATCTTGGCATATGGGTTAAACCAATTTGAATGTAATTGTGATATACCAACTAGTTGATGACTTGGGAATATCTACCACAAACACATAAATACTTCTCACAGTGCAAAAGATGGATGAAAACAATTTGTTCCAATGACCACAAAAGTGGCTGAAGCTCACTTTGTGAAATTCTTAGAGCTTGGTCAGTCATCTAAGAAGCCAAAGTCATATTCTTCATTCTGAGCCATTTTCAGTTGTACTGATTTTTATTTTACCACTGGACTTAGGTAATTCTATAAGAGAAAGGCTGATGAGGACAACAGTATTCAAGTCAGTTTGTTAAAATTACTAGAATAGGAGTTTCAGTTGTTTTTCCTATGATATAGTATCTTCATTCTTTTCCTACCAGTCTGATATCTGTATTCCTAACTCTATGCTGGTTCTTCATACTGTTCTCACCTCTTAAAAATGAATGTCTTGCAATACTTTACTTTCAACAATTTCTCCTTTAATATTCACTATTATTTATTCAATTGTAAATTTTATGCAGATGACAACCAAGATTGGGTCAAGGCGATGGGTATTTTGCACTTGGGTAATATATTTGGAGAGTGCTCCCCACACCTATCTATCCTTAAGAAGAATAGATTCTTCAAAATTGGAATAAGGTTCAATATATGGATTAGTAAGGAATTGGAAATAAATATTCAAACTAAGACGCCATCAGATTAGTATATAATTGGAAAGACCACATATTTAAACTAGGAAACTATAGAAGTTCATTAGTAAAAATCTACAATGTTTCATTCCTGTATATATAGATAAATATATAACTTTTAGTTGAGGCAAGATAAATTATTTGGCCACTAAGTATAGATATCTGAATCACTAAAATGTACCATTAGCATTTCACACAAAAATTGATCAAAAGTACAGGTGATGATGGACAAATCATGAAAAATAGCTACATGTTTATAGAATTGGTTGTACAATAATGTGGTATACACTACTAAAATAATCCATCAGCAATTAACTCTTAACTCTGGATTAATACACATATTTAATCATGATAATAATTATCTACTTAAATTAGGAGGCTAAAATATTTTAGGAAATTGATTCAAGATGAATATGTGAGCCCCAATGTTTCTACAGCTGAGCAGTTTCCTCTGTTAACTGGCAGAACTACCAATGAAATAGGACTAAATGTTCATCTGCTTGCTAACAGAAATAAACATAATAAATATATAATATGGATAATTATATTCCTATCCATTACAAAGAACTATATCAGAGGCAGCTGAAGTTCAGACCTCTGAAAACCCTTCCCTACTAACTACAAAAAAAAATGCTCCTAGGGAACTGAAAATCAAATCTAAAAACAAGACAGAGCCAAGGAACTCCACTGCTGGACTCAAATCAAAAGGTATGCCACCATCCCCAAAAGCTAGAATTCGAGAACACATGGGTTTAAGGGGAAGGAAGAAGGAAGATCCAAGGACCCCCCACACCCCTTCCTAGAGCACTAAGCCTCCAGCAGTAGTAGAAACCTCTAGGCGGGCAAAGGTGCTGGTCTTGAGGAAGACCTCATGGGCAGGGCTATGCCAGGCTCAGAGCATTGAACACAGGCGGTGGGGAAGGAGATGAAGAGGGAGTGTAGAGTAGCAGCCTGATCACAGCAGCAGAGACCCTCCATATTTATCCACCTTCTAGGAGGTTTTTGCTTCAGGGCATATACAGCCCAACCCAGCTGAACTTAATTCCATCAAAAAATCTTCAAAGGTCAGGGAAGCTGAAGCTCCAAAACCCCCCTTCACAGATGGCTGGACTTTAATCCAATCAAAAGCTTCCAGAGGACAGGGAAGATCAAGCTCCAATACCCCTCCCCCACAGATGGCACTGAGAGATCTGACAAAGCTCCAAGAGGGGAGACTGACAGAAGACCCCAAAATCAAAAAAATGAGAGGAGCAAGAGCAGACAACAGCAGGGAATAAAGAAGGGGTAAATATGAACAAACAACAGAAAAAGAAAAAACTAATTATAACCGACACCTTCTATACAGGCAATGAACAAAGAGCAAATGGAAAAGAGTAGGATCAAGGAACATCAAGCAAAAACACAGAAACACAAGCAAATTGGACACAGGCTTTGGAAGAACTCAAAATGTAATTCAAAACACAAATAAGAAAGGCTAAAGACAACTGGGAAAAGAACTTAAAAACTAAGATAAGTCATCTGGAAACAGAAAATTGTATCTTGAAAGCCAAAATTAACCAGCTTGAAAATGAGGCAATGGAGATGAAAGTTGGGACAAAGAAAATGAAAGATGAGGCAAAGGAGATGAAATATGAGGTAAAGAGGATGAAAGATGAGGCAAAGGAAATGAGAGATGAGAAAAAGAAAATGAAAGATAATCTCCAAACAAAATCATACAAGAAGGAGGATGGCCAAAAGCCAGGGATGAAATCCACACTTTAAGAACCAGAATACAACTAGAATTAAGTGACATCACAAGGCAACAGGACACCATAAAACAAAAGCAAAAGAATGAAAAACAAATTGAGGAAAATATGAAGCATCTCATTCACAAAAGAGGAGATTTAGAAAATCGTTCAAGGAGAGACAAATTAAGAATCATTGGTTTACTAGAAGACCATGACAAAAGAAAAAGCCTGGACATCATATTACAGGAAATTATCCAAGAAAACTGCCCCAACATTCTAGAAAAAGAGGGAAAAATGGAGATTGAAAGAATCCACAGATGACCTCCTGTACTTAATCCCCAACTGAAAACACCCAGGAATGTTATAGCCAAATTCAAGAACTATCAAAGTAAGGAAAAACTAATACAAATTGCCAAGAAGAAGTCACTCAGACACCATGGAACCACAATGAGGATAACACAGGATCTGGCTGCATCTATACTGAAGGACCAAAAGGCATGGGATATGATATTCAGGAAAGCAAGTGAACTAGGTCTATGACCAAGAATCAACTACCCAGCAAAACTGACTCTATTATTACAGGGGAAAGTATTTTCATTCAACAAAATATATGAATTCCAAGCATTCATAAAGAAAATACCAGACCTGAACAGAAAATTTGATGGCCAAGTACAGAACTCAATAGAATCATCAAAAAATAATTTAAACAGAGGGAAAAAGAAAAACAAAACAAAACAAAAAAACACCTTTTTTAAGAGACCCAATAACTTACAATGATATGTATCCCTATAAGAAAAGAGGTCATTGGTAACTCTTAAAAACTATTTTTATTACCTGGGCAGTTAGAAGAATTACACTTAGAGGGAACAGTGACAAAATGTATAGGATGAAATGACAAGATATAGATATGTATATAGTTATATGTATTTACAAATACATATACATTATATATATATATATGTAAATATATATATATATATATACACACAACTGTAGCAAAAAAAAAAAGTTAATCCTAAAAGAAATGGGAAAAAAACAAAAGGTGTAAATTTATATGTCACAAAGAAGCTCATGGTGGAAGGGGGGGAGAATATCAATACCCTGGAAGGGAAAAGAGCTTGGAGATAGGATATACTCAACACTTACATTCATTGAAATTGTCTCAAAGAGGGAAGGGCAATCTAATCTGTTGGGGCAGATAATAGATATGCAATATAAAGAGAAATAGAAGGGTAACAAATGGAAGGGTGGGGAGGGAGAGGGTGGGTTTTTTTTTAAACTGAAAAGAAAATAAGGGGGAAAATAAGAAGGGAGGGGGATAGAAATGGAAGTAAAATAAGGGTGGTGAGTAGAGGGATTGATTAAAAACAAACATTGGTGTAAAAGGAAATAGTGAAAAAAGAAAAGGCAGGACTAGGAGTAGAAATCAAAATGCTGGGAAATGCATAGCTGATAATCATAACTCTTAATGTGAATGGAATGAACTCACCCATAAAATGCAACGAATTAACAGAGTGGATTATAATCCCAAACCCTACAATATTCTGTCTACAAGAAATACACATGAGGAAGGTAGATACGTAGAGGGTGAAAGTAAGAGGATAGAGCCAAATTTATTGGGCATCAACTGATAAAAAGAAGGCAGGAGTCTCAATCATGATTCGGACCAAGCCAAAGTAAAAACAAATCTAGTTAAAAGAGATAGGAAAGGTAATTACATGCTGATAAAGGACAGTATAGATAATGAGGAAATATCAGTACTCAACATGTATGCACCAAATGGCATATCATCCAAATTTCTAAAGGAGAAACTAGTGGAGCTCAAAGATTAAATAGATAGGTAAAACTATGCTAGTGGGAGATCTAAACCTTCCTGTATCCAAACTAGACAAATCAAACCAAAAATATATATAAAAGGTAAGAGAAGTGAATGAAATCTCAGAAAAGTTAGAGTTAATTGCTAAGTGGAGAAAAATAAATACAGACAAAAAGGAATACACTTTCTTTTCAGCAGCACATGGCACATTCACAAAAAGTGACCATGTATTAGGGCATAAAAATATTGCAAAGAAGTGCAAAAGAGCAGAAATAATAACTGTGACCTTCTCAGATCACAATGTAATAAAAATAATATTTAGTAAGTGTATATGGAGAGGTAAATAAAAAATTAATTGGAAATTAAACAATATGATTCCCCAAACCCATTTAGTTAAAGAACAAATCATAGAAATAATTAATAATTTCATTCAAGGAAATTATAATAATGTGACATTATTTCAAAACCTATGGGATACTGTCAAAGCAGTACTAAGGGGGATATTTATATCCTTGAGTTCATATATTAACAAATTAGAGAGGGCAGAGGTCAATGATTTGGGCATTCAAATTAAAAAAAAAACTAGGAAGTGAACAAATGAAAAATCCTCAGATGAAGACTAAATTAGAGATCCTAAATATCCAAGGAGAAATTAATGAAATTGAAAGTCAAAGAATTATTGATTTAATAAATAGGACCAAAAGCTGGTACTTTGAAAAAAAATGAATGAAATTGACAAAGTCCTGGTCAGTCTAAATAAAAAATGAAAGAAGAAAACCAAAATGACAGTATCAAAGATGAAAATGGAGACTTCACCTCTAATGAAGAGGAAATTAAGGCAATCATTAAAAACTATTATGCCCAATTATATGGCAAAAACTATGGCAATTTGGTGATATGGATGAATATTTACAAAAATATAAATTGCCTAGACTAACCAAGGAAAAAAATAGATTACTTAAGCAACTCATATCAGAAATAGAAATTGAACAAGATATCAAAGAAATCCCTAAGACAAAACCCCCAGGTCCAGGTGGATTCACAAATGAATTCTATCAAACATTCAAAGAACAACTAATCCCAATATTATACAAATTATTTGACATAATAACCAAATATGGAGTTCTACCAAATTCTTTATATGACACAAAAATGGTACTGATTCCAAAGCCAGGCAGGTCCAAAACAGAGAAAGAAAACTATAGACCAATCTTCTTAATGAATATAGATGTAAAAATCTTAAACAGGATACTAACAAAAAAGATTCCAGGAAGTCATCGTGAGGGTTATTCACTATGACCAGGTAGGATTCATACCAGGAATGCAAGGATGGTTCAATATCAGGAAAACCATCCACATAATCAACAATATCACCAAGCAACCCAACAAAAATCACATGATTATCTCAATAGATGCAAAAAATCCTTTGACAAAATACAACACCCATTCCTATTGAAAACACCAGAAAGTATAGAAATAGAAAGGCTTTTCCTCAAAATAATAAACAAAATATGTCTAAAACTATCAGCAAACATCATTTGCATTGGGGATAAACTAGAGACCTTCCCAATAGGATCAGAAGTGAAACATGGATGCCCATTATCACTTCTTTTATTTAATATTGTACTAGAAACACTAGCTGTAGCGATTAGAGAAAAAAAAGAAATTGAAGGTACTAAAATAGGCAATGAAGAGACCAAGCCATCACTCTTTGGGGATGATATGGTGGTCTACGTAAAGAATACTAGAGAATCAACTAAAAAGCTAGTCAAAATAATCAATAACTTTAGCAAGGTTGCAGTATACAAAATAAACCCACATAAGTCATTAGCATTTACATATATATATATATATATATATATATATATATATATATCTCCAACCCATCTGAGCAGCAGGAATTAGAAAGAGAAATTCCATTTAATATCACCCTAGACAATATAAAATACTTAGGAATCTATCTGTCAAGAGAAACACAGGAACTTTATGAACACAACTACAAAACACCCTCCACACAATTAAAAGTAGATCTAAACAATTGGAAAAACAATGATTGCTCATGGGTAGGACAAGCTAACATAATAAAAATGACAATGCTACCCAAATTAATTTACTTATTTAGTGCCATACCCATTGAACTACCAAAAAACTTTTTTACTGAATTGGGAAAAAAAAAAAAAATATATATATATATATATATATATATATATATATATATATATATATATATATATAAAACAAAGTTCTTTTTGAAGAACAAATGATCCAAGATATCCAGGGAAATAATGAAAAAAAATGCGAAGCCAGGAGGCCTTGCAGTCCCAGATCTCAAACTATACTATAAAGCAGTGGTCATCAAAACATTTTGGTACTGGCTAAGAGACAGAAAGGAACATCAGTGGAATGGACTTGGGGTAAGTGACCTCAACAAGACAGTCTATGATAAGCCCAAAGTCCCCAAATTTTGGGACCAAAATGCACTATTTGATAAAAACTGCTGGGGACTTTGGAAAACAGCATGGGGGAGATTAGGTTTGGATCAACATCTCACACCCTACACCAAAAGAAACTCAGAATGGGTGAATGACCTCAATATAAAGAAGTAAACCATAAGCAAATTAGGTGAACACAGAATAGTATACTTGTCAGATCTTTAGGAAAGGAAAGATTTTAAAACCAAGCTAGTGCTAGAAAAAATCACAAAATGTAAAATCAATAATTTTGATTACATCAAATTGAAAAGGTTTTGTACAAACAAAATTAATTCATCCAAAATTAGAAGGGAAGCAACAAATTGGGAAACAATCTTCATAAGAAAAACTCCGAGGAAAAGCAACTGCTTGACTACAGGGTTTGAGGTGATATGACTGAGGAGAGACTCTAAATGAACACCCTAATATAAATACCCACAACATGGAAATGGGTTAGAATCAAGAACACATGTGATAGATACCCAGTGTAATCATGTGTCGGTTATGGTAGAGGTGGTGGGAGTGGGTGGTAGGAAAAGAAAATGATCATTGTCTCCAATGAACAATGTTTGGAAATGACCAAATAAAATAATGTTTAAAACAAAATAAAATCCTCTGACAAAGGTCTAATTACTCAAATTTATAAAGAGCTAAACCAATTGTACAAAAAAATCAAGCCATTCTCCAATTGATAAATGGGCAAGGGACACGAATAGGCAATTTTCAGTTAAAGAAATCAAAACTATTAATAAGCACATGAAAAAGTGTTCTAAATCTCTTCTAATCAGAGAAATGCAAATCAAAACAACTCTGAGGTATCACCTCACACCTAGCAGATTGGCTAACATGGCAACAAATGAAAGTAATGAATGCTGGAGGGGATGTGGCAAAGTTGGGACATTAATGCATTGCTGGTGGAGTTGTGAATTGATCCAACCATTCTGGAGGGCAATTTGGAACTATGCCCAAAGGGCACTAAAAGACTGTGTGCCCTTTGATCCAGCCATAGCACTGCTGGGTTTGTACCCCAAAAGGTCATAAGGAAAAAGAGTTGTAGAAAAATATTCATAGCTATGCTCTTTGTGGTGGAAAAAATTGGAAAATGACAGGATTCCCTTCAATTGGGGAATGGCTGAACAAATTGTGGTCTATGTTGGTGATGGAATACTATTGTGTTCAAAGAAATAATAATATGGAGTAACAATATGGAGTAATAATATGGAATAATAATATGGAGTAATAATATGGAGATCCATGGGAACTGGAACAACCTCCAGGAATTGATGCAGAGTGAGAAGAACAGAACCCGGTGAACACTATATGCAGAGACTGATACCCTGTGGTACAATCAAATGTAATGGACTTCTACATTAGTGGCAATGAAGTGATCATGAACAACTTGGAGGAATCTATGAGAAAAACCACTGTCCACATTCAGAGGAAAAACAGTGGGAGTAGAAACACAGAAGAAAAACACCTGCTTGAATACATGGGCCAGGGGGATATGGTCGGGGATGTGGACTAAATGAACATCCTAGTGCAAACATCAACAGCATGGAAATAGGTTCTGATTAAGGACAAAAGGAATCCCCAGTGAAATTGCAAGTCAGCTGCAGTATGGGTGGGTGGAGGGGAGGGAGGGAAATATTGTGATTATTGTAACCATGGAATTATGTTCTAAATTAACTAAATAAATTAATTTAAATAAATAAAATAAAATAAAAAAGTTAAAGACAAGAATTTTTATTTTTTGCTAGAGTCAAGAGGGACACACTAGAATTTCTTGACTAGGGGAATCACATGTTAACACATGCACTTAAGGAATATTTTTGAATATTGCTTTTGAAGCATTATTTTGTGTAAGATAGATGAATTTGATGAGAAAATTTAAGGAAAACCTCTCTACCAAAATACTTTATGTATAAATACTTTGTATATGTATTCATTTTATATTTAATATACTTATATGTATTCTTATCTTATCAATTAGACTATAAAGTGCTTTGGAACGGAGATTCTTTCATTCCTTTTACTTATATCCCCATATATATAATCCAGTGTTTGCCACATAGTAGGTAAGTGATACATGAATTTTGAATAATTACTTGGCTCCCTAGAAATAAGAATGCTTTGTATGCCTTAGTAATAATTAAGTGTATATTATATAATATGAAATAAAGGAATAACTTTGTCAGAAGACATGAAATGTTATACATAAGTCATGTACAGTTAGAAACAATGTGACCAGGCAACTGAATATTATATGTAGTGCAAGAAGGTGGATAAAGGAAAAATTCATGTCAATCAGAAAAAGTGGAAGGATGCTAGTGCCCTCATTTGAAATCACTCTCTTTTGGATCATCAGAGATGTCATAACAACCACTTAATGCATTTTTTTCCATCAAGTTCACATCCACCTTGAATTTTCTCTAACACTGAACATTGTTGATGACTGTCTCTTTCTGGATGCACTGTCCTTTCTTGGCAATTATGATATTATTCTCTCATCTCTCTAGGTTATCTTACTGGTTCCTTTTTACATCTCATGCCCTCTAATTGTGAGTGTGGCACAAAAGCCTTTTCTTTTCTCCCTTTGTTGTTAACTTACCTGTTCTTAGGGCATAATGTCTTTATCTAATAGAACTAATTTCTGTAAGCAAAAATCTTTACATGTCTACTATACATCTCTTTCTCTAGATGTCCCAAGAAGAACTTCAAAATCAACATGTTAAACTAATCATCCCCCCTTAGCCTAGACATCTTTTATTGTATTTTATTCTCTTATTTATTTTAAGACCAAGTATAAAACAAGGGAAAATGCTGAGAATACCTATAATCAAATTGTACCTTTGCAACTTTCTACCTGTGTGAAAACTTACCTAGTACATTATTCCTTCATTTGGAAAATTAGGGCATAGACTATAAGGTCCCTGAGCTCAATTCCAGTCTTCATTCTTCAGTATATGATTTGGGGTTTTGGTTTTAAAATATTACTCTATTACAAACTGAATACTATGGATATAGGTTTTGAGTGATAATATATGTATGACTCATTTAAATTGCTTGTCAAATTGGGGATGAGGAAGGGAAAAGGAGAGGAAGACAATATGAATCATGTAATCATGGAAAACTTATGTGGAAATTTGTTACTAGAATAAAATAAAGAAAATTTGGTTAAAAAATTGTAGAGAAGATACTAACTTACAGTGGTAAAATATTTTTATTTATTTTGGAGTTCCTTAAGTAAGGAAAATCACAAGTCCTTTCCCTACTTCTTTCTGAGGTAAAGGTTCAGCAAATGGTTGAGGAAAGAAAATTGAAATTAAAATAATCAATCAGTTTCCTCATCTTTTCTTTCCTTTTACCAATGCATTCACTGATTGACCCCCTATCCATTTTTGAAAATGATCAGTTTGAGTGTTTAACGGTGGTTTCAGTAAGTAGATTAAGCATAATAAGGTCTCAAGAAATATATCATATTTTTTAAAATAAAAATTTAGGTATGTTATGAATAAAAGTGGATTTTTCTTCATAGAAGGAAAATATATATCTGAATTGACATACATAGAGAAACAGAGACATCTTGAATTTCCTTAATTAGAATGCATTTTCTGACTTTGAAATGGGCCACAGATACCAGCTATTAGTAACCTTCCAAAAGTAAATTCTTCTAAGTATTGAAATATTCCCTGAACTGCATTGTTGCTGGAATAATTCCCCAGCTTTTTCTATTAAGTACCAATTCCTTTGCCAATGGATTATCCCTTATTGTATTTTCAATATTATAAATATTTATGAAATTGTCTTGTCTCCACTAACTAGGCCATATACTTCAATGAATGCCTGAAAGTAAAACAATTTCCTATATTTCTGGATTATTGAGATCCCACTCCTACACAAAATATATTATTTTCTCTTGGTAATTGCTATGTTTGTCCTCTTCCTCTTGGGAGCTTCTAGCAACATACTTATGCAAAGAATTTGATGGGATATGGGAAAAATAGAAATATACAGAGAGATGCAGGTATCTATATGTGAATTTTCCTCCACTTAGTGATGGATATGAAAGAATTTACTGGAAGCTGTGTGTGTGTGTGTGTGTGTGTGTGCTAGATATGGGGAAATAATGGAGGGTTTTTTGTGTTTTGTGGGGTTTTTTGGTAGTAGCTATCACATTTATGGGTTCTTCTCCAGGTGCCTAATTTTGAGCTGAAGTATGACATCTATTAAAAAAAATATTATTTTGTTTATCTGTTGATCAATCTGAGTTCCTACCTCTAGTATCCCAGGGATATTTATTTTTAGCATAATTTCTCTATAAGTCATCAATGAAAATGGAAACTGCAGGTAACCCCCAATGACCTTAAACATCTGGGATGATTTTTGCTACTTTATCATTTTTTTAAGTTATGCTATAACGATGAACATTTATAATGATACTGAGAGAAAGGACTTTGAGTTTTTTGTGTCTTTTTACCTGGTTGGGGAGGAGTAGAGAAATTGTATTCTACTGGCTTAATCAATATCAGTTTTGTTCAATTGAAGTCTAGGAAAAGAAATACTGAACCTAATAGAGTTGGCTTTGGGAAAGAGAAAAAAGAAAGATACACTCTCCACATTGTTACTAAGTGTATGACCAACAATATATTTCTGAAACTCTTACTCTACCTCATTAAATTTGTACATAGTTAATTGAGAATCACTTACAATTTACTAAGTGAAGAAAAATCTGTCAGAAAACTTCAGGCCTTCCCTAAAATATTGGATAATTAATAATATAATTTGCTTTGGACAATCTGTGAGCTTGAATGTCTTTTTCCTGAAACCTGAACATAAAGTCTCAAGAGCACAAATTTCACTTTTATTTTACAGTATGTATCACACAATATGTAGAGCAACAGTTTAGACATCTGTCAATTATCATTCCTATTCTTCTTCCATTATTCTCAGAAATTCTATTTTGATTTGGGTGTTTTATCATAGTAGTCAGAAATACAAATTCAGGGTTCAAAGACTCTACTCTTGGCTTACTTGGATAGAAAACATTCATTAGGTTATATGTAATATTATGAAAATGTTAATGATGCCATGTATTTCTCTTTCTATGTTTTGGGAAAATCATGAATTTTATTAATAGATAAATAATCCATTAAGCATTATTTTAATCACCAAAAGGAAAACAAGTATTTAAAATAACAGAAAATTATTTAAAAAAATGTGAGTAATGTAATAAACAATGGAAGAGGATCATAATGTATATTACTAATTAGAAACAAAATATACATGGTAATGATTTTACTATGTCACCTCTGTTTACATTTTTTCTCAATCATAGAATAAGAAAAAGGGAAAAGTTTAAGGCTTCATATCTACATATCAATATGTACATACACATATATTTAAGGAACTCCAGATTAGTAATGTCCTTTTACCAATTGAATTTAGCCACCCTTTTCTATATCACAATCTAGGGCACAAATATTTTTATTGACTTGCCAAGATTCACAATCAGTATGTTTCAGAGTTTACACTAAAACTCAGGTCTGAACTTCAGTATTGCATCTTTATCCAAAAAGCTAATGCTTATCTTTCAAGTAAGAAGAAAATATATTGCTATTGATATTTAATAATACCCGTCTATATGGGTTAGAGACTACAGAAATCAAGATGTTATGCCTTACTTTATTTATAATATAGAAATTTGATGCCTTTATTCCAAATTTCAAGGTTATTTTTTCCTATTTGTAATCCTCCTAAACCTTGTTATTTTATCATAGCTTAAATATTATGCTAAACTTCTTTGCTGGTTGCTATGATGTGTAGATATATTTATAAACTCTTTAAGCTTTCTTCCTAGGGAAACCTCTGCAGCTGCAAAAGCATGTTGTATCACTATTTTAATTATGAGCAAAGATTTCAATCAACTCCTAAAATCGATGCTATTATTTATTATTATCTTTTATTACCAGCTATCAAATTATCACTATATGCCTTATATTTATTTCCTTCATTTCAGGTTTACTGAATTTAACTCATATGATTCATGATTTTTCTGGTATTTACCAGGCTCATGAATTAAATCATAAGAAATTGGGACTGTGAACATTGTTTCATGTACATTTCATATATGAACAAAATAAGATTCTAAAACATTTTAGTTATTAGTTTCATAGTTCTGGTAATTGAAGTAGTGACATTTAATACCCCCAAAAAGACTGATAGACTCCATTATTTAGTAAACTATTTATTATGATTTTAGTACTTTTTATCAAAGTAACAAACTTTTTACTTTAAAAAAATTATTAGGGGTAATAAGGATTCACATTTGTGAAGTGATCTTAAAGCATGACACATAAGAAAAAGATCTTGCTGTGTTAAGCTATTTTTGGATAATAATGAAGAAAGATTTTAGGGAATAATTAATATTATTCTTAGTTTTTCATATTGTGAAACAAAGACTGTTTATTACAGGATCACCTATCATTATGATCTTAAGGATAGGAGTACCAAAACAATCCTTTCAATCTCTAAGCAGAAGTTGAGGAATTTTTTTCAAAGTTTAAATGTATCAGAATAATATATAGCACATAATGCTTTTAAATGGATTTTAATACAAAGCAGCAATATTTTATAATCTAATATAATGAACACTTCAATGTTATGTTTTTGTAAGTTTGTAGTGTTTCTACTTCAAAAAATATTTATTTAATTCTACATTAACATTTTTGAAGTACTAAATATTACAATGTTGTTTTTTGTTGTAAAGTTTGTTTTCAAAACATTCACTTTAACAAATGCAAAACATTTGGCAAAATATAGAGCCTGAAGTCAAACATACCTACAAAATTCATATTTGTACTGTATTTTATAAAATGCAGACCACAAGTATTTATTCTAAAGCTAAATTATGGTATTGTGGTGACGATGGTTTGTATTAGTCTATCTTAGTCTTGCACAATCTCTAGAAATATTCTACCAAGCAAAAAAGTCTTTTATTAGCCCTGGCTATGTTTCCAGAATGAGAATAAGCCTAGTATTATGTTAAAATATTCACCATGAATTGGTTGACCACTTGTTGATAAATGATTTGGTCATAGGTCAACATGAAATCCATCAAGTTTTTATTCTATCTTTTTTTTTTTCTGTGACAGGGAAAAAAACAATATCAAAGTAAGCCATGCCCTGTTCAAGAATTTTATATTTTACTTGAGTGATACATGTTCATTGAATATTCAAACTTTCAAAATATATTAAATCCTCTCTTGCCAGCCAACCTGGATAGCAAGCCTTTTAGCCTGTTTCCAGATATACATAATGAAGGTTCCTGCTTCTGAATCAAAATATTCACAAGCAATCTATGACTGTTTTCTTTCAGTTTACTGCATGTTGGTGAAAGGACTTCTCCTTAGCTGCTATCAGAACTTAGTATATACACAAAGAGCTGGATTGAATTGAAAAATAAAATCTTTTAAGAGCAAAAAATTCTGTAGATATCTGGAGAAATATTGCATCAGTTTAAATGTAAGGGTAGCTTCTACCCTTTTGTAATATGGCCATAGATACCTGGTATCTGTCTTATGTCTTTACTTTTTACTGATCTTAGATGAATGAGTATTAAAGATAACTAGATCAAGGTAAGCATTTTTGAGCTAAAAAACCTAGGAATTACACAAGTTATCTGATATTATAAATCAAAGAGTTTGCTGATAACATAGCAGCTGAACCTAGGAGCCAGTCCTGAGAGGTAACCTGATTGATTTTCTAGAGTAGTTAATCAACTGGAAATCAAGATACCAATCCTATATTCAGAGTGTCCTTAGGGAAGACCAGGATCAGAATCTTTACTACTCTGGGATGCTGCACTTTCCCTCTAATACCAGCATTACCTACATATCCCCAGTCAAAGGTCATTCAATCCCATGCAAATTGACACTGGTAAAAGAGCCACTAAAGCATTACACATTTATAAGATCAAATACCATTGGAACACTGCACCATGTTTTAGGTCATTTGTTCTGGAGTGAATTGGCAGGAATGGGGTGCTTCAAGATAAGTCTTTACATCCTGCTTTGTGGCTGCAGGGGTGAAAGAAGTGCTGTGAGGCACTTGGAAGCAGGGGACAAGAGGGTCTACTTTGTAGAGAACATGAGGGCAATTATCAGGAATTACAGGGCAATCATTTCAATGAAGATCAGGTTCAGCATTGGTCCCACTTAGGGCTGGTGTGCTGTCCCCTAAACACCAACATCACCTTCAATGGCAATGGCAAAATCAGCTGCAAGCTCATTCTGGCCCATTCTGAGGCCTGCTTCCAGATGAAGGAAGTTCTTTAATAGGGGGATTCTCAGAGCCAGAGATTTGGTCAAGAGGACAGCTACCACCATAGAATAGATAATGATGATATTTCAGGTCATATGACTGACATAGCTATGATAATAATGTCTCTTTTTGCTGTGCCATAAGTTGTACCAATAGTGAGGAAGACCACGGTGTATGAGGCTGCCATGACTATGAAGAAGGGCATGTTCTCAGAATTTATGGACATATCTGCCTGGAATCATTAGACTGAAAGGGATAGAGGAAGGTCACAAGACTGGGAAGTGGGTATGGACTGGAAGGTAGATAGACAAATAATGTCAGCATATACTCAGGAGAATTAATATCTAAGTATTTTTAGTAAATTCTGAAATTATCTATTACTGGTGAGCAGGAAAGAGTTGGTGGTAGTCTTTAGCTTAAGAATAGAAAATTCAGAAAAAATTCCTTTGGAATTGTGAAAAGGGTTTAAGAAAAGTTCCTGAGTAGCACTAATGGCTTAATATAATTCAAAAAAAGTAAATCTTTAGTGGACATAGTAAAAATACTTGTGTAATTGTCCAGTGGTATTTAATGGCCCTATAGTCAAAGTGTTAAAGACAGACAAGGATACTGAATATGAGAGACTTGAAGTTTAGAAGGCATGAGTGATGGTGGGGCAAGGCATTTAAAGGTAGAAGAAGATAGTTTAAAATGGAACTGATTAATCAGAAGAATAATTTAGTCTCAAAAGTTTAAAGCCCATTTTCTTTTGTATAATCCAAACCGGAAACCTCATTATCCCTACAAACTCTTCACATTTCATGCCATTCAAATAAATTCTTCCTCTTGTGTTCTCAACTCTAAAACAATGTTTATTTCATATTAAGGAACATGGTCACTATTCAGTCCCCAAATTTATAATATTAATCTTTCCCTTTTTCCTTCCTAATTCTATTGACTGTCTTTCAAATTTAAGCACAACTGTTCTTGGTTACTTCACTCATCTTCAAATATGCTGAGGGTTTTTTAAACAAAATTAAACACATGATCTTTTCAAATGGTGAAAGAAAATTATTCTTTTGATAAATTTAGATTTCTCTTGCTAAATATATTTCCATAAGGTTATTCTAAGGCTTTTGATTTAAATGTTTGCAAATCAAATATCTTTGGAAGAAAAATTAAATATTTTTGAAAGAAGCCGATCCCCCCCCCCTTTTTCCATTGGTGATTAAGTTCTACTTTGTAACATTATTTGTGAGGTAATGCAGATAAAACTTCTTTCTTGTTTAAAATAGAGTATTTAAGTTTTCCCTTTGATTTCTCATTAAAAAGGAATATAGTTGGCCACATGAGACAGTTGAGACTTTTTTTGTCTCTCAAGTAATTTCTCTTGATCACCTTCAAAATTAACTGTTTCATTTGAAATTATGAATTCTGTCCACAACATTTCTTAGGCTCTTAAACAAGGGATAACTTTTTGAGTGTGTTCTGTGGGTTTTATTAATCTGCACATTGTCTGTTATTTATTATATATTTTTTACAATACACTATTAATCTTTTAATTCTTGACATATTAACTATATTTAAACCTGTCCTAGAATTTTGACTCATTGAATTTAAAATCTATTTAAACTTCAAGTTCACTTAAAAACACTTTTTTCCAAAGCTTAATATATTGAACTTGCATATTTGATTCTTTGTGGCAAACATTCATATATTATTTTTCTCCTTGTTAAATTCCAATTTAAATTTTGCCTATGATATTACTTTGGTGATATTTGCCAGGCCTTTAACACTGCTAATCTAATGTCTGCATCACCCACAACCAAATCCCTCCCCCCCCCAGTAATCTATGTCATATGTCATTTAACATGTTATTTTTGAAATCCTAATCAATAGGAAAATATAGAACAGGATAATGTAAAGATGATATATCTGAAAAAATAAGAAAATTCAATCAATTTTGATATTGATCAATTAGTCATTACTCTTATTATGTTAGCATTCTACTAGTATTGAAATATATATATATGTATAATTTTATAACCAATATATTTTTACCTCACCAATAAAAAGATAAGAAATGTTTTTTTTTAATCTAGGGAGGTGTAGTAAATGGCATCTCCACATGTACTAGTTTATTAAAAATTGATTATATACTATTTATAAAAAAATAACATTAGTCTAATATGACTTCCTCTTAGGTAATTAATGCTAAGTATTATAAATATAGTTTTCCTTTCTGAAACACTTAGGAAAAAACATATAAATTTCTACTAAATACCAGGAACTGTCCTATGGATTGGTGATAACAAAAGATAACTTTTTAATTGTTTCTTCCCACAAAGAACCTATGATCTAGTTAGAGGAAATTATGCAAAAATATAGATAGATATGAAATAAATTAAGAATAGATATGAACTTATTTTTTAAAAGATGGTACTGGCACTTAAGGGATTAGAAAATTTCTTTTTGTAGAATCTATTGTTTGATTTTGTTGTTGCATTTCCTGAATCTTTAGAGATGAGGCAAAGGCGAGGATAGAATATATTCCAAGAATAAGGGACAGCTAGTGCAAAAGCATGGACAGAACTGATGGCATGTCATATTTGAGGTGGAAAAATACATTTATTTTGACTAGATCATACAGTATTTAACAAGAATGAATGTATTGTAAATTTAGGAAGACGAGTAGAAATTAAATTATAAAGGATTTTTAATGCCAAATAGTGAATATATAAACTTCGAGGAGTAATAAATAAATCACTGAATTCATTAAGTAGGGAAATAAAAGGTTTAAGCCTCATTTTTACAACATTGAAAATATTATTAATATTTCAAATTACCTAAATTGTAACCTTTATCAATTCCATACCCCTCTCACATGTGGATATATCTCATTAAATATTTTTAACAAAATTATTTTATTATTTAAAAAAAAGTATTTTTTTTCATTTTAATAATATTTTATTTGATCATTTCCAAGCATTATTCATTAAAGACAAAGATCATTTTCTTTCCCTCCCCCACCCATAGCCGACGCGTGATTCCACTGGGTGTCAGATGTTTTCTTGATTCAAACCCATTTCTATGTTGTCAATATATTTGCATTGGAGTTTCCTTTAGAGTCTCTCCTCTGTCATGTCCCCTCAACCACTGTAGTCAGGCAGTTGCTTTTCCTAGGTGTTTCCACTCCCATAGTTTATCCTTTGTTTATGCATAGTGTTTTTTCTCCTAGATCCCTGCAGATTGTTCCGGGCCATTACACCACCACCAATGGAGAAGTCCATTATATTCGATTATACCACAGTGTATTAGTTTCTGTATACAATGTTCTCTTGGTTCTGCTCCTCTCACTCTGCATCACTTCCTGGAGGTTGTTCCATTCTCCATGGAATTCCTCCACTTTATTATTCCTTTTAGCACAATAGTATTCCATCACCAACATATACCACAATTTGCTCAGCCATTCCCCAATTGATGGGCATCCCCTCGCTTTCCAGTTTTTGGCCACCACAAAGAGAGCAGCTATGAATATTTTTGTACAAGTCTTTTTGTACATTGTCGCTTTGGGGTACAGACCCAGCAGTGCTATGGCTGGATCAAAGAGTAGACATTCTTTTGTCGCCCTTTGGGCATAGTTCCAAATTGCCCTCCAGAATGGTTGGATCAGTTCACAACTCCACCAGCAATGAATTAATGTCCCTACTGTTCCACATCCGCTCCAGCATTCATTACTTTCCTTTGCTATCATGTTAGCCAATCTGCTAGGTGTGAGGTGATCCTCAGAGTTGTTTTGATTTGCATGTCTCTGATTATGAGATTTAGAACACGTCTTCATGTGCTTATTAATAGTTTTGATTTCTTTATCTGAGAACTGGCTATCCATAAGAACATCCTATCCCTTGCCCATTTATCAATTGGCGAATGGCTTGATTTTTTTGTACAGTTGATTTAGCTCTTTATAAATTTGAGTAATTAAACCTTTGTCAGAGGTTTCTATGAAGATTTTTTCCTAGTTTGTCGTTTCCCTTCTGATTTTAGTTATATTGGTTTTGTTTGTGCAAAAGCTTTTTAATTTGATGTAGTCAAAATTATTTATATACATTTTGTGATTCTTTCTATGTCTTGCTTGGTTTTAAAGTCTTCCCCTCCCAAAGGTCTGAGATGTATACTATTCTGTGGTTACCCAACTTACTTATGGTTTCCTTCTTTATGTTTAAGTCATTCACCCATTTTGAATTTATCTTGGTGTAGGGTGTGAGGTGTTGATCAATTCCTAATCTCTCCCATACTCTCTTCCAATTTTCTCAGCAGTTTTTATCGAATAGTGTATTTTTGTCCCAAAAGCTGGGATCTTTGGGTTTATCGTATACTGTCTTACTGAGGTCTCTTTCCCCCAGTCTATTCCACTGATCTTCCTTTCTGTTTCTTAGCCAGTACCAAATTGTTTTGATGACTGCTGCTTTGTAATATAGTTTAAGGTCAGGGACTGCAAGGTCCCCATCATATGTGTTTTTTTTTTCATTATTTCCCTGGATATCCTTGATCTTTTGTTCTTCCAAATGAACTTTGTTATGGTTTTTTCTAAATCAGTGAAGAAGTATTTTGGCAGTTCAATGGGTATGGCACTAAATAGATAAATAAGTTTGGGTAGGATGGTCATTTTTATTATATTGGCTCGTCCTATCCATGAGCAGTTAATGTTTTTCCAATTGTTCAAGTCTAGTTTTAGTTGTGTGGAGAATGTTTTGTAGTTGTGTTCATATAGTTCCTGTGTTTGTCTCGGGAGATAGATTCCTAGGTATTTTATTTTGTCTAAGGAGATTTTGAATGGGATTTCTCTTTCAAGTTTTTGCTGCTGAGCTGTGTTGGAGATATACAGAAAAGCTGATGACTTATGTGGGTTTATTTTGTATCCTGCAACTTTGCTAAAGTTGTTGATTATTTCAATTAGCTTTTTGGTTGAATCTCTAGGATTCTTTAAGTAGACCATCATGTCATCTGCAAAGAGTGATAACTTGGTCTCCTCCTTGCCTATTTTGATGCCTTCAATTTCTTTTTCTTCTCTAATTGCTACTGCTAGTGTTTCTAGTACAATGTCAAATAGTAGAGGTGATAATGGGCATCCTTGTTTCACTCCAGATCTTATTGGGAATGCATCTAGTTTATCCCCATTGCAGATGATATTAGCTGATGGTTTTAGATATATACTGTTTATTAATTTTAGGAACAACCCTTCTATTCATATGCTTTCTAGTGTTTTTAATAGGAATGGGTGTTGTATTTTATCAAAGGCGTTTTCTCTGTCTATTGAGATAATCATGTGATTCTTGTTGGTTTGTTTGTTGATGTGGTCAGTTATGTGGATGGTTTTCCTAATATTGAAGCAGCCCTGCACCCCTGGAATAAATCCTACTTGATCATGGTGGATGACCCTTCTGATCACTTGCTGGAGTCTTTTTGCTAGTATCCTATTTAAGATTTTTGCATCTATATTCATTAGGGAAATTGGTCTATAGTTTTCTTTCTCTGTTTTTGACCTGCCTGGTTTTGGAATCAGTACCATATTTGTGTCATAAAGGAGTTTGGTAGAACTCCCTCTTTGCTTATTATGTCAAATAGTTTGTATAGTATTGGGATTAACTGTTCTCTGAATGTTTGATAGAATTCACAGGTGAATCCATCAGGCCCTGGGGATTTTTTCTTAGGAAGTTCTTTGATGGCTTGTTGGATTTCATTTTCTGATATGGGATTATTTAAGAATTCTATTTCCTCTTCTGTTAGTCTAGGCAGTTTGTATTTTTGTATATATTCATCCATATCACCTAAATTGGTGTGTTTATTGCCATATAATTGGGCAAAGTAATTTCTAATGATTGCCTTAATTTCCTCTTCATTGGAGGTGTTGTCCCCCTTTTCATCTTTAATGCTGTTAATTTGCTTTTCTTCATTCCTTTTTTTAATTAGATTGAACAGTACTTTGTCTATTTTGTTTGTTTTTTCAAATTACCAGCTTCTTGTCTTATTTCTTAAATCAATAGTTCTATCAATTTCGATTTTATTAATTTCTCCATTAATTTTTAGGTTTTCTAGTTTGGTTTTCTGCTGGGGGTTTTTTATTTGATAGCTTTCAAATTTTTTTATTTGCATTTCCAATTGATTGATCTCTGCTCTCCCTAGTTTGTTGATATATGCACTCAGGGATATGAATTTACCTCTGATTACCACTTTGGCTGCATCCCAAAATGTTTGAAAGGATGTCTCACCATTGTCATTTTCCTCGATAAAAATATTAATTGTTTCTATGATTTCTTCTCTAACTAAATGATTTTGGAGTATCATATTGTTTAATTTTCCAATTGGTTTTAGATTTGGTTTTCCATGTACCATTACTAATCATTATTTTTATTGCCTTGTGATCTGAGAAGGCTTCATTCATTATTTCTGCTTTTCTGCATTTGTGTGCTATGTTTCCGTGACCTAATGTATGGTCAATTTTTGTGAATGTGCCATGTGGTGCTGAGAAGAAGGTGTATTTCTTTTTATCCCTATTTATTTTTCTCCATATGTCTATTAATTCTAATTTTTCTAAGATTTGATTCACTTCTTTCACTTCTTTCTTATTTATTTTTTGGTTTGATTTATCTAAATTTGATAATGGTAGGTTTAAGTCTCCCACTAATATGGTTTTACTGCCTATTTCTTCCTTCAATTCTCCTAGTTTCTCCATTAGAAATTTGGGTGCTATATGATTTGGTGCATACATGTTCATTAGTGATATTTCCTCATTATCTAAAGTCCCTTTTATCAAAATATAATTATCTTCCCTATCCCTTTTGATCAGTTCTATTTTTGCTTTGGCTTTATCAGATATCATGATTACCACTCCTGCCTTCTTTCTGTCAGTTGAGGCCCAGAAGGACTTACTCCATCCTTTAATTCTGACCTTGTGGGTGTCAACTCGCCTCATGTGTGTTTCTTGAAGACAACATATGGTAGGGTTTTGGATTCTAATCCATTCTGCTATTCGTCTACGTTTTATGGGTGAGTTCATCCCATTCACATTCAAGGTTATGACTGTCATTTGTGGACTCCCTGGCATTTTGATAACCTTCCCTAATTCTAACCTTTTTTCCTTCGACTCTACCTTTTTGTCCAGTGATTTACTTTAAATCAGTCCCCCTTATCCCCTCCCTTGATATGTTTCCCTTTTTAGTCCCTCCCCTTTTGTTCCCTCTCCCTCAACCCTCTCTTTCCCTCCCCTTTTGTTTTCCCTCTCCCCCTCCCCCACCTTGGTTTTCCCTTCTCCCTACCCTAGTTGGGTAAGATAGAATTCGAGATCCCAATGGATTTGGATGTTTTTTCCACTCAGAGTTGATTTCCCTAAGAGTACGGTTTAAGTAAAAACTCTCTTCCTCTCCTGCTTATAGGAGTTTTCTTCCCCTCTCCTTCCCATGTGAATCTTTGTGTGAGAATGATTATTCTATTTGGTCTTTCTTTTCCCCCTATTTACACATTACATTTTCACCACCTATTAGTATACATAGATTGATATAAATGTAGTCCTTATAGAAGAGAGTTTGAGTAAAAGAAGAAGATAACATTTTTCTCCTTTTCCCTTTCCTTTATATTTACCTTTTCAGGTATTCCATGCTCTTTGATTTTCGATATTGAACTTTCCACAGAGCTCTGGTCTTTTCTTTGCAAAAAGTTGGAAATCTTCTATTTTGTTGAATGCCCATACTTTCTCTTGGAAGTATATAGTCAGTTTTCCTGGATAGCTGATTCTTGGTTGAAGACCCATTTCTCTTCCCTTTCTGAAGATCATGTTCCAATGCTTACGATCATTCAGAGTGGAACTTGGAAAATCTTGTGTGACCCTGATTGGCATTCCTTTATATCTAAATTGTCTTTTTCTGGCTTCTTGTAAGATTTTTTCTTTTGTTTGAGAGTTTTGGAACTTGGCAATTACATTCCTGGGAGTTGTCTTTTGGGGGTTTAGTGTGGAGGGTGTTCTGTGAGCTCTGTCAGTGGCTGTATTACCCCCGTGTTCCAGAATCTCTGGGCAATTTTCTTTGATTATATCTTGTATTACGATGTCAAGTTTGCTATTTATTTCTGACTTTTCTGGAAGTCCAATTATTCTTAAATTGTCTCTTCTCCCTCTATTTTCCAAATCTTTCAATTTGTCAGTGAGATATTTTATGTTCTCTTCTAATTTCTTGCTCTTTTGGCTTTGCTTTATTAGTTCTTGCTTTAAAGCCTGGTTTTCCTTTTCACTTTGGTCAAACTGGTTTTGTAGAGGAGTAAATTTCTTTTGCATTATTTCCCACTTTTCCTCCCAGAAGGCTTCCATCTTTTTGATCATTTCAGATTCAAATTCTTCATGGGTTTGTGGAGATTTTCCATTTCCATTTGGAAGGTTTCGGAGCATTTGCTTTTGTTTCCTCTTCTATCTACTCTGTGTTTTGTATTTTTGCTCCATAAAATGTGTCCAAAGTCACCCCCTTCTTCTTGTTTTTTTTTTAATTTTGGGACTTTTGTACTTCTGTGGAGTTTGCCATCTCTATCTGAGTGTGTGTGTGTGTGTGTGTGTGTGTGTGTGTGTGTGTGTGTGTGTGTGTGATTAGCTTTTCTTTACTCTGTCTGGTTTTCAGAGATTTTAGCCCTAGGCAGATTGTCCGTTCTATGCAGTTGTTGTTCTGTCTTCTCGGGAAGCCAGGAGTTTCTGGTGTGTCCCTGTTACTGCCCTCTTCTCCTCGGCACCCTCCTGATGCTTCTCTGTTGCCTTACTTCCACACTCTAAGCCTAGCTTGGTCCTTGTTCCTGTGCCTTAGCTGGCCAGTGCCTGCACTTTGTGGGGGGAAGGGCCGCAGCTTCCTGGAGCCCTGAGGGCTCCTAATGAGATTAGCTTTCCATGGGTTGAATTTAGTATGCCTTGAGGCAGGGACTTTTTTCGTGAGACTCTGATGGAAGGATCCAGCCAGGGGGTTACAAGCTCCCCCCTCTCTCTCTGTTTCCCTTCTGTCTGGGTGCCCCCTCGACTGGGTTAGGTTGTTTTCAGGATGTGGCCTTCAGAATAGCCGGCTCCCGAGGCCCTTTTGCCAGTCCTGAGGGTTGCTGTTGTTTCAGAAGACCCAGCTCTCTGAGGGGGAGTGGCCTCAGCTTCCCTGGGCTCAGGGCGAGGGCTCCTGATAAGAAGATTAGCTTTCCCTGGGTTTAACTGAGATTCAGATGGAAGGTTCCAGCCAGGGGGTTATGAGCTCCCCTGTCTCTCTGTTTCCCTGCTGTCTGGGTACCCCCACGACTGGGTCACGTTGTTTTCAGGGTGGGGCCTTCAGAATAGCCAGCCCTGGGGTCCTTTTGTCAGCCCTACGGGTTACTGTTGTTTCCGAAGACCCTGCTCTCTGAGGTGGAGGGGCTGCAGCTTCCTGGAGCTCTGGGGGAGGGCTCCTGATAAGAAGATTAGCTTTCCCTGGATTGAATTGAGTGTGCCCTGAGGCAGGGACTTGAGACTTGGATGGAGGGATCCAGCCAGGGGGTTAGAAGCTCCCCCATCTCTCTCTGTTTCCCCTTCTGTCTGGATGCCCCCTAGACTGGGTTAGGTTGTTTTCAGGATGTGGCCTTCAGAATAGCCGGCTCCTGAGGCCCTTTTGCCAGTCCTGAGGGTTGCTGTTGTTTCAGAAGACCCAGCTCTCTGAGGGGGAGGGGCCACGGCTTCTTGGAGCTCCGAGGGCTCCTCCCAGGGGGTTATGAGCTCCCCTGTCTCTCTGTTTCCCTGCTGTCTGGGTGCCCCCTCCACTGCGTTAGGTTGTTTTCAGGAAGCAGCCTTCAGAATAGCAGGCCATGGGGCTCTGAGGTTGCCTCTACTGCCTTGGACTCGGACTCAGTGCTCTGGGTTGGGGGGATGGGTCCTAGGACCTTCCTTCTGCCTACGCCTTAGGTCCGAGTGGTCTCGGGTTCTGGCTTTTGGGGGTGGGGGCCGTACCTTTTGATCCAGGTCCAGGTCCAGGAGGAGGACTCCCGGGGTCTATGCTGTTGATCATTTTGAATTTCGGTGTCCTAGGAGCATTCGGTTTGAAATAGGTAAGGAAGGGTTTCAGGAGATCTGAACTTTAGCTTTCTCTAAGCCGCCATCTTGACCGGAAAACCCAAAAAAGTATTTTTTTAACAAAAAGTGGACAAAAGAGATCATGACACAATTCAAAACTTGTAAATACATTGAAGGGAATCTGACTACATATAATGTTCTGTAGCTAGAAATATTTTTCCTCTGCAAAGCAGTCAAGGGAGGCATATCAAATCATTTTAACAGCTTCATGTATACATCATCCTTAGGAAGAGGGAAGCCTGAAAAGGCTTGAGGATACCAATTTAGAAAATTATTTTAAATAATCTAGGTAAGAATTGATGAAGGCCTGAATAAGATTAGTAAATGTATGAGAAAAGAGATGGAGTTGGATGTGAGACATAATAAAGGTTAAAGCAGTATATTTTGGCAATCGATTCGTTAAATGGCCTGAGGGAGAATTATCGAATTAGATAGTTAATATGACAACCATGTGAAAGAAAATAGAAATACATATACAATATGCTAAGAGTTGGGCCTTAGGAAACATGAGTTGGAAAATTATTCAACAAAGGAGACTGACAAGGATAGTACAGGAAACATTAAAAAATAAAATCAGAAAAGACAAAGGATCAAGGAGGATTGGGTGGATAAACATTGTCACATGATTCAAACAGGTAAAAAATGATAAAGGAAAAAGGACTATTGAAATTGTCAATAAAAATGCATTGCCAATGTTGGAGATAGCAAATTAATCAAATGCTCTAATGTTGTGTCAAGATTCAAACTAATTGAAATAATATTCTAAAATATTTATAGCAGCTTTTTATATGGAGCCAAAGAACTGGAAACTGAAGGGATGTCCATCAATTGGGGAATAGCTGAACAAGTTGTGGCATATAATTGCTATGGAAAAATTGTGCCATGAGAAATGACAATCAAGAAAAATTAAAAAAAAAATCCTAGAAAGACATATAAAATAATAAAAATAAAAGCGAGCAAGCAGAACCAGGAGAACATTGGACACAGTAATAACAATGTATGATGATTAACTGTGGATGACTCAACTACTTTTAACAAGTCAATGATTTAGGATGACCCCAAGGATATCATGACAAAAAATTATATTCACCACTGTAGGAGGAGCAGATGAAGTCTGGATGCAAAGTGAAACATATTATTTTTTATTTAATTTCTTCCATCAACTTTTTTCTAGTGTAAGCAATGTATTTTATTTCACAATATGATGAACATAGAAATATGTAATATATCACTATATATTCCATATATATGTATCATATATCATATTTCCTTCTTTTTCTGTAGGTGAGTGTAGAGAGATGGAGGGAGAGAGGATGCAATCCTGAAAAAATGAAAATAAAAATATTATGCAATAAAATTTTAGTAATTAAGAAAAAATATTCAAATTTTAGCTCACTTAAAAAAAGTTTTCCATAATCTAGGTATTTATTTTCTCCCCCCCAAAATAAAATAGCATTTGCCTACCTACATCTACAACTTTGAGATACCAATCCAGTTTTTCATATTTTTAAAAGACCTCTAACAACACCTCTGATATATAATTAACTCAGAGCAAATACCTTTCTGACTTTTCTCTTATTTTGAGTTTCAACTCCATGTTACATATTTTGGTCTTTATTTCAAACAAAGGTAATTTTTCTTTAACATTCAAAAAGAAAATTAAAGTTTGAGAGGTTTCTGCTATCAGTTCTTGATCTGAATATTGTCCCATCAACTGAGAATAGTAGCCTATTCCTTATTTAAGCTTCTTTCTAAACATTACTAAAAGAATTAAAGAGACCTTTTTGGTTATATTTGGTATTTATTGTCACTTTCAACTTTGTTGAGGTTTAGCTGATGCACTATTCTTACAGAGACATAACACTATTTGGTATTCAACCTTTGTTACCTGCCCTTGTTTCTATCTACTAGACATGTCTTTTAAATTTGCATTGGTCAATAACTTCCTTGTCTACTCACATCAGTATCTTTAGACAGGTCCCTCTCCTCTTCCTAATGGAAATAATTCATATTATGGCACCAGAATTTCATTCTGGTGTATTTACCATCCTTTTTGTACTGAATGTGCATCGAGGATTTGAAATTTCATCTATCATTTTTCAGATCATTTAAAAGTGTTATCTAATAAAAAGTGTGCATGAAGACTTTTTGGTTTTATCATTCTTCATCTAATCCATATTCTAAGGCATATGGTTACTTTATTCTTTCTTTTGTAACCCCAACACATAGTAAAGTGAAAGTTACATAGTAGGTATTTTATTAATATTCATTGATTGATTCTTCCCAGTCCTAATATTTCTAATTTAGTAACAAATGTTTTTTTTTTCCAAAATTGGTATGCTGTAATGATAAAAGTGTACACATAACTCAAAACACCTTTGAGCTTTAAATAATTATACTTTAACAGAGGACCATTATCACAGACATAAATGTTGCCTACAATGGACTTTTATGAATGTAACAAGGCAAGAACAACCTATTTAATATATTTTACCTTACAAAATACTTATGATCTTCCAGTCTATTTCAACACTGAGGACAGTGACTGTCACATAACCTGCATATAATAAAAGCTTGTTTACTTGATGATTTGACAGAGAACAAAAACACTTAGATGTTAGATAATTATGAAAAAATGTGCAAAAAGATTGAAAGGCATATCATCCTTGTCATATTTGCAACTGGATTTTCTGGAAAGTACTTGGTTTGCAACTACAGAGGATAAATTTATATCTCAAAATATTTATTAAAAAATAAAAATCAGTTATATTATTTACTTGTTTAAAGTCTATAGAAAAGTAGAAAATAATAGCAGGAAAGTAACTTGAGTCAGGACTGTTTCTATTGGGACTCAACTAAAACGTAAAAGGAATAAATAAAAATATAAATAATAAAAATGAAAAAAAAATAACAATGGTCCATGAGTTATAAAAATGACATATAAAAGCAGCTTCCTCTGCCAAACAAAATTCATCCTATCTCTCTTAGCAGAGAAAACATCATGCATCTACTTCCATGAGGTGTGAACAGCAGTCACTTCTCCAAATATAGGCTAATTATATGTTCAGTTACTTAACAGATATATTCATAGCTTATAGCACTAAAAGAAAATAAAGAACTTAAACACAATATACATATATTCATATGTATTCATATTAATGTGCATTCACAGATATGGGATTCTACGTGCATACAAAAACAAATATCTACTCCCAAGCATTTATGGTAATTTAAGACTTCAAAGTATATATTAAAATTCATTTGAACTCTTTGGGGAAGGTGCCATTATAATCTGCATATTTGATGGACAATATGAAGAGAACTTAAATGATAAACTCATGATCACATGTATAGTAAATTTCTGAGATAAGATTTGAATTACTGTCTTTCTGACACTGTGTCAATCTAAATCCACTGTAATGCCTAGTTGCATTTATAAAAATATTGATACATATATAAATTTGTGTTTGTAGATATGAATGTATATGAGGGAATTAAAAAAGGGCATATCAAAATATCAAGAGCATAAAATATTTCTTGATTCAGTAATTTTTGATAAACTATCTGAAACTGATCTCAAAAATATGTTAATAAATATTCCAATGTTTATTTTTATTTAATTCTTATATTAGTATTGAACATATATAGAAATATAATTAAATAATTAAGATTGTAAGGGAATTAATATACATTTGGAAGACTTTTTACTTAAAAGAAACTGCCAACAGAATAATATCATGAACTACTTTTTTAAAAATAAAATAAATAAATAAAAATGAGGAGCATAGCTTAGATTTATTATGTTATTGTCCAGAGCTAAAGCTATTATCTCCTCTTCTTAGTAAAAGTAAGTTTGCCTTTCTAGTTTAAGGAAGAATTATAATTTTTTTATTAATATTATTTTGCACATATATGTCATTAAGTTATTTGGCTACAGTAGAAAGAAAATGAAGCAACAATAATAACAACAACAAATCCCAAACATAGTCAATATCTTATTTAAGTGACCAGACAAGGGTGGACTACTTTTTTCTCATTATTTTACTGCAGTGACAAATTTAAAAATAATTTTTCCAAGGGAACATGATTCAAGTTTTCTCCTTTTCCTCTCTCCCTTCTCCCAGAATTGATAAGCAATTGCACAGGGTTATACATGTATTATCATTCAAAATCCATGTCTATATTATTCATTATTGTAAGAGAGCAGTCTTATAAGTCCAAAACCCAAATCATATGCCCAAATAAACATGTGATAAATCATGATTTCTTCTGCATTCCTACTCCAACAGTTCTCTCTCTAACTGTGGATAGCATTCCTTCTCATAAGGCCCTCAGAATTGTTATATTGCTGTTAGTAGCAAAATCTATTACATTTGATTATCCCACAATGTTTCAGTTACTGTGTATAATGTTCATCTGATTCTGCTTATTTCACTCCTCATCAATTCATATAGATCTTTCTTATTCTTTTTTAAATCATCCAGTTCCTCATTCCTCATAGCACAATAGTATTTCATCACCATCATATAGCACAATTTGTTTAGTCATTCCCTCATCAAGGGAAATCTTTTCATTTTATTGTCAACACAAAAAGCTCAGCTATATTTGGAATTAGACCTAGAAGAGGTATTACTAGATCAAAAGATAAAAGATTTAAAGCTCTTTGGGCATAATTTCAAATTGCCTTCCAGAATGGTTGGATAAAGTCAAAACTGCACCAAAAATGGGAGTAGTGTCCCAATTTTGCCACATCCCCTCCAATATTTATTTTCCCTTACTGTCATATTAGCCTATCTGTTAGGTATAGGATGATATATTAGAGTTGTTTTTATTTGCATTTCTCTAATAAGAAGGAATTTAGAACATTTTCTAGGGTTGAATAATGAATCCCTACAATTTCCTCAGTTTCAAGATGGGAGGGAAGGAAGGAGGAAAAGAAGGAAGGAAAGAAGGAAGGAAGCTCTATAGAATACCTGTGTTGTATCATTCCTTAAATTCTTACTAGTTTTATGACTTAGGAAAATTATTTAATCCCTCCCCACCTCAGTATCCATTAATCTTCTAAGACCATCAAATCTTACAGAAATGTTTTATAATAAACATTAGTCAATTAAGCTTAGTAGAAATTTACAATTGGTACATAGCATTGAATTTGTCAAAAATCACTTGCCTTTCTGGATAGAGACCTTGGGGAAAAATTCCATATTCTAATAGAATTAAAACACTTTGTGGGGGATGCAACCAGACACATCAAAAATCATGTCAACAATGATATGTCCAGCATTAGTTGGCTTGTCATCAAAAAACATTATTATTGGTAGTTTACCAATGAGAAAATTGAGTATCAAAGTTTTTAGGACATGTTCTACTTATAAACAGAAAGAAAGTGGAATGACCTAGAAAGTGGACATGCTGTCCACAAGGGGGACATGCTGTCCTCCCAAAGAAGTGCTCCCCATCTTGCTGTTCCACCTCACTATCCTCCTGGCTATTCTTAACATTATTTTCTAAATTAATAAATCTCTTTTTTGTTTTTAAGCTAAGTTTTGGAGTCTTGCATGCTTGCAAAAGGTATCCTTCCCAAAACCCAAGGGTAACTTTCCCACCCATAACAATATTACATTTGAGTTCAAAATATTAACTTCCCAAGTACATGTGAGGGAGCAGGAACTGCTGGGCCTTGGAAGTTAATACGTCAACGATCCCAGCAGTGGGTACCAAATAACTTAGGGGCCTGAAGGGAAACTGCTGGACCTTGGAAGTTAATATGTCAAAGGTCCTAGCAGCAGTAAGTCCCAGATAAGAACTTAGGGACCATAAATGCTGGCAAACATTCCAACAATGGGATGTACCAGATAGGAACTGGGGGGCCATGCATGCTGGAGGGGATATATAACCCAGCATCCCCAGACTATGACCAGAACTCTATGGCAGGGCTCTCCCAGTGTGTGCTGCTGGTGCAAACCAGTTTAATAAACTACTCTCTTGCTAATTGCATTGTCTTTTGGTCTTCCTTGGTGGTGGGCGAAAAACTGGACAGTTACATTTGGGGGCTCATCCAGCTCATCCCCACCTATTAATCCCTTGACAAGAGGGCCAGAGGCACTGCCTTGGACCGGACCTTCAGGTAAGCCGAATGGAGTGTGAGAGTGTGTGTGTCTGTGGTGACTGAAAGTATATGGGGGAGAGGACTCTCGATGAGCATAAGGCTTAGTGAATGATACATGCCTACGATTAATATAGGACATTCTATGCCAAGCTCTGAGGCCCACCCCTTTCTGGGGTGAGGGGTTCACCCCTCGGCACCTGTCCAATTCTCCCACCTGTTTCTGAGTGTGGACTCTGTACTTCCACAGTTCTGCATCCTTTGCAAGGGGGCCCGTCAGAAACCAGAGGAAGCATCTGTGATCTGGGGTGGAAAAGGAATACAGTCCAGGGTACGTGCCAAAATCGGAACTTTCAGGTGGTTTGAGTCTCTTGAGTATGAAGTTCGAGTCTTTTTCAGGTTGAGAGGGACATGAGCACGGAGTTTCGCATCTCCGTCAGGTACCTTGGCACTTTCAGAGATTCAAGTCCCCTGAGTACAGAGTTCAAGTCTCTGTCAAGTTTGGGAAAGGGGTTCAAGTCCCCTTTTGGGAAGATATTGCACCCCTAAGAGAGACTTGGGGATACCACACAATCTCTAGGTGATTTTTCTGGCCCTAGTTGGCTCTTATAGCCCTAGGTGACACACTGAGGTTTTTTGGCCACAAGGAGGGACTGGGCAAGCAGCCCACTGACAAGTAGTCGCTGGTATCAGGATTCTTCACTGGTTAAAGACAGAAGGGAAGAGGTTGATAAGTAACCTAGACAATGCCTTGAGATACCTTCAACTTCTTGGTCTCAACAATATATAATCCACCTGCTTGTCAAACAGCTTGCTTTTGGGTTTACAGTCCTTACACGTTTCATAAGATAAGCCCCCAAAACCTAGGGAATGTCCGTGTCTCTGTTGGTTGTCTTCTGGCTTTTACTGTTTGTCTCATGTGTCTTTCTACAAAGGTGTATGAATGTGTGTGAGAGAGTGTCCTATAGTCTTCTTTGAGTCTTTGTTGTGGCTAGATTAAACAAAGAAGATAAAGGAGTTTAGGATGCAGTGTCACAAAGGGGAATTAACTCCCTCTGCTTGCATTCCAACCAGGCAGGCTATGAAGGAGTAAAGTCCACATGGGAAGGGATTTAGAAGTTCCTTCCCTGAGACACTTAAAGGAGCAATACACTGAAACTGTTCTAATGAATTTTCTCCCTGCAAATATTTCTTCTTAAGAATGGATCCTAAAACACTGATTTTTTTCCTTTCAAAGCATGCTGGCCACAAAGTTGTGTGTTTCTGTCACAGTCTCTTCTCTATGTAAAAATGGGTGAGATGCAAGATTAATTCTCAGACAGAGGACAAAAGCAATTACCTGTTCAATGATTTTTTCCTCTTTCTTTCTTTGGATGGGCCCCCCAAAGCATCAAAAGAGAGAAAAAATTCTGAGCAGAAAAGGGAGATTTTTACTCCACAGTTAGAGGCACTTTTCACTTAAAAAATTAATTAACTCTAAATGTAAAATGTTGCCAGATTTTTATTGAGCACAAAAACTCCATGTTAGAAGTTTGTTTTGTTAAGCCTTGCAATGCATAATGAATTTGAGAATTGTCTAAGTGTGATTGATACCTAGCCTGCATTCAGAAAAAAGTTATGTTATTGAGAAGAACTTATTCTAGAATTTAAACTCGGGAATCTTTCAAATCATATTTATTTTAATGTATGTGCTGTCAGAACTAGCAGCAAGAAATCGTATGACACACAAGAAGTTTTTAAAGTGGTTAATCTGTGCATGGATCTAATGATATAAGTGCTAAGAATTTGATATTTTACAAAAGAGGAAATTTTTAAATGATGTTGTCTTTGATCAAGGTCATATGAATTGTTTTTTTTTAAATATTTTATTTGATCATTTCCAAGCATTATTCGTTAAAGACATAGATCATGAATTGTTTTTAAATGTGCAAAATGCATAGGAAGGAATTTGTAATCTAGAGATGAACATGTATGTATTTGGATACCAAATGCTGGAAATTAGTAATGCTGAGTGAATGCAAAATATGTATGCATTTGTATTATGAAGAGAATTAAGTTTTCTACCTAAGTAGGTTAAGGGTATATGATATACAACCTGTATGTCCTTAATAAGACAGATTTAACCAACCCCGAAATCAAGAGGACTTGTCATGAGGATTAAATACAGTCTAGCTTCAGATATATCAAAGAGGTCTGGCTGGAATGCCAGGTAACAGGTAACTAGGGAAAAATGATTAATTTAGTACATGTGAAAGGAAATAACTTTATATCTTATAACCTGTCTATATAAGTTAATAATTGAATTTTGGGGTGACTTGATTTGTTCTATGAAGTGCTCCACTTCAATAAGAGTAATGAATAGAGGTACTTATTGATACTATGAATTCTAGTATGAAATAGATATAACAAATTATAAATTGGGATAATGTTGATAGACTTAAATTAGGAATGTGGCAATGTTTTGAGCTAGAAAGAAACTAAACTGGAGGTTCTATTCTACTTTAGACAGGTTTGAGAGAAGTACAGGTAAATGCTTTCCACTTCAGTTTGGTTACACTGAAACATTGCTAAAGGACTTAATCAGAGTTATTTGGAAGTTTGGCGTTCAAACTAAAATCCACTGAAAAGGATGGACCAAGGTTGCTAAATAATAACATCTAAATCAAGTCAAGCAGCCTTAGGATAAATTGCTCAAAAGTTATTAACCCCTTCCTTGCACACAGGAAGGAGAAAGTAGTGCTTATAATAGTTCCACACTGACACTTAGGGACTGAAATAGGGATCTAAAAAATGTTGACAATTACTGTGTGATAGAACTGAAAGATGGGTATATTTTAATTGTATATGTTGGAAGTTTTAAGGTGCTCAAGCAAGCAAATATTGCCAGCCCTGTCTGACCAAGTAGCTTGTTTGGAGCTGTGGAATCCTAATGCAAACATTCCAGGTCCAGAGTGATAAAATGAGTTGATTGATATGTTATTGATAAGTTACCACATATGAGTTCTGGGGATTTGTTGGTTGATATTTGGGTTACATTTTTGATATTTGGATTACATTGTTGATCTGTACAAATATATTTCTGGCAAACAGTAGCCAAAGAGTGGGTAGGGTGTTAAAAATGGCATATATGTGAAAAATGCTTGCTCAGAATTTTACAATTGTTATGTGAGTTGCTGCTAAATGTGTGTTTAAGTATTGTTTGGATGTAAACAATAGCGCATTGTAAACCTGACTCTACCATAGGTTTTGTTTAATACTCAGTGGTTACCACAGCTTACCAATTTGTACTATGAACTGAAATTTATAATGGATGAGCACTATGCTAAAGATAGTGTTTCAATAATGTAATCCTTTAAATCAGAATTCTTTTGGGTTAGTGATTAGCAATTGAAGTAATACCAGGAGGATAGTTGTTTGCCTTAGCAGAAGTATGTTGGATAGTGTATTGCCTTATGATGGTAACAGCATGTCAGAGAAGGTGGCAAGGTATGTTGAGTTTGAATTCAGAAGAAAGGGACTTTGATCTAAAGTCCATAAAGCTTGAGTATGCAGGTTTGTGAAGGAAGAATGGAAGTTGTGTTCTGCTTTTTAAGCAGGAAGAGAGAGAGAGAGAGAGAGAGAGAGAGAGAGAGAGAGAGAGAGAGAGAGAGAGAGAGAGAGAGAGAGAGAGAAGGTGAAAGAGAGGATAGATGTTTTGTTCTCATAATTGGATCTTTAACTTAGGGATAATTTCTAGAATTGAGGTATGTAGTTTTGTAAAATCACAAACAATTCTGGAATTTCTCTGAAATCCTTAGAGATTCCTGACTGATCTTGTCTTAGTTCCTTCAGATGGCCTAAGTTGATCTAGCCCAGATGTGTATATTACTATAGAGCTAATGAATTCAACATTCCTGTTCAGGTTTTATGACTAAATTGTGATAAATTAATTATTGCCAAAACATGTCAGAATAATTGCTATAATGTAGACTCATAGGCCTTAAGGAATCCTTAGAGAGGGCAAATGGTCAGAAAAGCTTGATTGAGGGTATGGAAATTTGCTTTTGGTCTGCTGATAAGCAGAATTTCTCTGAGCTGTAATGGGTGAGACTTGAGACTTGTCCTTTAAGGAAAAAGGCTTCTGGGATCCAGTGGCAAGTGCTCTAAGGAGAGAAAAAATCCTAGGATGGTTATAGAGAAGGCAGCCCAAGGCTCACTTTGGATTGAATTTTCCTGATCATCTAGACTGCTAATCCTTGGGTGAGACAATAATGGCAGTGACAGCCTTGCTTGGTACACTGAGCCATTCATTGTGTCCTTTGTGACATGTGGAGATATTTTCCCTTTCTGGGCCTTCTTCCTTCATGACATACCCATAATCAGCACAAAATACAAATTGGAAAATTAAAGTTTCCATCTCCAAACAACTTATTAGATTAATAATTGGAAATTCTCAAACTGTTAGGGAACATACTTTGAGAAGTAGGTGAAGTTTATTCATAGATGGCTTGTATTTGTAGCCTTAATTTACCACACTTGAAGTTTGGATCTTCAGCTTGGAAATATAGCTCAAAGCTTTCTTGAATTTTCCCCAGAATCTGGGGTAAAGGAAAACATCTATAAGATATGGTTACTCCAGTGTTTATAGATGTTATAGTTAATGTGTATTTTGCAAAGGGATATTCTTTAAAAAAGGCATCACATACCAGCTCTGCAAACAACTCAGGAATCTGATTTCCTAAAGGGATCTATTCCTGACAGAAGATGATTTCTGAGGATGAAGTCTGTTGGCTCAGATACCCAAATGCAAATGTGTAATTGCTATTGTACTAATGTTCTGTTCCTATCTGCTATTTGCCCCAGTACACTTCTATCTTAGGGGCTGGTTCTCCCCCTTGTGACCTGTCTGCCAAACGGGGGAAGCAGTGGCTGGACACCCTTCAGATCTCCAAGCAGTTCTCCACCGACTTCGGACCGTGGAATTCACTGAGGACATGCCCCTAAAGACCCTGTGTCTGCAGCCTTTCACTCCCCCTCTTTATTCCCATCCCCCTCCCTCCATAGGCAGGGACAGTTCTACACCCATTCTCAGCACTGAAGAAGCTACAGAAGACTTAGGCTTCACCCTTTTTCCCTTAGATACTTGGAGAGGGGAGGGGATAGGATGGCAGGGGGCACTGAACCAGGTGGGGCCTGAGATTCTGGCCCTCCTGAAGGCTGTGTGGTTCCCCTATGGCAGTGGGGAGACAGTTAGCAAAAAGAACACATGACACCATGCATAGGAGAGAGAAGCTGCGCACACCTTTTTAGCTCTTCTCCCTGGCTCACTACCCTAGTCATGTCCCTTATCGGGCCCCTTGTAATCTTAATCCTACTCTTGACATTTGGCCCCTGCATTTTCAACTGCCTTGTTTGGTTCATGAAAGGCTGGCTGGATGCCATCCAGGTGTTGGCCCTCCAACAACAGTATCAACCCCTAGCCACCCCTAGCCGCCTTGAGCCCCAGGCTGAGGCTATGAGCCCTCTCAGTGGGTGGACCTTCCCTATGCCCACTGAGAGAAAAATAAAAGTAGGAAATGAGGGAGCAGGAACTGCTGGGCCTTGGAAGTTAATATGTCAAAGATCCCAGCAGTAGGTACCAGATAACTTAGGGGCCTGAGCAGAAACTGCTGGACCTTGGAAGTTAATATGTCCAAGTTCCCAGCAGCAGTAAGTCCCAGATAAGAACTCAGGGACCATAAATGCTAGCAAACATTCCAACAATGGGATATACCAGATAGGGACTGGGGGGCCATGCATGCTGGAGGGGATATATAACCCAGCATCCCCAGACTAAGATTGGAATTCTATGACAGGGAACCCCTGGTGTATGCTGCTGGTGCACACCAGTTCAATAAATGAACCTCCTTCTAATTGCATTGTCTTTTGTTCTTCCATGGTGGTGGGTGAAAACCCGGACCCTAACACATGCTGTGAGAAATTTATCTTGGCAGCAGTTTTTCATATCATTCATTTTGGTGGATTATTTGAAATGAGTCAATCGTTTGATGTAAAAGACAAAAAAAAATAATAATGTAAGTATTTTGGGGGCAACATGGCCTTATTGGTGTAGGAAATTCCCACTAAGCAAAATTTCCATAAGCTCTATTCCAATTTAGAATTTTATGCAGTTGCCTAGGGCATTGACAAATTATGTGAGTTGTATTTAGTCACAAAACCAGTAAGTGCCTGAGGCTAGACTTGAACTCAGGATGGCTTAATTTTCACTCCAGCTCTTTATGTACTATGTGCTGCATTTATTCAATAATTTAACTTCTATGGAAATTCAGGGTCTGGTTCAATTGCCACTTTTAGAAAAGAATTAATGGAGGAGCATAGATGATAAAATAGTAAAAATGAGATACTGTTTTGAAATTGTCTTCCAACAACAGATTCTATACCTTTTCCATCACACGTCATACTGATTTTACTATATCAAAGTAATTTTAAAAAACTGCACAGACCTATGAGATCAAAGTCCTGATATTTGCTTTTGTCAGACATCACATAGAACATTTGAGCCAGTTCTGAGTATAACATTTTTGGAAGGACATTGGCCAAATGTAGATTCCAGACAAAGTTATCAAGGTTAATGTAGAGTCTTAAGATTGTATGATTATTGATTTGGTTGACAGACCTGAAAATGTTTAGACTAAAGAATAAAAGATAAGAAGAAAATCATAACTGTACTCAGGTTTTTGAAAGTGGAAGAGATATTAAGCTTGCTTTGTTTTATACCAGCAAGCAAAATTAGAAGTATAGATAAGTTGCAGAAGCACATTTAAATTCAAAATGAATTAAAACCTAAAGTTATTACTACACAAAAAAGTGTTGTGAAGCCTTTGGGAGGTAGTGAATTTGCTACCATTATAAGCTATCAAATGAGAATGTTAAGAAGAGAATTCTTAATTAGGAATAAGTTGAATTAGATGGTCCCGGAGCTCCCATTTAACTCCTGTGCCACCAGCCATCAAACTATTCATCCTGGTCCTAGGATTGAAGCCAAGGTTCATTATTCTGTCATTACTGGGCCATTTTATTTCTTGATTTCTAGGTTCAGACCTACCAAACTATTTTGTTTACATTTAAATTCTTTTATAATCTGAACTTTTCCTGCATTACTAATCTTCAGCATATGTATTATTTCCTTCCATTCCATCTGTGATCTTGTCTTACTGTTCCTATTGTTCCACACAAACATTTTTCTATGCTTTAAAGGCTATCTGCCTTACTGAGTTCTGTATCACTTCCTCTATCTGATGTCTTGAAATTCTCTCAGTACTTTATGCAACTTAGAATATAAGAGTCCTGGAGAATGTGGAAAGAAAACTGAATCAAGCTTTTGCCTTTCTGCCACTGACGTGGAACAGACAGCAGTTGGAATGTTAGAGGAAGATTGATGGACAGTGATGACATTTGGTGGGGGAAAGGGAGACTTGGAGAGTGGCAGTTGCTCTCAATTTAGTCTCTTTCCTGGCCCTCAAACTGGAAGGAGCTTTCTTTCCCTGTCTCTGGAGAGATGTATCTCTATTCCTGGATGATTCAGAACTGTGTGCTCTACCTGGATTCCTGTGATCATGATATCTAACAAAAGAATTTAAGGTGAGCAGCTTGAACTTAAGGTTGATCTTTAGGGGCACTCGCCCAAAGACACAAACCCAACTAGCTCTGAAGGTCAGAACTTTTTCTTCCTCTTTCTGTCTACTGCTAAAGATTTTGAACTTGAGAAAGCTAGCATAGATTAGCATAAGCAGGAATAAAGGAAACCCTCCACAAGCCTGTGAGGCCTGGCCTCAGCTCAATCACTGAGAGAGACTTAAATCCACTCTGTGGCAAAGTATATGGCAATCAGTATTCCCTTTACCCTGATACCTTCCCAGTTTGAACTTGTTATTAAGTTCATCTTAAGTTAAATAAACTGCAGTTAGATAAGAGGAGGCCTATCATTTCAAGGGAACATAGAGGGAGCCGAATGTAAGGGCAGTCATTCAACCATAAATGGTCTTCATCAGATCCCTGTCATGTGACCTTGGTCGGGGGGAGGGGAGAGGCTTGCCCCTCTCAGCAGGGTCTAGGCTTACCTGCCCTGGGGTATCATCAACATCTATCAATAGAGAAGATATCTCCTCAGGCTATCATAATTGGCCCATTTTTCAGGAACCTGATTTTTCAAAGATGACCTCTCAGCAGGGGGTATCTCTCTCCTTTTACCTCACCAGCATCCATATTCCCTCTGTCCCTTCAACTCCCTCTATCCTCTGTTACAAAACCTTCCTTATCCCCTGTACCTCTTCGGAAGATTAAATTTAACTCTCCCCTGATTGTGAAAATGAAAATAATTAACTCTCCCCTGACTGGGAAGATTAATCACCAAAGGTTTAAACACCCCATTCACACTTGAGTAAGAGAGGCCTCTAACCCATGTGTGCAAAAGTGGGTGATGAATCAGAATCAAATGACTGCCTTCTGGGTAGTCCTAAAGGAGGAATTCAACTATGAATGGTAGATGTAGAATTAGGGGAAGGCACAGGAAGTGATGCAAGAGTATGTATCTTTAAAGGGGAGTGACAACTTCCTGAGTAGATTTTTACTGACAGTTCTTCATTCTTTGGAGTGGAGGCTGGTGGAGAATGTGCTGACCTGACCCGAGACTCTGGTCCTGGTGAGGCTGTTCAAAAATCTCTTCCTTTGAACTGACACATAGTGAGTGAAAAGCTGACTATTACCTGCTGGATTTTTGGATAAATCTAGCCTCAGGAGAGAATAACCTCTTGAGAGAAACTTGCCCAGATTCTCAGCTTTGGCGAGGCCTCAGGACTAACTCTCCCTGTCAGAGCTGAACCAGGGGCCAGTACTAAATTACTTATTGCTTTAGCTAAATATTTTACCCTATCCTCTGATTTTCTTCACTCTTTCTACATTTTGTAAATAAATTGTAAACAAATCTCTTTGGAATAAATTAAAGTTGTGGCAACTACACTCTTAAATAATCCAGTCCAATCTTTTTAAAAAATAACCCCTTTCCTCCCTTATATTTTATTTGGCAGACCATGTCGTTTGTGATGAAATACCCTCAATCTTTCTATTTTTCTTAACTTTTCCTTTACTTTTGTGACTATCCCTAAATCAACTTTTAATAGATTGGTTGAGTCTATATTTCACAGCTGTGAGAGTTAAGTTCAATTTTTTTTTCCTTTTCCCCTTAAAAATAAATATAGCAAAACTGGTTTTTGTTTTTGTTTTTAATTTTAGCACCTGGACCTTGAGGCCACACCTGGGAAAACTGTTCCCAACCCCGCCCCCAACCCCTTTTTGCAAAATAGTCCAATTAGCAGACTCAGGTTTTTCACTTGGAGAGGATTTCTATCTTTCAGTTACTTTAACGGCAGCAAATTGGCTGTTTCTTAATTATCTGTGAGGGCAAAAACCTGGGGAAAAACTTTCACTCTCTCTCAAGACAGAAAGTAATCTTGCTCTGACCAAACAGAATTTCAACCCTCAGCCTAAAATTTCTTAGAAAACAAAACTAAACAAAATAAAACTGCAGTTGATTTTTTACTAGAAAGTGATTATTAAGCTAAAATTAACACATTTTTAGCCTTTTTTACCCATAAAAAATCTTTCTTTATTACAAACTCCACTGTCTCTAAGTTAACTTAAGTGAGAAGTGAAACCTGGAGAGATCAGTCAGGAAGAGTAGTGTTAAAGTAACAACAACAACAACAACAACAACAACAACAACAACAACAACTGTGGGTGTTTTTTTTTCCCCTAAGAGGCTTTTAGAACCCAAATAAAATAAAAAAAAATCATCTATAAAAACCTTTTTGACACATGGCCAACTCAAAAAAAGCAGCCCAGAAGCAGCTCCATGAAAGCATGTGATAAAAGCACATGGTTCTGGCATTTTCACCCTGAGTAGGAAGTCAGCTGCTTCCCATTGCCCCCCTTATACTTAGTCTAAAACAAAAGGAGTTAATCGTCTCCCACCCTCCAACCAAAGAGATAATCAAATCAAGGTGTGAAATCCTTAAAGGGACCACATCCTTACCTTTAATTTTTACAGACTGACTTTAACCCCTAACCAGTAGCTCTATCTATTGACTAAAACCAGAATTATAAGCAATTTAACAAATAATATATATATATATATATACATACATACATATGTATACATATATAATAAATAATTTTTTTAAAAAATGGATGCTACTTGACATGAAAGTTTTCTGGCTTTTGCCCAATTAGGAACCTTAAAGTTTTCAGAATGCCTCCTATTCCTTGTGTTCTTAGGTAATTTTATTTTTCTGTTACTAAATATTGTGACAAAAAATGATATCATACAAAAAATGAAACTTGAAATGCAGGAAGACATGAAAATTCAATCGGACAATTTCAAGTACTTCTTACATGGTCAAATGGCAAATATTGACCTTATTCAAAACATCTGATTTTTATAAGTCTGTTCCTGAACCACTAAGAGAGGAAAATTCTTCCTGCAAAAGAGAGATGGAAGACCCTTCTCCTATATCTCAGCTGCAGAACTACCTCTCTCATGCTCTGCAACTCTTGACTGACCTTACCTCCCCCAATCCTTCTCCTGAAATCCCATCTTCTCATGTTACTTCTCCCACCCTAAGACCAATTCCAGCCCTAAGGAAATCTTGTCCTCCTAACAAAACTGTTCTTCTCCAAGCTGACTCGCCATTACTAATTCAAATAAATTCCTTTTCACATTAAGGAAAGTACCCCAAATAGGAAGCAATAGGGATGTGGTGACCATAAGACACCATATACCTTTTACTCCCCAAGACATACATGCATTGACATGAAATGTACCCACATATGAAGAAGATCCCTTTGTGGTAACAAAAAAGATGGCTGACTTTTTTTTTCAGTATCATTTGTCTTAAAAAGACATTGAAAATCTACTCCATGCTTTCCTAATGGAACATGAGAAAAATAAAATAATTTCTCATGTCAATAGAGTCTGAGGGTTCAATGCAGCACACTGGCCATCACTGGATCCTGAATGGGACTATAACAACTCTGAAGATTATTTATAATTATATGGTTGTAGGGAGGCTATTATAACTGCAATGAGAGAGTGCTCTGGAAACACAGATAAATAGATAGAATTTGAAAAACTTAAGCAAAAGCATAATGAGACACCCTCCAGATTCGTGGATAGGCTCAATGAGTTTGGGGGTTGATACCTAGACTTTGATCTTTCTAAAGAAAATGATATAAGACAAATTAATAGACACTTTGTCAATTACTCTTGCAAAGTGATCAGGAATTATTTTAAGGTTTTTCCCAAGGTGGTCTGAAATGGATATTGACAAAATGAGAAAAATTGCTGTTTAAGTTTCAAATATTAACAAAGAAAAAGAGGAAGAGACTATTGATTTCATGGAAACAATTAGGAAAGAATTGAAATATTTAAGAAATAGGATTAATAAACAGGAAAAAAGCATGATTCTCAACCAAAGGCACTTGCTCCTCTCTAAGAATCTAACTATCCATCCATTACCTGCCACTTCTATGAGAAGGACCACAAAATGTGGACTGTAGAAAATTATTCAAGGCAATCAGAAATAATATGCAGTTTAATAACAACTACAGAAATAATTATAGAAATAACTATAATAATGATCATAGAAATCACAACTTTAGGACTGATAGAAACAACTATAATGACTATAATAATCAAAATTTTAGAATTGAAAATTCTAGGAATAGAAATTGGGAAAATCATAACTCAAAACAACTGACCCCACAACAGTATAACTTAAGTGGAGCTCATCCAAAAAATACTCAGGATGGTACTGCCCCTCCACATGGGACAGAAGGTGGTTCCCCTTAGACTCTATTGTTTTTGATGATATTAACCCTTTTCAGTTTCATCTCCCCTCCAAATAGTAGCAAAGAAGAATTGAATTTTTGAATACAATACCTCTGTTATTATGAAATATACACATTTTAACACTCTTGTTTTTCTTTCTACACGTGCCATATAGTATTTGATTTTTTTTCTCATTTTTTGCATTTGAAAAACATGTCACCCATATTGAGAGGATGTTCTTTTAACTATTTTTGGTTTCGCAGTAAAATAAGCTAGGTGTCCATTTACCTAGCATATAAATGCATACCCCAAAGCTTTGGACTATGGAAACCTGCCATTTACTGATAAATATTTTGGGACAGTGATTAATGTTTGTGTCTGATTCTAAGAAATGGTATCAAAAAAGGATCACAGACATTACAGTACCAAAGAAATATGGATTTAACCTGAGAACCCCCCCAAAAAAAAAGAGCACACAAGTCAAAAAAGAAAACCAATCCAGGTGGGACTGATGAACTTCTACACCAATATGAAAGGACTTGAACCTAGTGTGGGACTCCACGTTGCAGAACTTGACATATGTTAAGATGCAGGACTCCTTGAACTACACTCCTTTTGAAATAATTTCTATCAAAGTACCTAACAATTGGCTTTTCTGCTCCCTTTCCCCTAACAAATGATGAAAGATCAGACCAGGGAATGACACTTCCCTTTTACATAAAAATCTAGTCCTTTTTTTCTCTCTTATAGTAATGCAATTTCCTGTAGTCCTGACATGAAATGGTTAAATTCAATATTACTGCATTTTTTTTCCTACGGATTTGTGTGACAGAAATTTACTTTAATTGGACCCTACAATCCTCTACAATTCCTTTAACTATTACAAGAAGTTGCTGACCTGCATTGGAAGAGAAAATGTCCTTATCTAGTGCTTCCCTGTGCCAATGAATTATATGTTCAAGCCCACTTGAGTGTGTGCAAATTGTATAGACACACATATGCAGGTGTCATATGTATGTATGTATGTATTTACTTTATCTTCTCCGTAGGAATGAAAGCTTATTTGATGTCAGAACTGATTCAGTTTTTTGCTTGTATACCCCAGCACTATAAGGTACATCATAAACATTTTTGATTGGTTGGTTGATTTTTAGATAGGATTCTGTGGTAAAATATAAGGAAGAATGAAAAGCAAAACTATTAAAAATATCTTTTTCCCCTTGTTTTTGTGCCTGAACTTCCTTAAAAAGATAGTCAATTTATGTTGATATGTATATTATATTTATATTATATTTATATTTAATATAGTTATATAATACATAATGTGAAGATTAGATTTAGCTATCTCCTGATTGTAACAATGAAAATGCTTATCTCTTCCTTTATTGAGAAGATTAAATTGTAATCCCTGATCTATTTTTAGATTTTAATCTCCAAAGTGTTAACTCAGTATTTAAAGTAGATCTACCCATTTTAACTACAAAAAGGTGTTAACTAACTACAAAAGGTGAACTCACCAAAAGAGGTGTTAACTAACCACAAAAGGTATAACTAACTAAAAAAGGTGTGAACACCCATTTCATACATTGAGTGGGCAGTCCTGGAGAGGAGCACCTGCTGTGATTGGTAGATGTAAAAATTTAGGGGAGGTGACACAAGAGTAAAAGGTCTTTAAATAGAGGAAATGGAAGCACACAAGGGGAATGAAAAATGACAGATTCAGTCCCTTAGAGTTGGACTGGAAGAAACTCACTCAGGCTTTGAGTGAAGTGAGTCACTTGGAACTGGGGGTGAAGACAGACACTTGAGGAGAGACTGGAAGACAGCCTCTCAGACTTGGAATGAAAACACTTGACTGGAACTGGAACCCTGGAGGAGCTCATGCAGGATACCTCAGAATGCTTTCTTTTTAGACAGTCACCCTGGTGATTGTAAAGGCTGCCATAGTTTCCTTGCCTTTCTGGAGGTGTGAACCTCCAAGAAAGGCCCATTGTCTTGAGATTCCTTTCCCCTGGCTGGAGTCTGAGAATTTCTACTTAGCTCAGAGGAAGCCAGAGCTTTCTCTCTTTCTCTCTTCTCTCTCTCTCCTCTCTCTCTTTCCCATTTTCTCTCTTCCTTAATATCTTCCCTCTATTATAAATAAACTACCATAAATTCCATTTACTTTAGTAATCCATTTTGGGATTTTAGAAATTAAATCCCTGGTGACCACATATTAAATATTTAAGTCCTACTACAAAAACTAACAATAACTATATATTATGCTATGCATATTAAATATCATATTTATATTATATTACATTGGAAGTGTCATTATTTACTTATGTAGGGGTAGAAGGATTAAAGACTTAGGTATATGAAGCTCCCAGTGAGGAAAATATTTTTATCAATTTAGGTTATTAGCTGCTCTATAAAGTAGTTTTATATAATTGTCTGCAAAACAATGATTAATTGATTTATTCAGGGCCATACACCATGCATGTGTCAGAGTAAGAAGATTGTTATGGATTTGGTTCTAATGCCAGTAGCTTCTTAGATTAAGTGGTGAAAATTTGTGGTGAAAAGAAGCAAATGTTGAAATTTAGACCAAGTGGTTTTTACTTTACCCTAACATGGCAAGATTATGGAACAAGTATACAGTGGCATTTAGCTTCTCTGGACATTCTATCTTAATCTATAAGTGTTTCAGGTAATTAAACCGTAAGTTTATGACTCATATGATCTCAGTAACCCAACAAATCTGATATGTGAAGACTAAGGACTATTAATGTCTCTTCATTTGGAATCTAAGTTAGGAAAGTTAGGGTTAGTCTAATTTTATGGAAGGAGGAAAATGGTTAGGGAAGGTAGGTCTAAAGGTAATTGTATGAGAAAAATGCTGGTCCAGTTAAATAAGAACAAACATTTTTAAGGTCCTCAGGATCTTCTTGAGAACATTTCATGACAGGGAAATAGAGAACAATTTTTAAAAAATAAAATAAAAATTTTGAGTAATTTGAAAGTCAGAGTCTTAATCTTTTCCTTCTCAAAAAGACTTAATCTTAAATTCTCAAGAGTGGTCCATGTGATGGTTAATGTGACATTTATAGTTTGCATTTACTACCAAGTAGTAATGATGAAACAGAGAAGCACAAAGAACATAGAACATAGCACAATGCTGATACCTGCATCAAAACTAAAGGTTTCGTCTCCTGATATAAGAAGTTAATAGGCTGGAGAAGGTCCAGAAACCATATAGTGTTGGAGCTTTTAAAGAAAGTTTAGTCACAAAAGCAAGGAAGAAAGACATTTTTTCAATAGTTTTATCTTTAATTCCTCCTTATATTGTTTTACAGTATTCTATCTCTAGAAATCAACCAATTAATTAAAATATTTTGAATTATATGATAAACACTGTGATAAATGATGAGATACAAACATAAAATTGAATCAGTTCTCACCCTAAATGGGCTTTAATTCCATTGGAAAAGACAATATAACAAAGTATCTACACAGGCAATGTAGTTCAGTTAATACTTTTTCATCTTATATCACAGTCATTGGTAGTAAAGTGATTAAGAGGTCATACATATGCCTCTCACATGCCAAAAATTAAGATTACCAAGGTTCTTCTTGAACTTGTACCCACTCAGGATTCTCAAGACCACCTTCCCAAACTTCCCCTTTCATGATAACTACATCATAAATGAACGATACAAAGTTCATACCCCTTATATGTCTCTATAAAGGGAGTTTCCTTTTCACCTACAGTGGCTAGAGAAGAATTCTTCCTCACCTTCATCCAGTACCTCAGGATTTTAATCAAATCCAAAAAAAAAATCTCCTTTCTTCTAGGTAAATAGAAATCCATCTTGATTATATAGCAATATTTTCATTTCTCAATTGTTATTAGAAAGCAGGAAATCTTTCTTAACAATATGATCCCTTGGTCCTCCAAGCCTTTTCTAGGAAGAAGATCTAGGAGCCATTCCAAGGAAAGGATTTCTGCCAAACAAAGGAAACTTTGAGTACTTATCCAGCATATATAAATACTTCTCACTGAGTAAGAACCTTGATGACAAGTAAACTGTGTTGGAGCAGGAATAAGATCTAGAGAGGATCAGTCAGCAATAGGTCCAAGACAGCATATTCTTATCAAATAAGGCTTCATGAAGACTGAATTCAAGAAACCACTAGAAAGAAGCCATCCTTTTTCCTAAGTAACATTGATTTGTTACAGATATGGTTTCTGAGATGTTGATCACCTGTCTTGGGAAGTTAGATGGCTAATATTATAATTGTTCCTCAGCAGGGAATAAATTTTTGCCCTGAGATATGAAAGGTCATAAATGGCAAAACCTAGCCTTGGGTTAGGACATGCTGCTGTTTCCTACCTCGTGAGGGGGAAATATATTATCCTGTGCCAGAACACTCTGGTATAGTCACTGAATTATCCAAAATGATGCTTGCTGTGCTCTTTAACCTCTGCTACTCTTAGAGTTACAATCTTGCTGCTTAGCATATCTCTGATTAGTTGTGATAAACCCCACAAACATTAGCATACAATTGGAAATACCAACAAAATTTTTCCACTGATCAGTTAAGGAAATTAAAAGAATTATTGAACTCTTGGTTATGAAAAACCCAAATATCTCCCTCCAAAATATTTTGATATATTCCATTTGCTAAGTCACTCACATATCTTTGTCTTTGAAGTGGGGTCCAGAACAGCTCTGGAAAACATGAAGCAGGGCATCAAGTAGGTTCATTCCATATGTTTTTATGACTGTGTAAAGTTTATGTTTCTAGAGGTCATGGTCCCCACAAAAATCAGACTGAAATCTATTAGAAGCAATGTAAGGACTCAATTCAATTCTAGGAAATTCGTGATGAAAAAAGCTACCCACTACCATAGGAAGAACTGATGTATTCTATAAGCAGATCAACATACCACGACTTTCCCAGGATCCCACAGAGAGTAAATATTGATGATATCATTTTCAGATTGTACAAAAGCATTCTTTAAAACAGCCTATTTTCAGTATATTGAATTTTAGCTCCACTTCTTACCATCTATATGTTATGTCTGCCCATTAAAATATTTATGTATGGACTAGATCATAGACCATATAGGTCATGTAAAACAGAAATAGAAATTGGGAGGCATTATCCTTAATCTTTGTGGGCCACATATTATCATAGTTTTAAAAAATAATACCTTCCACGTTTTAGAATATTTATTGTATTTTTATTTATATTTTATTAAATTTATCAATTCCATTTTTATCTGGCTCAAGTACAAATGGGAATAGTATGGGCCATATACAAGACACAGACAACATGTATGTTGTCTCTGGTCAAGATAGTAAATATTTATCCATCTAGTGTTTCACATGTCTGAAACTGCTTGAGTGTTTTTGGGTATCAACTGGAAACTTTGTAACATTCTGTTTCATTATTCAATGAATACAAGGTAATTAATTCATTGAAGGAATAGCAAGAGAGCTATACTCTCTACTAGTAATCCCTTATAAATGTGGAAACTGAGGTTACATCCACAACACTAGTGAAAAATACAATTAATTTGCATATCATTGACTGTTTAAATATTTTATCGATGTCAATAATTGGAGGAATTTGGAACAAAGCTTTCTCAGATATTGTATCTTGGAAGGACTCATGTATGCTTTGATTACTAATTGAGACCCATAATGCACATGTTAGGAGAGCACATGTTAGGAGAAAGTTCCCAAGTTGACACTATGTTCTAGAAACAATAAGCAAACATGACTTTTATCCTTTTCCCACTGGCGAATTACTCCTTGATTCTCTACTTTTACTAGTCTCTCAGGCCAGTTAATTCCATCTCCCTCTCATCTTTTCTTCTCTGGCTTTTCCTACTTTGACATCATCTATCCCTACTACTCCATTAATATACCTTTCTCCCTGTACCACCATTCATCTCCTCTTTGTGTATTTTCTCCCATCATATTTTGAACTCTTTGAGAGTTTTACTTTATTCTTCTGTTTGTGACTCAATGCTAGACACAGTGCTTAGCATATAGTAAATGCTTGTTGCCTTTTGTTGCTTAAAAACAACTGTGAAGGAGTTCAGGTCAAGATGACAGCTTAGAGAGAGCTAAAGTTCAGATCTCTGGAAACCCCTTCCTTACTGATCGCAAACTGTATGCTCCTAGGACACCGGAATTCAAAACAAACAACAGGATAGATCCAGGGAACCCTCCTCCTGGAACTGGATCAAAAGGTATGGCCCCCCAAAAGCCAGAACCCGAGATCACTCGGATCTAAGTGATAGGCAGAAGGAAGGTCCAAAGACCCATACCCTCCTCAACCCAGAGAGATGAGTCTGAGGCAGCAGCGGGAACCTAAGAGCCAGCAAAAGGACCCCAGGGCCGGCTATTCTGAAGGCTGCAACCTGAAAACAACCTGAGCCAGTCGTGAGGGCACCCAGACAGCAGGGAAACAGAGAGAGACAGAGGGGAGCCTGTAGCCCCCTGGCTGGATCCTTCCGTCTGAGTCTCAGGGAAGGTCTCTGCTTTAAGAGACACTCAATCCAACCCAACTGAAGTTAATCCTATCAGGAGCCCTATGAGCTCCAGGAAGCCTCGGCCCCTCCCCCCTCAGAGTGCAGGCCTCTCTGGCCCAGAAAGACTCTGAGATACCTCGGGGACAGTGCAAAGCCAGGCTCAGGGTATGGGAGTAAGGCAACGGAGAAGAAACGGGAAGGAACTGAGAGCAGTAACACCCACTAACGGACAATTTGCCTGGGGTTAAAGCCTATGAACACCATAGATAAGAAAAGCTAGACCTCCCCACTCAGATAGAGATGGCAAACAGCACAGAAAAGCCTCAGCACTCCAAGAAAACAAGAAGAAGGGGGCGAATTTGGACACATTTTATGAAGCAAAAATACAAAATACAGAGGAGATAGAAGAGGAAACACAAGGAAATGCTCCAAAACCTTCCAAAGGAAATGGAAACTCTCCACAAACCCATGAAGAATTTGAATCGGAAATGATCAAAAAGATGGAAGCCATCTGGGAGGAAAAGTGGGAAATAATGCAAAAGAAATTCAGGCATCTACAAAACCAGTTTGACCAAACTGAAAAGGAAAACCAGGCTTTAAAAGTCAGAATCAGCCAACTGGAAGAAAACGAGCAAGAATTAATAAAACAAAGCCAAAACATCAGGAAATTAGAAGAGAACATAAAATATCTCACAGACAAGTTCATAGACTTGAAAAATTGAGGGAGAAGAGACAATTTAAGAATAATTGGAGATGAATATATATAAAAATACAAACTCTGTAGACTAACAGAAAAAGAAATAGAATTCTTAAATAATCCCATATCAGAAAATGAAATCCAACAAGCCATCAAAGAACTTCCTAAGTAAAAATCCCCTGAGCCTGATGGATTCACCAGTGAATTCTATCAAACATTCAGAGAACAGTTAATCCCAATACTATACAAACTATTTGACATAATAAGCAAAGAGGGAATTCTACCAAACTCCTTTTATGACACAAACATGGTACTGATTCCAAAACCAGGCAGGTCAAAAACAGAGAAAGAAAACTATAGACCAATTTCCCTAATGAATATAGATGCAAAAATCTTAAATAGGATACTAGCAAAAAGACTTCAGCAAGTGATCAGAAGGGTCATCCACCATGATCAAGTAGGATTTATACCAGGGAATCAGGGCTGGTTCAATCTTAGGAAAACCATCCACATAATTGACCACATCAACAAGCAAACCAACAAGAATCACATGATTATATCAATAGACGCAGAAAAAGCCTTTGATAAAATACAACACCCATTCCTATTAAAAACACTAGAAAGCATAGGAATAGAAGGGTCATTCCTAAAAATAATAAACAGTATATATCTAAAACCAACAGCTAATATAATCTTCAATGGGGATAAACTAGATGCATTCCCAATAAGATCAGGAGTGAAACAAGGATGCCCATTATCACCTCTACTATTTGACATTGTACTAGAAACACTAGCAGTAGCAATTAGAGAAGAAAAAGAAATTGAAGGCATCAAAATAGGTAAGGAGGAGACCAAGTTATCACTCTTTGAAGATGACATGATGGCCTACTTAAGGAATCCTAGAGATTCAACCAAAAAGCTAATTGAAATAATCAACAACTTTAGGAAAGTTGCAGGATACAAAATAAACCCACATAAGTCATCAGCTTTTCTATATATCTCCAACACAGCTCAGCAGCAAAAACTAGAAAGAGAAATCCCATTCAAAATCACCTTAGACAAAATAAATAAAATACCTAGGAATATCTCTCCCGAGACAAACACAAGAACTATATGAACACAACTACAAAACACTTTCCACACAACTAAAACTAGACTTGAGCAATTGGAAAAACATTAACTGCTCATGGATAGGACGAGCCAATATAATAAAAATGACCATCCTACCCAACCTTATTTATCTATTTAGTGCCATAACTATTGAACTCCCAAAATATTTCTTTACTGATTTAGAAAAAACCATGACAAAATTCATCTAGAACAAAAGATCAAGGATATCCAGGGAAATAATGGAAAAAAAAACACATATGATGGAGGCCTTGCAGTCCCAGACCTTAAACTATATTACAAAGCAGCGGTCATCAAAACAATTTGGTACTGGCTAAGAAACAGAAAGGAAGATCAGTGGAATAGACTGGGGGAAAGCGACCTCAGCAAGACAGTATACGATAAACCCAAAGATCCCAGCTTTGGGGACAAAAATCCACTATTCGATAAAAACTGCTGGGAAAATTGGAAGACAATGTGGGAGAGACTAGGAATAGATCAACACCTCACACCCTACACCAAGATAAATTTAAAATGGGTGAGTGACTTAAACATAAAGAAGGAAACCATAAGTAAATTGGGTAAACACAGAATAGTATACATGTCAGACCTTTGGGAGGGGAAAGACTTTAAAACTAAGCAACACTTAGAGTCACAAAATGCAAAATAAATAATTTTGACTATATCAAATTAAAAAGATTTTGTACAAACAAAACCAATGTAACTAAAATCAGAAGGGAAACAACAAATTGGGAAAAAAATCTACATAGAAACCTCTGACAAAGGTTTAATTACTCAAATTTATAAAGAGCTAAATCAATTGTACAAAAAATCAAGCCATTCTCCAATTGATAAATGGGCAAGGGAAATGGATAGGCAGTTCTCAGATAAAGAAATCAAAACTATTAATAAGCACATGAAGTGTTCTAAATCTCTTATAATCAGAGAGATGCAAATCAAAACAACTCTGAGGTATCACCTCACACCTAGCAGATTGGCTAATATGATAGCAAAGGAAAATAATGCATGCTGGAGGGGATGTGGCAAAGTAGGGACATTAATTCATTGCTGATGGACTTGTGAACTGATCCAACCATTCTGGACGGCAATTTGGAACTATGCCCAAAGGGAGACAAAAGAATGTCTACCCTTTGACCCAGCCATAGCACTGCTGGGTCTGTACCCCAAAGAGATAATGGACACAAAGACTTGTACAAAAATATTAATAGCCGCGCTCTTTGTGGTGGCCCAAAACTGGAAAATGAGGGGATGCCCATCAATTGGGGAATGGCTGAGCACATTGTGGTATATGTTGGTGATGGAATATTATTGTGCTAAAAGGAATAATAAAGTGGAGGAATTCCATGGAGACTGGAACAACCTCCAGGAAGTGATGAAGTGCAAAAGGAGCAGAACCAGGAGAACATTGTACACAGAGACTAATACACTGTGGTATAATCGAATGTCATGGACTTCTCCATTAGTGGTGGTGTAATGTCCCTGTACAATCTGCAGGGATCCAGCAGAAAAAAACACCATTCATAAGCAGAGGACAAACTGTGGGAGTAGAAACACTGAAGAAAAGCAACTGCCTGACTACAGAGGTTGAGGGGACATGACAGAGGAGAGACTCTAAACGAACACTCTAATGCAAATATTAACAACATGGCAATGTGTTCGAATGAAGAACACATGTGATACGCAGTGGAATCACACGTTGGCTATGGGGGGTGGGGAGGAGGAAAGGAAAATGTTCTTTGTCTTTAACGAATAATGCATGGAAATGATCAAATAAAATATTATAAAATTTAAAAAAAGAAAAAAAAGACCCCCCCCAAAAAAAGAAAAAAATCTTACAAGAAGCCAGAAAAAAGACAATTTAGATATTAAGGAATGCCAATCAGGGTCACAGAAGATATTGCAAGTTCAACTCTGAATGACCATAAGGCATGGAACATAATTTTCAGAAAGGCTTGAGAGCTGGGCCTTCAACCAAGAATCAGCTACCCATCAAAACTGACTATATACTTCCAAGGGAAAGTATGGGCATTCAACAAAACAGAAGATTTCCAAGTTTTTGCAAAGAAAAAGACCAAAATTCTGTGGAAAGTTCGATATCAAAAAACAAAGAGCATGGAATACCTGAAAAGGTAAATATGAAGGAAATGGAAAAGGAGAAAAATGTTATCTTTTTCTTTTACAAACTCTCTTCTATAAGGACAATATTTATATCAATCTATGTATATTAATATGTGGTGAAAAAGAAATGTGTATATAGGGGGAAAAGAAAGACCAAATAGAATAATCTTTCTCACACAAAGAGGACAAACTGTGGGAGTAGAAACACCGAGGAAAAGCAACTGCCTGACTACAGTGGTTGAGGGGACATGACAGAGGAGAGACTCTAAACGAACACTCTAATGCAAATACTAACAACATGGCAATGGGTTTGAATCAAGAATACATGTGATACCCAGTGGAATCACGCTTTGGCTTGGGGGTTTGGGGGGGGGAGGAAAAGAAAATGATCTTTGTCTTTAATGAATAATGCTTGGAAATGATCAAATAAAATATTATTTAAAAAAAAAAAAACTTTGAGATTTCAGAGATGTGATACCCTGTAGAGTATTTTATCTACCTTGAAATCATGATGGCATTCTCCCTTTCCAATACCACCATTTTTTTTAAATTGATGCTTCTTAGTTTACTCTGAGATATATATCCAGTGTATTCATTAGCAGCATTTGGTGACATTTACTTGGAGATATACTAAATCTAGAAAAGCTCTATGGACTCAAATGAGACATTAATTTAAATATTATCAGGACTTTAGGTTAAATAAATAGCTGCAATAAAAAATGCTGGTTGATTGAAGAACTATAATTACATTGAATTTTACTCCCTTGATATGGGATTAATGGTGTTTTATCATGCAATGATAATAAACAGGGACCTACCGTGGAGAAACTGAGAGAAACCCTTCTACTAGCAAGTGGGTAAATTTCTCATTAAAAAAAAAAAAGAGTTCTGAATGCTAAAGCATCAAAGTGAATTTCACTCTAGTCTTTTTCTTTTAGAACTCCTAAATAAGTAGAAATAGCAAAGCAGTTGGAGGATGAATAAAAATACTAAGATTTCATTTTTTTTTAAATTGACTCACTAGCCTGAGTCGTGTATGTGTGTGAGAGAGAAAGAGAGAAAGAGACAGACAGACACAGACAGACAGACACAGACAGAGACAAAAATAGGAAGGAAGAGAAATATCACTTAAACAGAATAGTAAAACCTCTGGACTTCTCAGAGAACTAGTGATTTTAAAATTTATCTCTAGGAGTTCCTATTTTCCTTTACTTTTGCATAATTTGTTTTTTCTCTTCATTCTCACTTGTACTTTGGTCATAGTCCAGTTGGTCAGAATACTTCCTGAAATATGGGAAAGAGAACAGCAAAAAAAAAAAAGATGCATCAGAAACGTAAAGGGACTTGGTTGATCCAAACATATAGGGGAGATTTTAAAAGATTATGATTTTGTTTTATTTTTACACAAGTATATTTTCTCCTATTTAGTCAGCCTCTGTAGTCAGTTTGACTTCTATTGGGACTAGCAATCAGGCCTCTGTCACTACAGAAATCCATTATTACTCTTCTGGAACTTGGATGCAGTTTAAAAAAATGTGAGTGTCCCCATTTGCCTCATTTAAAATTAAAATATAAGCCAGGGTCCACAGGCAAAATTTTGTCCTGGAAGGAGCAGTCAAATGTTTGAGCCAGTTGTATATGATCAACTAGAAAAAAATTCCTTTTTTATGATTGTAAAATGATAGATTTTTAGATTTGTCTCTTTATTTGAGTCCAGGAACTAACTTGGAATTGAAGAATTTATTTGATTTTCAAAAGAAAATTAAGAAAAGTTTTTTTTTCTTAAGTAATAGAATTAGGGGATGGGGGAGTGCTTATGAAAAAGATAATGATTACAATAACATATGATGGAAAATACAATGAGAAATTATAGGAGAATAATATTGCAAATCACATGTATTGATTAAATGAAGTAGGGCAGTGTGCTTGACTGAGCACTATTATAGTTTTAAAAGGGAAAACATTGAAACATCTTCTTGTAAGTTTCAAAGTATTAGTTCATGTTGTTTTGGAATAACAAAGTCTCCTCAATTTTTTATTATAATGTTTGACTTCCTTAAAAAGCATTATTGTAATGATCTTCAATGCCTTCTAAAACTAAACATTTATACAGCCATTTTCTTCCAGTTTCTTCTATCATAAACCTTTGTTTCTTGTGTATAGCTATATTTATCTTCAGTTGTTTCAATTAAGTAAACAGACTTTGTTCTATAGCTTCAATGCCTTAAAATATAGATCATAAGAGCTTCTAAAATGCATATTCAGAATAATACCTACACTATATCTCAAACAAGCTACACGATGATAGTTAACATAGCTCAATTGCAATCAATCACTGTATATGTGTGTGTGTGTGTGTGTGTGTGTGTGTGTGTGTGTGTGTGTGTACTTTCACAAGCTCTGAAAGATCTCAAACTGGAGCTTACCCAAAAGATGGAAACCTTTTGGAAGAAAATGGGAGAAAGAGATCAGCAGTCTGATAGACAAGACTTCACAATTGGATAAAGAGCTGGAAGCATCTAATAAAAAGGCAGACAAAGCTAAAAAGCAAAACCAGTCCCTAACAACCAGAATTAAGCAAATGGAAGTCAGCGAGAATACAAAACAGCAAGTATCAATAAAGCAAATCCAAAAAATTAATGAATTAGAAGAAAACATGAAATCTCACTGAAAAGGTCACAGACTTGGAAAACAAAGGAAGAAGAGACAACCTCAGAATTATTGGTCTCCCTGAAAAACGAGAGATAAACAAAAACCTCGATGCTATTCTACAGGCGATTATAGAAGAAAATTGCCCACATGTTCTGGAGCAAGGGGGCAAAATAGAACTAGAAAGGGTACATAGAACACCCTCTATACTAAATCCCCAAAAGACAACCCCCAGGAATGTAATCACCAAATTCAAGAGCTTCCAAGAAAAGGGAAAATCCTACAAGAAGCCAAGAAGAGGAGCTTCAGATATAGGGAGTCTCCCATAAAGATCACACAGGACTTAGCGGCTAACACACTAAGAGACCTCAAAGCATGGAACATGATATTTAGAAAGGCAAGAGAGTTGGGTCTCCAACCAAGAATCAACTACCTAGCTAAACTGACTATATACTCCCAGGGGAAAGTATGGGCATTCAAAAAAAATAGAAAATTTCCAAGCATTTCTAAGAAAAGACCAGAACTTAGTGGAAATTTTGATATCCAATTACAGAAAGCAAGAGAAACATGAAAAGGTAAATATGAAAGAAAGGGAAAAGGAGACAAATCTTTTTCTTTAAGTCAAACTCTCTTATATAAGGACTACATTTATATCAAATTATATATATTAATATGTGGAAAAATGTATTGTGTAACTCTCAAAAATTGTATGTATCATCAGAGTAGTTAGAAGAAGCATACATAGGGAAAGATTGGGGCATCAAGAAGATTTGGTGAAAGGCGAGGGCAAAGAAAGAAAAAGGGAGGAGGGAGCATTGAAAATACTAACATTTACTTCAAGAAATGGGGGGGGGGCTAATAGAATAATCTTTCCCATACAAAGATACACATGGGAAGGGGAGGGGAAGAACTCTCATATGAGAAGGAGAGGAAGAGAGTGTGAAGTAGAATTACTTAAGCCTTACTCTCAGTGAAATCAAATCTGAGAGGGAAGAACATCTAGATCCAGTGGGATCCTGAATTCTATCTTATCCAACGGGGTAAGAAAGAAAGGAAAATTAAGGAGGGGGTAGGGAGAGGGAAAATATAAATGGAGGAAAGGAGAGGGGAAGGGGAAGGGAGCATAAAGAGGGAGGGGATAGAAAGGGAAGCATATCAAGGTAGGGGATTAGGGGGACTGATCTAAAGTAAATCACTGGTTCAAAAGGATAGAGCAAATTAAGAAATTTCAGAACTACAGGAAGATATCAAAATGCCAGGGAATCCACAATTGACAATCATAACTTTGAATGTGAATGGGATGAACTCACCCATAAAACGTAGACAAATAGCAGATTGGATTAGAACCCAAAACCCTACCAATGTTGTCTTCAAGAAGCACACATTAGGCAGGTTGATACTCACAAGGTTAGAATTAAAGGATGGAGTAAGACCTTCTGGGCCTCAACTGATAGGAAGAAGGCAGGAGTTACAATCATGATATCTGACAAAGCCAAAGCAAAAATAGACTTGATCAAAAGGGATAGGGAAGGTAAATATATTCTGCTAAAAGGGAGTATAGACAATGAGGAAATATCACTAATCAACATGTATGCACCAAATGGTATAGCATCCAAATTTTTAATGTAGAAACTAGGAGAATTGAAGGAGGAAATAGACAGTAAAACCATATCAGTGGGAGACTAGAAACAACCACTTTCAAATTTAGATAAATCAAACAAAAAATTAAACAAGAAAGATGTAAAAGAAGTGAATGAAATCTTAGAAAAATTAGAGTTAGTAGACATATGGAGAAAAATAAATAGGGACAAAAAGAAATAAACTTTCTTCTCAGCACCACATGGCACACTCACAAAAATAGATCATACACTAGGTCACAGAAACATGGCACTCAAATGCAGAAAAGCAGAAATAATAAATGCAACCTTTTCAGATCATAAAGCAATAAAAATATTGATCAGAAAGGGTACATGGAGAGCCAAATCAAACATTAATTGGAAATTAAATAATATGATACTCCAAAATTGGTTAGTTAGAGAAGAAATCATAGAAACAATTAATAATTTCATTGAGGAAAATGACAATGGTGAGACATCCTTTCAAACCTTATGGGATGCAGCCAAAGCAGTAATCAGAGGTAAATTCATATCCATGAGTGCATATATTAAAAAAATTAGGGAGGGCAGATATCAATGAATTGGAAATGCAAATCAAAACATTTAAGAACGAACAAATTAAAACCCCCCAGAAGAAAACCAAACTATAGATCCTAAAAATTAAAGGAGAAATTAATAAAATTGAAAGTGACAGAACTATTGAGCTAATAAACAAGACTAGAAGCTGGTACTTTGAAAAACAGACAAAATAGACAAAGTACTGGTTAATCTAATTTAAAAAAAATGAAAGAAGAATGGCAAATTAACAGCATCAAGGATGAAAAGGGGGACCTCACCACCAATGAAGAGGAAATTAAGGCAATCATTAAAAACTACTTTGACCAACTATATGACAATAAATATACCAACCTAGGTGATATGGATGAATATTTACAAAAATATAAATTGCCTAGACTAACAGAAGAAGAAAAATATTTCTTAAATAATCCCATATCAGAAACAGAATTCCAACAGGCCATCAAAGAACTTCCTAAGAAAAAATCCCCTGGGCCTAATGGATTTACCAGTGAATTCTATCAGACATTCAAAGAACCAAATTATTTGACATAATAAGCAAAGAGGGAGTTCTACCAAACTCCTTTTATGACACAAACATGGTACTATGGTACTAATTCCAAAGCCAGGCAGGCCAAAAACAGAGAAAGAAAATTATAGACCAATCTCCCTAATGAACAGAGATGCAAAATCTTAAATAGGATACTAGCAAAAAGACTCCAGCAAGTTATCAGAAGAGTCATTCACCATGATCAAGTAGGATTTATACCAGGGAATCAGGGCTGGTTCAATCTTAGGAAAACCATCCACATAATTGACCACATCAACAAGCAAACCAACAAAAATCACATGATTATTTCAATAGACGCAGAAAAAGCCTTTGATAAAATACAACACCCATTCCTATTAAAAACACTAGAAAGCATAGGAATAAAAGGGTCATTCCCAAAAATAATAAACAGTATATATCTAAAACCATTAACTTATATCATCTGCAATGCAACTAGATGCATTCCCAGTAAGATCAGGAGTGAAACAAGGATGCCCATTATCACCTCTACTATTTGACATTGTACTAGAAACACTAGCAGTAGCAATTAGAGAAGAAAACGAAATTGAAGGCATTAAAATTGGCAATAAGGAGACCAAGTTATCACTCTTTGCAGATGACATGATGGTCTACTTAACAAATCCTAAAGAATCAACTAAAAAGCTAGTGGAAATAAGCAACAACTTAAGCAAAGTTGCAGGATACAAAATAAGCCGAAATAAATCATCAGCATTTCTATATATTTCCAACACAGCTCAGCAGCAAGGATTAGAAAGAGAAATTACATTTAAAATTACCCTTGACAATATTAAGTACTTAGGAATCCATCTCCTGAGACAAACACAGGAACTTTATGAACACAACTACAAAACACTCTCCATACAACTAAAACTAGACTTGAGCAATTGAAAAACATTAACTGCTCATGGGTAGGACGAGCCAATATAATAAAAATGACCATCCTACCCAAACTCATCTATCTATTTAGTGCCATACCCATGGAACTTCCAAAAAATATTTTTACTGATCTAGAAAATACCATAACAAAGTTCATTTGGAAGAACAAAGGATCAAAGATATCCAGGGAAATAATGAAAAAAAAATACAAAGGAAAGGGGCCTTGCAGTCCCAGATCTCAGACTATATTATAAAGCAGCGGTCATCAAAACAATTTGGTACTGGCTAAGAGACAGAAAGGAGGATCAGTGGAATAGACTCGGGGTAAGTGACCTCAGCAAGACATTATATGACAAACCCAAAGATCCCAGCTTTTGGGACAAAAATCCACTATTTGATAAAAACTGCTGGGAAAATTGGAAGCCAGTGTGGGAGAGATTAGGAATAGAGCAACACCTCACACCGTTCACCAAAATAAATTCAAAATGGGTGAATGACTTAAACATAAAGAAGGAAACCATAAGTAAGTTGGGTAAACACAGAATAGTATACATGTCAGACCTTTGGGAAGGGAGAGGCTTTAAAACCAAGCAAGACTTAGAAAGAGTCCCAAAATGCAAAATAAATAATCTGTAATACATCAAATTAAAAAGGTTTTGTACAATCAAAACCAATGTAACTAAAATCAGAAGGGAAGCAACAAATTGGGAAACAATCTTGATAAAAACCTCTGGCAAAGGTTTAATTACTCAAATTTACAAAGAACTACATCAATTGTACAAAAAATCAAGCCATTCTCCAAGTGATAAATGGGCAAGGGACATGAACAGGCAGTTCTCAGTCAAAGAAATCAAAACTATTAATAAGCACATGAAGAAATGTTGTACATCTCTTATAAACAGAGATGCAAATCAAAACAACTCTGAGGTATCACCTCACACCTAGCAGATTGGCTAACATAACAGCAAAGGAAAGTAATGAATGCTGGAGGGGATGTGGCAAAGTTGGGGCATTAATTCATTGCTGGTGGAGTTGTGAATTGATTCAACCATTCTGGAGGGCAATTTGGAACTATGCCCAAAGGGCACTAAAAGACTGTGTGCCCTTTGATCCAGCTATAGCACTGCTGGGTTTGTACCCCAAAGAGACAATCAGTAAAAAGACTTGTACAAGAATATTCATAGCTGCACTCTTTGTGGTGGCCATATTTGGAAAATGAGGGGATGCCCTTCAATTGGGGAATGGCTGAACAAATTGTGGTATATGTTGGTGATGGAATACTATTGTGCTCAAAGGAATAATAAAGTGGAGGAATTCCATGGAGACTGGAACGACCTCCAAGAAATGATGCAGAGCGAAAGGAACAGAACCAGGAAAACATTATACACAGAGACTGATACACTATTGTACAATAGAAGGTAATGGACTTCTCCGTTAGTGTCAATGCAATGTCCCTGAACAATCTGAAGGGATCTAAAAAACACTATCCACTAGCAGAGGATAAACTATGGGAGTAAAAACACGGAAGAAAAGCAACTGCTTGACTACAGGGGGGAAGGGGATACGACTGAGGAAAGGCTCTAATTGAACAATCTAATGCAAATACCAACAACACGGAAATGGATTCAAACCAAGAACACGTGATACCCAGTGGAATCGTGCGTTGGCTATGGGAGAGGTGGTGGGAAGGGGATAGGGGGGAGGAAAATGAAATGATCTTTGTTTGCAATGAATAATGTTTGGAAATGACCAAATAAAATAAAGTTTAAAGTGAAAAAAATTATAATTGGGCAAGTGAAATCCAATGACTTTGTGACTTATCAGGAAATAATCCATCAAAATTAAAAGAATGAAAAAAACATTGAAAATATAAAATATCTCATTGGGAAAAAAAGCTGACCTGGAAGATATATCAAATGAAATTTTACAAATTATTTGACTATCTAGAAATCTAATAATAAAGATAATAAAAATTAAATTTTAAGAAATTATCAATGAAAATTGTCCTCATATTCTAGTACTAGAGGATAAAATAGAAATTGAAAGAATCTACTGATCACATACTAAAAGAGGTCCCAAAATGAAAAGTCCTAGCAATATTTTAATCAAATTCCAAAGTTCCTTGGTTAAGAAGTAAACATTTCAAATAGCCAGGAAGAAACAATTCAGATACCGTGGAGTCCAAATTGGGATAGTAGAGATTTAGAAACTTCTACATTAAAGCATTATAGGACTTGAAATATAATATTCAATGGGAAAGGTGATAGAACCATTAATCATATATCCAGATAAACTGAATATAATCCTTTGTGCAAAAAAGGTATATCCAAAAATAAATATTCAATGCAATAGAAAATATTTGTGCATTCCTGTTGAAAAGACTAGAGCTGAATAGAAAATATAACTTTCGACTGGAAGACTCAAGAGAATACTGAAAAGAAACAGAATAGATCCAAGAGATCAATGTATACAGTACCAAATATATTATAGGTCATTAACTCTTAATGTCTAGACCATTATTAGCAAAATGAGTCCAAGAAAACCACAAAAGATTCTTATTGAAAAATTACATATACATCCAAAGAAGAAACTGTTGGCACCTGATTGCATATCAAATTATGCCATCTTCCATTATATTTCCTTCATGGGATTTTAAATTTTATTTTATATATGATATGTTTCCCCTATAACCACATAAGCAATATGGAAATATGTATTGCATGAACTTACTGGTATAATCTATATTCGATTATTAACTGACATGGGGAGGAAAGGAAGGAAAGTAGATAATATGAATCCTAAAATGTTAGAAAATAATTGTCAAAAGTTGTTTTTATATATGTGACTGAAAAAATGTTGAAAATATTTAACAAGGACTTCCGGTTAAGATGGCGGCTTAGAGAAAGCTAAAGTTCAGATCTCCGGAAAACCCTTCCCGACCGATCTCAAACTATAAGCTCCTAAGGCGCCAAAATTCAAAACGATCAGCAGCACAGAGGGAACCCTCCTCCTGGACCTGGACCCGGATCAAAAGGTAAGGCTCCCCTCAAAAGCCAGAACCCGAGATCACTCGGACCTAAGGGGTAGGAGCGCAGAGTCCAAGGCTCCAGGAAGCCGCAGCCCGGCCTGGCTCAGAGAGCAGGGTCCTCGGAACAACAACCCTCAGGGCCTTCTATCTGAGTCCCAGTGAAAGTCACTGCCTGGAGCTCCCGCTGCAGAGAGTAGGGTCGAAACAACAGCAACCCTCAGGGCGGGCAAGACGCCTCACGGGCTGGATCCTGCTATCCAAGTCTCAGTGAAAGTCCCTACCCTCGGAGCTTGGGGAAGCTGCAGCCCATCCCCCCGCAGGCCGACGAAACAGCCTCACGGCCAGCGATTCTGAAGGCAACTTCCGGGAAGCAACCCGACCCAGAGAGCCGGGGGGAGAGTGTGGCCTCGTGGTCCGACCCCTCCATTCCAGTTCCAGTGAGGCATATTCAGTTTAACCCAGGGAAAGCTCATAGAACCGACAATCTGCCCAGGACTAAAGCCTCTGAACACCAGACAGAGATAAGAAAAGCTAATCCTCCACATTCAGAGATGGCAAACTCCACAGAAGCACAGAAGCCCCAAAATACCAAGAAAAATAAGAAGAAAGGGGCGACTTTGGACACATTCTGTGGAGCCAAAATACAAAATATAGAGCAGATAGAAGAAGATATACAAGAAAATGCTCCAAAATCTTCCAAAGAAAATGGAAACTCTCCACAAACCCATGAAGAATTTGAATCAGAAATGACCAAAAAGATGGAAGCCTTCTGGGAGGAAAAGTGGGAAATAATGCAAAAGAAATTCACGCATCTACAAAACCAGTTTGACCAAACTGTAAAAGAAAACCAGGCTTTAAAGCAAGAACTAATAAAGCAAAGCCAAAACACCAAGAAATTAGAAGAGAACATAAAATATCTCACCGACAAGGTGATAGATCTGGAAAATAGAGGGAGAAGAGAAAATTTAAGAATAATTGGATTCCCAGAAAAGCCAGAAAAAAACACCAAACTGGACATGGTGATACAAGATATAATCAAAGAAAATTGCCCAGAGATTCTACAACAACGGGGCAATACAGCCACTGACAGAGCTCACAGAACACCTTCTACACTAAACCCCCAAAAGACAACTCCCAGGAATGTAATTGCCAAATTCCAAAGCTATCAAACAAAAGAAAAAATCCTACAGGAAGCCAGAAAAAGGCAATTTAGATATAAAGGAATGCCAATCAGGGTCACACAAGAGCTTGCAAGTTCTACTCTGAATGATCGTAAGGCATGGAACATGATCTTCAGAAAGGCAAGAGAGCTGGGTCTCCAACCAAGAATCAGCTACCCAGCAAAACTGACTATATATTTCCAAGGGAAAGTATGGGCATTCAACAAAATAGAAGACTTCCAACTTTTTGCAAAGAAAAGACCAGAGCTCTGTGGAAAGTTTGATACCGAAAATCAAAGAGCAAGGAATACCTGAAAAGGTAAATATTAAGGAAAGGGGAAAAATGTTATCTTCTTCCTTTACTCAAACTCTCTTCTATAAGGACTACATTTATATCAATCTATGTATACTAATATGTGGGGAAAATGTAATGTATAAATAGGGGGAAAAGAAAGACCAAATAGAATAATCATTCTCACACAAAGATTAACATGGGAAGGGGAGGGGAAGAAAACTCCTATAAGAAGGAGAGGAAGAGAGGGGGGGTTTACTTAAACCTCAATCTCAGGGAAATCAACTCTGAGAGGGAAAAACATCCAGATCCACTGGGATCTTGAATTCTATCTTACCCAACAAGGGTAAGGAGAAGGGAAAACCAAGGGGGGTAGGGGGAGAGGGAGAACAAAAAAGGAGGGAAAGAGAGGGGGGAGGGGGAGGGAACAAAAAGGGAGGGACTAAAAAGGGAAACATCAAGGGAGGGGACAAGGGGGACTGTTTCAAAGTAAATCACTGGACTAAAAGGTAGAGCCGAAGAAGAAAAGGTTAGAATTAGGGAAGGCAATCAAAATGCCAGGGAGTCCACAAATGACAATCATAACTTTGAACGTGAATGGGATGAACTCACCCATAAAACGTAGACGAATAGCAGAATGGATTAGAATCTAAAACCCTACCATATGTTGTCTTCAAGAAACACACATGAGGCGGGTTGACACCCACAAGGTCAGAATTAAAGGATGGAGTAAGACCTTCTGGGCCTCAACTGATAGAAAGAAGGCAGGAGTGGTAATCATGATATCTGATAAAGCCAATGCAAAAATAGACCTGATCAAAAGGGATAGGGAAGGTAATTATATTTTGTTAAAAGGGACTATAGACAATGAGGAAATATCATTAATCAATATGTATGCACCAAATAATATAGAACCCAAATTTCTAATGGAGAAACTAGGAGAATTGAAGGAAGAAAAAGACAATAAAACCATACTAGTGGGAGACTTAAACCTACCATTATCAAATTTAGATAAATCAAATCAAAAAATAAATAAGAAAGAAGTGAAAGAAGTGAATCAAATCTTAGAAAAATTAGAATTAATAGACATATGGAGAAAAATAAATAGGGATAAAAAGGAATACACCTTCTTCTCAGCACCACATGGCACATTCACAAAAATTGACCATACATTAGGTCACAGAAACATAGCACACAAATGCAGAAAAGCAGAAATAATGAATGCAGCCTTCTCAGATCACAAGGCAATAAAAATAATGATTAGTAATGGTACATGGAAAACCAAATCTAAAACCAATTGGAAATTAAACAATATGATACTCCAAAACCGTTTAGTTAAAGAAGAAATCATAGAAACAATTAATAATTTCATCGAGGAAAATGACAATGGCGAAACATCCTTTCAAACCTTTTGGGATGCAGCCAAAGCAGTAATCAGAGGTAAATTCATATCCCAGAATGCTTATATTAACAAACAAGGGAGAGCAGGGATCAATCAATTGGAAATGCAAATGAAAAAACTGGAAAGTGATCAAATTAAAAACCCCCAGCAGAAGACCAAATTAGAAATCCTAAAAATTAAGGAAGAAATTATAAAATCGAAAGTGATAGAACTATTGATTTAATAAATGAGACAAGAAGCTGGTACTTTGAAAAAACAAACAAAATAGACAAGGTACTGGTCAATCTAATTAAAAAAAGGAAGGAAGAAAAGCAAATTCACAGCATTAAAGATGAAAAGGGGGACAGCACCTCCGATGAAGAGGAAATTAAAGCAATCATTAGAAATTACTTTGCCCAATTATATGGCAATAAATACACCAATTTAGGAGAAATGGATGAATATATACAAAAATACAAACTGCCTAGACTAACAGAAGAGGAAATAGAATTCCTAAATAATCCCACATCAGAAATTGAAATCCAACAAGCCATCAAAGAACTTCCTAAGAAAAAATCCCCAGGGCCTGATGGATTCACCTGTGAATTCTATCAAACATTCAGAGAACAGTTAATCCCAATACTATACAAACTATTTGACATAATAAGCAAAGAGGGAGTTCTACCAAACTCCTTTTACTACACAAACATGGTACTGATTCCAAAACCAGGCAGGTCAAAAACAGAGAAAGAAAACTATAGGCCAATCTCCCTAATGAATATAGATGCAAAAATCTTAAATAGGATACTAGCAAAAAGACTCCAGCAAGTGATCAGAAGGATCATTCACCATGATCAAGTAGGATTCATACCAGGGATGCAGGGCTGGTTCAACATTAGGAAAACCATCCATATAATTGACCACATCAACAAGCAAACTAGCAAGAACCACATGATTATTTCAATAGATGCAGAAAAAGCCTTTGATAAAATACAACACCCATTCCTATTAAAAACACTAGAAAGCATAGGAATAGAAGGGTCATTCCTAAAAATAATAAACAGTATATATCTAAAACCAACAGCTAATATCATCTGCAATGGGGATAAACTAGATGCATTCCCAATATGATCAGGAGTGAAACAAGGATGCCCATTATCACCTCTACTATTTGACATTGTACTAGAAACACTAGCAGTAGCAATTAGAGAAGATAAAGGAATGGAAGGCATCAAAATAGGCAAGGAGGAGACCAAGTTATCACTCTTTGAGGATGACATGATGGTCTACTTAAAGAATCCTAGAGATTCAACCAAAAAGCTAATTGAAATAATCAACAACTTTAGCAAAGTTGCAGGATACAAAATAAACCCACATAAATCATCAGCTTTTCTATATATCTCCAACACAGCTCAGCAGCAAGAACTAGAAAGAGAAATCCCATTCAAAATCACCTTAGACAAAATAAAATACCTAGGAATCTACCTCCCAAGACAAACACAGGAACTATATGAACACAACTACAAAACACTCGCCACGCAACTAAAACTAGACTTGAACAAATGGAAAAACATTAACTGCTCATGGATAGGACGAGCCAATATAATAAAAATGACCATCCTACCCAAACTTATTTATCTATTTAGTGCCATACCCATTGAACTACCAAAATACTTCTTCACTGATTTAGAAAAAACCATTACAAAGTTCATTTGGAAGAACAAAAGATCAAGGATATCCAGGGAAATAATGAAAAAAAACACATATGATGGGGGCCTTGCAGTCCCTGACCTAAAACTATATTACAAAGCAGCAGTCATCAAAACAATTTGGTACTGGCTAAGAAACAGAAAGGAAGATCAGTGGAATAGACTGGGGGAAAGCGACCTCAGCAAGACAGTATACGATAAACCCAAAGATCCCAGCTTTTGGGACAAAAATCCACTATTCGATAAAAACTGCTGGATAAATTGGAAGACAGTATGGGAGAGACTAGGAATAGATCAACACCTCACACCCTACACCAAGATAAATTCAAAATGGGTGAGTGACTTAAACATAAAGAAGGAAACCATAAGCAAATTGGGTAAACACAGAATAGTATACATGTCAGACCTTTGGGAGGGGAAAGGCTTTAAAACCAAGCAAGATATAGAAAGAATCACAAAATGTAAAATAAATAATTTTGACTACATCAAACTAAAAAGCTTTTGTACAAACAAAACCAATATAACTAAAATCAGAAGGGAAACAACAAATTGGGAAAAAATCTTCATAGAAGCCTCTGACAAAGGTTTAATTACTCATATTTATAATGAGCTAAATCAATTGTACAAAAAATCAAGCCATTCTCCAATTGATAAATGGGCAAGGGAAATGGATAGGCAGTTCTCAGATAAAGAAATCAAAACTATTAACAAGCACATGATGAAGTGTTCTACATCTCTTATAATCAGAGAGATGCAAATCAAAACAACTCTGAGGTATCACCTCACACCTAGCAGATTGGCTAACATAACAGCAAAGGAAAGTAATGAATGCTGGAGGGGATGTGGCAAAGTAGGGACATTAATTCATTGCTGGTGGAGTTGTGAACTGATCCAACCATTCTGGAGGGCAATTTGGAACTATGCCCAAAGGGCGACAAAAGAATATCTACCCTTTGACCCAGCCATAGCACTGCTGGGTCTGTACCCCAAAGAGATAATGGACACAAAGACTTGTACAAAAATATTCATAGCTGCGCTCTTTGTGGTGGCCCAAAACTGGAAAACGAGGGGATGCCCATCAATTGGGGAATGGCTGAACAAACTGTGGTATATGTTGGTGATGGAATACTATTGTGCTAAAAGGAATAATAAAGTGGAGAAGTTCCATGGAGACTGGAACAACCTCCAGGAAGTGATGCAGAGCGAGAGGAGCAGAACCAGGAGAACATTGTACACAGAGACTAATACACTGTGGTATAATCGAACGTAATGGACTTCTCCATTAGTGGCGGTGTAATGTCCCTGAACAACTTGCAGGGATCCAGGAGAAAAAAACACCATTCATAAGCAAAGGATAAACTATGGGAGTGGAAACACCGAGAAAAAGCAACTGCCTGAATACAGAGGTTGAGAGGACATGACAGAGGATAGACTCTAAATGAACACTCTAATGCAAATACTATCAACAAAGCAATGGGTTCAAATGAAGAAAACATCTAATGCCCAGTGGACTTAGGCGTCGGCTATGGGGGGTGGGGGGGAGGAAAAGAAAATGATCTAAGTCTTTAACGAATAATGCTTGGAAATGATCAAATAAAATATATTTAAAAAAAAAAACTGCTGGGAAAATTGGAAGACAGTGTGGGAGAGACTAGGAATAGATCAACACCTCACACCCTACACCAAGATAAATTCAAAATGGGTGAGTGACTTAAACATAAAGAAGGAAACCATAAGCAAATTGGGTAAACACAGAATAGTATACATGTCAGACCTTTGGGAGGGGAAAGGCTTTAAAACCGAGCAAGATATAGAAAGAATCACAAAATGTAAAATAAATAATTTTGACTACATCAAACTAAAAAGCTTTTGTACAAACAAAACCAATATAACTAAAATCAGAAGGGAAACAACAAATTGGGAAAAAATCTTCATAGAAGCCTCTGACAAAGGTTTAATTACTCATATTTATAATGAGCTAAATCAATTGTACAAAAAATCAAGCCATTCTCCAATTGATAAATGGGCAAGGGAAATGGATAGGCAGTTCTCAGATAAAGAAATCAAAACTATTAACAAGCACATGAAGAAGTGTTCTACATCTCTTATAATCAGAGAGATGCAAATCAAAACAACTCTGAGGTATCACCTCACACCTAGCAGATTGGCTAACATAACAGCAAAGGAAAGTAATGAATGCTGGAGGGGATGTGGCAAAGTTGGGGCATTAATTCATTGCTGGTGGAGTTGTGAATTGATTCAACCATTCTGGAGGGCAATTTGGAACTATGCCCAAAGGGCGACAAAAGAATATCTACCCTTTGACCCAGCCATAGCACTGCTGGGTCTGTACCCCAAAGAGATAATGGACACAAAGACTTGTACAAAAATATTCATAGCTGCGCTCTTTGTGGTGGCCCAAAACTGGAAAACGAGGGGTTGCCCATCAATTGGGGAATGGCTGAACAAACTGTGGTATATGTTGGTGATGGAATACTATTGTGCTAAAAGGAATAATAAAGTGGAGAAGTTCCATGGAGACTGGAACAACCTCCAGGAAGTGATGCAGAGCGAGAGGAGCAGAACCAGGAGAACATTGTACACAGAGACTAATACACTGTGGTATAATCGAACGTAATGGACTTCCCCATTAGTGGCGGTGTAATGTCCCTGAACAACTTGCAGGGATCCAGGAGAAAAAAACACCATTCATAAGCAAAGGATAAACTATGGGAGTGGAAACACCGAGAAAAAGCAACTGCCTGAATACAGAGGTTGAGGGGACATGACAGAGGAGGGACTCTAAATGAATACTCTAATGCAAATACTATCAACAAAGCAATGGGTTCAAATCAAGAAAACATCTAATGCCCAGTGGACTTAGGCGTCGGCTATGGGGGGTGGGGGGGGAGGTAAAGAAAATGATCTATGTCTTTAACGAATAATGCTTGGAAATGATCAAATAAAATATATTTTTAAAAAAAGAAAATATTTAACAAGTAATTTGGAAAAAAATGAAATATTTAATTAAAAAAAAGTAAAATGTCCTTTCAGTAACTAGGGATTTTATAAGGGAAGAGATGAGATAGAAAGCAACATCTTTTTTTATCCTTTAATTTTTTAAATAGGAGCAGTGCATTTGCTTAAAAACTAATGCAATTATAATGAAAAACATGGAGAACAGCGACGGGATCAGTGATATCACCCAGATATGAATAAATATAAAATCTGAACCTTTAATACTACATGGAAAGTAAATTGCTGAGACTACTTTTATGTGACATCCTTGCAAATACTTTAAAAAATTTTTATTTATTTAAAAAATATTTCCATGGTTATATAATTCCTATTCTCTCCCTCCCCTCTTCCCTCTCCACTCCTGGAGATGATAAGCAATTTCACTGGGTTATACATGTATTATCACCTATTTCCATATAATTCATTTTTGTAATATAGTAATCTTTTAAAACTAAACTCTGAAATCATATGCCCATATAAACAAGTGATAAGTCATACATTTTTCTTTTTTGTTTCTACTCCCACAGTTCTTTCTCTTGGTGTGGATAGCATTCTTTCTCATAAGTCGCCGAGGCTTAATTTGACCTATTATTGGTTGGGTTGATGTTTTGATGAATTGTCGTTTGAACTGTAGAATACCCCACTATCATTCCTGTATCAACTTTTAAAAAACTCTTTGAATTATAGAAATTGCATATATATCTTAAATATTTATTTATTTTTAGCATCATATTCATTTCTCTGTAGACTCCAATCACTTATTTGATAACCTCTATCATCAATTAGTCATCTCCATAACAAAGGCCATTACCTAGTAATGTAATGTCCCCCCTTATGTTATAGTGTGCTAGTTTGTTGCTGCCTCTCCAAGACCACTATTTGAGACTATCTCTTGCCACATATCATTTACTCTTAACTGTACAGCAAATTGCTTTGTAGTTCTATAAGATCTCTCTCCATGTTTTGAAACAATCACAGTCATTATTTTTGGAAGGGGTATGTTATTCTTTTCTGCCATATTATCCTTATAATTTGGGGAACATAGCACATTGCCACCATTCCCACAATTACTTTCTTCTATATTTAACCATATATTCTTTGAAGGAAGTAATTGTCCTTACTTTATGAACAATAGCTTCAACACCTATCAAATTCTAAAAGAATACTATTATATTAATTTATTGCTGAATGTGCTCTCTAGCCATCCTTTGTAATAAAGTTACAAAAGAAAAAAAATTCCCCAAAATCATTTGAGTGAAACCAAACACAATGAATATATCTGATAATATTTTCAATATCCTATACCTGTTCATAGTTCCACTGCATCTGTCATGAAAAGAAGGAGGTACATTTTCCCAACTCTTCTTGGGGTCTAATTATGTCATTATAATTTTATCATATTTTATTACATTTTATCATTCCTTCTGTTTAAAGTATTTCAGCCATTGTATATATATATATATATATATATATATATGATACTGTTTTCTTTATTCTGCATAATTTCATATAGGTTTTTCTGAATCCTTCATATTTGTTTTGATATAAGAGTTTTTGTCACTTTCTCTTTTTTAGAAAACTTTGAATATTTAAAGCTTTTTCCTTAAATGAAACAGACAGCTGGCTCTCCATAACATCTAACAATTGGTTCTGCTTTTGTAATCCTACTTCACTAAGCCAGTAAGCATTTATTAAGCATATAATATGTGCCAGGGATTGTGCTTAATGATTATGATGCAAGAAGAGACTCAAAACAATCCCTTCCTTCAAGAAGCTCAGTTAAATAAGAGAGTCAACATGCAAATGAATATGTATAAAACAAGTCATAAACAAGAAAGTGAAAAATGAATAATGGAAAGAAGCAATTAGAATTAATAGGAGTTGGGAAAGCATTCCTGCAAATGGCAACATTTTAGCTGGGAAGGAAGTCAGGAAGTGGAGAAGAGAAGTAAGTGCTTTCCAGACATGAGGCCTAATCAGAGAAAATTAACAGGGACAAGAGATGGAGTGTCTTGTTTGTAGAACAGGTCTCCTTGCTGTTCCACAATGTAGGGAAGCCAATATAGAGAAATGAATGTTGTAGGGAGTAAAATGTAAGAAGACTATAAAGATCTGTGTGGAGATGAGTTATTAAGTGTTTTGAGTATCTATCAAAATATTTAAAACTTGATCCCATATGTGATAGGGAATAACTGAAATTCACTGAATAGAGAGGTTACATTTTTTGACTTGCAAGATGCCATCAAAGTAATGCAAAAATGTACTGACTGTTTTAAAGAAGGAGAAACTTTTTGCTCCCAGCCCCCCCAGATGTCAGAACTTTGGATTACTCTCTTCCATTAACGTCCTTCTTCCTCAATTAGGTCCCTTAAAACCTTCTTGTTAAAAATAAAAGGCAATTTCTTTCATTTTCACCAATGTGAGTTAACTACACTATAAAACTGCATTATACTTTTATTTCAATATTTTTGTTATGTAAATGGAATGTTTTATATTATAATGTAACTGTATGCAGTTTTGTCTTTAATACTCCAATGTCCTTGAGGATAGACATGTTATGCTTTTTTCAGTATCATTATATCGTAGAATATGCCTATTATAATGTGTCTTAATAAGTATTTATGGAAAGTAGGACAGATGGTTGGAAATATCAGTTTGAAATGTTCTTTATTGAAAAGATTTTTGGATTTGGTAATCTAGGTTACAAAATAAAATAATTTTTTTCAAACTAGTATCTCTTTCAACAAATTATATAAAAATAACTGAATCAAATATTTTGTCAAATATCAATACTCACTGTTCAGTATAAAATATTGCCTTATCTCTTCTTGAATTTCAATCATTTGAAAATTTTCTTATTTTCAAGAACTTTGAGGGATCTAATAATAATTCACCTTCTACATCATAGCTCTGTTAATCAACAGTTAGTAACAAAGTATGTGTATTACTGTGAGCATTCATTTTATGGGAAAGACATATAGATTATCAGTCTATTGATTTGTCTTGAGGATCGCATAATAATGTATTTTATTCTAAACATATAAAGTAATTAAGGATTCCATTTCATCATCTTGGCTCATATTTTGCCTTCTTAATTCATATTCTGCTAAACCTTATCTCTTCCAACTCCTGAAACTGTTGCTGAGACCTCTGGAAACTGCTGCTTTGAATGCTATTGCTGTCAGAGCTGCTTCCAAGGGTCTGCTTCTCCCATTATCCTGTTGTTGCAGACCCCTCTTCTTGAACTCTTAATATGTCTTAATGAGGTCTAAATGTCTCCTCCTAACCTTCTGTTGGCCCTGTTGCTTCAAAATTTTAAAAGTTTTTATTTGATTTGATTTCACCTCAATTACATATTAGAAAGAAAGTTTCCAACACTTTACAAAGAATTTTTAGTCATGAATTCTCTCCTTCCCCCAGCCATTCCACTGAGATGGTAAATGATCGTGTATAGGTTATATATGTATAATCATGTAAAATTTTTTTCATATTAATCTTTTAGCATGAAAATGAAAAAAGGTTAAGAAAGTGAAAAAATTTCCTTTGGTCAGGATTCCAATATGAGCAGTTCTAGAAGCAGATGACATTTTTTATGAGGAGTCCTTTCTGATTATTTTGGATCATTGCATTGTTGAGAATAACTGTTATTCCTGGTATTCAATGTACACTATTCCTCTCACTGTGTACAATGTTCCCCTCAGTCTTCTTATTTCGCTCTGCCTCAATTCTTGTAAATCATTCTAGATTTTTTTTAATTCCTCCTGTTCATCCTTTCTTACAGAAAAAAATGGTATTCCATAAAAATATATACTATTACTTACTTAGTCTTTTACCAAAAAGTGGATATCCCCTCACTTTCCAATTCTTTGTCCCATCTTAGAAAATAAATCGCAACAAATAATATAAGAATTATTGGACTACCTGAAAGCTATGATGCCTTTAATATTTGTGTACATATAAATCTGTCTTATTTTTCATTTTTGTACCTTTGGGATAAAAGCCTCTTAATGATATTGCTAGGTCAAAAGGTATTTACTGGAAGTGGAGTCAAGATGTCGTCTTAGAGACAAGAAAAGTTCAGACTGCCACAAAATGTTCCTCACCAAATCAAAAACCCAATGCTTTGAGGGTACTGAAAATCAAATCTTACAACAGGACAGAGCTAGGGAACCCCTCCTGCTGGACTCAAATTAAAAGGAATATCCCCCCCCAAAAAAATTATGAACTGTAGGACACTTGGGTATAAGGGTAAGGAAGAAGGAAGATCCTAGGAGCCCTCCACCAAGTACAGTGCTGAGCCGCCAATGGTTCCTGGAATTTCTGGACAAGGAAGGGCTCTAAACCAGAGGGAGTACCTTGCTGGAACAACTGTGCCAGGCTCAGGGAATTCAACATAGGCAGAGTAGAGGCAGCTGGAGAAGAAACATAGGACAGGCAGCCTAATTGCAGCCATGACACTACATCATGCCTGCCCCCTTCTCAAAATTTTGGCCTTAGAGTACATCCAGCTTTGCAAATCAACTCCACCCTGGCATTTATCAATAAGGAAGATAAGAAGCCTTCAGAGGGCAAGGAATTTGAAGCTCCAACACCGTTCCCCAACAGATTGATCTGAAAGCCTTGCTGACTAAACTCCAAGGCCAAAGGCTGTAGAAAACTACAGGCAAGTGAGAAGCCCAGGTCCTTTTCAGCTTCTGCTGCCAGCTGTGGAAGATCTGATCTCAGGGTTCAACAATACTATCAGCCTAACCTGGTCAATCAGCAGAACAGAAAAGAAGCCCCTTTAGGACAGAACAGCCTATACCCAGAGATTCAGGAAATAATGAGAGGAGCAAGACCACAGGCAATTACAAGAGGCAAAGAAGGGGGGAAATATGAGTACACACTAGAAAAAGAAAACAAGGTATTACAATCTACAGCTTATATCCAGGCAATGAACAAAATGCAAATGGAACTGAGGAGGATCAAGGAACACCAAAGAAAAACATGGAAATTCTAGCAAATTGGACATAGGCTTAGGAAGAACTCAAATTACAATTCAAAAAACAATTAAGAGAGGCTGACGACAACTTGGGACAAGAATTTAAAAAGCAAAATAAGTCATCTGAAAACAGAAAATAATGTTTTGAGAGCCAAAATTAACCAGTTTGAAAATGAGGATGAGATGAAAGCTCAGAAGGAGAATGACCAAAAAATCAAGGATGAAATCCAGTCATTAAAAACTAGAAGCCAACGATTAGAAGCAAATGACTTCACAAGGCAGCAGGAAGCTCTAAAACAAAATCAAAAGAATGAAAAAGTTTAGGAAAATATGAAAAACCTCATACACAAAATGGAAGCTATAGAAAACAGAACCAGGAGAGACAATTTAAGAATCATTGGAATACCAGAAGTTCATGACAAAAGAAAAGGCCTGGGCATAAATCTACAGGAAATTATCCAAGAAAACTGCCCATATATTATAGAGCAAGAGGGAAAAGTGGAGATTGAAAGAATTCACAGATTACCCCCTTACTTAATCCTCAATTAACAACAAAAATGAATTTTATAGCCAAATTCATGGACAAGCAGTGTTAAGAAAATATATTATAAACTGCTAAGAAGAAGTTATTAAAATACCATGAAACCACAGTTAGGATAACACAGGATCTGGCTGCATCTACACTGAAGAACCAAAAGGCAGGGATTATGATATTCCAGAAAGCAAGTAAGTGGGTCTACAACCAAGAATCAACTACCCAGTAAAACTGACAATATTCTTACAGGGGAAAGTATGGTCATTTAATAAAATAGAAGACTTCCAAGCATTCATAACAAAAAGACCAGATTTGAACAGAAAATTTGATGCCCACACATAAAACTCAAGAGAATCACCAAAAGGTAATTAAGAAAGGAGAAAAAAACAACCTAAAAAACAAACAAAAAACCCACTTTTTTTTAAAGGGACCCATTAAGTTAAAATCATTTGTATCCCTACAAGAAAAGAGGATATTGGTAACTCTTAAAAAATTGTTATTATCACCTGAATAGCGAGAAGATTTATAATTCGATGTGTAAAAATGGAGATTTGAATCCTGGACTTCAATTCCCAGAAGTCCTTGGTAACTCCCAGAATTCCCTATGATCCCACTGGAGATACCCACCTGGGTCGAGAAAAAAGGGGTATTTAAACAGACTGGACTGCCTACTTGGGCTCTCTCAGCTTCCGCTTCTAGGCACACGTGGCTCTCTATCTAGCAGGCAATATGTAGGTTGCATATGCTTTCTAATTTTGTATTTTCTTTATTTCTTAATCTTTAATAAACCTCCTAAAATATAATACTTTTAGAAGAGAAATTAATTTTAACTATTAAAGATGGAACAGTGACTAACTATATAGGATGAAATGCCAAGACATATATATGTATATAAAACTAGAGCTGAAAGAAGAGGTTAATACTAAGGGAAATAGGAAAAGAGACAAAATGGGGAAAATTTATATTTCAAAAAGAAGCACATGGTAGGAGTAGGGGAGAACACCAATACACTGAAAGGGTAAAGAGGTCAGAGACAGGAAATACTTAATTCTTATGTGCATTGAAATTGACTCAAAGAGGGAAGAACAATCATATCCCTTGGGGCAGAAAATTGATTTGCAAGCCGTAGAGAAGTAAAAGTATAACAAACAGACTGGTGGGGAGGGAAGTAATATAAGGGAAGGGGAGTGTGGGAGTAGATTAAAAAGACCTTAAAGAAAAATAAGAGGGGAATAAGAAGGGTGGAGGGTTAGAAAGGGAAATAAAATAAGGGTGAGAATTAGAGGGACAGATTAAAAAGAAAACACTGATGTAGAAATAAATAGTGAAAGAAAGGAAAGGACTAGGGATGGAAATCAAAATATTGAGAAATACACAGCTGGTAACTCTGAATGGGAATGGAATGAACTCACCCATAAAATGGAAGCAAATATCAGAGAAGATTAGAAACCAAAATCCTACCATATATTGTTAATAAGATACCCACATGAGGAAGGTAGACACACACAGGATAAAGGTAAGCAGATGGAGAAAAATCTATTGTGCATCAATTGAGAAAAAGAAAGCAGGAGCCTCAAACATGATATCTGACAAAGTCAAAGTAAAAACAGATCTAGTTAAAAGAGACAGGGAAGATAATTACATCCTGATAAAAGGCAGTATAAACAATGAGGAAATATCAGTACTCAACATGTATGCACCAAATAGTATAGCATCCAAATTTCTAAAGGAGAAACTAGTGGAGTTCAAGAATGAAATAGATAGTAAAACTATACTAGTGGGAGACCTGAACCTTCTCTATCAGATCTATATAAATCAAAAAAATAAATAAATAAGAAAGAGGTAAGAGAAGTGAATTAAATCTTAGAATAATTAGAGTTAATAGATATGTGAGAAAAATAAATAGGTACAAAAGGGAGTACACCTTCCTTTCAGCAGCACATAGTACATTCACAAAGATTAACCATGTACTAGAGCATCAAAACCTTGCAAACAAGTGTAAAAGAGCAGAAACAATAAATGAAATATTTTCAGATAATAATGGAATGAAAATACTAGTAAGGGAACATGGAGAGGGAAATAAAAAGATAATTGAATATTGTATAATATGATTCTCCAAAATTGGTTACTTAAAGAAAAAAAAATCTTAGAAACAGTTAATAATTTCCTTGAAGAAAATGACAATGATGAGATATCCTTTCAGAATCTATGGGATACAGCCAAAACAGTACTCAGGGGGAAATTTATATGCTTGAGTTGATATATTAATAATTTTGGGAGGGCAGAGGTCAATGAATTGGGCATGCAAATTAAAAAACTAGAAACTGAACAAATTAAAAATCATCAGATGAAAGCTAAGTTAGAGGTCCTAAAAATTAACGGAGAAATCAGTAAAATCAAAAGTAAAAGAATTTTTGAATTAATAAATAAGACTAGAAGCTGGTACTTTGAAAAAACAAATAAAAGAGACAAAGTACTTTTCAACCTAATTAAGAAAGGAAAGAATAACAACAAATTTACTGTATCTAAGATGAAAAGGGAGACCTCAATATTAATGAATGGGAAATTAAGACAATTATTAAAGACTATCATGCCCAATTCCATGGCAATAAATATGGAAATCTGGGTGATATGGATGAATATTTACAAAAACTAAATTGCCTAGATTAACAGAAGAAGAAATAGTATACCTAAATATCCCCATATCAGAAAAAGAAATTGAAAAAGTAATCTAAGTACTTCCTAAGAAAAAATCCCAAGGACCAAATGAATTCTAATAAAGATTCAAAGAACAACTAGTCCCAATACTATACAAACTATTTGACAGAATAAACAAAGAAGGAGTTCTGCCAAATTCCTTTTATGACACAAACATGGTTCTGATCTCAAAGCCAGGTAGGTCAAAAGCAGAGAAAGGAAACTATAGACCAATCTCCTTAATGAATATAGATGCAAAAATCTTAAATAGGATTTTTGAAAAAAGACTCCAGCAAGTGATCAGAAGGGTTATGCATTATGATCAGGTGGGATTTATACCAGGAATGGAAGTATGATTCAATATTAGGAAAATCATCCACCTAATTGACTATATCAACAAGCAAACCAACAAAAATCACATGATTATCTCAATAGATGCAGAAAAAGCCTTTGACAAAATACAACACTCATTCCTATTGAAAATACTATTAAGTAAAGAAATAGAAGGGCCTTTCCTAAAAATAATAAACAGTATATATCTAAAACCATAAGCAAACATTATCTGTAATGGGGATAAACTAGAAGCCTTCCCAATAAGATCAGGAGTGAAACAAGGCTGCCCATTATCCCCTCTATTATTTAACATTGTACTAGAAACACTAGCAGTAGCAATTAGAGAAGTAAAAGAAATTGAAGCTGTTAAAATAGGCAATGAAGAGACTAAGCTATCACTCTGCAGATGATATGATCGTCTACTTAAAGAATCCTAAAGAATCAACTAAAAAGCTAGTGGAAATAAGCAAAAACTTTAGCAATGTTGCAGTATACAAAATAAGACAAAATAAGTCATCAACATTTCTATATATTTCCAACACATCTCAGCAGCAAGAATTAGAAAGAGAAATTACATTTAAAATTACCCTTGATAATATTAAGTACTTAGGAATCTATCTGCCAAGACAAACATAGTAACTATATGAATACAACTACAAAACAGTTTCCACACAATTAAAACTAGATTTAAAACATTGGGAAAAAAAAAACATTAATTGCTTGTGATTAGGATGAGCTAACATAATAAAAATCACTGCTCTCCAAATTTATTTCCTTCTTTAGTGCACTGGCCATCAAATTATCAAAAACCTTTCTTACTGAATTAGAAAAAATGATTACAAGGTTCATTTGGAAGAATAAAAGATCAAGAATATCTAGGGACATAATGAAAAAAATGTGAGGAAAGATGGCCTAGTAGTATCAGATCTTAAACTGTACTATAAATCAATGATTATCAAAATAATATGGTACTGGCTAAGGAACAGAAGGGAAGATGACTGGAATAGGCTCATTGTACATAACCTCAGCAAGACAGTCTATGATAAGTCCAAAGATCACAGCTTTTCAGACAAAAATCCACTATTTGACAAAAGCTGGGGAACGTTGGAAGACAGAATGGGAGAGATTGGGTTTGGATCAACATCTCACACTCTACACCAAGATAAACTCAGAATGGGTGGATTATTTGAATATAAAGTAGGAATCTATAAGTAAATTAGGTGATCACAGAATATTATACCTGTCAGATCTTTGGGAAAGGTATGATTTTAAAAACCAAGCAAGAGCTAAAAATAATCATAAATGTAAAATAAATAATTTTGATTTCATCAAATTAAAACGTTTTTGTACAAAGAAAGCTGATGCAACCAAAATCAGAAGGGAAGCAAAAAATTAGGAAACAATCTTCATATCAAAAACCTCTGACAAAGGTCTAATTACTCAAATTTATAAAGAGCTGAATCAAATGTATAAAAAAATCAAGCCATTCCCTAATTGATAAATGGACAAGGGGCATGAAGAGGCACTTTTCAGATAAAGAATTACTAATATAATATAACTATTTATAAGCACATGAAAAATTGTTCTAAATATTTTGCAATCACAGCAAATCAAAACAACTCTGAGGTACTACCTCACACCTAGCAGATTGACTAACATGAAAGCAAAGGAAAGTAATGGATTTTGGAGGGGATGTGTTAAAATTGGGACATTAATGCATTGCTGGTGGAGTTGTGAATTGATCCAACCATTCTGTGTGGCAATTTTGAACTATGCCCAAAGGTCTCTAAAAGACTATCTGACCTTTGACCCAGCCATAGCACTGCTGGGTTTATACCTCAAAGAGATAATAAGGAAAAAATCTTGGTCAAGAATCTTCATAGCTGCACTCTTTGTGATGGCAAAAAATTGGAAAATGAGGGGCTGCTCTTCAATTGGGGAAAGGCTGAACAAATTGTGTTATATGTCAGTGATGGAATACTATTGTGCCCAAAGGAATAACATACTGGAGGAATTCTATGTGAACTGGAACTACCTCCAGGAATTGATGCAGAGTGAAAGGAGCTGAACCTGGAGAACATTGTGTACAGAGATTGATACACTGTGGTATAATCTAAGGTAGTAGACTTCTCTATTGTAAGGGGTAAATTTAGGGTTGAGACTGAATATATATATATATATATATATATATATATATATATATATATATATATATATATATTTAGTTGGTCTTGTTTTGACAAGATTTATAAGCATATTGGAATGATAATCTCTTAGATGGACTTTAGTCTAAGGAAATTACCTTATTCTACTACATGTGGTTCCATGGTGTTCTATTAGTAAATTAAATTTATCATGGAACACGTGTGTGCAAACTTGATTATATTTTATTAAAATTAATATATTACCCTTTCCCACAATGACCCATCTCCTTATTGTAGCTTTTAATATAGTTCACAATATTGAACACTCAAAGATTTAGGTAATATTCAGTCAGCTAGAGATATCATTGATATTGGTTGAAATGTCTTAAGTGCTTTATGATAGAGGCAAAGAAAGAAAACACATATACAAACATTTTGAGAACAATTTTCTGCAATACATATTTGAAACATAAATCACCTTTGGGCTTATCTTCTAGAATCAAATCTTAGGTTATGACAAGTAATATAGGTAATAATGGGGGCAATTGTCGAGTCTTCTTCTGCTTGATAATGCATGGCATAAAATCTGTAACATTACACCACATTCTATTCAAAGAATGACACTGATTTACAAGAAATTCCACAAAATTATGCTGCTTCACATCCTTCTGTAATATCTGAGAAAGAGGAAAGTATTTATATGAGGATGCTTTTGAGCATCTGTTCAAAAGTATATTACAAATATAGATCTCAGCAATTTTGAATTTATTCCCAGCCACAAGTAGAAATGCCTCCCAAATGATCCTGCAGAGATTGAGGAAATATGCAAAAAAGTAAAGGACACTGTCATTCATGATCTGTTTATCCTTCAGTAAAATAAGGACAAAGAAATCTTGTAAATTTCTGTTGAGATCCCCAAATGAAACTTTATGTATCTGCCCTGAACTGTAGCTGTGGCATATAGATTTATCCTTGTAAGAGGTAGGTTAGTATATTTGGTAGTGATTCAGACAAGGGGGAACAAAGAAAATGAGGTTGTATGTAGTGTGTTTCATAACCCATGAAGCAAAATATATTTTTGTTATTATTATTGTCAGAAGAGCCTCATTTTGAATCGTGACTCTACAACATTTTAACTGTTTACCATTAGGCAAGTCAATTTTAAAAAGTTAATAATTTTTCAGTTACATGTAGAAAAACATTTTTATATTTATTTTCTGATGGTTTAGGATTTAGATTTTCTCTCTTCCTCCAATATTCCCCCTCCCTGAGGCAATAAAGAGTCTAATATATTCTGATATGGGTTATATCAGTGCTTTCATTAAATACATATTTTGATGTTATTCATGTCATGGCAGAAGACACATATCACATATACATTTAAAACAAAAACCCTAAAGAAAATAAAATGGAAGATGGAATGATTTAATCAATAATCAGAGTCTAACAGTTCTTACTTTTGCAGTGGATAAAATTTTTCATGACAGGTATAGTGGATTTATTGGGAATTTGCTTTACTGATAATGGTCTAGTCCTTCATGGTTAATGATCACATAATATTTCTGTTAATATACACATTGCTCTCCTGAAGCTCACTTCACTTTGCATCAATTCATATAATTATTTCCAGGCTTTTCTGAACTCATCTTGTTTGTTATTTTTTATAGGTCTGAAGTATTCTATTACAATATACTATGATTTGTTCATCGATTCCCCAAGTGATGGACAACCCCTTAGTTCCTGATTCTTTACCACTCTACAAAGAGAGCTGATAAAAGTATTTTATTTTGGTCCAGGTAAGTCCTTTTTCCTTATCTCAAGTTTCCTTAGGATACAGACCCAGTAATAGTATTGCTACGTCAAAAAGTATGCATAATTTTACATAGATAAGTCAACTAAACATTAACAACACAATTTTTTAATTTGTTAAATAGGGATAAAATTAAATATATTAAAATATATATTTAAAACACTGTCCTATGAGAAGCATCATGTATAGAATCTAGTGGATAAATAAGACCTTGACATGGATACTGCCTTAGATGTTTACTACAAAGTTACTTTACTTCTTGTCAAAGAATTTAGTAACTGATTTTAAAAAGCTAGAAAACAATAAACCAGGTTGATGGAAATTAGGTTTTAGTTCAATATTTTATTTCCTATTTCACAATATGTTTTTATTCAATAGCAAAACTTTATATATAAACTATTAACAGTTAAAATGCAAATTAAATAGTCCATATACATCTACTCCTAGGGATAGGAAATATATAGTTAAACAATAAATGAATGGAGACAATTACAAAAGATCAAATAATTCAATTTTGATTGCAGGAAATATCAGAATTTTACAATTAAAAGATTTATGATATGAGAAGTGAATGAATGAGAAAATGTTTATTTTGAATATTATCTAGCCTATACATATATACATACAAAGTCATGCAATATGTATACATAACCCAAATGTGTATATAGTATTTGCTTCATTATATATATATTCTCTATTAAGCATTTATGTAACATGAGTCTTATACATGTATATACATGCACATGTATATGTGTCATGAGTGCCTAGGTGCATTTTTCTAAGCTATCTGAATATATGCATTATAACTATGTTTTGTGTATGAGAGAGACAGAAAGATAGTACACCTCAGGTATTGGATATTGAATACTAATCAGGAAAATTAAACATAATTTTTCCCATTCAAATGATTTCTTTCTTTTCATAAACACTTTTATTTGGTTTAAAATATTTTAAACTAAATGTAATCAAATAGTGTATTTTTCCTTTGTAGCTATGCTTTACTTGCACAACTAGTTGACACAGTAGATAAAGCATCAGGTGTGAAGTTAGGAAAAACTAAGTTGAAATTTGTGTTCATAAAAGTATTAGTTATGTGACCATAGACATCACTTAAAGCCTGACTTCCCCATCTGTAAAATGAACTAGAAAAGAAAATGGCAAACTATACTAATATTTTTACTAAGAAATCCCCAAATGATGCCATGAAAATTCAAACATAACTGAATTTTTAAAAGTCATATCCTATGGTATTTTAAAAGGAATAGATTAAGTTCCAGGGAGTGGGGGCAAGGTGGTGGCATAAACCTCAGCAGTTTCAGTGACCATGAGAATCTGCTCAAAGCAATATTTCAATATTGTCACAAAAAGAATATGGAAGTGAAAGAACTAACAAGATGACAGGGTCAAAGAAGTTCCAAGAAAAAAAAAAGCCAAAAGATAGACAGATAGAGAAGATCTGGGGCATTGGGGTAAGAGGAGAGCAGAGCCAGCAAGAGGCTATAGCAAGGAGTGAAGAGCAAGCAAAGAGCTAAGCACATCCCACTGCTTCACACCTGCTGTCCCAGGTTCAGACCCTAAATCCAAAATAGCATTCAGATGGTGAGATCCTACCTGGGCAAATAGTGGTTCAAGTCAAACCACACCCCTTGAAATTTCTTTTTTGTACGTTTTTTTAGATTTGAAGAATTGTATTTAATTAATTAATTTAGAATATTTTTGATGGTTACATGATTCATGTTCCCTCCTCCCTTCCCATCCCCCTCCCATAGCCAACAAGCAATTCCACTGGGTTTCACATATGTCATTGATCAAGGCCTTTTCTATACTATTAATATTTGCATTCAGGTAAACACTTAAGAGTCTATATCCCCAATCATATCCCCATTGTGTGAATTTTAGATTTTCTATGCCCTGATTAGTTTTAAAAATTCTAACAAACAGGAATGTAAACACCCCTATTTAAGGATTAAGTGTTGAAGAGGTATGACTTATGGCAGATATGTGCTAGCAAGTGATGAATAAGAAACAACTGACAGACCTCCTGGGCTGTCCTAAGTCAAGCTTAAGCTACCATTGGTACATGTGAGACACAGGAAGTGGTGTAAAAAAGAGTTTATATATTTTGAGGCCCTTGCTCTCTCCTCTCTTTTTGGTGGAGGAGGCATTGAACTGTGGGTCTCTCTCTCGGTCTTTCACAGAGACATGGCTCTGACTCTTTTAGCTGGGTGTTTTGGAATTTTGGCATCTTGGCATTTTGGCGTGCCTGCAGCTCTTGTCTGGGTTTATTGGTGAGCTTCCTTGGTGAGGGGACTGGAAGAGGCTCAGTAGCATGGGTGAGGTGAGGCATCTTCCCTGAGCTCTCTCAGAGTTTAGGCCTATTTCCTTTACCTTTCCAAAAATACAATACTCTTAGGAAGATGAGCTAGGTTTTTTTTTTGTTTGTTTGTTTTTTTATCTTCTGAGGCTGCATTGTGCCTAAGTTCTCTGAACTTCCCTTAGCTTAGGCTAGGCTGGAGAAATCTTATAACCCTTTCTATCTCTCTTCTTCTTAATTCCTTCCCTCTATATTAATTAAACCACCATAAAATTCCCAAACTGACTTGAGTATTTTTATTGGGATTGAATTAAATCCCTGGTGACCATTAGCATAATATATTAGTCAAAACCCTGACATTTACCCGTTACAATTGACCCATGTGATCAGGCAGGTGTTTTTCTTCTTTGTTTCCACTTCCACAGAGTTTCTTTGAATGTGAATAGCTTCCTTTCTCATAAGTCACTCAGAATTGTCCTGGATAGCATTGCTAAGAGATGAGAAGTCCATTACATTCAATTGTACCACAGTGTAACAGTCACTGTGTATAATGTTATCGTGGTTTTGTTCCTTTAACTCGGCATCAATTCCTGGAGGTATTTCCATTACACATGGAATTCCTCCAGTTAATTATTCCTTTGACACACTAGTATTCCATCACCAACAGATACTATAATTTGTTCAGCCATTCCCCCATTGAAGGGCATCCCCTCATTTTCCAATTTTTTGCCATCACAAAAAGAGCAGCTATGAATATTTTTGTACAAATCGTTTTCCTTATTATCTCTTTGTGGTATAAACCCAGCAGTGCTATGGTTGGAACAAAGGGCAGACAATATTTTAAAGTCCTTTGGGTATAGTTCCAAACTGCCATCCAGAATGGTTGGATCAATTCACAACTCCAAAAGCAATGCATCAATATCCCAATTTTGCTCCATCCCCTCATTTATTATTTTCCTTTGCTGTAATTTTAGCCAATCTACTGGTTGTGAGGTAGTACCTCGGAGTTGTTTTGATTTGCATTTCTCTAATTATAAGAGATTTAAAATACTTTTTCATGTGCTTATTGATAGTTTTGATTTCATTATCTGAAAATTGCCTATTCATGTCCCTTGTCAATCTATCAATTGGGAATGGCTTGATTTTTTGTACAATTGATTTAACTCTTCATACAATAATTAGAACTTTGTCAGAGGTTTTTTATGAAGATTTTTTTCCCAATTTGTTACTTCTAATTTTAATTGCATTGGTATTGTTTCTACAAAAACTTTTTTAATTTAAAGTAATCAAAATTAATTATTTTATATTTTGTAATGTTTTTTAACCCTTACTTGGTATTAAAAACTTTCCTTTCCCATAGATATGTTGGTAAACTATTCTATGTTTACCTAATTTACATATAGTTTCCTTCTTTATATTCAAGTCATTCACCCATTTTGAATTTATCTAGGTATAGGGTGTGAGATGTTGACCTAAACCTAATCTCTGCCATTTTCCCCCCAATTTTCCCAGCATTTTATGTGAAATAGTGGATTTTTGTCTGAAAATCTGGGATCTTTGGGTTTATCATACACTGTCTTGCCAAGGTTATTTACACCAAGTCTATTCCACTGATCTTCCCTTCTGTCTTTTAACCAGTACCAAAGTGTTTTGATGACCATTACTTTATAGTAAAGTTTAAGATCTGATACTGCTAGATCACCTTCTCTTACATTTTTTTCATTATTTCCCTTGATTGTATTGATCTTTGTTCTTCCTAATGAACTTTGTTGCAGTTTTTTTTTGAATTGAGTAAAAATGTTTATTGAAAATTTTATAGCTATGGTACTAAATAAGTAAATTAATTTGGAGAGGATTGTCATTTTTATATTAGCTCATCATACCCATGAGCAATTAATGTTTTTTCCAGTTGTTTATATCTAGCTTTAATTGTGTGGAATGTGTTTTGTAGTTCTGTTCATATAATCCCTGTGTTTGTCTTGGCAGATAGATTTCTAAATATTTTTCATTGTCTAAGGTGATTTTAATTGGAATTTCCCTTTCTACCTCTTGCTGCTAGGATGTATTTGAAATATATAGAAATGCTGATGATTTATGTGGGCTGTTTTTTTTTCTGTATCCTGCAACTTTGCTAAAGTTGTTGATCATTTCCACTAGCTTTTTAGTGGAATCTCTAGGATTCTTTAAATACACCATTATATAATCTGCAAATAGTGATAGCTTGGTTTCCTCATTGCTTATTTTAATACTTTCAATTTCTTTTTCTTCTCTAATTGCTACTGGTAGAGTTTCTAGTATAATAGTATAATAAACACATATAGTATATTGGTAAATAATAGAGGTCATAATGAGCATCCTTGTTTCACTCCTGATCTTATAGGGAAGGCTTCTAATTTATACCAATTGAAGATGACGTTTGCTGATGGTTTAAATATATATTTTGTTTATTAATTTAGATAAGGCCCTTCTGTTCCTATGCCTTCTAATGTTTTTTAATAGGAATAGGTGTTTTATTTTGTCAAAGACTTTTTCTGCAACTATTGAGATAACCATGCTGTTTTTGTTGGTTTGATTGTGAATATAGTCAATTATGTGTATGTTTTTCCTAATATTTAACCATCCTTGCATTTCTGGTATAAATCCCACCTGATGATAATGTATGATACTCCTGATGACTTGCTGTTGTCTTTTTACTAGTATTCTATTGTAAGAATGGCAAAGGGGATCTTGGCAGTACATGTGTTTTGACAGACAGGCACAGAGGTGGCAGTTGGGAGACAGCAAAGTATTGGAAGAGAACTGTGAGCTTCAGAGAATTCTGTCCATTTCCAGAACTTCCAGCCTGTACTAGAAGGGGATGGAGCCTTTTCTGTGTGACTGAGGGACATCCAAAGCCACAAGAGAGGACTGAGATTTTCCTGTCTATTCTTTGAAGCTTTTGTCATCTAGAGAGCTTTTTACTAACTTCCTCAATCTGCCAGAAAGAACCACTGAGTCAGAAGAAATTTAGCTTGAACTCGAACAACTGAGCCAGCTTTCTGACTTCATTTCTGGCTCTCTCCTTGCCTTTTCTTGGACTGTTACTTATTAATTCAATAATTCTTTTCTTTTGATTTTACTGATTTCTCCTTTAATTTTTAGGACAATTTTAGAACAAATTTGTTCAGTTTCTAGTTTTGTTTTATTTTGTTTTTGTTTTTTTTAATTTGCATGGGCAATTCATTGACCTCTGCCCTCTCTACTACATTGTTAATATTTGCACTCAAGGCTATAAATTTCCCTATGAGTACTGCTTTGGCTGCATCCCATACATTTTGATAAGATGTCTCATCATTGTCATTCTCTTCAATTAAATTATTAATTATTTTTATGATTTGTTATTTAACTAAGCTATTTTGGAAATTCATATTATTTAATTTCCAATTAATTTTTTATTTGTCTCTCCATGTACCCTTATTAATTATTATTTTTATTACATTATGATATGAAAATGTTGCATTTATTTCTTCTTTTTTACATTTGTTTGCCTTGTTTTTATGCCCTAGTACATGGTCAATCTTTGTGAATGTGCCATGTGCTGCTAAAAAGAAGGTGTATTCCTTTTTGTCCCTATTTATTTTTCTCCATATATCTATTAACTCTAATTTTTCCAAGATTTCATTGACATCTCGTACCTCTTATTTATTCTTTGGTTTGATTTAATTAGAACTGAAAGAGGAAGGTTCAGGTCTCTCACTAGTATAATTTTACTATCTATTCCCTCCTAAAGCTCTAATAGTTTCTGCTTTAAAAATTTGAATGCTATACCATTTGGGGCATATATGTTGAGTACTGATATTTCCTCATTGTCTTTATTGCCTTTTATCAGGATATAATTACCTGCCCTATCTCTTTTAATCAGATCTGTTTTTACTTTGGCTATGTCAGATAATTTGATTGCAACTCCCACTTTCTTTCTCTCACTTGATACCCAATAGATTTTGCTCCAGCCTTTTATCTTTACTCTGTATGTGTCTACCTGCTTCATGTGCATTTCTTGTAGATAACATATGCTAGGATTTTGGTTTCTAATCCATTCTGCTATTTTCTTCCATTTTATGAGTGAGTTCATCCCATTTCCATTCAGAGTTAGGATTATCAGCTTTATATTCTACAGAATTTTGATTTCCTCTCCTAATCCTGCCATTTCTTTTTTTCATTATTTCCTTCTAGAGCAGGGTTTTGCTTTTAATCAGTCTCCCTAATCCCCACCATTATTTTACTACCTTTCTCTCCCGTCACTTATTATTCCCCTCTTATTTTTCTTTAGAGTCATTTTAAACTACCCCCCATTCTTCCTTCCTTGTTTTACTTCCCTCCTCACCAGTCTGTTTGTTACTCTTCTACTTTTCTATATAACCAATTCCCTGCCACAATGGATCTGATTGTTCTTCCCTCTTTAAGTGAATTTCAATGCATGTAAGAATTAAGTATTACCTCTTTCCAACATCTTTACCCTTCCAGTTTATTGGTCTTCTCCCCCATTCCCATTATGTACTTCTTTATGAAATATAAATTTACCCCATTTTGTCTCTTTTCCCATTTCTCTTAGTATTAACATCTTTTACCTCTAGTTTTATATAGTTATGTAAACATATATAGATATATCTTGATATTTCATCCTATTCAGTTTGTTACTGTTCCCTCTAAGCATACTTCTTCTAGCTATCCTGTGATACTATCAATTTTTAAGAGTTACCAACATCATTTTTTTCTTATAGAAATAAAAATAATTTGAACTTATTGGGGCCCTTAAAATTGTTTTACCCCCTCCTTTTAAAATTACCTTTTGGTGATTCTCTTGATTCCTGTGTTTAGGCATCATATTTTCTGTTCATATATGGTCTTTCCCTCATGAATGTTTGGAAGTCTTCTATTTTATTAAATGATCATACTTTCCCCTGAAAGATTATTGTTAGTTTTCCTGGGTAGTTGATTCTTGGTGGATAGACCCAGTTCCCTTGCTTTCTGGAATATCATATTCCATGACTTCCAGTCTTTCAGTGTAGATGCAGCCAGAGCCTATTGTGCTTCCATGGTATCTGAATGACTCCTTTTTTCTGTTTGTAATATTTTTTTTTGTCTGCTAGTTCTTGAATTTGACTCTAGCATTCCTGGGCATTGTCACCTGGGAATTAAATTCAGGAGGTAATCTGTGGATTCTTTCAATCTCTATTTTCCCTCTTGTTCAAGAATGTTGGAGCAGTTTACTTGTATAATTTCCTACAGAATGATGTCCAGGTTTTTTATTTTGTCATCATCTTACAGTAGTCTGATAATTCTTAAATTTTCTCCTCTGGATCTGTTTTCAAGGTCTCTGGTTTTGCCAATGAGATGTTTCATATTTTCCTCATTTTTTTTCATTCTTTACATTTTGTTTTATAGACTATTGGTTTCTTATGAATTCATTTGCTTATAGTTGTTTGCTTTTAATTTTTAAAGACTGAATTTCATCCCTGGGTTTTCAGTCATCCTTCTACTTCTGGTCTGATTTTCTTTGTAAGTCATATTTCACCTTCTTTGCCTCATTTTCAACCTGGTTAATTTTGGCTTTCAAGACACTATTTTCTCGTTTTAGTTCATGTGCCTGGGTTTCCAGATGACTTTTTGTTTTTTAAGTTCTTTTCTCAATTGTCTTTAGCCTCTCTGAATTGTTTTTTGAATTTTATTTTTAGTTCTTCAAAAGTCTATGTCCAGAGATTACAACCACTGTTGGGACTCAGCACTGAAGGTGGTGGAAGGGTCCTGGGACCTTCCTTCTTCTATCTTTTGAGCCCAAGAGTTCAAGAATTCACACTTTTGGGGGCATACTTTTTAAGTTGAATCCAGCAGGGGTGTCCTCCATCTTTCTCCTGGTTTTAGATTTGGTTTTCTGTCCCCTTGAATCACTTTGTTTTTTATTGGTTTGGAAGAGTTTTCAGAGGTCTGGACTTGTGCTGCATGTAAGTCACCATCTTGACTCTGCCTCTCACCCCTTGAAATTTCAAATGCTTGGAGATGTCCAGAGTCCAAGCACAAGGATATCTGGGCTGAAGATCAATCTGGGTTGATCTATGTGAGCCCAGAGTGAAGACAGGAATCCCAGTCAGGGCTTAGGATGAGAACATAGTTCACAGTCTGTTTTGGTTGATAGTACTAAGGTGGGGCCACCAGATATTTTTGCCTAAAATCCTGGGCTGAGCTCTAAGACAGGGCAATCAAGGGTTTGTCTGATTAAAAGAAGTACACAGAAAACCAACAACTTACACCAAAGCCCAAGACTATAATTTAAGTAGTTTCTGACCTGATCGAGATCAAAGTAAGGCAAAAACTTACAATCAAGCAAATGGCAAGTCTTTGAGCTACTAGGTTTGAATAAACAGAAGAAGAGGGCTCTCATCCCTCAGACCATCTGGTAAACCAGTAGGAACCCAAAAAATAAGTTCAAATAGCATTGAGGAACAATTACAATTTAAGAGTTTACTCCAACTTCCCAGAAAACAGATCATACCTAAAATTAGATAAGAAAAATGAGCAAAAAACAAAAACAGAACCTAAAGCTAAAGAATTTTCATAGAGACAAAGAGCAAGGTAAAGACACAGAAGGGGAATGTGAAAAGTAAGGAAGCACACACAATGTACAAAAGAGAAATATGGATTGGACACAAATTCTAGAAGAGATAAAAGACTTCAAAAACCATTTAATGAGGCAGAGGAAAAGTGGGGAAGAGAAATGAAAATGATGGAAGAAGTAATGGACCAAATGAAAAAGAGTATCAAACACTGACAGGGGAAAATCAGGCCTTAAAAATCAGAATTGATCGTCTCGAGACTAATGATTTCACGAGAAATCAAGAAAAAATAAAGCAGAATCAAAGGCATGAAAATAAACAGAAGAATACATGAAATATCTTATTGAAAAAAAAATTACCTATAAAATATGTCTAAAAGAGACAATTTGAGAATTATAGGACTAAGAAAAAACCTAGGACCACCCTTTACAGGATATTGACTTCAAATGATCACTCTATTGAAAATATTAATAATATGGACATCAGTTTTGAACAATAATACATGTAAAATCCAGGGGAATTGCTTGTCAGTTCCAGGAGGGGGAAGGTGGAGGGAAGGGAAAGGTCATGAATCATGTAACCATGGGAAAATATTATAAATTTATTAATTAAATAATGAAAGTGAAAAAATTGGCCCCATCATTTACCAAGTTAACTCTTTTTTCATGATTTTATTAGATCTTTATCATTTCTTTCTCCATTTTTCTTCCACCTTTCTCATTTGATTTTTAAAACCATTTTTAAGCTCTTCTAGCATCTAGGAATAATTCAGAGATTTCATTGTGATTGTGAATGTTGCTACTCTGTCTTCTCAGCTTGTTTTGATCTTATCTTAACCATTGTAATATTCAATAGTCATATTATTTTATTTTTGTTTGCACTTTTCCCAGTCTAATGAATTTTAATTTTCACTTTATTTTAAAGTTGGACTCATTGGCTCAATCTTTAGGTTTTTCTTACTTCTGTTTTCACAATTAATTCTAGGGGTTTATAATTTTCTAGATCTTTCAAAGTATTGTGATCTAAAGAAAGGTGTAGTCTATAATCTATCAGATTTTGCTATTGTATGTCACTGTGTAGGCAGCTGATTGATAGAAGACTGTTGGGGCCTGGGGCCTTATATGCATTGACTAGATAGTATGTCAAACTATTGACAATATCCTGGTTCCTCCTAGTATTCCTTCTAATATTGTGGTTATGACTTGGAATTGTGTATAGACAGTTAAAAAGATTTCTATAGTCCATGCCAGCAAAGAGTTCCCTGTAATATCATTCTTACCAGCTTTCTCTCTATCTTATCTTTTGTGTGCTAAGCTAAGTTATTGCTGTTGGTAATTTGGTCACATCCAAGGCCTATTGTTACCTTGTTGGGAGCTACTTTCACTGCATTATTTATCACTTTAAGCCCTCTGAGACATCTTTCATCCCAACCACTTAAGTTTACTTGGGCAGGGAAAATGTTTCACTCTATTATTTTGCTTGTTCTGCCTCTAAAGAATATGCTTTGAAACATTATTTTACCATTGTTTGGAGGTGTTTGGGGGAGAGTTTAAACAAGTCCCTGCTTTTACTGCACAATATTTTCTATGTTGGACATATTTTCAAAGTGATACGATATTTTGTCTTTTGATTGTCTGCATCTGATCCTCTGTCTTTCTTGTTTGCACATAGTTTGCTCATATTATCTACTCCATTTGATGATAAAATCAAGTGAAGGACTTATTTTTGTTGTTGTTACTGTTGTTTCGGTTTCCTCTCTTCTTTCCTTTCATTTTTGTCAGCAATTATTAACCTATTGTCTGAACTATATCAATACATTTTAGATCACTTGACCCCATCCATCCATCCCATTCAGCTTTCATATTGTCTTTGTTTTAGTTCTTGCTAACTTCTACTGTAGCTTTTTCCTTTCATTTTTTTCATTCAATTTCAGGATATTTCACTGGGGTGCTCTTATTTCTTGAGTTCATTTGTTGTTTACAGAATGTTTTCTCCCATAATGTTGTTATCTCACTTAATTTATAGCACCTGAGGCTATGCCTTTAGGTTATGTGCTATAGGCTATAATTTGGTTTTCTCAGGAGTCATTCTTTCTATTTTTGATTTCCCAGATGGTTAATATCTTGTTCAGCTAGAGGAAAAATTTTTTTCTATTGATTGTTGCTTTCAGGCTCATTAGATTTTACTCATAAATGTGGTTTCTTTTTCTTTTTTGGGGGGGAACACATTTTCTTTCCCCTTTGAATTGTTACTGTGCCTGTACACATAGACAATGTCAGGGTGATCTAATCTATCTTATGTTCTTTCCCAGAAATTCACAGCTATACCTTTATAGCTGATCCTCTGTCTTTAGGTCTCTAGAGTTCAGTGTTGTATTGTTCTTAGCTTTTTTACTTTTCTGTTTCAGAACCTTTTCCACCCTCTCATCTTAACTAATATGAGAATAAGCTAAATATATCTTCAGTGAAAGTAAAAGATACAAAGAAAAAGTTATCTAGAAAGCAGAACAAGAAGGATTATAAATTACAGAATTTAAAGTGTGATAAAATAATTCACTTTAATGATCTGGAACAAGTAATGATTTTATGTCTTAAAATCTTTAAAAGCTACCTACCACATACCATAGGAGTTTGCAACTCACAACAACTTATTAAATCTTTGTTTGAATGTGGAAATGTCATGGATAAATCATATTCATTTCCTCATAGCAAGTATATAAAATGGTTATTGGACATAACATTATTCCCCTTTACTAATAAGGAAAATAGGGCTCTGATGGTACATAGGTTTCCCAAGGATATAGAGCAAATAAATATCAGAGATAAGATTCAAAGCCAGATTTCCTCATTTAAAAATCAGTTCAGCATATTTTTCCTATATACAATCCTGTATCTGTATAGCAATTCGAAAGAATGACTATATTTATCATTTCATTTGATCTCCATGATATGTGTATTGAGATAATATAGAATATATTGATATCTTCACTTTATATAGAAATGTAGACATGGAGATGTTAAATGAACTGACATATTAACAAACCTAAATCATATCAAGGCCTAGACTTTTTGCTTGTAGGTCTTTTTTACTTCTACCTTCATTGATTTTCTCCACTCCAAGAAGAGAGCTTGTCTCTTCACATTTCTACTTTCAAAAAATTATTTTAAAAAATCACTATCATAGAAAAATGAAGAAAGGTTAAAATTAATATGTATTTGTTGAAGCAACAGTCATTGGCACAGTGTATGAATCTATTCTAACTTTAATGGCAGCATCATTATATTCCATGGTTATAACTAGAAAGTATAGCCTGAAATTGTAATTTGGCTACTGCCCATTAATTTGAGTATTCTATTTCATTTTTGGCTTTGTACAATGTCAAATATCTTGCTGAAAATATAAGAACAAAACAAAACAAAGTGCTTTACCTCTAGTATTTGTTTGATCTGTTTGTATGATTTTAATTCAGTTCAGTTAGCATTAATTAAGCACTTACTACATGCAAGGGGCTGTATAAATATCTTAGCACATAAAATTGGAATAAAATATTCTCACGGAATTTAAGGATTTTCTGGGGAGAGGGAATAAAAGCATGAATAAAAATCCTTTATAGTAGGGATGGATGTTATAACTATTAAGGAGAAATCCTACTTTGTGATACAAGGTTAATAATACCTCTTTTGAATATTCCCAAGAGAATATCATACTCATCTCTCTAAGCTTATAATCCAAATGCTAAAATCTTTAGCTAGATTGATAGCATAGTAAATTTAATAGAAATATTTTTCTATATTGTACAAAATAATATTTTTAATGAGATAAAATTGGCTTGGCATTTAGAAATATTAAGAACTAGACTATCTCCAAGGTAACCAAAACACATTGTGATTTATTCTCTTAAGTCCAGTGATTTCTAGTCAAAGGGATGTTAAGAATCCTGTCCAAACTATCCCCCCACCCCATTTTGGGACACTTTTATAGTCCATTAAAAGAATTTTAATTCCATTGTTGCCAATACAAATTAAACGGATGGAAGGAAACAGAACTGGACTGTTTATATAAGATGCACTGCTAAATTTCTAGGAATTAATTATCTTCATCAGGAAAAAATTCTCAATGTTGACTAAAATTTTTAAATCTTTTTAGATGCATAAGCAAATTATAATTTACTTGGAAGTTTATGCTAGGTTGTCAATTCATTTCCCCAACCCCTAGACTTCCAGGAATAATAAATCTAATTCTTGGCACCATTGATTTAGGCCTTCAAGATGAAAAACTGATACTGTCTGAAATATTTACAACACTCACAAAAGAAAAATAAAGCAAAAGCTATAATCTAAATTATGCAGATTGAAAAAATACGTATTAGGTTTTGCACAGTAATCCCTTAACTAGTTAGTAAATGTCAACATAAGATTCATTTTTAAGAAGTTGATGGAAGGAGGCAGAGCCAAGATAATAAAGCAGAATTACAGAAAGCACAAACCACCATGGGAATCCTCCCCAAACAACTTAAAGTAAAGACTCAAAATGAATACTCCAGTTAAAGAACAAATAAAGAGCTGGAGTGAAGCAACTTTCATTTAGGGAAAAAGTTGAAGATGTTAGGGTCAAAACTTATGGTTGAACTGAATATATTTTTAGTTGGTCACCAGGGATTTAAATTCTAAATCCCAATGAAATAATCAAGTCATAATGGAAATTTATTGTGGTTTATTTACAATAGAGGGAAGATATTAAAGAAGAAATAGAGGAAAAAAGAGATACCAGGCCCCAGTTAAGGTGGGAGGCAGAGGATTAAATCCAGCATGTCTTCCAGTCAGGAGGCCTCCTCCAAAATGAAGGGCCTCCCCAGAGACTTGTGCCTCCAGAAAAGCCAAGGAAAGGGGAATAAGACTTGCCCTCACCATGTTTAAGGGAAGCAGTCTGAGGACTCATGCTCAAACTCCTCCATAGTCAAGTTCCACCGCCAAGTCCCTCTCACAAGAAGTGACACAAAATATAAAGACAGTTCTTTACGTCACTTCCTGTGTCTTACATGTAACAGTGATGTCTTAAACTTGGCTTTGGATGGCCCAGGAGGTCAGTCAGTTGTTTCTGATTTGTCACTTGCTAGCACAGGTGGGTCATAGACCTTCCTCCCCACACTTAATCCTTAAGTGGGGGTGTATACATTCCTGGTCACTAAAATTTTAAAGACTAAGCATGGTGGAGTAAATCTAAAATTCACAAAGGTAGGCAGAGAGTGTCTGCTTCACTTAGTGAGTGGAGAAAACAGCCAGCAGGGGACTATACCAAAGAGTACCAGCAAAAGTCAACAACAAGATACCCCATCTACTATAACACATTCTAAATCTGGGCCCACACCAAAATGAAGACACTTAAATTAAGCCTAAGCCAACCACAGTAGAACACCCTCTACAACCTGTACAATTCCTAACCTAACACCAAGCCTTTATTAAGGTAAAGAATCCCAGTCCAAGGCTGTGCCTCACCAGGTCTGTCTAAGTCTAGAGTAAGGTTCTATGTCCCAGAACAATAAAATCCACAGGGTGTTGACCTGTGTAAGCCCAGTAGAGCCCCAAAGCTTTCTCCTACCAAACTTCAAGGCAAAGTTACAAGCCCCACAGCAAGGCAGTAAATAGTGCGCCTACCCTGATCACAATTAAGAACAAAACCACCATCTAAACCTGAACTAGACTTTGAGCCTAGAATAGAATAGCTAAAGGTGCTCTGAGCTCTGCAAGGCATAATCAGTTTCAGGTGGTGATTAAATCAGCAGTGGGAGGTGGCTTTCAGAGCTTTTGCCCCACAGGAAATCATACAACCTTGGAAGAAATGAAAATTATAGAACCCCACAAATAGAGTTAGGGTTAGCATCAAGGAAGAACTGGAGTTTAAGTTGTATCATCTCTTCCCTTAGAAAAGAGACCATCATTAAGATAAAAGACAAAAGTGAAAGTCAGGAAAAAGAATGGGAAAATTTTGCACAAATGTGCAAAAAACCCCACCTAAATATAGAAAAAATTTATGGAGAAAAAAAGAGCTAGAAACAGAGAAAGGGACTGTGAAAGCAAAGCAAATACACACAAAGTTTCAAAGGAAAATATGATTTGATCTACAGTTCTTGAAAAGCTGAAAATAAGATTTCAAAAATCAGTTAAGAGAGACAGAGGGAAAATGCAATAGTGAAATGAAAGCAATACAAGAATGAAATAATAGCAGAATTGGGCAAATCAAAAAGGTGATTCATAAGTTTGCAGAAAATAATTTCTTAAAAATTAGAATCATGCAATTAAAAGATAATGACTTCATGAAACATCAAGAAACCAAAAAACAAAATCCAAAGAAGAGAAAGATAGAAGAAAACATTAAATATCTCATTGTAAAAATAGACCTTGAAAACTGATCAAGAAGTAACAATTTAAGAATTATGGGAGCACCTGAAAGCCATGATAAAAAAAAAATCTTGACATTATACAAGAAATTATCGAAGAAAATTACCTTGATAATCTTGAACATTATAGTAAAATAAAAACTGAAAGAATCCACAGATAACCACTGGAAATAAGTCTCCCAATGTCAACTCCCAGGATTATTTAGCTAAATTAAAGAGCCCTCAAAACACTGCAAGCAACCAGAAAGAAACGATTCAAATACCAGGAAGCTACAGTTAGGATTACTCAGGACTTAGCAACCTCCATATTAAAATATCAGAAGTCATGGGATATCACATATCCAGGAAAACTCAGTATAAACATTCAGAGAAAAATGAGGTCATTTAATGAAATAGAAAATGTCCAAGTATTCCTGATGAAAATAATAGTCCTAAAAGAAAATTTATTTCCAAACACGAAGCCCAAGAGAATCCTACAAAGGTAAATAGAAAAAAAAAAAACTTAATGGATTAAATAATGTCAAACTGTATGTATTCCTATGAGGAAAGATGATATGTCTAATTCTTAATTATTTATCAGTATCAGAGAAGGTAGAAGGTGTGTATTCAAGAGACAGAGGGTGTGGGAATAAACTTGTGAGGATGGCATGATACACCAATAAAAGAAAAAAAAATCAATGGGCCGAAAAGAGGATTACATTGAGAAAAAAATGGAAAAGAAAGGTGGAGTAGAGTAAATCATCTCACCTAAGAGGCAGGGAAAACTATAACAATGGAGGGAGGTATGAATGTGGTGATGGACAATGCTTAAACCTTATTCTCATTGAAACTAGCACAGAGTGGGAATAACAACCATTCTCATTGAGTTAAAGAATTCTAACTTAGACTATTTTCTGTAGAAGGGTAGGTTGTGAGTTGGTTAATTGAAAGGAAGAGGAATTATGGGGTAGTGATTAAAAACAAAACACCTGTGGGGATGGGGGGACAGAATTCCAGGTGAAAGATCAGAATCAAAAGGGGAAAGATGGAGGCAAATACACATATGGTAATGATAACTGTGAATGTGAGAGGGATGAAATCACCCATAAAATGAAAGGATATAGCAGAGAAGATTAGAAACCAGAATCCTATTATATGTGGTTTACCAGGAACACATATGAGGCAGTAAGATACACACACAGAGTAAAGGTAAGGGGCTGGAGCAGAATATATTGTGGATCATAAGAAGTTTAAAAAGTAGGAATAGAAACCATGATCTAATACAAAGCTAAAGAAAAAATATATATGATTAAGAGATAAGGAAGGAAATCACATCTTGCTAAAAAAATACAATAGATAATGAAGTGATATCAATAATAGATATATAAGCACCAAAAGGTACAGCCTCAGTTTTTAAAAAGGAAAAACCAAAGGAGCTTTACGAGTAAATAGACAGTAAAACTATATTGTTGGGGGATCTCAAATTCCCCCTTTCAGATCTAGATTATTTGATGCAAAAAGTAAACAAGAAAGAAGTAAAGGAAGGAATGACATTTCAGAAAAGTTAGAACAAATATATTTCTTGGGGAAATTGAATGGAAATTGAAAAGATTATTCCTTCTTTTCAGTAGCACATGGTATGCACACAAAAAGTGACCACTTAATAACTCATCAAAACATTACAATAAAATGCAGAAAGGTAGAAAAATGTATCCTTTTCAAATTATAATGCAATAAAAATGATAATCAATAAGGGTCCATGAAAAGACAAATAAAAAAATTAGCTATAAACTAAATAATGTAATTTGAAAAATGGGTGAAACAAAGAACAAATTTCAGAAACAATCAATAATTTCACTAATGGGAATGACAAGGAGGAGACAGCACAAAAAATTTTTGGGATACAACCAAAGCAGTACTTAGTGGAAAAATTATATTTCTCAACATTTAACATCAATAAAATAGAACAAAAAGAAAATCAATGAATTGGGAATGCAGTTAAAATATCTTAGAAAAAAGAACAAATTAAAAATCTACAATTAAAAACTAAACTGGAAACCATACAAATTAAAGAAGAAATTAATAAAACTGAAAGTAATAGAAAAATTGTACTAATAATGTCAGGACATTGTTTTACAAATAAACTAATAGAATAGACAGCACTGGTGAATTTGATTTTAAAAAAGAAAAAATCAAATCAAATAAGTATCTAAAGTAAAAAGGATGAACTCACCACCAATGAAAAGAAAATTAAAGCAATCTTTAGGAGCTATTTTGTCCAATTATGTGACAATAAATATGATAATATAAATTTCACAGATTAAGAAAAGAGTAAAAAAAGTCATTAAACAATTGATCTCAGAAAAGAAAATGAATAATCCCTTAAAGAATTCCCTAAGCTATGGGAGAGGGGGAGGGAGGGGAAGGGGGAGGAAAAGAAAATGATCATTGTTTCCAATGAACAATGTTTGTAAATGACCAAATAAAATAATGTTTAGAAAAAAGAATTCCCTAAGAAAAAATCCTCAGGGCCAGGTGGATTCCCAAGTGAATTTTATTAAACATTTAAAGAACAAACCAATATCATATAAATATTAGGGGAAATAGACAGAGAATGAATCCTACAAAATTCTTTTTATGAGGAAAATATGGTGTTGTTACCTGATCCAGGAAGAGCAGAAATAAAGAAAGAAAATTATAGACCATTTTTATTAATGAATATAGATGCACAATTTAAAAAAAGAAGACTACAGCAATACCTATTATCAATAGCATTATTTAATATTGTAGTTGAAATGCTAAGTTTAGTAATAAGAAAAGGAAAATTCCAGTGGGAAATGAGGAAAATAAACTATCACTCTTTGCAGATGATATAAAGGTATACTTAGATAATCAAATAAAAACTAGTTGAAAATTCAATAACTTTAGTAAAATTGAAGGATACAAAAAATCCACATAAATCGCAAGTATTTCTATATACTACCACCAAAGTTCAGCAGCAAGAGACAGAAAGATAAATTGCATTTAAAATGATTTACGACAATTTATTTTAAATTCCTGGGAATGTACTTGCCAAGACAAATATAGGAATTATATGAACACAATTAAATAACATTTTTCACATGAATAAAGTCACATCTAAAAAATGGAAAAAAGTATGAATTGCTAATGGGTAGTCCAAGCTAATATAATAAAAGACAATTCTACCTAAATTAATCAATTTATTCAGTGCCATACCAATCAAATAATCAAGTATTTTATAGAACTAAAAAAATGACAAAATACATCAGGAATAACAAATACTAAAGAATATCAAGGGAACTATTGAAAAAAAACATGAAAGAAGGTGATGTAGCAGTACCAGATCTCAAACTGTTCTATAAAGCAGTAATCATCAAAGGAATTTGGTACTGGCTAAGACATAGAATGGTAGATCAGTGAAACAGAGTAAATACACAATGTGCAGAGGCTAAATGACCTAGCAAAGTAGCATTCAATAAACTCATAGTCCCCAGCTTTTGGTGTTAGAATTAACTGTTGAATAAAAACTGCTAGGAAAATTGGAAAAAATAATGGCAGAAACAATGTATACACTCATATCCCATACCCAATACCAAGATGAGGTAAAAAAGAACATATTATTTAGATATAAATAATTATAACATAAGAAAATTAGGGGTACACAAAATAGTTTACTTGGGAAAGCAGATCAATGAATAGCATGTGAAATTAAAAAATAGTTTAATTTATTTTTTTCTGAGATGAGATTACTCAAGTATTCTATTTCCTCTTTTATTAATCTCAGCAATGTTTTGGTAAATATTCATCCACTTCACCTAGATTATCTGATTAATTGGGTGAAATAATTACTAATAATTATTTTAATTTCCTCTTCATTAGAAGAATCCTTTTCATTTTTGGTACTGATAATTTTATTCTCTTCCTTTTTTTAAAATCCAATTAACAAATACTCTATTATATTTTTTGTTTTGTTTTTTGTTGTTTTTAATTGAACCAGCTTTAAATCTTAATTATTATTTCAACAGTTTTTTATTTTTATTTTCTCCTTTGATTTTTAGAATTTCCAATTTAGTCTTTAATGGGGAATTTTGACCTTTTTCATTTTTTTTAAATTTTCATACCCCATTCATTGATCTGCTTTTTCACTATTTTATTAATATAAGTACTCAGAGACATACATTTTCCTCTGAGTACTATTTTGGTTGTATTCCATAAATTTTAATTTGATGTCTTCTTTTTGTCATTCTCTTCAATGAAATCAGTGATTTTTTCTATGATTTGTTCTTTAACACACCAGTTTTGAGGAATAAGTTTATTTAGAATTTTATCAATTTGTATTATGCCTCTCCGTGAGCCTTTGTTAATTATAATTTTATTTTGCATTATTATCTGAAAACTTGTGTTTGTTATTTCTGCTTTTCCACATTTGGTTGTGAATGTTTTAGACTCTAGTAATGGGGTGTATGGGGTGTTCAGGGAGGGGTAGTATCTCTGGTATGGAGGGCTTGTTGTGCCCTCCTAGGGCAGCTCTCCAGACTCTGACCCCCACCTGACACCCAGCTCTCACTTGTGGCTCCTAATAGCTGCTACCATGCAGCAGTGGCCACACCCCAGGCAACAGCTTCGACAGGCCGGCTAAACCTTGTGAGAGTAGCCATCGGGTTGTAGACCCCTGGTGAACCAGGGCCTTCCTCACCCAGCATGTGAAGACTGCTTTGGCTGAACAGATGGAAGAAACCAATAAGAAGGTTCATTGGCTGAGATGGCAATGCAGCAAAGCACTATGGAGTGCTTAGGGTGTATTGGAGCACAAAAGACAACACGGCCATCCAATGCAGGTGAGGAAGTCTCCAGGTGTAACGACTTTTCATACCACTGGACCCAGGCTTCCAAAGCCGAGAGAGTGGGACTGTCTCTGTGCATCGACTTTCCCACTTAAATCTCCTTCATGCACAAGTGTCTTTGTGCACACTCATCTATCATAGATGAAAATGCACAAAGACAATCGTCATCCTAGTTACCAAGAGACTACTACTACTACTAAAGGGGTAATCTCTGTATATGTACCATGTGATGCTAAAAAGATGGCATATTTCTTTTAATTCCTATTCAGTTTTCTCTATATATCTATTAGGTCTATATTTTTCTAAAACATCATTTTCTTCCCTTACTTCTTTCTTACTAGTATAGTTTTACTATCTATTTCTTCCTTAATCTCCTTTAAATTCTCTTTTAAAAATCTGGATGTGATACCATTTGGTACATATGTTTTAAGTACTAATATTTCTTCATTGTTTATTCTACCTTTAATGAATATGTAATTACCTTCTGTACCTCTTTTAATTAAATCTATTTTTCCTTTACCTTTGTCCCAGGTAATAATTGCTATTCCTCCTTTTTTTGTATGACATGAAGTCCAGTAGATTATGCTCCAGCTTCTTAAATTTACTCTGTGTGTGCCTACTTGACTAAAGAATGTTTCTTGTAAATAAAGTATAAGTTTCTGCTTCTTAATGCATTCTGCTATCTGCTTCTGTTTTATGAGTGAGTACATCCTATTTATATTCACAGCTATTATTATCATTTGTGTATTCCTTTCCATTCTGATTTCCTTTTTAATAATACTCTTTCTCCTTTCACTCTTTCATTCTATACCAATATTTTGCTTTTAATCACTTCCCCAATTTTTCTCCCATATGTTATACCCCTCCCCAGCATCCTTTTTCTTATTCCCCTTTACACTTCTTTATAGGGCAAGATAACGTTATATATCCTAATATTCTGGCTGTTCTTCCCTCTCTGAGTCAATATTCCAGTAAAATTTAGGTTTAATCATTACTTGTCACCACCCACAACCTCTCATTCACTGTAATAATTTAATAATTACCTTATCTCATATTTCTTTATGGGATACATAATTTTCCTCATTTTACTCCTCTATTCCCATTTCTCTTAGTATAATCCTCTTTTTTCAGTCCTAGTTATTGTTATTATATTTTTACATATCTTTGTAAATAGCTTACTACCATACCCTCTGCCTATCTCCTAACTACTCATAGTGATAATAATTTTTAAGAGTTAAAATTGTTAGAATTTTAGAATTTAGTTAGAATTTAGTTAGAATTGTCCTCTAATGGACTACACTTTTGTATTCATCAAGGAAGATCTGGTGAAGCAATTCAGTCAGCACCTCTGCAAACAGTGGAGGCTGAGAGCCCTTTTTCATGATTAAAGGTCATGGAAACATTTCTTCACAGGAGACCCAGGATGATTCTAAAAGTTCTTATGCCATTAAAGAAGTTCATACATTTTAAAAAAAAAAACATCTTTCCATATAGGAATATAAATAATCTGACCATATTGAAGTCCCCCCCCCATTTTTTTTGCTTTCTTTTTTAACTTTTTGTGCTTTACTTTTATTTTCTGTGTTCATCTAGTATTCAGGAATACAGAAAATCTTCTATTTTATTAAATGACCATAATTTCACCTGAAAGAATACTGTCAGTTTTGATGGGTAGGTTGTTCTTTTTTGATAACCCATTTCCTCTGCCTTCTTGAATATTATATTCCACACCTTCAGGTCTTTTCATGTGGAAAGTTCTAGATCCTGTGTAATATGGACTGGGAATCCTTAATATTTAAATTGTTTCTTTCTGACTGCCTGTAGTATTTTCTTCTTGACTTGGGAGCTCTTGAATTTGCCTATAACTTTCCTGGTGGTTGTCCTCTGGGGATTTATTGCAGGAGGTGATCAGGGTATTCTTTCCATTTCAATGTTATCCTCTTGTTCAGAAATATCAGGGCAATTTTCTTGAATAATTTCTTGTAATATAATATCTAGACTTTTAAAAACTCTTTTTGGTCATGACTTCCATGTAGTCCAATAGTCCTTAAATTTTCTGTTTTGGATCTTTTTCCAGGTTAGCTGTTTTTTTTAAGGAAATATTTCATATTTTCTTCAATTTTTTTCATTTTTTAAATATTGTTTCATTCTCAATGTCTCACGATGTCATTAATTTCTATTTGTTCAATTCTAATTTTTAAAGACAATATTTCTTCCATGACTTTTTGATCTTCCTCTTCCATTTGGTTCATTCCACTTTTCATAACACTCTTTTCTATATTGGATTTTTGTGCCTATTTCTAGTTGACTAATTTGCTTTTTAAGTTATTTTTTTTGTATTATTTTCATTACTTTCCCCCAGTATTATTTGACTGGTCTTGCTTGATTTTTTAATTACTTTTTATGGTCTTCCAGAACTTAAGACCAATTTCCATTTATTTTTGGAAGTTTTGCATGTGGTTGCTTGGATTTTAGGAACTCCTGTTAGTTCTGTGCTTGACTCTTTGTCCCTACAGAAATCTTCAAGTGTTAAATGTTTCTTTTGCTACTTACCCATTTCTCTGTCATTTTTATGCCTGTGGACTGTGGATTTTGAAAACTGATTAATGAATCTTTCTCCTCTTCTGGTGGCTTAGTGATGTGAGCTCTCTTGCCCTGGGGCTAGGTCTGTACTGCAGAGGGGTAGACTTGAAAGGGACCAACACTATGGACTTCCAGCCTTCACTGTGGATGCCAGGGCATATGATTTCAAGGTTTAGTCCATGGTGTTCTTTTGCTGATGTAGTCCCTCTCCCTATACCCTGTAGTTAGCCTATGCCCAATCATGAAACCTAGCATACTAGGCTGATAGGCTAGCTTTCTTCTGTGTGCAGTTTTGCTTCCAGTTCCATGAAAATCAACTTTCTCTGTCCACTCTTCAACTTGTATTCAGCAGGAAAGTCCCCTCTTACCTTCTTGCACTGTGTTTTTGATTCTTGTCATTTTGAGGTAGTTTTTACACATTCGTTTAGAAGAACTGTCAGAGTAGTTTAGGTTTTCATTGACACAACGTCACCTTCTTGGCCAAAAGAACCTACTTCTACAAAAAATATTTATAGCTGTTCTTTTTGTTTAACAAAGAATTAGAAATTGAGAGGATGTTCATCAGCTGAGGAATGACTGAACAAAGATTGTTTCATTTTGGTGATGGAATACCATTTTGCTATAAGAAATGATGAGCAGGATGGTTTTAGAAAAAAAGCTGGAAAGATTTACCTAATATGATGCTCAATAAAATAAACAAAATAGAGAAAACATTGTACACAGAATAGCAGTATTATACAATCATCAACCGTGAAAACTTGGTTTCACTCAGCAATGAATGCTGAGTGGGATGATCCTGAAAGACTTATAATGAGGAATGCTCACATACAGAGAAAGAACTGTTGAAGTTGGATGGATGTGGATCATAGCATATTATCTTTCACAACAGTTCATCTATGGTTTTATTTTGGGGTTTTAATTTTGTATGAATGTGCTCTTACAACAATGACTAATAGGGCAGTATGTTTTATATGTTAATAAAAATATATTTTTTTAAAAAGTAGATGGATGACAAAAATTTCTTATGACCGTTGGAATGTAATTTGAGTTTCTATGTATGAATTATTATCCAGAAGAATATAAAAAGAACATTATTAGGTGGTTACAGTGAGATCTATAAATAAATTCATAAAATGTCAATAATAAAATGGATGGTTTTCCAAGGCAACTCCTATGTGTCTCGACCTCTTTCCAGCTCCTTAAAATTTGTAATTTTAAACACTTTTCTCTAATATGAAATCCACCCTACTTTTGAAGGTCAATGAAGATATTTCCATTCAGTTACCACTTAATCCTGTAACTGAATTTCTGAAGACTAGCAGGTTCAAGAAGCCTGTCTCTTGGTTCTTTAGGTATATTTCTTAAATCTTGTCTTTTCCACAAAGAATATTTGGAGATGTAATCAAATGTTTCCTCATGGAATAAAAATACTGTATGTCCATTTGAATCTGTAGCATTTGTGATTTAAAAGACTTAATATTATATGAGTCTTTTTTCCATGGTTCTAGAATGTAAACTAAAAATATGCATATTAAATACAGAAAATATCTCAAGTAATAAACAAATTATGATTCTACATTAATCTGTTAGAGTAAACATTATACAATATAAATTACCAACATATTTTTGAATTTATCTGAATATATGCCATACCCTCAAATCAAGATTCAATTGCAAAGATAAACTTTTTTATTGTAAATCATTAGTGTCATATTCAAATAGAAATGGATCTCTATGTATAGCATGTTGATTTGGTAATTGGCATATTAATATTATGTTGATATGTACTTTTATTTACTTTCCAAATCATGTTCAATTTCATTTTCATATTGTTGCCACTGCTGAGAATCTAAGAAATTCTAACTTTTTGGGCCCCACAGGCCTCCATTTGGATATTTCTAGTGTAAAAAGGGATTATACTGAAAAAATAAAAACAGAATATTGCCAAAATAATTTTATTTCAAATGGAGTTGAGACATAAGGACAATTAAGACACATAGAAGAAAGGGTAATCAGGACAGATTGACTAACTGGGTACACATTTGAGTAGAGAGGGGAAAAAAAAAACAAGGGAAAAAACAGGACCCATGAAGCCTGATAGTGAATTCCAACCTTGAACCCCATCTCTTTATTGAAGATATGTAGAAACCAGAGATAACAAAAGAAAATTATATTGCCACACAGTTGTAAAATTATAGATTGATCATATATTTTTGAAGTGATTTTATGCTAGAAGTTTGATCCTCTTATTTTGTATTCAGTTATAATTCAGAAAGCAGTTTTATTTTGTAACTCCACTCTGTATTTGATCTAAAAACCCAAGGCTCTTTTCTTTTTCTATGTGAAGAAGCTCTTGAGTTCAAAAGTTCCCCTTTTTTCTCTCAGAATTTGATTCCAAAGGGTTAAGTTTTCCACAACTAATGTTAAGTGAAGAGAAACTCAAAGTTTAGATTTAGAAATTCACTTTTCTCATAAAACATTATAATTCTGGGGGGATTATTATCTCAGCCATACTTGCCAATCATCCCTGATAAGGAAAGCTTTTTATTTCAAATAACTTTAGTCTTTGATAAATTGAATGATATCTCTGTACCATCCTTGAAAATAAACTGGCTAACCAGGTTCTGTATTAAGATTCCATTTTTGTAAGTTTTAGGTGTGCTCATCTACTTCTCAGGTATCTGAGTCTACTTTCCTGGGTTCAATATCAATGTCCTCAAAATACTGCTCGCTCCCACAAATTCTCAAAAATATTCCTTACAGATTAACACATATGGATTTCATTCCCAGGATTTGCCCAAAGTTAGAGGTAATAATTCATGATGTTTCAAATTCTGCAAACAATGTTCTTTTTTTATTTGTTTTATGCTATAAAATTAATTGCATCTTCAATTCTGAGTCTGGCCAGATGTAGTACAATTGATAATTCTTTTATTCATAGGTTTTTTAAGAATTTTATTAAGAAAGTTATCTTATTTTGGGAATTGTTTATATTTACCTTTTGTAAAAATTGACAAGACAGAAGTAAATATGAGAAAAATGAAGAAATAAATGAAAATGTATTTATTCATGTGTCAACATTTATTCATATCTGTTCATAGATAAGACTTAGTAGATTTATGAATTGTATTTATGGTAGGGATGATGGGATTTCTGTTGCTGCTGTGATGATAATGATGATATTAGAATTTATTTCATCACTCCTATTGGGAAAATGGAAATATAAAGGGATTATAATTAAGATGTGGTGGAATAGATACTTTATGTTTCCTAAATCCACTGTGATTGATGTGAAGGTCTGACATACTGAAATGGTAGACAATTTTCATTTGACAATACTGTATTTAAATTAGTATCCTAATCTTTATTATAAAATTCTTTCTACAATTCTGAGAAATAGATGGAGTAGCAAAAGGTTGTAATTTTGGCATGCATTGATTCCATAGTGATGTTCAGATTGATGCAGAGCGAAGAAGAGACCCCTTGAATTCAGAAACTATATGATTAAAAGATATATCAAAAAATAATCAGAAGAATTCATATCAATGTTTCTGAAAATACTTTAGTGTCCTTGTTACCTATAACTAAAACAAGGTAATCAAAGGGATTGTGATTGAACAACATTATTTGATTTAAATGGAAACAGAATTAGTAATGTTTAGGCTTATGCATTATACTGATTTTTTTCCTAAAGGCACTTTAAGTTATCACAATATCAGTTAAATCACAAAACAATATATTACCAATTCCAAAAATAATTAAATCAAATAAAGAAGGAAACATATACACACCTTGCCGTATTCAAGGAATAAATGAAAGGAGAGACATACTTAATGAACTACTAAAATCAGGAGAGAAAATTAAAATTAAAAAATGGGTGAAGAAAATAAATTTTGTTTACTATAAGAAGATTATACTTAATAACTGGGTAAATAAATATAAAACTGCAGTCTCAAATGATTTTAATAGTAAACTGATATAATTAGACTAGAATTTTTAAATGACATTTTTATCTTAAAAATATAACATAAAGATCATGATTGATGACAGGAATTTTAAGAAGGCCATATATACCAAATAACAATTTTTTAAAGTCTGTATATGATATTGTCATGAAGAATGAGTTACTATAATCACATACATTGTGATGTAAACCTGATTCCAACTTTCTTCACAAATGATATCAATATATTATACTAAAACAAAAGAAAACAAAAAATTATTATGACATCAGAAACCCTTCCAAGCAAAGAAAAATAAGAAATCTATGTGAAAGGTCTAGAAATGTTTCTCTTTCTTTTCTTTCTCTCCCTCCATATATATATATACATATATATATGTATATACATATATATACATATATATACATACATTTATCATATTTTATATATAAATACACGCTTAGAATATGCATATACATTACATTTTTATAACTCTACCATGCAAATATGTGTGTACATGAATGCATATAAACATATTAATGAATGCATACATGTAAAAGTTCTAAGGAGCATGAAGAAGATAAAGAAAAAGTTGCTTGGGAACAAGAGATTTTGCATGTTCCTCTCAGGTATTAAATTTATTTTCATAAAGCACATATGAACATCCCTTTCCCTCCCTCAATACCTCCCTCTATTTGTATCTCTGTATCTGTGTTTCATGTTCACAACCACAGTACCTGGCACACAATAGATATTTAAATAAGGTTTATTTATTATTGTCCAATAAAGATATGAGCAGATTCTTCATGGGAAGAAATCTGAGCTAACTATATTAGAATATGACCTAGATCATGAATAATGAAGTAAATATAACCATGAGATCTTACCTCTTGCTCATTTAATTGGTAACAATGACAAAAAAGGAAGAGATACAGGGGAATAAGTAAATAATTAAATTGTTGAGACATCATGAAAAAAATTGAATTTTTTAACAAAACAGCCTTTCCTTTGGACACATGATTCCACTTTGCAGATCATACATCAATGATATCAAGGAAAAAAATTATTCATGCTGAAAGAGAAAAACTGTCTCCAAAAGGAGATAGTTTAATGGAAAGGACTTAGAGGGATTGGAAATGGGAAAAAACAAACAAACAAACAATTAGCAACCTCCCAGGGCCTGTGAAGCACAAGCTTTGCAATTATTAAAAAAAAAAGTTCATTGAAGATATGGAAATTATAAAATGAAGTCTTAAATCTACACAATGATAACTCCTCCCACCAATCTATACTCCCTCTCACATGGTTTGCTCTTCTTGTCTTCTCAAGCCCTTCCTATTCATTCCTTGATATTATCTAGACTCCAAAAAGCAATCTGACTACCTATATGCTACAGATTGTCCTTAAAAGTCTGAGGATGCAGGACTCACAGATTTACTGAGTCCTTACCCAAAGCCTGGGGCTGGCTTTCCAGGTAAAACCAAAGCCCCAGGTGACAAAACCCCTGGATTTACCTTAACCAACTTGTTTCTGATTGGTTGATCTCTGACACATTGATCTCTGTAGTTCAGGAAAAGGCAGGTCTCCTCCAAGGCAGTTCTCCAACCCAGGAATTTCTTAATCTTTCCACAAGATTAGACTTTTCCCAGGGGATGCCAGAGCAAAGATCCTCCTTAACAACTCAGAGGAAACCCACATCAGGAGAAACTGTTAAACCTAGTAAATTCCCAAGATCCTTCTCTCCTTCCAAAATCTTCCAGGGTTTGTGTCTAAATTTTCCTTCTTTCTTCCTAAAGACAATTCATGCATTTTTCTCTATCCCTAATCACTTATCCTTACAATCCTCATGAATATGTTCACCAATTGGGTGATAGTTAAACAACCTATAGCATATGAATGGCTTGGAAAGTGGTTGCACCATAAGAATGAAAAAAGGTTCTGTTTAGGAAGACTTGCATGAACTGACAGAAAGAAGCAAACAAAATTGAAAATAATAATTAAAAAATCAACTGTATAGAAATTAAAAATCTAGATCAAAGCCTTGAAAATCCATAACTCTATGCAAACCAATATGAGGAAGTTCAGAAAGTATCAAAGACCACCAAAACAGTTTTAAAATTACATATTGAATTTGTTAAAATATTTCTAAAGAATCAAACTATAAATAGAAGTTTGTTGTTTTGTACACAATCTTTTTACTTTTTCTGTGCACATAAGAAGGAAGATTTTTTTAGTGTTTGTTAAGTGCTATGATTGTTTTTTAAAGAACAACTCATAATTGATTCAGTATATATATAGAATTATTTCTTTATAAGCACCACATTTATTTAGCGTTTTGATTATTCCAAAGCTCCTGACTCTGTTAGACAATAATAGCTTGAAAAAACATCATATATGATATCAAATAAGAAAAGTTTCCAATATTTAAACTATATTAGAAATAGAGTGATGTAAGCAACAATTTAAATAAACCATCAATTTTTAGGACTACAATTTAGATGCATTATTAGTTTAGTTTTTATTACAAAATATATTTCTCCTCAATAAATCTCAGTAACTGAGTTTAACTTTCATATTGAAGAGTAAGCCAAAATAAAACATTTTGCTAATCAGTCTCTAAGAATTTAATTAATATTTCTACCAAGATATATATTTTATAAAGATTCTTAGAAAGGGTAGGTTTAAATCTTATCATTTCTCTAAGTAACCTGACCATGAGTTGCCTAGTCTGCCAGTCCCTTCCTCTTTCCTCCTTACCTTCCTGCTCTGTTCCCATGTTTGTTCAAAAACAAAAAACCTAGAAAAGATCTGCCCCCTCACTTTTATTGATGTATAACACATACACAGATGAAAAATTTGGTGTAACTGTGTTATGTGATGAATGTTGGTGGACAGGCTACTCAGGAGGGGGAGGGAATGAACTACCTTGACACAACTTGATGTATTTGAATAGCATCAAGCTTTATGATCACATGTGAAAACACAGGTAGGCAAAAATACATACACATGTGCACAAATCAAAGTATTGATTTCTTGGAATCATTTTCTCCAATCTGATCAAAATATCATTAGGACAATTAAATTATTATAGTAGTCAAAGGAAAGATAGAAACTGAAGGCCAAAACTTTGAAATTTAAGCAGTATAAAATTGAACCAATAGATGAAGACAATACCTAAAAAGTCCTTGACCTTCTCTTGGCAATGCAAAGATAAAAAACGTCCATGAAAAATAATGTTACATTGTATGTGACATTATACACTGGCATCCTTAAATACAAGTCCAGGGTGAAGAATAAATTTGAAGCAATCAACAACAATCATGCAATATCAGGCTTAATGTACTTTTGTTTTCATAATTTGGAAATGCACTGTAAGAGATTTTGATGTATACTACTAAAACTGCATAAAATTGTAGTTAATTAGACATATCACTCTAAAGCAGTTATAAATAAATATTTTTCAATGGTAAAAATGAAGAAATAACAATATGAATTAAGATAAGAATTGAAGAAGCATAAAGATAATCAAAGTGGGGGACAGTTACAAATCCTTTGACAATACTTCTTGTAACAACTCACTATCACTCATTGAGCAATATCAAAATTTGATGAATATGTACCATTGATTGGTCAAAGATAACTAAATATTGTGCATTATTGTGCAGAATCCATGAAATTGCTGAGATACAAGAATAGAATCAAAAGGTATTTCATTAGCAAAATCCATATTACTTCAACAAAGAAAGAATTACAAAGAATCTACAAAGAATTATTGGAAAATGACTTTCATCAATATTTGTTTGTAGAAATGGTGAAGTTAGGTATGGATGAGAATTCTGGACAAGATGTTCATCAACAGAAATTAAAGAAGGCTTATCCTTCAAGATTCAGAGTTGGTGATCAATTCATATCATGTATATTTTTTAGTTATTTTATTCATTTCACTGCATGTATTCATATTACATATATATATTTTTAACTCTAAGTTTAGTTGCAAATTTTCACCCTCTCTTCTATTTCCCCCTCCTTGAGATGTTAGGCAACTTAATAGCAACTATACCTTTGGAGTTAAGCAAAGCAAATTTCTATATTAGTCATGCTGCAAAAAGAAAACACAAAGAAAAGAATAAAATATAATTTTTAATGTATGGTTCATTCTGCAAGCAGAATTCATTAATTCTTTTCCCAGAAGTGGATATCTTTTTTTTCATTATGAATCCATTAGAATTTTCCTGGACCATTTTAATGATCAAAGTATGTAAGACTTTCACAAATGATCATTCTTATGATATTGCTGTTATTGTGTACCATGTTCTCCTGGTTCTGAATGTTTTAAATGAGTTCATATAAGTCTTCCCAGGTTATTCTGAAACCATCCCTCCCACCATTTCTAATAGCACAATAGTATTCCATTTCAATGACATACCACAACTTATTCAATGTAGGGTATGTTAGAAAATAACAACTGGTATGTGAAATATCATAGCAGGTCATACATATTTGTTGTCTCTAGACCACCTAACAAAAGAAAGACACCAGTGACTGGAATTAAACATCAAATTCTTATTGATGGTCATGTACTTAGAAACAATAAATTCACTCACCCAAATATTCCTGAATAACAAAATCAATACAATCTACTGGAGCCAGAGTCTTGTCAGAGACTAAAAAGAATAGGGAATAGAGGATGAGGTACATATTACAACCATCCTTCTGTCAGATCCTAGAATTTTACTGAGGATGCTTTGAGTCATAAAAGAAGATAATTTTACATCCTATCAATATTGCCACTTAACTAGGAACATATTTTCCCATCTGTGAAAAGATTCAAAGGAAAAATACAATGTAAAATAATATGATTAAATATTTTTAGTGCATTCCCCAAGAATGTGTGTAAATAAATGTTTAACAAAAGAGGTTTTCTGGAATTATGAGGTAGAGAGGTGCAGGAGGCAGAGACTTATGCAAATATACTTTTAGTCTCCATAATTAACACTTTCTCAAATACATGCAATAAATAAAACTATGAATCAAACCTCCATTTCTGAGAAGTAAAAGTTCATATAAAAAAATTAAGAATTTCTTGGTTAGAAATGACTCTAGAACAACCCTGGCCTTTCTTTTTTCTTCCTTTTCTTCTGTCTACTTGAAATTTCAGAGCAGTATGAACAGATAAATATATTCAACAATCTTGTGCTTCACAGGGACTGAGTCACATTATAGCCCCACATCCCTAACCTACTCTACCAGGTTACAAATATAACTTGGTACAAGGATGAGATATGCAATCTTCTCAGCCCCTAACAGATTCCCCCTAAGCTCCTTCCCCCCTCTCTCCTTCATTAGCTTCTTAACAACATCCTTTCCCAACCTACTCATTTCAATTTTGTATCATCTAACTCTAGTTGTAGAAAAGAACCAGCTTTGAATTTCCTTAACACCCTCACTGAGTGACTATGGAAAAAATCAATTAACTTCTCCATTTTTCAATATCATGTGATAAATAGATAGAACACTGGACCTAGAGATAGGAAAACCAAATTTAAAACCTAGTTCAAGCAGTTCCTAGCTTTTTGACCCTGAGCAGGTCAATTAACCTGTTTAAGTCTTTAAGTTAAGTAAGGTCTGTTTAAGTTTTCTCATTATAAAATATTTTCTCATTATAAAATATTTGACAACAATAATATCTATTTCTTAGGGTTGTTGTGAGGATCAAATGAGATAATGTACATATACAACTCTAAAAACCTAAAGTTGTTAAGATTAAAATTTAGTCCAAACTGTGGCAGGTAAAAATTACTTTCTCTCTGCTAGAAGTATTATATTTTTATGAGGTTTATTAAGGATTAAGAATTTAAGAAAATACAAGTAAGAAAGCAGGTGCCTAGGTGGGCTGAGAGGCCCATTCCACCTCACCTACATCATGAGACGTATGTCTGCTTGAAGCAGAAGTAGGAAAGAGAGCCGGTCGGCTTTATAATCAGTTTAAATAGAAAAATTTTTTATCTCACCCAAGTGAGGATCTCAGTGAGATTACAAAGCATTATGGGAAGTGGCCAAGGACTTCTGAGGATTGGAGTCCGGGGTTCAAATCTCCATTTTTACAAATGATATAAAGTGATATAAATACCCAGTTTTATGACTGGTACTTCTTTATACTAAACATTCATATCATTGTCCATATTTATTCTTCTGCTGTGTTAGCTTTCTTTGTTTATTTTGGGGAGATTTTGCTCTCATTGCATTCATGAATATAGACTCTTTTAGGAGGAAGTGATCCCTATAGGATATCTTGAAACCAGTCCCACCCAATTAAAAAAGTCTCCTAAAAAAGCCTTAAACTTTTTTTTGGTTACATATAAATTGACTCCAAGTTGATGTCAAGAGTGTTTGATTTTACAAATGAAACACTATTTTTTGCAATGAATGAAAGACAAACTATTTTTAGAAAAAAAAGATTCTTCCTAGTTACACCATCCTGTTTTCTACCAAGATACCAAATGTCCTTTCTGATTCCTTATAAATTTATGAGAGAGGCAAAGTGGCTACTAGCTGTCTCCACAGTGACACCTTGACAATAGCCTAAGAAAACATTTTTACTTAAGCACCTAATGGATTTGCTTTCTGAACAAAACCACTAAATAAAGAAAGTGCCAGAAATAGAAAAAAAAACATTCATTTTGGTGCTCAGCTCATTGCAATCTGCATTGGCCAGTATTCTGATAAGTGATTTAGCTTCATGTTTAAAAGAGTTCTACAATTAGATTCTTTCACCTGAATTTGTTTTGCTTTATGAATTCTGAACACCTTTAACTTGTAGTTTTGTATAAATATTCTCAGAAGAAAAATCGGGCCCTTTTTTAAATTAACAAATGAAATCTAAATCTAGATTCAATGCCCATTTACCCTAATAAACTGTAATGCGTATCATGATTTAGGAGAAGAATGCAGCATGGGAGAATATAAAATACACTGTACTGTATTCAGCATCTGATAGGTAAGTATCAAATTTCTAGATTTCCGCTTCCCATGTGATATTGGCTACATTATCTTCATCTTCAGATTGAAGTCATGGGACTAAATAACATATATAGTGTTTCTCAAGTCTGGTTCTCAAAGACAATAATGTAAGAGGGAAATTAGGAAATCCAAGGAGGTAGTATAAGAAAGGGTATTGTGTAATAGTACAAAAATATGTACTGACCAAATGGAAATGTGGGTGAGATGAAGCTTCATTCAAATTACTGGTCGTAAATCATTTATTTGAAATACCTTTAATACGTCCTTGATGTAGTTTTATGATGTATAACAAAATAAAGTAAAATGAATATAGATGTAGGATATAGCCATTTGAAATACCTTGAATAGGTAAATGGCATAGCTTCTGTATGGAGACCAATGTTGCTGGTTCTTAGGCTACTTGCTAGGAATAAATTGCAAAATGACTAGAAAATAGGGGTAGGTAGGTATCTCAGTGGATAGAGAGGCAGGCATTGAGATGGGAGATCCTTGATTCTAATGTGGCCTCAAACACTTCCTAGCTACACATCCTGGGCAAGTTACATAATCCAATTTGCCTATTCCTTACTGCTCTTCTGCCTTAGAACCTCTATTTATTATCAATTCTAAAAGAGGAGGTAAAGAATTTCCAAATGACCAGAAAGTTAAGAATTTCACAGATTATGAGGGTATTTAAAAATCAGGCTATTTTATGTATGCTTCATGAAGCAATATGATGCCACTGGACTTTATTTAATATTAATTTATTTAATTATTAAAAATAAATTTATTTAAATATCACACTTAGAGTTTAGGAAAATCAATTTTACATTTGAGTAAAGGATGAATTTTGCTCAGGAGGCAAAGAATCAGGAAAATCCATCTTCATGAATTTGAATCTAGACTTAAGACACTACCTGCTTTGTGGCCCCAGGTAAGTAACCTAATCCTGTTTGCCTCAGTTCCTCCTGTGTAAAATGATCTTAAGAAAGAAATGGCAAACTACTCCAGTGTCTGTGACAAGAAAATTTTAAAATGGGGTAAAAAAGATTAAGATATGATTACAAAAACTAACAACAATAACAAAGCATGGGTCATTGTGAATAACTTGAGGTAGCATATTAGCAAAGAAAAAAATTGAGAGAAAATATATAGTAGAAAGTCCCAGGATAAAATTTCAAAAAATAATATATTTTAGTACAACCAGAATTCACGGATTCACAGAATTTTACTTTGAAGGGATTTCAAAAGTCATGTAGCCCAATTAATATCTGAATGGAATCCCTGACAGAAAGTGCTCATCAAAAGATTATCCTGATTCTTTGCCTGAAGATTTACAAATGGGGCTTTTCTAAGAAGGCCATTCTGACTTGGGGATCAATTTTATTTGATAGATATTTTTCTACTAACATAAAGTTTAAATTTTCTCTATGCAAATCCTCATTTGATATAGATTCAAGGACCTTTGTCACCTTATTCACCCTTACCTGAAAGTTATCCAGCTTATTTATACCCTAATATGGTCATCATACATCTAGATAAAGAAAAAAAAATACTGCATTTTAAAATATTATTAGAGTTCTTACTCTAGCCATCAGTTTATTGAATATATTCCAGGTTATTTTTTTGTGTTAGTTTTCATCTCACTAGCTTCATGAATAAAATAAATCCAAAATATTCCTTTTTTAAAAGCCACATATAGAAAGTACAGATTTGAAATAGCTAAGAATTTATCAATAAACAAAAATCTGTTTAAATTTACAGAAAGTCCCTTTTCTCCCAAATGACTATTGTAGAAATATCACAGAAGTATTGTGACTTGTAGAAACCATATTAAATACATGTTTTTCCTAGAATCATAAAAGTGAAAATACCATAAAAAGACAGCCCAGTTGAAATGCACAGAGAAATAAATATATCAATGAAACCATGAGTTAAAGAATCAGGTTTACAATTCTTATCATTTGAATAATTCAGTCTCTAGCAAATTAGAACAACTGTGAGTTGAGTTACCTATAAAAGTGACTAATATGAAGAAAAGGAAAATGATAAATTTGGAGGAAAAAGTAGAAAAACTGGGTCATTGATGCATTGGTGGAGTTGTGAACTGATTCCACCATTATGGAAATCATTTGCAACTATGCCCAAAGGCCTATAAAACTGTGCATACCCTTTAATCCATTAATACCACTAAAAGATCTGTATCCCATAAAGGTTAAACAAATAAAGGAAAAGGACCCTTTTGTCCAAAATTATTTATAGCTGCTCTTTTTATGGTAGTAAGCAATTGGATTGAAAACTTGAGATAAGCCCATTGATTGGGGAATATTGTGATACGTAATTGCAATGGAATTATATTGTAATATAAGAAATGACAAATGGGAAAATTTCAGAAAATCCTAAAAAAGATTTAAATGAACTGATGTAAAGTGAAATTAACAAAACAGAACAGTATACACAGTAAGAGAAATATTGTATGATGAAAAATTGTGAATGATTCCTATATTCTTGGCAATACAATGATCTAACACAATCCCAAAGGGATTATTATGAAAGATACCATCTTCTTTCAAAGAATAAGCTAATGGAGTTTGAATGCCCATTGAAACATACTTTCACTTCCTTTCTTCTTTTTTAAAAATTTATTTAAAAAATCATAATTATGGAAATATATTTGTAGAAGAAAAGAATAATTTTAAGTGTTACCATTTAGCAGTTTGATTAATATGGACAAGTCATTTATTTATTCTAGTTTTTAGTTTCCTTTCCTAGATAAGGAGGTCTTTAGACTAAAGACAAGTTCAATTCCATTCTAGCATTAAAGGCCACTAATCTAGAACTTCTGAGGGCAGATTTGCTATAGTAGTATTATTGGCACAATTAGAATAGCCAGCTTTTATATAGATATACACTTTGCTTCTAAATAGGTTTTATAATAACTGGTTAGTCACTTTATGAATGTCAGTTTATGGAATTGAGTTTTCCCATCTGTAAGATGGAAGATTAAACAACCTAACTAATAATAATAGTAATTGAGACACTCGCCTGCGAATTCCTCAAGAAAAGAGAAAGGATAGTAGATTGGATTCCGAGGGGGGCGTGACAGAGCCAGGAGATGGAAGAATTGAGTCAGAAACCAGGCCATATTGATTTTAATGGAGCCACAGCAACTCCGCCCACTGGAAATCTCAAAGCAAGAACCATCCAGTAGTCCAGAATTAACCCCACACTGGTCAGCGGAATGATATAGCTTAGCTGAGAAGTTAGCCTAGGTTCTTTAAGCTAGTTGTCAAACAGGAACCTTATGGCTGAGAGAATAAGGTATAGATAATAGGATGAATTAGAAAGAGCTAGGTATTAGCATTGGAAAAGGAAAGGTGTCTGGCCAAAGGCCAGGTCCCAGGTGAGAGAGAGGAGAGAGAAAAACAGTGTTAGGCAAGGCATGAGATCCAAGAAAGAGAGAGGGAGGTGCCTGTGGCTACTCCTTTTAATCTCTTTGGTATGCAAATATACACAATACATAGGGATGGTTATCATTGGTTAAGGACAAGGTATAGGTGTGGTTTTTCTTAGCCAGGTGAACACAAAGAAACCTGATTTCGCACCTAACCTGGGGGCAGCTGGGATCAAGGGTCAACTGGCTTTACTAGCCATGTGCAAGACTGAGCATGCTCTCTTCTAAGACAATCTTTACATTCTAACTGTTCCCCTTGTCCATAGATAGGTGTGGACTGCTACAGTAATAATAATAATAATGACAATGGTAATATTGTTTTAATTATATTTTATGGTTAGTAAAATACCTTATATAATCTTATTTGGGTCTTTCCACAACTCTAAGAGTTAGATATTAATATTATGGCAATTTTACCTATAAAAAACAAGTTAATGAAGCATAAGCAATTCATCAAGGGTTGCAACGCATCTAATAAATGAATGACTTAAGATATGAACTCATGTCTTCCTAAATTCAAGTTCATCATTTCATTAGCAGACTTATAGGACAATTATATAGTCTCATTCTAAAACATTTCACTCTATCATACTTTCATATAAACATTTACTTCCTTTGTCTAATTTTTCAGCTTTTGTTCATTTGTTTAATTAGTAGGTATTGTATAAATGGATATTTTGAGCCTTTGGATTTCATCCCCCAGAAGTCCCTTAGTTTTTCCCAGGGTTCCATTTTCCTGCACCCCAACATTGTTCATGATTGTACTAAAGTGGCTGTAACTCCTCCCTTGTCTTCTTTTGAACCTGTGACTGGGCTGAAGTCAGGCAGTTCTTTTGTTTTAATTGTTGTCAATAAAACTTTATAACATATGATATTTAGTTATTGATTATTAATTAAAAAGCCCACAGTTTGGATTACTATGAAGGGATTACTAATTCTCAAAAACATTTTTTTTTTATCAGATAGCCTTACAGTAAAAATAGTAAATTCACCTGGTTTCTGCCCACCAAGAGGATTCATGGCAGGGTGTGCCTGCACTCCAGCCCCACCCTGCCAGGTTTTCTCACTGCTCTCCACCAGTTTGGAGCCTCCTTTTGCTGAGACCAGACCTGCCAGAAGAAACTGCCAATCCCAGCCATTTTTTCCACAGAGGGTGACATATAATAATCTTTCCACCTCAATCCCTTTCCACACACCATGTGTGTGTTTCTAGTCTGCCATAGCCATTTTTCAGCATGGAAAAAAAGAACCCCAGACCTTCTAATTTTCAAGCAGATTTTTTAAAAATCTAATCCTGGTTTCCTAGTTTAGAAGGCTGTTACTAAAGGTTTTTTCACAGGGAGGGCAGTTAGTTCTAAATCTACAGATTCAAAGTCAGTTTTGGGGAATAAGCCTGATTTTTTTTCCTTCTTTCTCTGGATTCAAAACCCCATTCAGCGTCTTAGGAAAAATTCTATGGTAAAGCAAGCTTGAAACTGAAACAATTTGAGTTGGTAGAGCTAAAAAGTGCAGTTTGGATCTGCATAATTCTTTTCCTGGGACTTTTTATTTTCATTGGAGGTTTCCCACTTTATTTCCTTCTCCTCAGGTGTATGCCACAAGCTAAGCTGCTTACGTTACAAAACAACCTGAAATACTTTGACAAAGTTCTAAAGGTCCTAACTGCTCTCAACATGCAGAGTGGAAATTCTAACCTGTGCTTCTATGAGGAAATTCAGGACAATGAATGAGGACAAACAAAATCTAAATGGATAATGAAATACTGGGGGAGGGAAAGGAACTTTAAAAGAGATCTGGAAGTTTCTTGCTAACTATTTTGAGCTTATTCTCTACCTATAATAGTGAACAAGTCTTTTGGGATTCGTGAAAAGGATTTTGACTGCACTGCCTATCTACACTTCCTCATTGGTTTATATTATTGTATTTACTGGTTGCTTAAGGTTTAATTTTTTAAAGTTTATCTGTATTAATCTAGTAATTCCACAATACTGAATCATGTTAAGCTACGATGTTTTGCCTATGTTGATCTTTAATTTCTACCTTTACCTCTGCTGAAGAACAAAATATCTCTGTAGAAGCCCATGTAAATCTTGTCCAAACCCTTGTCACTAGATCCATTGAAGATCACATGTTGCCTTTGTTAATTGTCACATAGATGATTTAAGGAATTTAATAAGCTAAGAATGTAATTGTAATTTTAAGGGGTATTCAGAAATAATTTTAGTAACTAGTAGTTTCTGAATGGATAACATAAATACATATATATATATATATAAAATAAAGAATGTATTTAAAGGTAGAAAAATAAAGAAATGTTCCTACCAAGGTACTTATATATATAAGGAAGCCAGAAAAGAGCTCGTGCAAAGCTCTTCATTTTAATTTACTTCTAGCAGAACAACCTAGATTTCTTGATGATGTTCTAGACCCAAATAAGTTTTACTTTGTTTAAAAATATGTTTGCCAAGGTTGAAAGATTTGCTACATTTGTAAACCTTGTGACAAATATCCATCAGTTCATAGATTTTTTTTATGTCATATAGCAACTTATATGAAATATGATAGTTTGCTATTTTAATTAACTGAGCTATTGTGAATTTTGGGCACTTTGGTACTTCTTTGAATATGCATTATTTACTGTGTTACTGTTTTATTCTGAAAATCATTTTGTACTCGCACATGGCTGACACAGTATGAACCATAATTGAAATTTGATCAATTTTAGGATAAGAAACTCGCTACCTCTCAGAATCTAGAATGTGCCATGAAGATAGATTCCTTCAGAGACCACATTCTGTACCAGAAAATCCAGAGTGAACTTTGGGATGTGAATTAAACTATGGGGGGGGGAGGTGGTTGAAATGCCCTTGTTTTGAATGTATACTCTTATGCTAAAGGGGACTGCCCCCAAATTGGCTTTTTGTCAAACTAGTAATCATTGGTTTTGTTCTCTTTTCCTTTTATCCACAAATTATTGTGATTTTTAACTTATGTTTCCATGATCCTTTTGGGGACACTGGTTTCCCACATATGATCATGAGGGGATTGTATAAATGAAGATTTTGAGCCTTTGGACTTCATCCCCCAGAAGTCCCTTAGTTTTTCCCAGATTTCCATTTTCCTGTGCCCCACATTTTGCTTGATTGTATTTAAGTGGCTGTAACTCCTCCCTCATCCTCTTCTGAATCTGTGATTGGGCTGAAGTCATGCAGTTCTTTTGCTTTAGTTATTATTAATAAAACTTCATAAAATATAATATTTAGTTATTTATTATTAATTTAAAACTCCACAGTACACAGCTTTTTTTCATTTATTTAATTAGTAAGTACACAGACATTCATTGACTATACCAAAATATGTGATTTGTTACAACCAATGGAATTAGACAAGAAAATTATGAATATAAATTAAAATCATAAAAAAATATTTGTTTTTCACTATTTTTTAGAAGGAGGATTAATTTAAATGCCTACTGTTAGGCTACAATTCAAAAGATAGTGAAGACTATAATCTTCATTTTCTGATCTATGCTGAATTTGCTAAGCATTCTTGCAATTCAAACCCAAGCATGCATCCTGTAGTATCTTATGAAAATAACTTAATTATTACTTGGAACTTATATATAACTAACATTGGAAAAAGACAGAAAAATCTTCTATACTTCAATATAAAGGAATCATGTTCTTGGAGATATATACTTTTATAGCATTATATATACTCTATATACTCTATACTTCTTTTACTTTATATTCTTTATAAACTATCTATATGGATTTATGTATCTATGTATCTATCTACTCTATATGCTTTCTCACTATAGAAAGCATATAACTATTCACAGATCTGTATAGATATGTGTATACAGTATACCTAAACATGTATGTGAAGGTAGGTGAAGACTTCCCTTTAGGGGAAGAAGTTGGTAAAACAGTTTCCTCTAATGGCAATAAAGACAACGGAAACTGAGACTTTGGAGTGCTAGGAGATCAATTAGACAATGAAGAAGTAAAGTTCATCTACTACATTAGGACCACTGCCAGTTCTCTGGACTTTTGTCTTGCCACTGAACTTCATTGATTAGATGTGAGAAAACAAAAACAAGAGCAAATAGGAAAATAAAGAATTAATAACTATTAATTCCTTCCTGATGCTTGTATTTAAAAGGTTTTTTGTTTGTTTGTTTTTTACATAAACCAGGTTGTAAGAAGTTTACTGAACTAACATCCAGGAGGGTAGTCAGAGTACAAATGCTAAATATTTCTTTATTCATTTTTTCATGAGAGAGAGAGAGAGAGAAAGAGAGAGAGAGAGAGAGAGAGAGAGAGAGAGAGAGAGAGAGAGAGAGAGAGAGAGAGAGAGAGATTGAATTTGAATTCTCCAAATTTACATCTCATCAGAAGGGTTAAAATATCTAAAATATAAACAATAGGTGTTTTTTTTGGGGGGGGAGGTACAAAAAGCTTTTCTTTCTTATTTTAAATCTGATTCCAACTATTTCCTAGTATGACAATTTATTTAGTCATATTTGTCTTAGTTCAACATATTTAAAAAATGCTAGGAAAAAAACATCAAAATATCTGATATCTTTGCTAAGAAAGCAAAAAAATAGGGTAAAACAAAGGTGAACTAGACTGAATAACAAGTATAAACTAGAGAATATATTTGGATTATTAATCAAAGGGACTACATAGAAGTGGGGAAGAGTATCCTAATAATAAGACTATTTTATTTATTTCAGGATATAATAGACATAATGAGAACCAGTAAAATATATGAATAAGAAATATAGAAGTTTAATGATGAAAGTTTTTGAAAGAAAATAAAGCATTTTATTCATTGAATAAATACTGATAGTTGTATCAAAATGTTGCATTTGTTAAAACTTTATCTAACATCAATTAAATTGGAAAAGATCTATCAAATATAATGATGGACATAAAATCAAATAAATATTTTTTAAAAGCATGATTATAAAATATGAGTTTACCAAAACTGTTATTTTATTATGTTTTTTTCCAGATTACATGTTGATGAAATTTTAAAAATTTTAATCTATTTTGTGATCTATATTCTCGTTCTCTCCCTCCCATTTCTTCTTTTCCAAGTGATGGAAAGTGATATGTTATAGGTTATATATGTACCTCAAGGAATTATATGGAAGAGTTTCCAAAAAAAGTCATTTGTTAATACCAGCCTGAGATGTATTAATAAAGATGAGTCTATCACATTTGTATCTTAAGTGGAAAGATGCTCAATGAACCTTGACTCTCTCTTTCTCATTGACCTGATAATGTGTTCTTTGAGCATTCCATGGAAGCTCCAGTTAATGGATATTTTGAAACAGATGTAGAAGAGTTGCATGCTGGGAGCTAATATGATGAAGTAAATACACTCAGCTCGCACAATCCATCCACACATATAAGAAAAGGAAATCTGGAACAAGTGTCCTTAGGGCAAGAAGAAAGATCAGCCCAAACAGCCTAGCATGTGTGAAAACAAGTGGATCTTGAAGCAGCCTATGACTCTGCCAGAAACAAAGAAGTTCCAGAATGGGAATGAACTCAGTCAGACATTCAAGATCTGACAATAATTTTTGTGTGTTTTAATTGCCTTTCTTAAAAAAAAATAAAAAGGTGCGTAAGCAACAATGTATAATAAACTGTGAGCTGTTTTAATTTCATGTTTTAAAGACTTTCTATATGACTTATGGAAAACAATTTTAATTTCACTCCATGTATCAGTACACCAATAATGTCCTCCCTCCTTTTCCTGCAGTATACTTTAGTTCAGTATTTTTGGTTTTAATAATTTTCAAATGAAAATATTTTAGTTTCAAAAACAGTCACATATTTTTATCAGCTAAATAGTATGATTATCTTTTTAGGAAGTTTGTTTCCTACAAGTACAGAAATTGTCCAGTTAGAAAACCAAAAATATCATTTATCCCTTTTCAAATTGTAATGGATATGAAAATAATTTACTCATTAACATTCCAAATACAGTATCTTCTCTCTAAATATCTTTTCTCTAATCCTTCAGAGGCTCACATCTTTTGCATGGTTACAAATACATACTTTTAAGCTCTTCAGTTACATATGGAATCTTGGAGAACATTAAATGTGCAATGGAATGAATAAAAATTTAAAACAAAGAAGAAAATAAGGTTCCATGTATCTGAGGACACTCCTCATTTCACCTGCTCCCTGCCTATCAGCTCAGTGGGAACACTTCCTCCCTCCCCTGTGTGGGGTAAAGTGTTGGGGGGGGGGTCATGTGCTTTGTGAGGGTGAGGCACAGAAGGTATATTGTTGAGTCTGTGATGAAAGTGATCCCCATGCTGGGGATAGAAAGGAGATAGGTTTGAGGACAGCATAGATAGTGTAGCACAAATCTGGAAAGGAGCAGGGTGCTCAGGCCACTCTCCTCCCTCTCTTCACATGTGCTTCTCATAACCCACACCCCTGAGTGTATGGGGAGGCAGGAGGCACAATTGGGACTCTGGGATGGGGTGGGGTGAGGCATGGCAATCAGTCTCTTGGGGGAGCAGACATGGTATTTGATTTAGGAGGTGTGCTATGGGTGTGGCCAGCACTCAGTCTCTATAATATTTAACATCATTGCCCTAGGCACATATCTTAGGTATGCATTCCTGCAACCCACTGAGAGATGAAAGGCTATTGGCTATTCTCTGCCTTGTTTAACCGAGTTGTGGAAAAACAATTTACTGGGTTTTGACCATTGCACATGCTACAGCTTCTTGGAGCCACAGATGAAAATTAACTGATAGGAAAATACCAAAAGTGAGTGAGCAGTCCTATATTCCTTTGACAAGTCTTATTACCAGAGGTACTAGTGTTCTCTGAACATCCCATGTACAAAAGAGAATAGAAAGGACCACTTTTAGAAGGGGTTACTTTGTATTTCCTAATATGTTTTAAAGGAAGTCAGCGAATCAACGAGTTAAATGAGTTAAACTGAGGAGGTAGTACATACTAAGTAAAAGAGATAGAATAAATATAAATGTGAATTTATAAAAATATAAAATATATAAATATATAAAATATATAAAAATATATAAAAAAAGAAAATTAGGACACTTCATTATTCATATTATCATTTACTCATTCAGTAATTGGATTTAGTGTGGGAATGATCTCAGCAAATTTTTTAAATAGGATTCTCTTTAATCATGATTATATAAACATATATATTATTCATATATAATTATTGAATATGTATATATTATCTTATGGTATTATTTTTTCACACACTTCCCATGTAGTCGACTTAAGTGGGATTGTTATTCTAGATAATATTTGATTTCCTGCCTTTGCCTCACATTTGTGGAATATCATTTCTCTTAATTTCCATTTCAGAGAAACTTTTCTTTTCTTCAAGTCTGAAATAGTGGGCCACTTCTTGTATGAAAAATGGAAGTGGTTTGATCAGACCATGTCTGGAATCTTCCATCTTAGTATTAACACTGTGTATTGGTTCCAAGGCAGAAGAGTTTTAAGGACTAGGCAATGGGGGTCAAGTGACTTGCCTAGGGTCACATAGCTAGGAAGTATCTGAGTCACATTAATGCAGGACTCCTATCTCTAGGCCTGGCTCTCAATCCACTGAGCCACTCAACACCCCCCTAAAATATCCTATTTTAAGAGAAAAAACACTACTTAAAGAAATCCAATTTTTAAAATATATTGTTAAAAGTATATATTGTCCCTAGAATGTTAATGTCCTTTAATTTTTTACTATTCTGATACTTGAAAAAAATTCATTAGGTTAAAAACACATTTCAAAAATTAAAAAAACTTATAAAAGACTCCTTTGTTTTTTTACTCCTTTTTCTTACTCATATGCTTAAAAATAATAATCCCATTTTTAAAAAAGTGAATGACTTATAGACCAAGTAATAAAATCTCTCTATAAAATGAATATGTATAATATTCATACACAATCACTAGATATGTATATGTTATCTCATAATATTATTTTTCACATACTTTCTATATATGGTCAACTTGAGTGGGACTGCTAATTCTATCTAACATTTGATCTCCTACCTTTGCCTCAAATTTGTGGAATATCATTTCTTTTAATCTCCATTTCAGAAAATCTCTTCCTTTCTTCAAGTTTGAAATAGTGGGTCACTTCTTGGAAGAAAAATGGAAGTGGCTTGATCAGACTACATCTGGAATTTTCACATAAAAAAAATAAAATTAGAAGGAAAACAGAGAACATGAAGAGGAGATTTACCAGAATAGTGAGGGATATTGAATTCATGCAATATAAAATTAGGTGACTGAAATGTGGAATTTTTTAATTCAAAGTAGAGAAAGGATATTACTTAGCTCTCTTCAATTATTTGAAAGTCTCTTGTTAGAGAAATCTGAATGGTTCACTTTGGCCAAAGAGGACAAAATTAGGAAAAATGGTGGAGGTTAGAATGACATGATGCAAGTTTCAGGACTGGGGGAGTGGTGTATAAACTCACCCAGTGATTATTTTTATCCAAAATGAAATTGAATACTTCAGGAGGTAGTAGGTACTACATCATTAATGTCTGGATGACCACTATTCTCCATAAACTATATTAAGCCAGCTGACAGTTGAAGTTTCTTTCAGCTCCCAAATTCTATCATTCTTTGATATATGATTATCTCCCTTTTTTCTTAGTGTTCTCTCTCCCTATCATTAATAACATTTTGCATATATTCTGCATTTGTTATTGTTCATTTTTCTCAAGCTAATAGGATGTAACTTTTTTAGAACAGAAAGTAGGAAGTAGGAATTTCTACTTTTTTTTATCCCGACTGCCTGTCTAATGCTTAATATATGTTTTAGTTGAAAAAAATATTTTCAAACAGAGAATTTTCTGAAAAAATAATGAAGCTATATACATGATAACATGTGAATTGTGTTCTCAATGGACAGGAGAAGGATGGGTGGGAGAACATTTTGAAGTAAAAAAATTTTTAAATGAACTTATATATTTTCACACATATATATGACAAGAAAATCATTGGCAATGGAACCAAACTATTTGTTCTTAAAATATGTTAATATTACATTTTATGCATTAATTCATCACATAAAAATTCAAGAAAATGTTCCTAATACAATTTTAAGCAGTTAAAAACTTTGAGGAAAAGTAAATAAAACCTGCAAATAACTGAAGTGTAAGGTTTCATGATTCTATGCAAGAAAATTCTGCCAAGATTATGTGTGTGGGGGATACTGTTAAACTTGGTGTCATTGAATGATCTGCTTTTTTGTTAATCTGAAGGATTTGTGGTATTATTTCAGAATGGCACAATTACTGTGAAAAATAATTTAAACAAAAGAATGATTTTTTTTATAGTGCACCAACAACAAAACATTTCCTCTGTCATCTGGATATGTGTCTGGGGCTGTTAACTTGCACTGAATATTTGAGTCTACATTGAAATCAAAGTTCCATGAGTGGTCCTGAAAATAGTAGACTTTTATCTTTGGCCATCAGAAGATTACTTGTTGTTCTAGTTTTATTTGGAGAAAATGCAAGATTTTCTAGGTTTTCTCTTGTCAGAGCTTTTGTGAGTTCAACTTACTAAGTCTATTGCTATTAAGAAACTAGAACAAATTGTCCTTTTATGGTAAGCTAAAAATTGGACTAATTTTATGTGTTTTAAAATAGACCATTACCATAATAACATCATTTTACCTTCTGTCTCTCCCTCTTTCTCCCTGTCTGTATCTATTCCTCTGTCTGTCTGTCTGTCTGTCTGTCTCTGTCTCTGTCTCTGTCTCTGTCTCTGTCTCTCTCTCTCTCTCTCACACACACACACACACACACACAAAGAAAAGAGATACACATTGTTAATATTTTTTTCTTCATCTTCACTATGAGGAACTAAAACATACACATTAGAGACAACATTGTAGTAAAAAGAAATATGCCTTAGGAATCTAAGTGAATTGAGTTTATTAACGTTTTCTTCTCTAGACTACTACAATACTTTAATTGGTTTTACTTCCTCAGATTTCTTCTTTTTCATATTCATCTTTTACAAATTCACAAAATTAATATTTCTAAAACATGTCTGACTATGCCATTTACCAGAATCAGAAATAGAGAGAGGGATGACGAGACAGAGACAAGGGTACAGAGAATCAGAATGAAGAATGGAAACAGACACAGAGACTGAGAAATAGACAGAGACAGAATTCAAGAGACAGAAAGAAAAAGAGACATCTATAGAGAAACAACTGTAGAGAGTGGGAGATGGAGAGATGGAGAGACAGAGAGAAGCAGAGTGAGCAATGTAAATGAACAGAGACTGAGAGAAAATGAATGAGAACCACACAGAATACAGAGAGAGAAATTCAGAGACAGAAAAACAGAGCATAAGAAACAGACATAAGAGCCAGTAATTGAGAGACAGAGACAAAAAAGGGGAGGCATTCAATTTTTAAATGATTTCTCTTTTTTTGTTTGGAGATATATAACCTAAATCATATAATTATTCAAAATCTTATAGAAAAATATGAGTGATTGTTTCTTTTTTATCAATAAGCCCAAGATAATTTCATATTTAATTCTTGTTTATAGATTATCTTTCAAAGCAAATGCTTCATTTGTTTCCTTCATTCATTTAACATAGTGAAAAGAGTTTCAAAATTATTTCAAAATCAAATATGACTCTTGTCCTCCTCTCTCCAGGGTGTGATTTGTTGGATGGAAAAAGAGAGAAAGAACAACACATCATAAATAGCTTTTTGATAAGTCTATATTATTATATGTGCAAACAAATCAACTAAATTTGTATGCCCAATTAGACAACAAATTATGTAGAAAATACAATTGCATAAGAAACAGGAGGTTATAGTCCCAGAGTCACACAGGTCCTTTTTTACCTTAAGTGTTTTTTGGTTTCTTTGTAATCTCTTGGAAGCTAAAAAAAGTGAAAGTTCAATTGTACATTTTAGTATAAGATATCACTTAGATGGGCAATTCAGTCTCAAGTTTTGTTTTATAAAGTTTAGACTAATAAAAAATGACTCCAGATATGCAAAGATAATTTTAAATCAACTCATGAAAGGAAATATTTTGAAATACTAAAATGCTGTACCAATATAGTAAGTCTTTGTTATACTATTTTAGGTAATTTTTCCCTTTCTTTTTTTTCTGAAAGAGCTCTGTTTATGTGAAATTTTAGCTATCTTGTTCAAATTTCACAATATTTCTTTTGTTTTCTGGAATTATTATTCTCAATTCAATTAACCTACTCATATCTTGTCACTATTCCTCATCTCACCAGGTATTATTACTATTTGTAATATCCTTCCACCTCCATTAAAAATCATACTCTCAGGGTGCATTTTTAACTCATTTGATTCATCCATTTTGAAGAGCCAGGGGAATGGTGTGGGGTGGCTCAACAGATTTCAAGGGCTTCTATCCAGTAGTGTGGAGCCAGAGGAACTTCTAAGGCCTCGGCCTTAGAAGTTAAAACAGCTGGGGGAGGGGTGGAGTGGGCTATTCTTAGACAGATTCACTGAACATCCAGTTTCATGTAAACATGTCCCAATTCATCAGAAACAGAAAGGTGGTTGATTATTCACAGTTTCAAGAATTTGATGATGCAGATAAAGATTATGGAAGAGATTCAGCCTCTCCCACTAAGAAAATCGAAGCATCACCCAGAGAAACTAAAAATAAGAGGAGGTCTGGAAAAAAAAAATCACAGAAAGATAGTTAGGACTCTGAATAAAAAATATGTGAGGACCGAGAAGGATGATTCACACTAGCCAGAAGACAATGAATATGAAAAAGATCACAAAAATGTTCACCAACAGCAGTAGGAAGCATCCAAAGCAGTTTCTAAGCAGAGAGAAATGCTCATGGAAGATGTGGGCAGTAAAGAACAAGAAGATAAAGAAGAGGCACCATTCCAAGAGAAAGATTCCAGGAGTGATAAAGACTTTCTACTGGAAGATGATGATGATGATGATGATGATAGTGATTATGGAAGCTCAAAAAAGAAAAAAAAAAGACCATGAAAAAGTCCAAGCCTGAAAGGAAAGAACTGCCCAAATACAGGCTAAAGGCTACAGTAACACCAAGTCCTGTGAAAGACAAAGTAGAAGTGGGCCATCTCATGACATCAAAAGCATCAAAGGAAAAGACTCCTTATCTGAAAGAAGAGGATGAGAAGCAGAAAGTACCTCAAGAAAAAAAAAAAAAAGGTCTGCTAGACCTCCACTAGAAAAGTCTGGAGATGGAGTCTAAAGATGAGGCCCATTATGGGAAAGATGAAAAAGTGATGGTTTGGGGAAGTTTCTTTATTACTTTTTTTTGTTTTTTATAAAAGAGGGGAAAAAAAGAAATCCTACTTAGGGGTAGAACATGGTTTTGTCCATGACTTGACTCATGGGGACACTATTATGTCAGTTTGACTGACTGGGATTAGACCCAAGAGATAATGAGACCATAGTAAATTAAAATAGAAACGCTTTAATAGAGGGAAAGGGTGGGGATGGAGGAAAGAAGTGGCAAGTGGAAGACTGATCACAGTAGAGGTGACTAGGGAGTCCCATCTGAGTGGGAGAATCATGAGGTTCTGTAGAATTAGGGGTTTTTAAGGGTAATAAAACTTGGGTTGTCCCTATTGGTTGTCTTTGAAGAAGGTGAGCTACTTGGATTAACTTCGTTGGATATATATATATATATATATATATATATATCCAATGCATCCAATGGCAACCTTTCTGTTGCTTAGGCTGGGGTTTGTTAATTTCCTGTTGCTTAGCTGGGGTCTGTTTGTTTCCTGTTGCTAAGTTGGGCATTTATCATATAAGGCTCATTATATAAGATGGAAGTAATCTCAAATAAAAAGCACTTAGATTAAGGAAAACTGGAAAAAAAAACTTCTGACAGAGGATAATATAAATCATATTTGAAGGAAACAATGAAATAGCAGTGAAGATGGTAAGCATTCTGGAAATTGAATGATAGTGAAAATGAGTAGAATCAGTAAAGTGTAATCAATGGTAAAGGGGCTAATGATCCTGCATCATTGAAAATAAGAAGGGTGTGCACTGTGCACAGGGCATTCAGGGAAAGCACCTTTGGTGTGAGGGCTTCCTGAGGAATTTTCAAGGCTGCTTTCCTTATTTGGTGTCTACCTGATACCAAATTATCACCTATGGCTATAAGAAGGTAGAACAGAAGTGGTGGCTAAACCCTGGTAAAACATTTAGCATTCAAGCTAAACCAGGTTGAAGGTAACTGAAAAATCTTCAAATAGGGAAATGAGTTAGAGGAGTGTTTGCCTAAGGAATGTAAAGATTTCCCCTGGTAGCGGGGTCAAATGAGACTAATTTGTTTCAATGTCCATGGAGGTAGAGAAAATAGGTTCTATGAAGCATTTAGATCTCGATTAGATAGCAAAGAAACCAAATTCATCCACTGCATCTCAAACCATTGCCAGTTGTCTTAACTTTTGAATTGCCACTGGAAACCAGTGCTTCTATAAGAAAGATTGAAGATGATGATTGTTCGATTCTCCTTCACTTAAAGACAATTTATTCATGAGCCAAAGGACATCACCCAGTGATGTCATTTTGACTCTCTTTGATTATAAATGACAAATATCAATCTGTGAATCCATCTGGCCCTGCAGAATTTTTCTTAGGGAGTTCCTTGATGGATTGTTCAATTTATTTTTTTGAGGTGGGGTTATTTAAGTATTCTATTTCCTCTTGTTAATCTAAGCATTTTATATTTTTGTGAATATTCGCCCATTTCACCTAAATTGTCATATTTATTGCCATAAAACTGGGCAAAATAGTTCTTAATAATTGACTTAATTTCCTCTTCAATAGAGGTGAGATTGCTCTTTTCCTTTTTGACACAGTTAATTTGATTCTCTTTCTTTTTTATTAGATTTACCAGTATTTTATCTTTTTTAAATTTTTTTAAAGTAACAGCTTCTAGTCTTGTTTATTAGTTCAATAGAATTTTTGCTTTCAATTTTATTAATTTCTCTTTCAATTTTAAGGATTTCCAATTAAGTATTTTATCTAGGGATTTTTAGTTTATTCTTTTTCTAATTTTTAAGTTGCAAGTCCAATTGATGCTTACTCTCTATTTTTCTGACATGGGCATATAGGAATAGAAAATTTCCCCTGAGTACTGCTTTGGCTATATTCCATAGGTTGGCTCTTCATTGTCACTCTCTTCAATGAAATCAGTAATTGTTCCTGTGATTTGTTTTTTGACCCACCAGTTTTGAAGAACTAGATTATTTAGTTTCTGATTAATTTTTAAATTTGTCTCTCCATGATCCCTTACTAATTATAAATTTTATTGCATTATGATCTGAAAAAGTTGCATTTATTATTTCTGCTTTTCTGCAATTATTTTTCAATGTTTGTAATGCCCTAATACAAAGTCAATCTTTGTATATGTACCATGGACTGCTGAAAAGAAGGTACATTCCTTTTTATCCCTGTTCAGTTTTCTCCAGATATTTTTAACTCTAAGTGATAAGATAACAAACTTGATACCACACTTAAAAGTAACAATTTCAGGAAGCAGAATATAGTTGATTTTAAAGGGTATTTGTTAAATTTCCAGTGTTTCAAAACAAGATCGTATACATTTCAAGGTACCTGACTCAAGGTGAATATTTGTTTATGTTGTCCTGAAGATATCCTTAGAATAAAACAATATTAATGCATTCATAAACTGACTCTACTCCAGGATTATCATGCCTTACTCCCTTCCTAGCCCTACAGTCTTTCCAAACTAACATTAATATATTTGCCTGGCATGCTCACTCACATCAAGACATCTTTGTACATTGTCTTATGTGTAACTAATGAGCTCCTTTTTCACTTTTGAATTTCAGAAGCTACACTTTTACTTAGAATTTGGTTAAAATGCCAAGAATTACAGGAGGCCTTTTCTAATCCCTTGATATTCAAAAGTTTTTTATGCATTGATTTTATTGATATTTACACAAGTATATATTTCCTTCTAAAGTAAAATGTAAATAACTTCTGGGTAAAGAGTATGTCACTTTTGTTTTTTGATACCTACCCCTGAGAACATTATTTCAGAAACAGGCCGTAAATAAATGCTTGTTGATTGATTTGTGTATTGATAATAAAGAAAAATCTAAAGAACTAGATTTACATTTCCAACATAATAATTCTTCAGCTGTGTCATCTGTGTTCACTCCCAAAAGAGTGGACTTCTAGTTGCCACCCATAGGGCAACTGATCTGTTTGTTTGAGTTGCAGGGGCAGAGCTGCCCCCTGGATTACTTTGGAACACTTGAGATCAAACATGGATTGAGACTGAAACAAGGGACCCAGGGAGTACATAAGACCATGGGCTATAAAAATTGGAATAACTAAATAGAATCTGGGAAAAACAAACACACAAAATAATATTGAAACCCAAGAAAACATGCACCAACACAGAAAGGGAGAGGTGATAGATTTGGATTTAAGTAATTATGTCCAGATGTGGAATATGCAGACAGTTGTAGCAATAGCAAAATCTGTAAAAGGGTCACTCACTACTCAGAGATTATAAAGAGATTTAATACCTGGTAAAAAAGAGATTATAAGAAATTCCTGTGCCAAGACTGGTTGTATGGTCAGGTACCATTAGTTAATTATTCAGTCCATTACCCATTTCTGTATCCAAGTTCCAGGTAAGAGAGAAATGCTTTTCATAATTTGCAAGGAAGCAAGTGCCCTGAAAGGATAAAGGCCGAAATTCAAGGAGGAGTGGGGTTGTGATTATTAATGAATGTTATTCGGCTAATCATTTTAATCATGAGTCCCTTGGAGTTGTACTGGGTCTTTGCATTGCTGATAATAATAAGGTGCAGAATAGATCAACATACATTATTGTTACTATGTACAATTTTCTCCTGGTTCTGCTCACTTCGTTAAAGTTTTTTCTGGGTTTTCTGTTTTGTTTTGTTTTTGTTTTATCATCTAGCTTGTCCCCTCTTAAGGCAAAATAGTATTTCATTAGAATTATATACCACAGGCTCTTCAGCCAATTCAAAACTGATGGACATCCCTTCAGTTTCAAGTTTTTTTGTCACCATAAAAGAAGAGCTGCTATTAATATTTTTGTATAGGTAGGTTCCTTTTGCCTATCTTCAATATCTTTGGGAAAGAGAATTGGTAGTGATACTGCTGGGCCAAAGGGGATACACAGTTTTATGATCCCTTAGGCATGATAAATCCTGACTTCCAGAATGATTTTTATCAATTCATAGCTCTATCAAGAGGGTATTAATGTTCTAGTTTTCCTAAATGTCTTCCAGCATTTATAATTTTCATCTTTTGTCATATTAGCCAGGCTGATAGGAGTGATATGGTACCTCACAGTTGTTTTAATTTTACTTCTAATTAATAGTGATTTGGAGCATTTTTATATGACTAAATATAGTTTTTATTTCCTCATATCCTTTGACAACTTGTCAATTGGAAAATGTTTAACATATTCTTAGGAATTTTATTTAGTTCTCAATAAATTTTAGAAATGAAATTTTATCAAAGATCCTTGCTATAAAATTTTTCACATTTTGTTGTTTCCCTTCTGATCTTGGTTATTTTTGTTTGTGCAAAAATTATCAATTTATTGCAGTCAAAATGTTAGATTTCTAATGTTCTTTTTATATGGTTCAAACATAAATATTTCCCTTATTCATGAACCTGAATGATAAACTATCCTGTGCTCCCCAAATTTATGCATGGTACTACTTTTTTTCCAAATTATATATCTCTTTTGTTTTTACCTTGATATATGGAATGAGGTGTTTATCTGTGGCTAATTTCTGACATACTGTTTTTCAAATAGTAATTTTACAAAATAATGAGTCCTTCTTCCAAAAGCTTGGAACGTAGGGTTTCTCAAATATGAGGTTACTAAGATCATTAACATTTAGGTGCAAAATTAATTACTCTGATCCACTGCTTTATTTCTTAAACACTAATATTATAGTGATACTTGCAACTTCATAATAATAAAATTGAAATGGAGAATTATTTATAAACATATAAAATTCCCAGAAATCAGAACAGGAAATAGAATATTTAAATAACCCCATCACAAAAAAGGAAATAGAATGAACCTTAAGTGAAGTCCCTAAGAAAAAGAACACCAGAGCCAGAAAGTTTTACAAGTGAATTCTACAAACCTTAAAGACTATTTTATTCTAATACTATATATATATATATATATATATATATATATATTAAAATAGACAAATGAGGATTCCTAATAAATGCCTTTTGTGACACAAATATTTTGCTGATACACTATGAAGAGCGAAAACAGAAAAGGAAAAGTTCAACTTCATAAGTAATATTGATGTATAATTATAATTGAAAGATTATCAAAGACATTAGAATAATATATAAATAAGACCACACATTATGACTGAGTGAGATTCATAGTAGGTATGTAAGACTGAATACATATATATATATATATACATATATATATATATATATATATGCACATATATTGTGAATTTCAAAACTATTCCACCCTAATCAGGCCATTCTTTAGAAGATTCGATTTAGCTATTTCCTGAACAATAACAATAGATATACTTGAAATAACAGAATCAGAACTTGGGAACCTACATTCTCCACCCTACTCAGTGTAACAAGATTAGGAAGGGATGCATCAAACTCAAGATTTAATTATTTGAGAAAATGGCCTTCAACAGACATGTGCAAAAAAAGAACAGACCTCTGGGCGGTCCCAAGTCAAACTTGAGCCACCATTGGTACATGTGAGAAACAGGGAGTGAGGTAGAGGACAGTCTCGGGAGTTCAAGGGACTTCCTGTGAGGAGGACTAGAGGGCACTTCGAACTTGGAGCTTGAACGTGGAGGAGCCCCGTAGACAGCTTTCCTTCAGACTGGTCACATGAGTGATAAGGACTGACCCCTTTCTGTTCCTTGGCTTTCTAAGGCCTTAAGGCCCACTTTGGCTCAGCCTGAGCCAGAGTGGTTCTGAGTTAAACTTCTTTCCTTCTCTCCCTCTTTTCTTCTCTCTCTTTTTCCCTTCTCTCTTTCTCTCTCTCCCTCTAATATTTTCTTCCTTCTGTTGTAATTAAAACACCATAAAAATTTGGCAGCTGACTTGGGTATTTTATTACTTGGGATTTCCCTTGGCGACCATTTAAATTTAGATTTGATTTTTTTCAGTCTCAACCAAAAAATTCACCCTTTAAATTATGTAAACTATCAACATTGTTGACCTTATCAGTAAGAAAAAGCATGATTTTTCTTAAAAGCTTACATTCCATCTTGGAATCAATACTGTGTATTTGTTACAAGGCAGAAAGTGGTAAGAGCTAGGCAATGGGGATTAAGTGACTTGCCAGGGTCACACAGCTGGGAAGTGTCTAAGGCCAGATTTGAACCTAAGACCTCCCGTCTCTAGGCCTGGTTCTCAATTCACTGAGCTACCCAGCTTCCCCAAATTTTAAAGACTATGACAATAACTGCAGATAAAGCTTTTCAAAAGATGCAACATTCATTCGTATTAAAAACATTAGGAAGTATAAGAATGAATAAAGATTTCTTAAAAATATGAGTAGCAAAAATAAAAATCATCAGCAAGCATTATCTGAAATGAGCATAAGCTAGAGGCTTTGCCAGTAAATTCAGAGTGAAATAAGGATAACAATTATCACTACTATCATTCAATATTTTATTAGTAATGCAAGCTATAGCAAAAAATGAAGAAAATAATTCCTTAAAATTACAGTTGGGCAATAAGAAACTAATAAATTCATGAAATATTAAGAAAGAATAAAAATTCAATAGAGAAAATATAGGAAAATGTGAAATATCTTATCAGAAAGAAAATTTATTAGGAAAATAGATCAAGAAGAGATAAGTTTACTTATAATCAGAGAGATGCAAATCAAAACAACTCTGAGGTATCACCTCTGACCTAACAGATTGGCTAACATGATAGAAAAGGAAAGTAATGAATGCTGGAGGGGATGTGGCAAAGTAGGGACATTAATTCATTGCTGGTGGAGTTGTGAACTGATCCAACCATTCTGGAGGGCAATTAGGAACTATGCCCAAAGGGCTCTAAAATACTGTCCGCCCTTTGATTCAGCCATAGCACTGCTGGGTTTGTACCCCAAAGAGATTATAAGGAAAAATACATGTATAAGACTATTCATAGCTGCGCTTTTTGTGGTGGGGGAAAAATTGCAAGATGAGGGGATGTCCTTCAATTGGGAAATGGCTGAACAAATTGTGGTATACGTTGGTGATGGAGTACTATTGTGCTCAAAGGAATAATAAAGTGGAGGAATTCCATGGAGACTGGAACAACCTCCAGGAAGTGATACAGAGTGAGAGGAGCAGAACCAGGAGAACATTGTACAGAGACTGATACACTGTGGTACAATCGAATGTAATGGACTTCTCCATTAGTGGCAATGCAATGATCCTAAACAACATGGAAAGATCTATGAGAAGGAACACTATCCACATTCAGAGGAAAAATTGTGGGAATAGAAACACTGAAGAAAAACAACTGCTTGATTACATGGGTCAAGGGGGATATTTTGGGGGATGTAGACCCTAAATAATCATCCTAGTGAAAACATCAACAACATGGAAATAGGTTCTGATCAAGGTCACATGTAATACCCCATGAAATTGCACATCAGTTGCAGGAACGGTGGGGGTAGGGGAGGGAGGAATAGAATATGATTTTTGTAACCAAGATATAATGTTTGAAATTGACCAAATAAATAAAAAGAAGAGATAAGTTTACAATTGTTGGACTATCTGAAAAATCATTATCATTGAAATAACTTGGACATTATGTTTTAATAAATTATAAAGGAAAACTGCCCAGATATCTTAGAACCAAAAGTATAGTAGAAATTAATATAATCTAACCATTTTCTCTTGAAAGGGAGAAAAATCTTCAAGCAGAAAGAAACAATTCAAATACTATGGTGCCACAGTCAAGATCACACAGGAATTAGTATCTATTGTGGTAAAGGAGAGGAGGCTCTGAAATATGATCTTTTAGAAGGTGAATGAGTCATGATTACAACCAAGAATAATCTACCCAACAAAACTTAGCCTATACATGACACATATATTCATATAAATATAATAGAAGATTTTCAGACATTCCTGATGACAAAAGTGGAGCTGAATAGAGGAACTGATATCCCAATCTAAGACTTATGTGAGGGAGGAAAAGGAAAAATAATGGAGAGAAAATCATAAGGAACTTAATTTATTTTGTACTCTCAAAGAGGTAGATGATACATGCAACCAAAATAACTTAATCATATTTGAAATAGAATGATTCTAGAGAGGGGACATAGATGTTTCCTTATTATGCTGAGATGATATCAAAATTAAAAAATGGAAAGGTAAGAAAAGTAATGTACAAGAAGAAAAGTCAAGGGAGAGAAAGAAATAGAGAGATTTTTTTTTCACAAAGAAGAGATACAAAGGGCAATGTTTTCATAATGGATGGGTAGGGATTGAGCCAGGATGGCTGAGTAAAGGTAGAGCCTCAATTGAGGTCTCTAAAGTTCCCTTTCAAACAATATTGTAAGAATATCTTGAAAATAATTCTGGAGTGCACACATAAAAGAATGATGTAAAATATTTTCCAACAACTGAAAGGGAGTGTAGGAATGGGTAGGAATTAGGGTTAGAAGAAAGGTTAATTTCAACACATGCCTCATCCTGATAAATCAACAATGAGCTTTTTTTGTGACTGAATCTGTGGTGCTGTCATTTGGAATTCTCAGACTATAGATGTTAAGAGGATAACACAACTGGTTAGAAGGAGATTACCTATGCTTGCCCTGGGAGCAGAATTTTTCCATTTCTAAAACATAATTATATAATAAGTGGAATTTGTAAGGAATGAGACAAAGAGAATATGAACTGATATAAGGGAGAGAGGGCAAGGGGGAGTGATATAGTTAGAAATAAAACACTTTAAAAGTGAATCATGGTGAAGGGAGAGAGAACATTCTAAGTTTATAAAAAGTAGAATAGACGGAAACAGAATTAGTAATCAAACTATAAATATTAATGATATAAACTCAGAAATGAAATGGAAGCCAATAAAGTGTATTTAAAACATGTTTTAAATTTAAATTTTAAATAATTGTTTAAAAAAACATAAAACATATTGATAATATGTTGTTTACAAAATATACTTGAAGTAATGAAACACACTGAGTAAACATAAGGAACTAGAACAGAATTTTTTGTGCTTCAAATGAGGAAACACTATGCAAGGGTAGCAATCAAGATCTCAGATGAAGGAAACCTAAAAATATATACAATTAAAAGAGATTAGCAGAAAACAGCATTTTGTTAGAGTATACCACAAATAGTTAAGTAATATTAATGGAAAATATATGTGCACCAGATTATGTAGCATTTAAGTTCATAAAGGAAAAATTAAATGAGTTGAATGGATTAAATAGACAGGAAACAATATAAGTGAAGGATATTACTTTCCCTTTTCAGAATTAGATGAATTTAAAGACAAATTAATAAGAAATAAGTAAAGAGAATAAATACAGTTTGAGAAAATTTAGTTATTATAGATTTCTGGAGAAAACTGAATGGCAAGAGAGAAATAGACCTTTATTTCCATGTAAAGGTACATGGCACCTTTACAAAAATCAACAATTAGGCATAAAATTCTCAAACAAAATGCAGACAAGCAGAAATATCAAAAACATCCTAAAGAAAGAGTAGATTAACAAAAATAAAAGAAACAATTATTTCATTAAACAAAATAATAATGAGACAACACAAAACATTTTGTGAGATACAGTCAGATAAGTAATTAGGGAAAGGCATATCTCTAAAAATTTGCATGAATAAAATAGAAAAAAAGAATGAAATTGGTCATACAACTGAAAAAGAGCTAGAATAAGAGCAAGTTTAAGATATCTAGTTAAACAAGTTATAAATCATTAAAGTCAAAGGATAGATTAACAAAATTTTAAGTAAGAAAACCATTAAACTAAACAAATAAAATTAATTGATTTTGTGAAAAATAGATAAACCATTGGTTAATTTATTTGAAATAATAAAAAGTATCAGCATCAGAAAAAATGACAATGAGTATTCTCTAATTGAGGAAGAAATTAAATCAACTGTTAGGAGCTATTTTGACCAATTATATTTTAAAAAATCTACCATATGTGAATAAGTGAAATGAATGATTATTTACAAGCATAGCAATTATCCACATAAAAGAAAAAAGAGAATTTTTAAATATTGTATTATAAAAATAAATTGAACAAGACTTAAGTGAGCTTCTGGCTCCAAATCTATCAGAATCAAGTGTTTTTATAAGTTAATACTAAGAAACATTTAAAGGAAAATTAATTTTACATGCTTTTATAAATTATTTCATACTTTAGGGAAAAAATGGAAATCTTCCAAATTCCTAATAATAATCAAATACAATTCTGATATCTAAACCATGCCATGAAGAACAAAAGGTGACCAATTTCCCTAATGAATATTGAAATAAATAAATGAGGGTTTAGTGAGGATATTACAACAATATGTTGCAGAAATCATACACAATGATCAGGTGGAATCTATTACTGAAATTCAAGACTGAGTCAATATTAAGAAAACTGTCAGCACAATTACCATATAAATAACAAAAGCAATAAAAATCCTATAATAATCCCAATACAAAAAGCTTTTAACAAAATGAAATAAAGTTCCTTATTATGATCAGTTATAAAGCTTAAGAAAAAGTCGAGTTGTTTCTACATATTTTATTTCCCCAATTACATCTATTAACATTTTAAAAAGTATTTAGAGTCTCAAATTTCTCTCTTGCCTTCCCTCTGCTTCTGCTCCACTAAAATGGTAAGTGAGTGAAGGAAATTTACCCTCCTCTATTTCTGGGGTCACACAGGTGACATCATCTCCTTTTTCATTTTTACTTATAATTTTATACATCTAGATTATATATGTATAAATAATCTAGAAATTTTTCTCTCTGTTTTTTTTTGAGAATTGATTAATATACCTCATTGCTTAGCCATGCATCTAGGGATAATTCTAGTGTTGATAAACACCCTCCTGAGGTGGGGGAGGTTGTATAATTATCCTAAATTCCAAAGTTTAAGATCTTTTAAAATAATTTTAGAAAACAAAATCACCAGTACCCCAAACCAAAAAAGCAGATCTTCTGAAAAAGATATAATAAGGATGCCTACAGAAATCATACACTACATCAAGAGATCCAGAATGAACTTTTAGATATAATCAACTGAACCGAAGAGGGATGAACCTATCATTTATTCTGATTGTAATTTTTTTATTCTGATTGTAAATTCTTATGCCAAAGAGGAGTGACCCCAATTGCTTTTATTTTGTCACTGAATCTATTAATATTTTTTTCTTTTTTCTTTCTCTTTTATCCTCTAAATTGTTATAATTCCCTCTATATAGGGTGCAATATTTTATACATCTCTATTAAAAAAAATTTAAATGCTCCATTTGGAGAATGGTTCATTAGGGAGACCTGATATGTTAATCTCCTAGAAAAACCCAAGTGAGGAGATTTAAGATACTGGTCTCCCAAAGTGTCAGAGTGAGAGTGGCTTGTTCTTAGGAAATTTTCCCTCTGGGGGTCTCACAGGTGATATCATCTCCTGTTGACTATCTGTGTACCTGGCCTGAGCCTGAATTTGACCTGGAGGCTAGGACAAAGGGAACCAGGAGGTTATAAAAAGGGCTAATGAAAAAGTTCACATCCTCTCTGTTTTTGGTGTTCTGCCAAGAAACTTCCATGCAGGGGGTCTGCTACAGGAGTTACATGGAATAGGTAGATTAGGTCCACTTCTCTCTCTGTCTCTGTCTCTTTATTTATCTCTCTGTCTCTCAGTCTCTGTTTCTGTCTCTCTCTGTCTGTCTCTGTCTCTGTCTCTGTCTCTCCATCTGTCTCTGTCTCTGTCTCTGTCTCTGTCTCTGTCTCTGTCTCTCTCTCTCTCTCTCTCTCTCTCTCTCTCTCTCTCTCTCTCTCTTTTCCTCTCTCTCTCTCTCCCCTAAGGACAGGACTCCTATTTTAATATAACACAAGAAATATTAAATAGGTTTTATATTTATAGTACTGATATTAATCTTTTTTTGTGGAAGGAAATTCAAACAAACCAAAATTAAGAAAGGAAAAGGTTTGTTTTTCTCTGGATTCATATTCTTATCAGACTTTTCTCCTAAAGAAGATGGAACTTTATATCTTGAGTCCTTTGGGATTGTTTTGGAGAGTTGCATTTCTTAAAATAGCTAAATTAGTCAAAGTTGTTCATAATACAGTATTCCTGTCACTGTTCAATGTTCTTCTAGTTCTGTTTATTTCACTCTGTTTCAGTTCATGTAAGACTTTCCAGGATTGTTTTTTTGGCTTCCACCTGCTTGTCATTGCTCATAGCACAACAGTATTCTATTACAATCATATTTATAACTTATTCAGCTATTCTCCAATTGATGACTATCTCTTCACTTTCCAATTCTTTGCCTCCGCAAAAAAATGCTGCTTTAAATATTTTGTACATTTAGATTCTCCCTTTTTTTGTTTTGTTTTTCATCTCTTTGGGATATAGACTTTGCAAAGGTATTGCTAGGTCAAAGGTTATTCATTGTTTTTTAGCCATTTATATCTAAGTACAGACTGATCTCCAGAATGGTTGAATCAGTTCACAACTTCCCCCAAAATGCATGTGTCTCAGTTTTCCCAATTCCCTCCATATTTTATCATTTTCATATTTTTTTGCCATAATAGCCAATCTGATATGTGTGAGGGGTTATCTCAGAGTTGTTTTTATTTGAATTTCTCTAATTAATAGTGATTAGAGACTTTTTGGCATAATTATTGGGAGCTTTGTTTAATTTGAGAATGGCCTGTTCATATCCGTCAACCATTTATCAACTAAGGAATGATATATTCTTATACATTTGATTCTTTTCTCTGTGAATTTGAAAAATGAGGTCATTATTAGAGAGATTTGTAAAAGAAAATTTGCACTATTATTATTACACTGTATTACTCTCCATCCAATTTCTTCTTGTTTACTTTCTGACTACCATCTCCCCTAATTTGTCTATTTTTCTATCAGCCCCTTCAACCTTCTCTCATCCTCATCCCCTTCTATTTTCCTGTAAGGTAAGATAAATTTCTATACTCAATTGATTTAATATGTTCTTTTCTCGTTGAACCAATTCCACTGAGATTATGGTTCACATTCTACCTTCTAATTTCCCTCTCCACTGTAAAAACTTTCATGCTTATGCTTTGTGTGATAACTTATTCCATTCTATTTTTTCTCCCTGTCCTCATAATGCATTCCTTTCTTATGCTTTGATTTTGTTTTTTATATCATCCAATCATATTCAACTCACACTTTTGCCCTTTATGTAGTAGTAGTCTCTCAGTAACCGAGGATGACGATTGTCTTTGTGCATTTTCATCTATAGTGTATAGATGAGTGTGCACAAAGACACTTGTGCGTGAAGGAGATTTAAGTGGAAAAGTCGATGCACAGAGACAGTCCCACTCTCTTGGCATTGGAAGCCTGGGTCCAATGGCACGAAAAGTCATTACATCTGGAGACTTCCTCAGCTGCATTGGATGGCCGTGTTGTCTTTTGTGCTCCATCACACCCTAAGCACTCCACAGTGCTTTGCTGCATCGCCATCTCAGCTGTTGAACCTTCTTATTGGTTTCTTCCATTTGTTCCGCCAAAGCAGTCTTCACATGCTGGGTGAGCAAAGCCTTGGTTCACCAGGGGTCGACCCGATGGCTACCCTCACAAGGTTTAGCCAGCCTGTTGAAGCTGTTGCCCAGGGTGTGGCCACTGCCACATGCTAGCAGCTACTAGGAGCCACAAGTGAGAGCTGGGTGTCAGGTGGAGGTCAGAGGCTGGAGAACTGCCCTAAAAGGGCATGATAAGCCCTCCATACCAGAGATACTACTCCTCCCTGAACACCCCGTACACCCTTTATGTATTCTATTTTTAACTGCCTTTGTAATGATGAAGTCCATAGAAGTTACAAGAATCAACTCCTCATACAGATATATAACAATGTAACCTCGTTGAATTTTTTGTTGTTCTTATTTTCTCTGAGAATCAAATCCATTCAGTTATGGTTTTGCGATCAGAACTATTTGGAAGTCACCTATTTAATTGAATACTGATTTTCCTCTGAAGGATTATGTTCAGGTTTTCTGGGTAAGTGATTCTTGTTTGAATTTCTCATTCCTTTGCCCTCTGGAATATCATATTTCAGTCTCTCCAATGCTTTAATATAGAAGCAACTAAATCTTGTTATCCTGACAGTGGCTCCACAACATTAGAATTATTTCTTTTTGGCTGGCTTGCAATGTTTTCTGTATGATCTGGGAATTCTTCTCTTCAATACATTTTTGCATAGCTCTTTTTCCTATTTGCCCAATTCTGCTTTATAAGGAATTCATCCCTTCAGTGAATTTTTGTATCCCTTTTTACTAATTAGTTTCTCCTGTTTCTTAAAGCTTTAAAGTATTCAGCATTTTTTGTGCCTCCTTCACTTGATATACTCCTGACTCTTTTGTCATAATTTTCCTTTATTGTTCTAATTTCTTTTCCCAATTTTCTTCTACCTTTCTTATTTGATTTTTAAAATTATTTTGATTTCTCTCATTAACTGTTTTTGCTCCTGAGAGCAATTCCTATTTTTCTTGAAGGTTAGAAATGCATCAGTATTAACTTTGTTGTCTTCTGAGTTTATGACTTGATCTTCCTGTCACCAAAATAAGTTTGTTTGATGTTTCCTTCATGTCATTTACTCATTTCCAGCCTTTTTCCTTTTCTTTAATTAAAAACAAAGTAAAAACAAACTTTTAAAGTTGGGCTCTGTAATTGTAGTGAAAGGAACATTGTTTGAAGCTTGAGATTCTTTGTGTAACACCTTCAGACTTGGCTCTGCAAATCTACTTTCAATTTTTCCGGGGTTTGTATGATGTGTTCTATTCTGTGAGTAAACACAAGCATTATTTACTTCCCTGGATCTGTGAACAGATCCCTCTGCTACCTTGTGTACACATGTGCTCCTTTGTGCTTGTGGTACTTCTCACCCTATGACCATGACCCAGGATTACTCTCTGGATCTACATTTAGGCAATGCAACAAGAATCTTGCACCAAGAGGCAGAGATCTGACCATTTTAATCTTCTGAGGAGTTTTCTGATGCCCCTCACCATCTGTGCCTGAGAGGACTGGAAGTCTTAGCTACTGATTTAACTGCTCACAAGACGTGTGGTGGTGGTGGGACCTGCCTAGGCACACTACTTTAGACTTCACTTCTGCAATGCACAAACTATTTTGTGCCATTTCCTAAGGTGTTTTGGGCTTAAAATTTTTTTCTCCATCTTTTTTTTGGTGGTTATTCCATTGTAGAATTCATTTTGAGGCATTGCATCTATGTTGGAGGGTAATTTCATAGACATTTGATTGGTATGTGCACTTTCTCTGCCCTCTTGGCATCAGCAAACATTATTAGTAATGGGAATAAGCTAGAAACCTTCACAATAAGATAAAAGGTAAAACAAGGATGCCCATTATCACCACTATCATTGTATATTCTTCTACAAATGCTAGTTATACAAATAAGAGAGGAAATATATTTAAAAATTAGAATATACAATGAGGAAACAAAACTATCCCTCTTTGAAGATGATATAAGGGTATACTTGGAGAATCCTAGGGAATCAAATAAAAAATAGATCATATAATTAACTACTTTAATAAAGTTGCTGTAAATAAAATAAATCCAAACTTTTAGCATATCTGTGTTTTTTCAATAAAAATCCAGCAACAATTGATAGAAAAGGAAGTTTCATTTGAAATAACAATAGATGTACTTGTGAGTCAACCTGCTAAGGGAATCACAGAGACTCTATGAATACAATTACAAAATTCATTTTACACAAATAAAGTCAGGTCTAAAACTGTAAAAAATAGTAATTGCTTCTGGAAAATTCAGAGAAATAAAATAAAAAATATAAATCTAGGTAAATTATTTTGTTATTTCAGTACTGTACCAATCAAAATACCCAATAAAATCTATAGAGCTAGCAAAATAATAACAAAATTCATAATGAAGTATGAAATAGATCAGTAAAAAAGTAAAGGAGAGGAAGTTAGAAAATATAGATTATTAATATATTACCCTATAAATATACCTAAAATTCCTAATACTGACTAAAATTTCTGAAAACCCTACTCTGACTTCAATAAACATTTTAAAGGTTTTTCCAATTAGGTATTGTAGCCCCCAATAGTGAGAGTGGACTCCAGTAAAATCAAAGCCAAAGCCTAGAAAAAATCATTCACACAGACCCATGACTTGACCAGAGGTTGCTAACCCTTCCCTGCTTTACTTTGTAAAAACTGTATGCTCTTCTGTGAGAAGCTGGGTTACACATTGATATGTTGATTTATCACCTATAAAAAACTGTTCAGAGCCAGCTAGGTTATTTAAATACATTGTTTCCATTCTCTTAATCATTGGCTTCCATTGGGAGTAATCTAATGCCTCTGCCTGATTCAACCCTCTGAAATACGAACTGTGATTGATGGGGGGGGGGGGGGGGGGCAGCTGGGTGGCTCAGTGGATTGAGAGTCAGGCCTAGAGACTGGAGGTCCCAGGTTCAAATCTGACCTCAGACACTTCCCAGCTGTGTGACCCTGGGCAAGTCACTTGACCCCCATTGCCTAGCCCTTACCACTCTTCTGCCTTGGAACCAATACACAATATTGACTCCAAGAGGGAAGGTAAGGGTTAAAAAAAAAAAAAAACTGTGATCAATGAACTTGCCACTTGCTTGCCATTAGCTCTCCTAAGACTGTCTGCATTCTTACCCCTCAGTATCCCCAAACAAGTGGTCCCCAGTGCTTCTGATGAGATGCAAATTAACCAAACTCTTATTTCATTTAGTTCTCATTAATTATTTTTCCTCCAGTACATACTGAAAAATTTTCTCAGTTGCTTTGTAGAAGTAAATTTCAGGTAGACAAAGACTGCAAAAAAATTGGACATCTATTCAATATCATCATCCACATGCAAACTGAGGGTCCAAAGATCTTCAATTTTAATGTTCTGATTGAGAAACAAATCAACCTTATTTGGGAAAAAAATTTTACAGAACTGAAAGAAGCCAGGTATCTATTTAGCAGTCCTTCATCCTTTCTTTTTGTAGAATGTTGTAAGTTGTAATTAGTTAATTAGCTTAGTTAAAGAAAAGGTTCTAGTTAGAAGCAAGGTTTCCAGCCTAGAGAAAAAGTTGGTCACTTTTTAATCTATCCCTTTAAGCAGAGGGAAGAAATTTTAGTGGGTCCTTAAGAGGAATTATAAGAAATCCCAAGGAAAAGAGAATTGGGATAACTGATTACCCTTTTTAGCTTGCTCTTGGAGAGTAGGTGTTTGGGAAGTTTCCTCTGATCACTCTGAGGGGAATTTTAAGAAAATTTACTTTGAAGAAGCAGAAATTCATCTTTTGATATGAAGAGATATTTGTTGGTAAGAGCGCTTTTCTCTTATAGAGAAAAGTGGTCAGCAGGTGGCACTGTTCTGTCTTTTCAAGGCCATGTCAGTTTCAGGGACACCCTGCTGTGAGAAATTGACAGAATACCAATCCTAATGGTCATTCGCAATTAATTTGTTGAAGATAACTGGAATTAGGGAGGATTATGCATTTTAAGATCATCCCTTAGAAGAGGTTTAGAAAGATAGACTTATTCTTTGGTAGATACTGAGAGTAGATGAGTATAGATTCATTCTGGTGAATAAGAAGGAAAGTCCCTTGCCTGACAGTGGGGTTCTGGGTATAGTTAAAAAATATAAGTTTAGTTTAAGATATCTCATCCTAATTTCTACCTCCTTTTCCTGTCCCTACTCCTTCTCATAGTTTTAATAAACTTGTTGAATTAAATCATGTCCAGCAAGTTAGTCCACCATCTATTACCGAAAAGTCCCTGATAGGGTAATTAATCAAGATCAACTGGCCATCGATATAAAGATCAATAATAACCATTACAATTTGGAAGTGAAAAGGAAAAGGATATTATCCCTCTATCTTTTAGCTTAAAAATTATGGAGTATATGAATAAGAAAGGTTTTTGAGACAAACCTGTGCGGTGAGCTTTATCATTAGCTCTATTTCAGAATGACATCTATTTTGTACTTTATAAGTCCTATTATCCCATTATTATAGACAGTGGCATGTTAGTAAATATTAAGCATTCTGCTTTACATGGAGGGAAAGAGAACATATGTATATATTTATACACATATGAATATATATATATGTGCATATACACACTCTATATATGTGTGTATACACATACACTCATTATTTATTTGCTTTTTTATCTTATTATTGACATTTTCCCACTACTTCCTTAAGTCCTAGATAATAATTTTTAAATAATTTTGTTACTGGATTTGATATAAGCCCTGTGAAATTTAACATTCACAATGAACATTTAACTCTTACCTAGTTCCAATACACCCTTGGATACAAGTCACTCTTAATGAGGAAACTTTCTATATATGTACATTAACACTAGGATCATAATATAAAATGATGGAACTAAGAGGCTCAAGATATCAAAAAACAAAGTTAAATTTAACCATAATACTTTTACTTCCTCACTAACTTCTTTCTCTTTAGACTTTGTAGTTGTGATTCTCTATCACCCCTATGCATGATCAGTCTTATATAAATAGTATCTTCATGATCACAAAAAATTCTAATCCCCCAATCCAATGGACTTTTTAATCTTCCTTTTCATTGAGCTTTTTGTGGTTTTGACACAATTATACTCTCTACCATCATATAATTTCTAGTAACTCATATTCACCACATTTCTTTGTATGTGTGTTTTTCTCTTCTTTGTATCTATCTAGCTTACTGATTTGAATTTAAGTCTATTCCATTCCATTCAACTATAATTTATTAAAACCCATTTGTATAAAATCATATGTGAATCTCCATGTCAGTTGTCATGTACACAAAAAATAAAATAAAATAATGATATCCTTTAAGTAACTCCTACATGATAATGGAGATTATGCATTTAAATAAATATATAAATATGCTATCTTTAGAACAGGAAGAGAATATTAACTAGGAGAGAATTAGTGCCTATTGTACATAGTATTAAAGAGGGGTCTTAAAGTAATCTAATGATTTTAAGATGTCTTGGTGAATAAGAATTGAACAACAACCGTTTTTGATTGCTTGTAAATGGAATATAATTAGTTATTGGCTATATATTTTGGGACATGACTGTATAAAAGGAATACAGACACTGGAACGTTCAAAACTTACTGTGGTAAAACCAGAATCCATAGAAGAAAACAGAGCAGGAGCTTGGGAGCAGGGCACTTAGGTTTCTGGGAGACCTCAAGGTCTTACTTTGGTAGATCTTTAGTTAGACTTCACCTTCATAATATTCTAGATGAAAAGTTCTCTCTTTTCCTGTTAATTATAATTGCTCTCTGATTCTTGTGATTTTTCTCCAGAAAATCAGTTAAATGTTCTTAGTCCCCTCTACTTTGACATTGTAAAAATTAGAATTAAATCTCAAATAATAAAAATTGTGTATTGTAGGAGGTTTATTAAAGATCATTAGAAAACAAGGAATAAAGAGGATATAAAATAAAGACCACATTCCCATGGCTGATCAGCCAGTTCAAATGTTTGCCTTACCACCACCAAGCTTGGGACAGGAAGTAAAAAGGTGGGACCCTCCATGTCCCTGCCTAATATCCCTTGTCTACAAGAAGTATATAATGACAAGAAATCAGTGGGCTCCCAGGAAATGTATTCCTTTTTTAGGGTAACATATTTTCAATTATACAACACAAAGATGGGGGAATGAAAAGTGATAAGTACTACATTAGAAGAAGACCTAGTGTTGATTATCTCTCTTTTAATTAATTTTGGTAGATCTGCATACTGCTATCTCTCTTCCAGACCCCAATGGAGGTAATCAATATTAATTATGTGTCTCATTCTCTGTCATCTCTGTGTTGATTCTGTTATCATTCATTTTACTTAAAATATTCATTAATATCTATTATGTATTGACCAACATTCTTGGAGTTAGAGAAACAAAGGGAAACAAATCAATTCCTTGCCTTAAAAAAGATCATATTTTCTGGGGAATAACACATTCAATATAGTGAGTGCATAAAAAAGCAAATGGAAAGAGGGAGCAAATAACTTAAGGGAATAATTATGCAAAAAATCAAAGAAATCCTTAATATCCTTCTTCAGAGGTTGGACTTCAAGGAGAAAAGATATTTTAGAAATGTAATAACTAAATCTTGGAGTAAAAAACAAGGAAAACATGATAAAATAATTACATGTAGTTCAATCAAAACCATTGATAGTTAAAGATCTTTCTTTTCTGAAAAACAACTTTTCAATATTCATCTTTTCACTATTATCTGTCAATGTTAAATACAATTTGAATGACTATACCTAAGTGAATAAAAAAGAAATGAAAAGAACCATTTTTTTTTTGCTAGCACCTTGGTGACATATATACTTAAATGTTTAAAGTATCTCACATTCATAGATCGTGGATTGGAAAGCAGATATAGGGATTTTTTTTTTCTGCAGTACATTTCTGAAACTTCAAAAACCAAACAAAACTTCCAGAGATGTAATAGTTTGCTCAAGATCATACAGGTTGTACAATTAAAATTTATTCTGTGACTATAAATTAGTGTTCCCTTCTCTCATTGGAATTATTATCCCTGCAAATAGGATGTGTTTCATTCAGGAATATAGTAGACGCTTAATAAATGCTATTGGGGGGGGACAGCTGGGTGGCTCAGTGAATTGAGAGTCAGGCCTAGAGATGGGAGATCCTAGGCTCAAACCTGACCTCAGACACTTCCCAGCTGTATGACCCTGGGCAAGTCACTTGACCCCCATTGCCTAGCCCTTACCACTCTTCTGCCTTGGAGCCAATTTGACTCCAAGAGGGAAGGTAAGGGTTTTTAAAAATAAATAAACAAACAAACAAACAAACAACTAACTAAAAAAATAAATAGATAAATAAATAAATGCTGTTGGTTGATGTGTTTCTTACTAACATATTTTTTTTGTGTGTTTTCTCTTTAGCTAACTGCATCAAAGTTGGAATCCAAGTGTTCAAAATGCAATGTCTCCTCTAAATGCATTGTCCTCTCTCAGAAGGTGATATATACCAACAAAGCTTTTCTGACATGATAACAAAAGTTATTTTAAGGCTATAAAGTAGCACATTCAACACTGACTGAATTTTCTTTCTTTATTCAGAAAAGCTTTGATAAAATAAGCATATTTATTTTGGTCCTCTTTTTGAAGAAAGGAATGCATAAATACTTTGATATCAATGACAAGATTAAAGGGAAGAATATACTTTCTTAAAGTAAGTTGAAAATACTTGTGACTAGAATACTCAGTAACTCTTGGATTGATGAGACATTATGTTTAGAAAGTTGAAGGACAATGAAAAAAACTTTTCAGGAAAGAATTTAGTTTGTTTGAATTTATAATATAAAAAAGAAGGTATATAAACTCAGTCAGTCTTTATTATGCACCTACTATGTGCAAGGAATTGTAGTAAGTGATGGAATATAAAGGAAAACAAAAACCAAGCAAAGTACACAAAATCAAGGCTTGATCTCAAGGAAGTTAGAACATTGTTTGTTTGTTTGTTTTGTAATTCAGTGCCTCTAGGCTATGGAAATGTTTATTGTAGCAAAGGAATAACAAAATAGGAAATATATTTCCCCTCCTTATGCTGGTTAAAATAGTAAAGGAGATGACATGGCAGCTTATTTTAAATATTAAGGAGGAAGGGAGAAAATATGCATTTTGTTTTAGTTTTATTTATGGAAGGTGGGAGGGGCTCTAAGGTTTTCTCTCCTTAATAACAGAGAATTAGAAATATAAGAATGGCAAAATTCTTATCTGAGTGATCAGTCTGGGATCTGGAAAAAATGGATAAAGGTCTCCTGGTCAAAGAATCTTAGAATTGGAAGGTAACAGATAATATAAAGAGAGAGGTTTCTAAGAATGAGAGACAGTCAGGGAATATGTTTGAGAGTTAGGAAATAGAGTATCTTATGTAAGTAAAAACAAATATGTCAGTGAGTCTAGATTGCAGGATATGTCAATAGGAGTAAGGTGAAAGTAAACAAGAAAGGGTAAGACTTTCAGCTGACAACCTGGTGGAGTAAAAAACTTTTGGAACCGACCAGGCACCTTCCAAAAAACCACAGAAGAATTTCCTCAGACTGAAGCCTTGAATGATAGAAGCAGGAGAAGAAGGGATGAATTTGTGCTCCAGTCCAGAAAATTATGGAGAAATAGCAAGGAGAAGAAAACTAAAAGAGAGCCTCAGCAGAAACCTGATAAAATACAATGCAAGAAGCAGGGGAAAGAGCCCAGCTAGATCAGTCCATTTTCAGCATGGGAAAAGCAGACATCAACACAATACAGAAGAGACAGTAGTGAAAGGAATTCCTCCCTGGATTACCCAGAAATTACAGAGATCAGGTGCAACTCAGGGGAAATAAAAGGGAGGAACTTAGCCCAACAAGGTCCAGCCTGGGCAGGAATGGGCAGAAGCCAATTTCACTCAATAGAAACTGTATCTGAATAGAACAAAGGAAGATTTCCCCACAGTGGGTCAACAAAGTCACCCCTGTAGAGAGTTCAGTCTGGGACTAAGTAAATTGATCTAACCCCATATACTGGATGACAGTACAAGTGAGAGATGGTACTCCTCCATACCATGAATGGAACTAAGCTTCAACATGTAGGAAAATCAAAAGAATACATAACTATTAAAGAAACAAATAACAGAGAAAAAAGCCTAACACCCTAAAACTATTTCAGTAACAAAGATGGCCAAAATGAAAGCTTAAAAGACAAAAGCAATACAAAAATGAAAATGCATAAATGCATGAAGCCTCAATGAAAAATGTGAAAGGATTTCAAGTCCAAAATGAATTCCTGGAAGAGATCCAAGAAAAGATCAGAAAACAAATAAGAGAAATAGGAAAAAAGAAAAAGAAAAGAAAATGATAGAAAGTAAACTGGAAAGGACAGTGTTTTGAAGCAATTTAAAAGCAAGAGAGTTTCTATATTTAATCAGAGATGTGCTAATGAGTGACAGTTATTGAATTGTGAGGTGATATAGTCAGACATTTATTTTAGGAATATTCCTTTGGTATTTGAGTGGAAAATAGACTATTTGATCCATAGTTATTATTAAGTTGTATCTTTAAATGATATTAGTTAGTTTTAGAACTTTATTATTCTTGTCCAATATGATGCCCAATTTTCATTATCTGATTAATAAGGATTTATTAATTATTTGCCACATTACAGCAATACATACTGAGCATACAGAGACAAACATGAAATATTTTTATCTCAAAACTTTTATATTTTCTTGAGGTAGGAAATATGATCAGAACTCCTATATTTTAATAGGATTAGTGAAAGAAATTGAATCTCTATGATTTCTACAAGCAATTTTATCAATTATTCAGTTACTTTTAAATTAGTCATTGCAATAACTTGCTGAATTATCATCTACATTTACTCATGTTGGCAATTAAATACACTAAATGTCTTTCAATGTTCTTCCTTAAATTCTAAGCTGAACAAATGCATACTGGGAGGTAAGATGTTAGAGTAAGGGATGCTCAGCCTGACCAAATGCTAGAAACACAATCCTAGAAAATAAAGTGCCTTAAAACGAAGGAAAGCAAGAGCTCATCTAAAAATTGTGAGGGGAGAGTACCACAACGAAGGGGTAGCTTACAAACCTCATACCTGAGGGAAGAATTTGAAGAATTCTCATCTTGAGGGGGTTGCAAAGCACATCCTAAAGTAGCCTGAGGCAATGAAATAGCAGAGAGAGAGAGAGAGAGAGCACCCTAAAACCAGCTCTATAGAGGGCTGAGGTAAATCTCCTTCTGAGCCAGAAGTCCAATACTTAGCCCAAGGCAATAAAATGAGCAAGAGGAAGGGCAAATGAATACCAGCCCTATCCTCTTCCACAAGGCCAGAGAAAACAAAAAAGGTAGAACAGGGAAGAGCTCTAGGTACTGTCATGAGGAATGAGGCAAGAATACAGCTAAGTGGAGAAGCCTCCAAAAGCTGGCTCTACCAACTTCCACGTAGCCTGAAGCAACAAACCCAAAGAATGGAAAGCTTTCTGAATAGATTATGATAGGAAAAATGAAAGTCTGGTATGGTGGAGTCCAGCTAGAAAAAAAATACTTTTTTTAGGCACTTAAAATCAATATTTAATAGCTTTATCAATGTTTGGAGTATGAATTTTAGAACTGTAAATTGTAACTGTTTGATTTGTTGTAAGACTGTCCCAAGCAAGACACTGTGTATGTAACCAGATTAAGAGTATAGTCCCAGATTATAATTTATAAGTATAGCTATAGTAATTTTAAGTATGTGTTATCACATTAGTCATAAGTAAATTACTATTGTAAAAATTAAATTAGGTTCTAGTAACAAAAGTATTATATTTTTATGAGGTTTATTAAGATTATTAGAAATCAAGGTTACAAAATACAAAATAAGAAAACCATGTGCCTAGGGCTGACTAGCCCATTTACAGTTTACTTACTACATATTGCAATGTCCGAGTGGAGGAAGCGAGCTCTTGGGAGGCAGAGAGCCCATTAAATACTAATTGTCATCTTGCCCAGATGGAGACTTAGATGCGATTATAGGGAATTCTGGGAAATACCAAGGACTTCTGGGGATTGAAGTCTAGGGTTCAAATCTCCATTTTTACATATCACCCTGTGATCATATTAGGAAACCAGTTTCCCCCAAAAGGATCATGGAAACACAATCAACTTAAAGATTACAATAATTTGAGGGGAAAAGGAAAAGAGAACAAAACTGATAATTGCTAGAAGCATTGACAAAAAGCCAGTTAGGGGGCAGTCCCCTTTGGCATAAGAGTATACATACAAATAAATGTTCAATCAACCAGACCCAAAGTTCATTCTTGATCTTCTCCTACACCTTGTGATCTATGGAGGCATGTTCATGGTGTCTTCTCCAAACAGTTCAGTTTCTGGATTCAGAGAGGTAGCATTTTTCTTAACCTAAATTACTCTCAAAAGGAATTTAAAGTTTGCAATTTAAAACAATAATCATTGTAAATCCCCCCCCCCCCAAGAGGGTGATTGAAAAACACGGGGATCACTTAGGGATGCATGGCTGAGTTATGAGGTATATGAATGAATTGTCAAGAGAAATAAAAAAATAAGAAAAATCCAAATAAAAAAAGATAATTTCTGGGTGAAATATAGACTATAAAATTCTTATATGTAAAAATTCTAAGTAAAGGAAAACTAAATCTATAACAGGTCCTTGAGTCAGGGCCCAATTAAAGTGATCTAAGCAATGATGCATTTACCCAGTCAGTAGCCAGGACTAAAGAAAGTTGCCACATCATGAAAGACAGAATAGGGACTAGATTATAGGAGCCAGGTAGGAGCCAAATTTAAGATTCTCGTCTGTATTTCCACAAAGTGTGTGGATACAAGGAAGGCCTACATCTTAATGTATGTTAAGCGTTGCTATCTTGAGTCCTCACACTAGGTTCAAGTCCTTTGTATTGGCTTAGAAGTGCATCAATCCTAACTGGATTGGTTTCTTCTTTTTTGACCTGTGTGCTCTTTTGGCACAATTCAGATTCAGGTTTGTGCTTCTTTGGCGCTGTGCAATAGCTCCTTTGTATATCTTATCCTGGAATCAGACACAATCATTGAGCAAAGTCCCATAATATTTTTTAAACAATTAGTGGCATCATTTTTACAGTCTCAAGATTTTGGGGCATGCATTGTCATTATAGCAAATGTATTTTAAACTTATATTACTGCTAAATCAAAAAAGTTAAAGAAAATCTTAATGTTAGTGACATGTGTTTCAAATATAAAAAGGAGAGAAAAATAAAAAAAAAACCTAAAATAGTTTATTGCACATACAAGAAAAATATAATAATAAAAGAGTTTTAAAATTCAAAAATATAGCTTATAATCATTGACACACTGTGTCAGCTAAGGAAATATAGAATATAAGGCTTTCTCACCAAAATGATATCCATTTCCTCTTCATACTTGGCCATGATCCACTGTGAGTACAAGCAAATGGATTTCACAAAGTAACATTTTTTTTTAATAAAGAGCAGTAGTACAAATATGTAGGTATCAATATCTCCAAAATTCTCAATAGCCCAATTAAATACAATAGCAAACAAACCCACTATCATATTTTATATAAGTTGCTGTATGACAAAAAAGAACCTATGAACTGATGGATATTTTTCACAGTTTTTATAGACATAGCAATATTTCAACCTTGGCAAACATATTTTTAAACAAAGTAAAAATTATCTGGGTCTAGGTCATCATCAAGAAGTCTAGAGATCATTAAAAAAAAGTGTGGCAGAGGATTCTAGGAAAAACTCAAACCTCTGTATTGTTGATGTTGGGTAAAGTAAACTGAAGAGTTATAAATGAGAGATGCTCTTCTTTTGCGAGTCATTCAGGGTTAGGGGTACCATGCCTTGGGATTAATTTCCTAGATACTTTGGTATGAGACTGTGATGTCCCATCCATTCACATTTTTATAAATGTGGGAGGTGGGGATTATAATTGTATTTCACTTCAGCTACTAAAATGGACCTTACCTCTTGTTAGGGACAAGCAAAATGATGAGAGTTTTGGGGATCAAATCTAAAAATCATGTATAAAGACCTCTTAAAATCAATTTGAGATATTTAGCTCAGTAAATTTTCAAAAGGTTGTTATACAATTGTAACTAGTTTTTATAAAGTCCATTGAACCTCTATGTGACAATTTACAAATTCAAAACAGAAAAAGGGCTGTTTTTAAATAGGCTTATACAATAATATATGTTCAGTATAATTATAGGGGGAAAGCAACAGAGTATAAGGTAGTTAAAACCCAGTACATTAAAATGATTCAGTGTAACACAATAGTATTAAATGCATTACTATAGGAACTTAAAATGAACAGAATTAAAGCTTAAACAAAACAATCAGCAAAATGCCATAAAATACAGAGATTTGTATTAAACATTGGATTCTGAAAAGCCTTAAAAATATAAAATACAGAGTTTCCGGTCAAGATGGCGGCTTAGAGAAAGCTAAAGTTCAGATCTCCTGAAACCCTTTCTTACAGATCTCAAACTGAATGCTCCTAGGACGCCGAAATTCAAAATGATCACAGCATAGACCCCGGGAGTCCTCCTCCTGGACCTGGACCTGGATCAAAAGGTATGCCCCCCCCAAAAAGCCAGAACCCAAGATCACTCGGACCTAAGGGGTAGTCAGAAGGAAGGTCCTAGGACCCATCCCCCCCAACCCAGAGCTCTTAGTCCGAGTCCAAGGCAGCAGAGGCAACCTCAGAGCCCCACGGCCTGCTATTCTGAAGGCCACATCCTGAAAACAACCTAACCCAGTCCAGGGGGCACCCAGACAGCAGGGAAACAGAGAGACGGGGGAGCTTTTAACCCCCTGGCTGGATCCCTCCATCCAAGTCTCAAGTCCCTGCCTCAGGGCACACTCAATTCAACCTAGGGAAAGCTAATCTTCTTATCAGGAACCCTCCCACAGAGCTCCAGGAAGCCTCAGCCCCTCCCCCTCAGAGAGCAGGGTCTTCAGAAACAACAGCAACCCTCAGGACTGACAAAAGGAACTCAGGGACGGCTATTCTGAAGGCCGCACTCTGAAAACAACCTGACCCAATCATGGACGCCCAGACAGCATGGAAACAGAGATATGGGGGAGCTTGTAACCCCCTGGCTGGAACCTTCCATCTGAATCTCAGTTCAACCCAAGGAAAGCTAATCTTCTTATCAGGAACCCAGGGAAGCCAAGGCCCCTCCCCCTCAGAGAGCAGGGTCTTCTGAAACAACAGAAACCCTCAGGACTGGCAAAAGGACCCCAGGGCCAGCTATTCTGAAGGCCACTTCCTGAAAACAACCTGACCCAGTCGAGGGGGCACCTAGACAGCAGGGAAACAGAGAGAGAGGGGGGGAGATTGTAACCCCCTGGCTGGATCCTTCCATCAGAGTCTCATGAAAAAGTCCCTGCCTCAAGGCATACTAAATTCAACCCATGGAAAGCTAATCTCATTAGGAGCCCTCGGAGCTCTAGGAAGCCATGGCCCCTCCCCCCACAGAGTGCAGGCGCTGGCCGGCTAAGGCACAGGAACAAGGGCCAAGCTAGGCTCAGAGCGTGGAAGTAAGGCAAAGGAGAAGCATCAGGAGGGTGCCAAGGAGAGGAGGGCAGTAACAGGGACACCCCAGGAACTCCTGGCTTCCTGGGAAGACAGAACAACAACTGCATAGAATGGACAGTCTGCCTAGGGCTAAAACCTCTGAACACCAGACAGAAATAAGAAAAGCTAATCTCTCCCCCCCCCCAATCAGATAGAGATGGCAAACTCCACAGAAGCACAAAAGTCTCAAAATTTAAAAAAAAGCAAGAAGAAGGGGGCGACGTTGGACACATTTTATGGAACAAAAATACAAAACACAGAGGAGATAGAAGAGGAAACACAAGCAAATGCTCCGAAACCTTCCAAAGGAAAGGGAAACTCTCCACAAACCCATGAAGAATTTGAATCTGAAATGATCAAAAAGATGGAAGCCTTCTGGGAGGAAAAGTGGAAAATAATGCAAAAGAAATTTATGCATCTAAAAAACCAATTTGAGCAAAGTGAAAAGGAAAATCAGGCTTTAAAGCAAGAACTAATAAAGCAAAGCCAAAAGAGCAAGAAATTAGAAGAGAACATAAAATATCTCACTGACAAAGTGACAGATTTGGAAAATAGAGGGAGAAGAGACAATTTAAGAATAATTGGACTTCCAGAAAAGCCGGAAATAAACAGCAAACTCGACATCATAATACAAGAGATAATCAAAGAAAATTGCCCAGAGATTCTAGAACAAGGGGGCAATACAGCCACTGACAGAGCTCACAGAACACCCTCTACACCAAATCCCCAAAAGACAACTCCAAGGAATGTAATTGCCAAATTCCAAAACTCTCAAACAAAAGAAAAAATCATACAAGAAGCCAGAAAAAGACAATTTAGATATAAAGGAATGACAATCAGGGTCACACAAGAACTTGCAAGTTCCACTCTGAATGATCGTAAGCATTGGAACATGATCTTCAGAAAGGCAAGAGAGCTGGGTCTTCAACCACGAATCAGCTATCCAGCAAAACTGACTATATACTTCCAAGGGGAAATATGGGCATTCAACAAAATAGAAGATTTTCAACTTTTTGCAATGAAAAGACCAGAGCTCTGTGGAAAGTTCAATATCAAAAATCAAAGAGCATGGAATATCTGAAAAGGTAAATATGAAGGAAATGGAACAGGGGAAAAATGTTGTCTTCTTCTGTTACTCAAACTCTATTCTATAAGGACTACATTTATATCAATCTATGTATACTAACATGTGGGGAAAAAGTAATGTGTAAATAGGGGGAAAAGAAAGACCAAATAGAATAATCATTCTCACACAAAGATTCACATGGGAAGGGGAAGGGAAGAAAACTCCTATAAGCAGGAGAGGAAGAGAGTTTTTACTTAAACCTTACTCTCAGGGAAATCAACTGTGAGAGGAAAAAACATCCTGATCTATTGGGATCTTGAATTCTATCTTACCCAACAAGGGTAGGGAGAAGGGAAAACCAAGGGGGCAAGGGGGAGAGGGAAAACAAAAGGGGAGGGAAAGAGAGGGGAGAGGGAGAGGGAACAAAAGGGGAGGGACTAAAATGGGAAACATATCAAGGGAGGGGATAAGGGGGACTGATTTAAAGTAAATCACTGGACTAAAAGGTAGAGCCGAAGAAGAAAAGGTTAGAATTAGGGAAGGTTATCAAAATGCCAGGGAGTCCACAAATGACAGTCATAACCATGAACATGAGTGGGATGAACTCACCCATAAAACGTAGACAAAGAGCAGAATGGATTAGAATCCAAAACCCTACCATATGTTGTCTTCAAGAAACACACATGAGGAGGGTTGACAACCACAAGGTCAGAATTAAAGGATGGAGTAAGACCTTTTGGGCCTCAACTGACAGAAAGAAGGGAGGAGTGGTAATCATGATATCTGATAAAGCCAACACAAAAATAGACCTGATCAAAAGGGATACAGAAGGTAATTATATTTTGCTAAAAGGGACTTTAGATAATGAGGAAATATCACTAATCAACATGTATGCACCAAATAATATAGCACCCAAATTTCTAATGGAGAAACTAGGAGAATTGAAGGAAGAAATAGAGAGTAAAACCATATTGGTGGGAGACTTAAACCAACCATTATCAAATTTAGATAAATCAAACCAAAAAATTAATAAGAAAGAGGTAAAAGAAGTGAATGAAATCTTAGAAAAATTAGAATTAATAGACATATGGAGAAAAAATAAATGGGGATAAAAAGGAATACACCTTCTTCTCAGTACCACATGGCACATTCACAAAACTGACCATACATTAGGTCACAGAAACATAGCACACAAATGCAGAAAAGTAGAAATAATAAATGCAGCCTTCTCAGATGACAAGGCAATAAAAATAATGATCAGTAAAGGTACGTGGAAAACCAAATCAAAAACTAATTGGAAATTAAACAATATGATACTCCAAAATCGTTTGGTTAGAGAAGAAATCATAGAAACAATTAATAATTTCATCGAGGAAATTGACAATGGCGAGACATCTTTTCAAACCTTTTGGGATGCAGCCAAAGCTGTAATCAGAGGTAAATTCATATCCCTGAGTGCATATATCAACAAATTAGGGAGACCAGACATCAATCAATTGGAAATGCAAATAAAAAAACTCAAAAGCGATCAAATTAAAACCCCCAGCAGAAAACCAAACTAGAAATCCTAAAAATTAAGGGAGAAATTAATAAAATCGAAAGTGATAGAACTATTGATTTAATAAATAAGACAAGAAGCTGGTACTTTGAAAAAACAAACAAAATAGACAAAGTACTGGTCAATCTAATTAAAAAAAGGAAGGAAGAAAAGCAAATTCACAGCATTAAAGATGAAAAGGGGGACAGCACCTCCGATGAAGATGAAATTAAGGCAATCATTAAAAATTACTTTGCCCAATTATATGGCAATAAATACACCAATTTAGGTGATATGGATAAATATATAAAAAAATACAAACTGCCTAGACTAACAGAAGAGGAAATAGAATTCTTATATAATCCCATATCAGAAAATGAAATCCAACAAGCCATCAAAGAACTTCCTAAGAAAAAATCCCCAGGGCCTGATGGATTCACCAGTGAATTCTATCAAACATTCAGAGAACAGTTAATCCCAATACTATACAAACTATTTCACATAATAAGCAAAGAGGGAGTTCTACCAAACTCCTTTTATGACACAAACATGGTACTGATTCCAAAACCAGGCAGGTCAAAAACAGAGAAAGAAAACTATAGACCAATCTCCTTAATGAATATAGATGCAAAAGTCTTAAATAGGATACTAGCAAAAAGACTCCAGCAAGTGATCAGAAGGGTCATCCACCATGATCAATAGGATTTATACCAGGGATGCAGGGCTGTTTCAATATTAGGAAAACCATTCACATAATTGACCACATCAACAAACAAACCAACAAGAATCACATGATTATCTCAATAGACGCAGAAAAAGCCTTTGATAAAATACAACACCCATTAAACACCTATTAAAAACACTAGAAAGCATAGGAATAGAAGGGTTGTTCCTAAAAATAATAAACAGTATATATCTAAAACCATCAGCTAATATCATCTGCAATGGGGATAAACTAGATGCATTCCCAATAAGATCATGAGTGAAACAGGGATGCCCATTATCACCTCTATTACTTGACATTGTACTAGAAACACTAGCAGTAGCAATTAGAGAAGAAAAAGAAATTGAAGGCATCAAAATAGGCAAGGAGGAGGCCAAGTTATCACTCTTTGCAGATGACATGATGGTCTACTTAAAGAATCCTAGAGATTCAACCAAAAAGCTAATCGAAATAATCAACAACTTTAGCAAAGTTGCAGGATACAAAATAAATCCACATAAGTCACCAGCATTTCTATATATCTCCAACACAGCTCAGCAGCAAAAACTAGAAAGAGAAATCCCATTCAAAATCACCTTAGACAAAATAAAATACCTAGGAATATCTCTCCCGAGACAAACACAAGAACTATATGAACACAACTACAACTCTCCACACAACTAAAACTTGACTTGAACAGTTGGAAAAACATTAACTGCTCTTGCATAGAACAAGCCAATATAATAAAAATGACCATCCTACCCAAACTTATTCATCTATTTAGTGTCATACCCATTGAACTCCCAAAATATTTCTTTACTGATTTAGAAAAAAACATAACAAAATTCATTTGGAATAACAAAAGATCAAGGATATCCAGGGAAATAATTAAAAAAAAAACACATATGATGGGGGCCTTGCAGTCCCAGTCCTTAAACTATATTACAAAGCAGCAGTCATCAAAACAATTTGGTACTGGCTAAGAAACAGAAAGGAAGATCAGTGGAATAGACTGGGGGAAAGTGACCTCAGTAAGACAGTCTTTGACAAACCCAGAGACCCCAGCTTTTGGGACAAAAATCCACTATTTGATAAAAACTGCTGGGAAAATTGGAAGACAGTGTGGCACAGATTAGGTTTGGATCAACACCTCACACCCTACACTAAGATAAACTCAGAATGGATGAATGACTTGAATATAAAGAAGGAAACTATAAGTAAATTAGGTGAACACAGAATAGTATACATGTCAGAACTTTGGGAAGGGAAAGGCTTTAAAACCAAGCAAGACTTAGAAAGAGTCACAGAATGCAAAATAAATAATTTTGACTACATCAAATTAAAAAGCTTTTGTACAAACAAAAGCAATGTAACTAAAATTAGAAGGAAAGCAACAAATTGGGAAACCATCTTCAGAACAAAAACCTCTGACTAAGGACTAATTACTCAAATCTATAAAGATCTAAACCAGTTGTACAAAAAATCAAGCCATTCTCCAATTGATAAATGGGCAAGGGACATGGATAGGCAGTTCTCAGATAAAGAAATCAAAACTATTAATAACCACATGAAGAAGTCTTCTAAATCTCTTATAATCAGAGAGATGCAAATCAAAACAACTCTGAGGTATCACCTCACACCAAGCAGACTGGCTAGCATGATAGCAAAGGAACGTAATGAATGCTGGAGGGGATGTGGCAAAGTAGGGACATTAATTCATTGCTGGTGGAGTTGTGAACTGATCCAACCATTCTGGAGGGCGATTTGGAACTATGCCCAAAGGGCAACAAAAGTATTTCTACCCTTTGATCCAGCCATAGCACTGCTGGGTCTGTACCCCAAAGAGATAATGGACAAAAAGACTTGTACAAGAATATTCATAGCCACGCTCTTTGTGGTGGCCAAAAACTGGAAAATGAGGGTATGCCCATCAATTGGGGAATGGCTGAGCAAATTGTGGTATATGTTGGTGATGGAATATTATTGTGCTCAAAGGAATAATAAAGTGGAGGAATTCCACGGGAACTGGAACAACCTCCAGGAAGTGATGCAGAGCGAGAAAAGCAGAACCAGGAGAACATTGTACACAGAGACTAATACACTGTGGTATATTAGAATGCAATTCTCCATTGGTGGTGCTGTAATGGCCTGGAACAATCTGCAGGGATCTAGGAGAAAAAACACTATGCATAAGCAAAGGATAAACTATGGGCGTGGAAACACAGAGGAAAAACAACTGCCTGAATACAGCAGTTGAGGGGACATGACAGAGGAGAGACTCTAAATGAAACTCTAATGCAAATATTGACAACATAGAAATGGGTTCGAATCAAGAACACATGTGACACCCAGTGGAATCATGCGTCGGCTATGGGGATTGGGGGGGAGGAAATGAAAATGTCCTTTGTCTTTAATGAATAATGCTTGGAAATGATCAAATAAATTATTATTAAAATGAAAAAAATATAACCTCCATTTTCTTTAAAGTTCCTTCGTTTTTATCCATTTAAATGCCTATTGTCAGAAGACAGAAGATTGGTAAGAGGTAGGCACTGGGGTTCAAATGACTTGCCCAGGGTTACATAGCCAGGAAGTGTCCAAGGCCAGATTAGCACCCAGGACCTCCTGTCTCTAGGCCTGGCTCTCAATGCACTGAGCCACTGAACTGTTCCCCCATAGTGAGGGGGGGATTTTGGAGTCTCAAATTGGGCCAAAGAGTTGCAGGAAGATGAATTTCTCCCCTGAATCTCAGGTGAGATAAGTAACAGAATCAGTGCTCTTAAAAGATTCACTTTGAAATAAACCATGCTTGTAACTTCCTTTTTGGAAAAGTCTCTTCCTTCTCCTTGTTGTACCCCCTTTTGGTCCTGGTAGCCTAAGGAAGAACACCCTCATTTTTGCCAGCTGGTGTTTGTGATTCCTGAAGAAACTGGGACAGCTACCAGCAGACTGGGTCCTGGGGCTGGTCCTGAGGCGATGAGCAATTTGGGTCGGAAGCCAGAGATCATCTGGGGCTGGGATTGGGTCTGGGTCTGGGTCCAGGGCCTGGGTCAGGCTGGGAGAGCGATCTGGGTCAAGCAGGTCTGGATTACTGAAGTGCAGAAGAAGGCAGCAGGAGCCAGGTGGGCAGGTCTGGGACCAGGTGAGCGATCTCCAGAAAAACATGGCTTAAAAAAAAATCTAGGCAGTTGTTCTCTCTACAGCTGATCAAAATAATCTATTAAAAGCTGAACTTAGTCACAGTAGAGAACAGATTTAGGAAAATTAAAAAGATTGAGGGTATTTCATCACAACCAATGTGGTCAGTCAAAACTGTAAAAATTTAATTAGTTTCTAGTAATAAAAGTATTATATTTTTATGAGGTTTATTAAGATTATTAGGAATCAAGGATACAAAATACAAAATAAGAAAACCATGTGCCTAGGTCTGATTAGCCCATTCACAGCTTACTTACTTCATATTGCAATGTCTGAGTAGAGGAAGAGAGCTCTTGGGAGGCAGAGCCCATTAAATACTAATTGTAATCTCACCCAGGAGGAAACTCAGGTGAGATTATAGGGAATTCTGGGAAATACCAAGGACTTCTGGGGATTGAAGTCTAGGGTTCAAATCTCCATTTTTATACTATGTTAGTCCTAAGTGTATGAAGCCTTTTTATAAGAACTTTATATCAATCAATTCATATAAGAAGTTACACGGAAGAGAAGGTCATCTAAAGGTCAGGAGACCAGGAAGTCTAGAAATAGTCTCAGGGAAGTAATGGAAACTTAGCAAGACCTCTTTTTGTGGTTGAGGATTTATTGGAAAGAAAGGATCTTGGGGTTGGGCCTTTGATCTAGTAAGACCACCACTAGGTCCATATCCCAAAGGAAAAAAAATTTAAATGGGAAAGGACCTGCTGGAATAAAAATATTTATAGCTGCTCTTTCAGTAGTGGCAAAGAATTGAAACCTAAAGAGATCTCCACTAATTGGGGAATGAATAGTTAAACAAATTGTGGTATATGATGGAATACTATTGTGCTGAATGTAATGATATACAAGATGATTTCAGAAAGAGCTGGAAAAGCCTATGTGAACTGATGCAGAATTGAAATAATCACAATTAGGAACAGATTGTACACAGTAACAGCAATATTGTGCAATGATTAAATGTAATAATTGTCTTAGCTATTATCATCAATAAAATGATCCAGGATAATTCTGAAGGACATATGAAAAGAATGCTCTTCAGCTCCAGAGAAAGAACTGCTTGAGTAGGGACGCAGATGACATTATATGGTTTTTGACTTATTGATTTGAACATATTTTTGGAGTTTGGGTTTTAAAAGATTATTCACTTAAAAAATGAACAATATGGAAATATGCTTTGCATGATAGTACACTTGTAATCTAGATTGAATGGCTTGCCAGTGTAAACCTTAAAATTTCACAGACTTATGAATGTTAAAAATTTTACTCCACATTGAGGAATCCTCCAATTCCCTACTTGAAATAATTCCCTACCAGATAGTGAGAACTCTACTTGAATGTGAAAACTCCTTGCTATGGGAGGATCTCTACCCCATCCCTACTTGGGACTGCTTTAGGGGAGAAAACTCCTTGCTATGGGAGGACCTCTATTCCACCTGTACTTAAGAATGCTTTAGGGCAGAAAAACTCCTTGTTAAACAATGAAAGTACTTGAAAACCATACTTATAAAGGAAATGAGTTCTTTGAGCCATGCCTATTTTTGGAATTGATACAATGAGATGCTTAGTGCCTATAAAGGTGGGGCAACTTGTAAACTAATTAGACCGTAAAGGTGAAAACTTACTCAGAGGTTTTCTTTTAATGAAATTAGTTGACACAGCAGTATTTTTTTCTGACTTACTAAAGAGATTAATCTACTAAGCTGTGAATTCAAAATGGGCTGTCTTTTGGAAAACATCTACAGTGATTGGTAGATGGAAGAACTTAGGGGAGGTGACATAGGATATTTTTCCCTTAAAAATGAGAGCTCAGAGAAGAGCTGGAATCATTCTGAAACATTCAGATTGAGGAGGTCATTCTGAAACATTCAGATTGAGGAGGACTCATTCTGAAATATTCAGATTGAGGAAGGACTGATTCTGAAACATTCAAATGGAGGAGGGAGCTGGTGAAAGCAGCTGAGATGATGCTGGCCTGGTGTCACTAGAATCCTTGCTTAGGCAGACCTTGTGGTGAGTGTTAAAAGACTGACTGACTGATCTCTCTCTCTTAAGACTCAGGTCTAGGCCATGTTGGCTTAAGACCCTTCATACTTATTTCCTTTTTCTCTCTTTCTCTCTTTTCTTTAATTCCACATTTGTATTAATTAAAATCTCTATAAAACTCAGTTGACTTGGGTATTTGAATAATTGGGAATATTTCCCTGGCAACCACCTTATATTTGATTTAAAAACCAAGGCACTGTAGTGAAACATATTTTCTGCTGTCAAATTTACTCACCCTCTCTTATATCTATCACAATTTATATCTTCCACCATTTCAATCACTACAGTTTAAGACCTCAACCATTTAAATCTCACCCCAGCTCCTGGAGAGGAAAGGGAAGGAGGGAGCAAAACAATTTAGATCATATAACTTCAGAAAATTTATGAGGAAATTTTTATTACATGTACTTATTAAAAAGAAAGAAAAGAGGTTTAGGGATGGAGATGAAATTCTAAAAGTGTGTGTTTTTTTCAATTTGAGGTTTCAGGTTTTGAAATGGGTGGGGGGAATCCAAATATCTCTGCTCCTTTTATTTCTCTATTCACAATAAAGCCAGATCTTTATCCAGAAGGGTATCCCAGTCTCGCTGACTCTGTCTGTCTGACTTTATAACAACAACAAAAATAAAAATAATAAAATTATTTTTATAATTTTATAATTTATAATTTATATAAAATTTATAATTTATATAAAAAATTATAATTTATATAAAAAAATAAAAATAAAATAAAATAAAAAACATGAAAATAAAATTAGAAGGGGAATAGCAAATTTTGCAGGGGATATAGTGATGCTCTGACATGACCCTCACTTCTTACATATATAGAGAACAGAACCACATTTAAAATAATACAATAATTACCCAATTGATAAATAGACAAAGGATATGATAAAATATGCAGTTTTAAAATGAAGATTTATCTCTATTAAATGGAGAAATGCAAATTAAAACAACTCAAATACATCAGAACTATCAAATTGACTATTAATGCCCACAAAACTGATAAGTTTTGAAAAAAAGTCCAGTCATACCATTACTAGGTCTTTACCCCACAGAAATTAGATCTGGGAGAAAGAATCTAATTGTAAAAATTATTTTTAGGAGCTCTTTTTGCAGTGCCAAAGGTTTTGAAACTAAGAATGCCCACAATTTGGGAAAGACTGAGCAAGGTGTGATATATGGTTGTAATAGAGAACTTTTGCACCATAGCAAATGATGAATAGGATGAGTTCAGAAAACTCTGATAATACTTATATGAAATGGAAAATGTGAAGTGAGCAGAACCAGGGAAACAGTGAGTTTGGGAACAGAAATATATAAAATGAACAACAGTGAGGAAACTATTATTAGCAAAGCAAGGTTCTAGGACAACCCCCAGAGATTCATGATTAAAAACAAACAATAAAACTATCCATAACCAAAGAAGGAGCTTTTGGAAACTGATTACAGATAAATGCATGGCATTCTTTACTTTTTTCTTTGAGTTTTTGGGGTTTTTTTTGGTAGAGGTATTATGTGTTTTCACATATAGAAATAAGTATTGCATGAAAGTATTAATACAACATACTCTTTAGTGCCTCAGGAAGTAGAGGAGGGATGAAGAGAATATGAATCATAAAATGTTGGAAAATAATTGCTAAATTTTTTCATATGTTATTGAAAAATAAAATTAATATAAAAGAAAAAATGATAAGCAGAAGTAGATTATAGAGACATAAATTAAAATATTTGAAATTACTACATTTATACTTCCCAACCTAGAGTATTGTTCTTAGATTCAGAAGATACAAGTTCAAATTGTGATACTGAAACTGATTAGAACAATTTATGTTAACAAGAAATAATCTTTCTTTCTTTTTAAGATCATATTACATCAAATGATAACCATTACTGATGTCTTGCTTCATTAATTTTCAAAGTAAAGAGGGGATCCTGAAATCTTAGAAAATCCTTCAGTGTAGTATGAGCTCTCTTAAGACCAGCAAGACTATAAGACATGATTTAAGCTAGTTTCATGAAAAGTTAGGCTTAAGAACAAAAAAACTTTTCAGCCAAAATAACTCCCAAAGACAATCTCTGAAATGTATAAAGGGGAAGTGGTTGATTATATCATACCAAATAAAGCACATGTTTTTCTTTTGTTCAGTTGTTTAAGTTGTGTTTAACTCTTTGTGACCTCCGTCAGATGCACACATATCTTACACTGACAAAAGTACTTGTCATGACTTTATCACATTTTATTTTTTTTATTTTTCCCTCGAGGCTTCCCATAATTCATCCTTGCATCAAGAAAATGGCAGAATTCTAAAATGAGTTCCAATCTCTCAATTTCTAGTAGGACATATTTGATTTTTTTAAAGAGTTTACTCTCATTTTTTCCTCTGGATAAATCTTTGATTATTAGAACCAATAAAATATCAATTTTTTTAAAATAATAAAACATTTTGTTCACAAAACATTCATTTTATTCTTTTATTATTATTACTAATTATTGGTAACTTAGTTCTGAATTTTGAGATAAAATTAAAAATGAAATGCTAGACAGAGTAAGAGACAGACAGACAAAGACAGAGATAGGGATAGAGTCAGATCTGACAATATTTTTATTTTGTTTAGGGATATAATATGCCTTCACAGAAGGTTTTATCATCATTGGAAGATTTGCCAAATACAAATAAAGGTACAAAGGCACTCATGAAAAATCTCACCACGTGTGATGTATTATTAATCTCATGCCACTGTTGTCAATGTATTTAAAACAGAACAAAAACACTTCAGGGTTTGATCTGACTGGCATTTATTCAAAGTGTTATCTACTGAACACAAGTGAAGTATGATGGCCTATTAAATGGCAATAGCTAAAGACAGCATTTGAGGTAATTTATTCCAATGTCCTACTTTAAAGAGGAAATCATTGAAGACAGATAGGTTAAATTTTGCCCAAGATCATACTAGTAGTAAGAAACAAATCTAAAATTTTGAGACCAGTAATTTCTATTATGCAATCTTTGAATAAAAGTGGTTCAACAGTCAATAAAAAATGTAATATACAAGGAAGTTAACAGAATATTTCAGAGGGAAACTCAGACAAGGATGGGTTTGAAAACAATACTTTAATACTCTGTGTGTATATATATGTGTATATATATGCACATGTGTGTATATATTCGTATATAGACAAAATATATAATGCATGTCTGTGTACCAGTGGGGGATCAGGAACCAAAGATTGAAAGGTCTAAGAGAGAGAGGGGAAAGATAAAAGAAACACTACTCCCTTTCTTGAGTAGAGCTGCACAAGAGAGGGTGAGAGATTTGATCAAGGTCCAGAGCTGAAAGGCATGGTTTCTTCCCTTGATAGATATTATCCTGATTACCTTAGTACATTTGATGAATGAGATGTTTAGTTTCTTCTGGATTAATAAGATTTATTTATTCTTTTTGGAATTTAGGATTGATAGGTTTAGGTTAGAGGGAAAATTAGGAAATCTCCAATTTCTATTTTGTCCTAAATTCCCCTCAGCGGTTGAGGGCTCAGGTCTGGGGACCTGATTCCCTGATGAGATTGTGGAGTCAGACTGTTGTATTTTCCTGATATAGAGAGATCTACAGTTATTGAAGAGATCAATAGATAATCTTCTTGGGTGCGTAGTCTCTTATCTTCCACAAAGGGAAAAGGTCTCTATCTACCATTACTGAGGAAGGATGGCTAGTCTGATTTCTACAGATAGATGATGGATCACAACAGGTTGAGCTCAGCAAGATGCTCTTCTCTCTTCCAGTTCAAAAAAAGAGAAGACCTTCTCCAACTGCTGATCTGTTTTTCTTGGCTAGAGGTTCTAGTCCCATCCCTCATTGACAGCAAAATTCCATTCTCTGTCTGCATGATGTTTTCCTGTAAACCAAGACCTTGCAATGCAATCTGTAACTCTATCATCCACATCTGTATATGTATTTATAGTGGAGTGTTCAGGAAAGGCTTGTATTTCTTGTTGGTGATAGATTTCTGAGCCATTTTCAAGATTGCTGTATTTCCTTAGTGTCTCACTGCCATCTAAGGTTGATTTGAAGTTTAAAGAATTTGCAGAATGTGTAGAAACCCCACCCCAGTAAACTGTTTTGGCAGGCAACTAAACCAGGTTGAAGGTAACATCTCAGTCCATCATATCTATGTCTATATAGATCAGGATCTATATCTAAATAGATCCTGCTTCTTGAGAGTTAAAAAGAAATACTTGTTATAAATATATGAAATATTTCAATTCCATATATCAAAAATGGAGAGCCAATGGAACACATTTTCATTTATTATTTTGGTATAATAAATTATTACACTTGATGTATATATCCAATGAATTTCATATAATCAGTTGGGTAGAAATTGCAATTTCATGAAATCCCAAACCTAAGTATCACATGAGTAAAGAAAATATGCTACTATATGTGAAATTTAATTTAAATCCATAGACTTTTTCAGATATTTTACCTAACCATAAAGGTGAGTTTGAAACCATATGACCATACTTGAGAATTTTAAAAACATTTTTCTAGATCACATGTAGATACAATTATTAATATCCTTTTTCAATTGTGTTTTTTCAATACATGTTCCTTTCCTCTTTCTCTTTTTTCTTTATCAAATTGACTGACAATATAACTAGGTTATTTGTGTGCTCCCATGTAATATTCTATGTTACTAAAAAAGACACATATTGATTATATTTGTGAAAAAAAACAACTTATAAATGAAAGGAAGTGAAAAATGGTACATTTCAAACTGCATTAAGACTCCTTCAGTTCTTTCTTTGGTGGTAGATAGCATTTTTTTGTCATGCTACCCTTGGAGTTGTCTTAGATCCTTGCACCTGACAATAATTAAGTGATTCACAATTAATTCTCATACATCATTGTTGTTAATGTATACATTATTCTCCTGATTCTGCTAACTGCCCTTTGGAACTGTTTATATAGGTCTTTACAAAAAAATTTTAAGTGAGGTGGATCACCTTGTTCTTCATAAAGGTATTCCATCTTAATCATATGTCACAATTTATTCAGCCATTCTCCAACTGAGGGACATACCTTCAGTTTCCAATATTTTTGCCACCACAGAAAGAGATGTTATAGATATTTTGGCACAAATAGATCATTTATGCCATAGCTTTAATCTCTTTGGGATAAAGAAGTACTATTGACATTTTTAGGGCAAAGGGAATGTAAAGTTTTATAAAATATTTGCTTCAGTTCATAGCTCCTCTAAAAGCATATTAGGTTCCTAATTTTTGCACATTCCCAACAACAATTATTATTTTCTTATTTTGTCATATTAGTCTTATAGGTTTAAGAGAGTTGTTTTAATTTGGAATAATCTACTTAAGAGTAATGTGGAGTATTTTTATTTTATTTGGGAATATGTCATGAGATGTTTGTCTATACCTAATTTTGTCATGTATTCGTGAATCCATCTGGCCGTGAGTTTTTTTCCTTCAGGAATTCATTGATGACTCATTCAATTTCTTTTTCTGAAATGGGATGTTTAAGTATCCTATTTCTTCTTCTGTTAACTTGATCATGTATATATATTTTTAAATTAATTCATTTATTTTGCTTAGATTCTCAGATTTGTTGGCAAAATAACTCAAAATAGAATTAATTTTTTCTTCATTGATTGTTAGTTCACTTTTAATTTTCAATACTGGTAATTTGGATTTCATTTTTTTTAAACAAATTAACCATTTTTCTAATTCTTGCTTCCCCCTTAAATAAGTTGTTTGAACTATTTATTATTTCAAAGCTTTTCTTGTTTTCATTTTTGTTAATATCTTCTTTGATTTTCAGGATTCCTAACTTGAGGTTGAGTTGAGGATTTCATTTGTTTCTTTTTTGTAATTTTCTAGGTGCATGTCCAATTCATCAATCAGTTATTCCTATATTTTATTGATACAAGCATATGACGATATAAATTTTTATCAATATATTGCTCTTATGACATCCCCCAATTCTTCTATATGTTGCCTCCTTGTTGCTATTGTCTTTTTTTTTAATTTCTTGATTGTTTATATGAATGGTTCTTTGATGCACTTATTCTTGAGGACCAAGCTACTTAGATTTCAATTAAAATGTAATATTTTTTCTGTAGTCCATTATAACAGAATTATAATTTGAAAAGGATATGTTTGATATTCCTGCTCTTATATATTTGGTTGTAAGGCTTTAATTTCCTTCTTAAGCTTAATTATTGAGATAGGGCCATCATATTCTGAGTTAAATATATATTATTAAATATTATTATATTAATATAAATATTTTATAGAAATATATTCAGTATAAAACTGAATGGGAACAAAAGTGAATATATATTCACTCAGTTATACATTCACTTAGTTGAGAAATATATATAAATCTATGTATTTTATTATAATAATTATAACATAATATAAAATATATATAATATGAATCTTATTTTATATAGATATATAATCAAAAATATATATATATGGAGAGAGAGAGAGAGAGAGAGAGAGAGAGAGAGAGAGAGAGAGAGAGAGAGAGAGAGAGAGAGAGAGAGAGACATTCACTTCTATCCCATTCAGAGGTCTATCAACTCTAAGTTTGCTCAAATCTTATTCAATTTGTTAATTTATTCCTTGTATTTTTAAATGATTTATCTACTTTTCATAGTAGATAACATAATATTCCCTATGAATATAGTTTTATTGTCTATTTCCTCTTTTAGCTCATGTAGCTTCTCCTTTAGGAATTTAGATGTGATTCTATTTATGGCATATAAGTTCAGTATTGATATTACTCCATTATCTATAGTACCACTTACAAAAATTATATCTTTGTAGGAGGAAATTATATCCTCCTTTGTCTATTTTGAAGAGATTTATTTTGACTTTTCTTTTGTTTTAGATAATAATTTTATCCCTGGTTTGTTTTATTTTAAACTTTAATTCAAACATAGTAAATATTGCTCCACTATTTTACCTTTATTCCATTTTGTCTCCCTGTTTTAAATATGTTTCTTGAACATGATATATTGTGGGATTCAAGCTTTTAATCCACTCTTTTATCCTCTTCCATTATAGGAATATGTTAATTTCATTCAAATTCATTTATAGTTCATAACTTTCACTCTATTTTATTTCTGCCGCTTATTCTTCCCTTTCTCTCCTATTAGCCTTTCCAAATTCATAAATGTTTTATTTCTGACTATTGCTTCCTCCAGCTCACCCTCATTTTTGTCCATCCATGACTTTTACTATTCCTCATCCTCTTCTTACTTCCTTATGAGGTAATATAGGTTTCTTCAGTCAAATGAGTTTGGATATCATTCCCAGTTTGTACCAATTCCAATGAGTATAAGGTTCAGGCATCCCCTCCTCCCACATCATCCATCTTCATCTCCAGTCAATGGATTCTTAGGTGCTGCTAAACAAGCATCAGTGCGATTCAGAAGCAATTGTGTGAGAAGCATGGTGTGAGGCTATATGAATAAACCTAAAGACAAATTGGATTCACTGAGGAAGAACAGCCATAATGACATGCTCTTTGAGTTTTCTTAGGATTCCATGGCAGGGATGGAATCTCAAAATAGCAGCTTGAAAGCATTATAACCAAATTATGGGTATTTCCTGAAAGCCTCCTTCACAACAATCCTCAAGTTGTTTATTATTTTACTAACCAAAAAAGCTTCTTTAATATCATGACCAAATAACCTAAATCCTGTATACCCTCACGCTATTGTCAATATTCCTTAGTTGCTTGGGTTTAAGTAAATGCCTTAGAAGTGTTCTGGTTAAATTCTTTTTATAAACAATTTTTCTCCAAGAAAGTTATACCCCTAAGAATGATATAATACTTAAAAGTTTATGATTGGTCAATGATGTTGTATTGTTCTTTTTATTTGTTAGAGAAAACTTGTTTATAAATATTGGCATGGATTCTCAATAAAACTTGAACTTGTGGCAGGCTCTCTTTTTCCCTTAGGGCCCTATCATTTCAATCATTGGAACTCATGCTTAACTGTATAGATGATTTGTGGTGTATCCAGAAATATATGTAGCTGGGAAGGCTTAAGTTTATAGAAAATACCATGTCAATTATTTGTCAGATGATATTTATTTATTCTTTTCAAAAATCACTACTAGATGAAAATGCTATTTTCAGTAGTGTTGTTACTAATGTTTTGGAACCTATGCTGAATATCCCTATAGAGACTATATCATACAAAGTAACAATAGAACTTTGCTTAATAATCTATCTCAAGAATTAATATTTTATTTCTTTTCTCTATGTATAGTTGAGGGAATCATGAGGTTTATTTGTTTAAAGACACAATACTGTTTTGACTCTGGCTTGGATAAAATATATACATTTAGGAATTTTGCATAACAATATCTTTCTCCTCTGTCAGGGTCTGAAAGGGGATGAAGGCATTTTTGTTTTGTTAGACTCTTGAATTCTCAATCATAGTATATTGTAGCAACTATGACAGAATCTAGGTGATAGTAATTGGAAAAATACCTAGAAAATGAAAAAAGAATTTCCTTTCTGTCCCAGAGGTTGTGAAGGCATTTATATAGCAGTGTTGCAGAATATTCTTAAGAGGTCATGATAATTATAGGAATGTGATACGTAGAGCTGAAATGTCTGAAATGCCAGTATAAAGAGAGAAGAAGACAGACACAGAGAGAGAGAGAGAGAGAGAGAGAGAGAGAGAGAGAGAGAGAGAGAGAGAGAGAGAGAAAGATGGAGGTGGGTGGGGGTGGAGATATGAATATGAATTGGGAAATCCAAAGAGGATATCAAAAATGTCAAGATTTCTGTGGTAAGATTTTGAGGAGAATAAAGTGATAAAAATATAAAAATCCAAAGTAAGGACAAGAAAGTTTTGTTTTGGGAGAGAGAAAGAAAAGGAATGGAGTGTATTTCCATATATAGCAATGTCTACTCCTTGGATCTAGCAAGATGTACTTCTTTATTGTCAAAATATTTCTTTCTTCTCATTGACTTTCAATATGTCTCATTGCTTAAAATGATTTGGTTTGTTTACAAAAACAGATGGGATGGATGAACCAACACAAAGCTAACAAAGCAGAAATAGAAAAATTTCCCCACTGGTCATAACATTGTGAACAAAAAAATATGCCAGAATTCTGATGAAGACAAAGATCAATCTTGACTTCAGTATACCTCCATTTTTCTTATAGAATTTTTGGATCATGTGATTCTTTAACATACATTTTATAAGATGGGAAATAAGTTATTAATTTTGTATTACTCTGTCTTTCTTATGATGATAAGTACTTTAGGAGGGAAGAAAATAATCATTGGAAAGAAGTGATATATTAAATACACCATTGTTAATTTTTTAAGAAACTAAAATGAAAATTTAGTACAGATGGGGCTTCAGCCACACAAAGTAAAATTAGAATCACTGAGAAGATGACAAACTACCAAGTACAAATTAATTTCCTTTTGTATTCCAATTTTTATCCATTTAGATTTGTTGATAAACAAATGACATTCTGGAAGTTATTTAATTTTAAACATATCTAAAATATTTAGCACTTAGAAAGTAACTAATCTACAAGCATATTTTTGATGATTTTTAAGACTTTCATCTTTAATCTAAATACTGAAAAAAAATCTCACATTGACTTTAAAAAACGAGAAACTATAATTTTAGAATTTTTGCTGAATCTAATAAGTTCATGACCTTTAAGACAATACTTAACTTTTCCTCAATTAGAAATTGAAGGGCTCAAAATAAATGTTCTTCTCCTCCAGCTTTACAATCCTATTATTCAAATTGATCTTAAAGAGATATTTGCTTCATCTATTCATATAATAGAAAGCATAGAGAAAGCACGTAAATATAAACAAATTAGGATATTATATTTTTTGGGAGCAGAGGGCATTTTATTCAATAGGATAAGGGGAAAGAGAACAAGAAGATTTAGAGGTGGGGTAGACATTAAAAGTCATATGGTCTGCCCAGGTCTCCTTCACACCTCATTTTATTGATCAGGAAATTGAAGGCAAGAGGAATTAAATGACTTGGCCAAAGTCACAGAGTGCTAAATTTTGATACTACAACCTCTTTGCTTTAGGACATATTCTATACTGCTGATTCAGAATATTGTGTATAAATGTGAAATTTTAAAGAACAGAAATCTCTATAGATTTTAATAGGTGAAGAATGGTGCTAAGGACTATAGAGAAATAAATAATCTGAAATAACTGCTTTTTAAATGGACTATAATTTTAGTCACTTATTCTTGTGTATAAATAAATATTGTTTAGGATTTGAGCTCATGTTCTTTTTTCATGAAGGTTCAATAATGGATTATGCCTTGAATCACTTAAGGTGGTGGTCTGCATGAGGTGTTGAATTTTTTGTTGACTCAGAAAAAGCTCAATCAGTTGTTGGGAGTTTTGATGTTTTTTTTCTGAATTTATTGGTTATTTAACAATGAATCAATGTTAGGGATTGATTTTCCATGGTTACATGATTCATTTTTTTCTCCCCCTTCTGCAGCTGACAAGCAATTCCAATGGGTTATGCATGTATTGTTGTTCAAAACCTATTTCCCTGTCATTCATATTTGCAATAGAATGATCTTTTAACATCAAAACCCTAATCATATCCATATCAAACTACATGATCTTTCATGTGATTTTCTTCTGCTTTTTTCTTCCCACAATTCTTTTTCTGGATGTGGATAGCGTTCTTTCTCATAAATTCCTCTGGATTGTCCTGAGTCATTACTGAGTATTACTGTTAGTAAGAAAGTCTATTATATTTGATTGTATCATAATGTATCAGTCCCTGTGTACAAGTTATCCTGGTTCTGCTCTTTCACTTTGCATCAGTTCCTGAAGGAATTTCTAGTTCACATGGAATTCTTTCATTTCATTATTCCTTTCAACACAATAATATTCCATCACCATCAAATACCACAATTCCTGCAGCCATTCCCCAATTGATGGACAACCCCTCATTTTCCATTTTTTTGCCACCACAAAGAGTATGGCTATAAATATTTTTGTACAAATCTTTCCCCTTATGATCTCTTTGCCTCCCCCTTTTTTCTATCACTCCCAGTCCTCTTCGACTATTCCTTTCACCTCCTACTTTCCCCTTCTCCTTTAACAATCTTATTCATCTCCAACTTTCCTGTAGTTTTATATAGATTTGTATTAAAAATGCTTGTGTATGCTTTTCCCCCACTGAACCAATTTTGATTATAATAAGCTTCAGTTCACATGCTCTCCTTCATACTTCCACTTTCTTTTTCTCAACTGCAAATGTTATTTTATGCCTCTTTTATGGACAATAATTTAAACCATTCTATTTTCCCTTCCTCCCCCTCCCAATGCATCCATCTTTCTTGTACCATATGTTTTTTTTTACTTTTACCTCATCCAATTATATTGCATCCATCTCTCATCCCCTGAATGGTATGATCCTTCAGCTGTCCTAATAAAGAAAAATGTTCGTCTTCCCATGTAGGGATGTACATGGTTTATATACATATATGTGTATATATACATATGTGTTTGTATATTTAGAATTCCATTTTTGCTTTAGCCACAAACTTATATGACCTATATAAACATATTTATATAAACTTATACTTTCATATAAATATGTATTCTCACTATGAGATATTTTTAGTTACTTTGTTATTTTCTCCTGGTTATTTTACTTATTTTCTGAAAACCATGGATTCATAATGAAGTAGAAAATAAATATCAAAGTGGAATTTATTAATAGAATATTAATTTTACTAAAATTTCTCACAAACTATAGATTTTTATAAATCCCTGTGAAATGTGGGAAAAATGTGATAAAGTCATAGTTTAAGAGAAGACAGTATTTTCTCATCATAGTAGAAAAATAAAACAGATAAAGCAAAGTTTTAGATAGAAAAACTATTTTCTGGTTAGATTTCATAATTTTTTCTTTCAAAGATGATGGAGAGATTTCTTAAGAGAATTTGGTACAATGAGTGAAAAATATTTCTAGAAGGCAGAAGAAATTATTTGTAGGTATAGTGATGATTAGAGTTGAACCTTTTTCACAGCCAAACTACTACAATGATTTATCTATGTGATTATCATTGACTCAATTATGATAATGGTAAGATAATTTAACAAGTATATTCACCAGCAAAACTGGGAGGGGTGTTAAGGTTAAATACTAGCATTTAAGTATGTATTAATTAATTTGCATTTAAAAAACAGAAGAGACATAGAAAAAGAAAGAAAGAGAGATATACATAGAGAGGAAGGTAGTAAGATCTTTCTTTAATAGTCTTTCTTCCTATGACAACTAGCTTCCTATTATTAAAATCTTTATCTCTTAAAAAATCACTGAATTGTGCATACCCTTTGTTCCAGTAGTGCCATTCCAGATATTATACTCCAGGAAGACCAAAATGAACATCCCAATATTTTAATAGAATATGTATAGTAACATATATTTGTTATCAATAGTTTGAAATAAGAGTTCTGCACAAATCAATGTAATATCACAGATACATGTATAACACAGATATATTATAAACAGTGAATGTAAAGGATTCAAGAAAATCTAAGAAATACTTGCATGAAATAATGCAGATGGAAGAAAGAAAAAGGGGGAGTGTATATAATAATCATAATGAGAAAAATGAGAGAAAATGCATATAGATGATTAATTTTTGGATTATAACACCCATTGTAGAAACATTTGTTTATTGCCTAAGGTTATGGTAGGATTTGGGGATAGGAAGAAATAAGAGGGAACATAAAAATTTCAGATTTATTGTTTCAGAAGGGTAGAAAGGAAAATGGGATTAGGAGTAAATTTATACTTAATTTAAAAGCTAATATCTATAACTAACTAAACTATATTACTAAGCTAAACATTAACTTCCCAATATCTAAGTCTAGGAATAATAACTGCAATGGAAAAGGTTACAGAGATTCTGTTGGGGGTTTAATGATATAACCCCAGTGTCAGTACATTGAATTGTTGCTTGCAATTTATAAAGCAAGTCTCTTCCGAGAAGGTTAATTGGACATTCTGGAATACAAAGAAATGCATGCTCCATGGTCAGTGAACGCAAAGTGTAAAATTTAAATTAGTATCTATTAATGCAAACATTATATTTTATGAGGTTTATTAAGGATTAGTAGAAATCAAGGATACAAAATAAAAAACACATGCCTATGGCTGATTAGCTTATTCAAAATCCCCGTACCCTTATCTTACTTGCTACTTTATTGCAATGGAAAAGAAGATAGCATAGTAGGCCTTACTTCCAGTTAAATACCAATTGTGATCTCACCTACATGGAGACACAGGTGAGATTATAAGGAATTCTGGGAAATACCAAGGACTTCTGGGTATTGAAGTATAGGGTTCAAAATCTCCATTTTTACAAATCCCCCTGAGGCCTGAGGAAGACTAGTCTCTCCAATGGGTCTTGTAAACATACGAGCCAGGAAATTATAATAATTTAAGGATAAGAGAAAAATAGAACAAAACCAAAGATTTCTAGGCCCATTGACAAAAAAACAGTTAGAGGGGGCAGTCCCCTTTGGCATAAGAGTATACATACAAAACAAATATATTTAAACCCAACACAGTACAAATCACAACACTCTGGATCTTCTGGTGCAGTGTGTTGTCTGTGGAGGCATCTTCATGGTGCCTTCTACAAACAGTTCACTTTCTGGATTTGAAGAGGTAGCATGTCTCTTAGCCCAAAATTTTTCTCAAAAGGAATTTAAACTTTTCATTTTAAAATGATAATAATAATATTTATACATCCCCCCCCCCCCCTGAAAAGGGTGATTGAAAAACACAGGGATCATTTAGGGATGCATGACCAATTTATGAGATATATGAAACAATTGGCATGTAAAAATGGAGATTTTGACCATAGACTTCAATCCCCAGAAGTCCTTGGTATTTCCCAGAATTCCCTATAATCTCACCTGGGTCTCCACCTGGGCAAGATCACAATTAGTATTTAACTGGCAGTAAAGCCTACCATACTCTCTTCTCTTCCTTCCTTTGCAAAGATGTAGTAAGCTAAGCGAGGGGATTCTGAATTGGCTAATCCATCATGGGCAAGTGGTTTTATTTTGTATCTTTGATTCTAAAAGTCCTTAATAAACCTCATAAAATATAATATTTTTATTACCAGAGATACTAAATTAATTTTTACAGTTTTTGGCAACCACAAGATTGGATGAAAAACTCTCAATTTTTTTTAAAAGGATACCCTAGATAAACTTTTTAAGCCACATTTCTCTGGCCAAGACTTTTCGTCTACCCTTGCAAAGCTTCTGATTCAGCTTCCTTCTGCTGCCTGCTTCTGTGCTCCATCCATGCTGGCCTCCAGTCATTTACTCTGGACCAGCTTGACCCAGATCGCTCTCCTGGTCTGACCACGCCTGCGCCCGGGCTCTGGCCCCAACTGATAACCAAACTCAGAGCCAGATTGCCCCAGGCAAGATTGCCCCAGGCTGCTGATAGCTGCCATTGTGTCTTCTGAATCACAAGCTAACAGATAAAAACTGGGGTGTTCTTTCCTTAGGCAACAATTAATCTTCACGTGGCAGGAGACCACAGGGGGGTTATGAGGAGAAGTAAGAGACTTTTCCAAACAGGAAGTATGGCGTATTTCAAAGGATATCTTTTGAGTGCACTGATCCTTTTATTTATCTCACCTGAGATTCAGGAAAAAAATCCATCTACCTGCAACTCTTTGCCATTTGGATCTGCCCAATTTGAGATTCCTAAAACCCATGTTCACACTTGCTGTGGGATATTTGTCAGTACTGAAAAAAGAATCTCAATGGATAAAAACAAAAAACAAAAATTAACATTAAAGAGACTGAAGGTTATATTTTTTTAATTTTATAATATTTTATTTGATCATTTCCAAGCATTATTCATTAAAGACAAAGAACATTTTCTTTTCCTCTCCCCTACCCCCCATAGCTGACGTGTGATTCCACTGGGTATCACATGTGTTCTTGATTCGAACCCATTGCCATTTTGTTAATATTTGCCTTAGAGTGTTCATTTAAAGTCTCTCCTCTGTCATATCCCCTCAACCCCTGTATTCAGGCAGTTGCTTTTCCTCGGTGTTTCCACTAGCACAGTTTATCCTCTGCATATGAATACTGTTTTTTCTCCTAGATCCCTGCAGATTGTTCAAGGACATTACACCACCACCAATGGAGAAGTCCATTATGTTTGATTGTACCAAGTGTATCAGTCTCTGTGTACAATGTTCTCCTGGTTCTGCTCCTCTCACTCTGCATCACTTTCTAGAGCTCGTTCCAGTCTCCATGGAATTCCTCCACTTTATTATTCCTTTTAGCACAATAATATTCCATCACCAACATATACCACGATTTGTTCAGCCATTCCCTAATTGATGGGCATCCCCTCGTTTTCCAATTTTTGACCACCACAAAGAGCGCAGCTATGAATATTTTTGTACAAGTCTTTTTGTCCATTATATCTTTGGGGTACAGACCCAGCAGTGCTATGGCTGGATCAAAGCGTAGACATTCTTTTGTTGCCCTTTGGGCATAGTTCCAAATTGCCCTCCAGAATGGTTGGATCAGTTCACAATTCCACCAGCAATGAATTTACGTCCCTACTTTGCCACATCCCCTCCAGCATTCATTACTTTCCTTTGCTATCATGTTAGCAAATCTGCTAGGTGTGAGGTGATACCTCAGAGTTGTTTTGATTTGCATCTCTCTGATTATAAGAGATTTAGAACACTTCTTCATGTGATAATTAATAGTTTTGATTTCTTTATCTGAGAACTGCCTATCCATGTCTCTTTCCCATTTATCAGTTGGAGAATGACTTGATTTTTTGTACAATTGATTTAGCTCTTTATAAATTTGAGTAATTAAACCTTTGTCAGAGGTTTCTATGAAGATTGTTTCCCAATTTGTTGTTTCCCTTCTGATTTTAGTTACATTGGTTTTGTTTGTACAAAAGCTTTTCAATTTGATGTAGTCAAAATTATTTATTTTACATTTTGTGATTCTTTCTATATCTTGCTTGGTTTTAAAGTCTTGCCCCTCCCAAAGGCCTGACATGTATACTATTCTGTGTTTACCCAATTTACTTATGGTTTCCTTCTTTATGTTTTAATCATTCACCCATTTTGAATTTATCTTGGTGTAGGGTGTGAGGTGTTGATCTATTCCTAATCTCTCCCACACTGTCTTCCAATTTTCCCAGCAGTTTTTATTGAATAGTGGATTTTTGTCCCAAAGGCTGGGATATTTGGGTTTATCGTATACTGTCTAGCTGAGGTCTTTTGCCCGCAGTCTATTCACTGACCCTCCTTTCTGTCTCTTAGCCAGTACCAAATTGTTTTGATGACTGCTGCTTTGTAATATATTTTAAGGTCTGGGACTGCAAGGCCCCCATCATTTGACTTCCAATCAAGATGGCGACTTAGAGAAAGCTAAAGTTCAGATCTCCGGAAACCCTTCCCTACCGAACTCCAACTATATGCTCCTAGGGCACCAAAATTCAAAACAATTAATGGCATAGACCCCAGGAATCCTCCTCCTGGACCTGGATCAAAATGTACACCCCCCCAAGGAGCCAGAACCCGAGATCACTTGGAACTAATGGGTAGGCAGAAGGAAGGTCACAGGACCCATCCCCCCCAACCCAGAGCACCAAGTCCAAGGCAGCAGAGGGAACCTCAGAGCCTCAGGGCCAGCTATTCTGAAGGCCTCTTCCTGAAAACAACCTGACTCAGACAAGGGGGCACCCAAAACAGACAGCAGGGAAACAGAGAGAGATGGGGGGAGCCTGTAATCCCCTGGCTGGATCCCTCCATCTGAGTCTCACGGAAAGTACCTGCCGCAAGGCATACTCAGTTCAACCCAGTGAAAGCTAATCTTATCAGGAGCCCTCAGAGCTCCAGGAAACCACGGCCTCTCCCCCTCAGAGTGCTGGCTCTCCTGGCTGGCTAAGGAACAGAGACAAACAACCCAAAGGAAATGGCCAAGCCAGGCTCAGAGCATGGAAGTAAGGCAACTGAGAAGCATCGGGAGGGAACCAAGGAGGGCAGTAACACGGAAACAACCGCAATTCCTGGCTTCCCCGGGAAGACAGAATAACAAATGCATAGAACAGACAATCTGCCTGGGGCTAAAACCTCTGAATACCAGACAGATAAGAAAAGCTAGTCCTCCCCACTCAGATAGATATGGAAAAATCCACAGAAGCACAAAAGCCCCAAAATTCCAAGAAAAACAAGAAGGAGGAGACTTTGGACACATTTTATGGAACAAAAATACAAAATACAGAGATAGAAGATGAAACACAAGCAAATGCTCTGAAACCTTCCAAAGTAAATGGAAACTCTCCACAAACCCATGAAGATTTGAATTGGAAAGGATCAAAAAGATGGAAGCCCTCTGGGAGGAAAACGGGAAATAATGCAAAAAAAATTAATGCATCTAAAAAACCAGTTTGACCAAATTGAAAAGGAAAACCAGGCTTTAAAAGTCAAAATCACGCAACTCAAAGACAAAGAGCAAGAATTAATAAAGCAAAGGCAAAAGACCAAGAAATTAGAAGAGAACATAAAATATCTCACTGACAAAGTGACAGATATGGAAAACAGAGGGAGAAGAGACAATTTAAGAATAATTGGACTTCCAGAAAAGCCAGAAATAAACAGCAAACTCGACATAATAATACAAGAGATAATCAAAGAAAATTGCCCAGAGATTCTAGAACAAGGGGGCAATACAGCCACTGACAGAGCTCACAGAACACCCTCTACACTAAATCCCCAAAAGACTACTCCAAGGAATGTAATTCCCAAATTCCAAAGCTTTCAAACAAAAGAAAAAATCCTACAAGAAGCCAGAAAAAGACAATTTAGATATAAAGGAATGTCAATCAGGGTCACACAAGACCTTGCAAGTTCCACTCTGAATGATCATAAGGCATGGGACATGATTTTCAGAAAGGCAAGAGAGCTGGGCCTTCAACCACGAATCAGCTATTCAGCAAAACTGACTATATACTTACAAGGGAAAGTATGGGCATTCAACAAAATAGAAGATTTCCAAGTTTTTGCAAAGAAAAACCAGAGCTCTATGGAAAGTCTGATATGAAAAAACAAAGAGCATGGAAAACCTGAAAAGGTAAATATGAAGGAAAGGGAAAAGGAGAAAAATGTTATCTTCTTCTTTTACTCAAACTCTCTTCTATAAGGACTACATTTATATCAATCTATGTATACTAACATGTGGGGGAAATGTAATGTGCAAATAGGGGGTAAAGAAAGACCAATTAGAATAATCTTTCTCACACAAAGATTCACATGGGAAGGGGAGGGGAAGAAAACTCCTATAAGCAGGAGAGGAAGAGCATTTTTACTTAAACCTTACTCTCAGGGAAATCAACTCTGAGAGGGAAGAACATCCAGATCCATTGGGATCATGAATTCTATCTTACCCAACAAGAGAGGGGAGAAAGGGAAACTAAGGGTGTAGGGAGGAGTCAACACAAAAAAGGGAGGTAAGAAGAAGAGGGAGGAGGGAGGGAACAAAAAGGGGGGAATAGAAAGGGAAATATATGAAGGGAGGGGACAGGGGGGACTGCTTTAAAGTAAATCACTGGACTAAAAGTTAGAGCTGAAAAAGAAAGGTTAGAATTAAGGAAGGATATCAAAATGCCAGGGAGTCCACAAAAACTTTGAACGTGAATGGGATGAACTCACCCATAAAATGTAGACGAATAGCAGAATGGATTAGAATCCAAAACCCTACCATATGTTGTCTTCAAGAAACACACATGAGGAGGGTTGACACCCATAAGGTCAGAATTATAGGATGGAGTAAGACCTTCTGGGTCTCAACTGACAGAACGAAGGCAGGAATGGTAGTCATGATATCTGATAAAGCCAACGCAAAAATAGACCTGATCAAAAGGGATAGGGAAAGTAATTATATTTTGTTAAAAGGGACTTTAGATAATGAGGAAATATCACTAATCAACATGTATGCACCAAATCATATAGCACCCAAATTTCTAATGGAGAAACTAGGAGAACTGAAGGAAGAAATAGACAGTAAAACCATATTAGTGGGAGACTTAAACCAACCATTATCAAATTTAGATAAATCAAATCAAAAAATAAATAAGAAAGAGGTAAAAGAAGTGAATGAAATCTTAGAAAAATTAGAATTAATAGACATATGGAGAAAAATAAATAGGGATAAAAAGGAATACACATTCTTCTCAGCACCACATGGCACATTCACAAACATAGAACATACATTAGGTCACAGAAACATGGCACACAAATGCAGAAACGCAGAAATAATAACTGCAGTCTTTTCAGATCACAAGGCAATAAAAATAATGATCAGTAATGGTACATGGAAAATCAAATAAAAAACTAATTGGAAATTAAACAATGTGATACTCCAAAATCATTTAGTTAAAGAAGAAATCATAGAAACAATTAATAATTTCATCGAGGAAAATGACAATGGCAAGACATCCTTTCAAACATTTTGGGATTCAGCCAAAGAGGTAATCAGAGGTAAATTCATATCCCTATGCATATATCAACAGACTAGGGAGAACAGAGATCAATCATTTGGAAATGCAAATAAAAAACTCAAAAGCGATCAAATTAAAAAACCCCAGCAGAAAACCAAACTAGAAATCCTAAAAATTAAGGGAGAAATTAATAAAATCGAAAGTGATAGAACTATTGATTTAATAAATAAGAAAAGAAGCTGGTACTTTGAAAAAACAAACAAAGTAGACAAAGTACTGGTCAATCTAATTAAAAAAGGAAGGAAGAATAGCAAATTAACAGCATCAAAGATGAAAAGGGGGACAGCACCTCCAATGAGGAGGAAATTAAGGCAATCATTAGAAATTACTTTGCCCAATTATATGGCAATAAATACACCAACTTAGGTGATATGGATGAATATATACAAAAATACAAATTGCCTAGACTAACAGAAGAAGAAATAGAATTCTTAAATAATCCCATATCAGAAAATGAAATCCAACAACCATCAAAGAACTTCCTAAGAAAAAATCCCCAGGGCCTGATGGATTCACCAGTGAATTCTATCAAACATTCAGAGAACAGTTAATCCCAATACTATACAAACTATTTCACATAATAAGCAAAGAGGGAGTTCTACCAAACTCCTTTTATGACACAAACATGGTACTGATTCCAAAGCCAGGCAGGTCAAAAACAGAGAAAGAAAGCTATAGACCAATCTCCCTAATGAATATAGATGCAAAAATCTTAAATAGGATACTAGCAAAAAGACTCCAGCAAGTGATCAGAAGGGTCATCCACCATGATCAAGTAGGATTTATACCAGGGATGCAGGGCTGGTTCAATATTAGGAAAACCATCCACATAATTGACCACATCAACAAGCAAACCAACAAGAACCACATGATTATCTCAATAGATTCAGAAAAAGCCTTTGATAAAATACAACACCCATTCCTATTAAAACACTAGAAAGCATAGGAATAGAAGGGCCTTAACTAAAAATAACAAACACTATATATCTAAAACAATCAGCTAATGTCATCTGCAATGGGGATAAACTAGATGCATTCCCAATAAGATCAGGAGTGAAACAAGGATGCCCATTATCACCTCTATTATTTGACATTGTACTAGAAACACTAGCAGTAGCAATTAGAGAAGAAAAAGAAATTGATGGCATCAAAATAGGCAAGGAGGAGACCACTTTATCACTCTTTGCAGATGACATGATGGTCTACTTGAAGGTTATATTTTTAAGACTTTTTCAACTCCAATGTTTTATAAAAATCTTTGTAATTTATTGCATTTTGCTGATTATTTTGTTTAAGATTTAATTTTGTTGGTTTTAAGTTCATATATTAATATTTTTCAATACTATTCAGTTACACTGTATTATTTTAATGTACTGGGTTTAAATACTGTTATATTCTCTTGTTTTTCCCCTATAACTATGCTAAACAAATATTATTGAATAAGCCCATTTTTAAAAAAAAACAACCTTTTTCTATTTTGACTTTGTAAATTGTCACATAGAGGATGGATGACTTCATCAAAACTGGCTATAATTGTATAACAACCTTTGGAAAATTTAATGAGCTAAATATTTAAAATTAATTTGAAGTGGTTTTTAGACATGATTTTTAGATTTTTTTCAACAACTCTCATCATTTTGCCTGCCTCTAACAGTAGTTAATGTCCAGTTTAGAAGCTGAAGTGAAATACAATTATAATCCCCACCTCCCACATTTATAAAATGTGAATGGATGGGACATAATAATCTCATACCAATGAAGCTGAGAAGATAATCCCAGGGCATGGTACCCCTGGATGACTCTCAATAAGGGAGTATCTCTCATTTATAACTCTTCAGCTCACATTACCCTTTCACCAGAATGATATCTAGATTTCTTGATGATGTTCTAGAGTCAAATAAGTTTTACTTTGTTTAAAAATGTATTTGAAAACATTGAAATATTTTCTCCATCTGTAATAATTGTGACAAATATCCATCAGTTTATAGGCTTCTTTAAATGTCATACAGCAGACTGATATTAAATATGATAGTGGGTTTTTTGCTATTGTAATTAATTGGGCTATTGTAAATTTTAAGGATTTTGGTACTTTTGAATGTGGATTACCTGTTGTACTATTGTTCTTTATAAAAAAAAAACTGTTATTTTGTGAAAATCATTTGCTTTCACTCACATTGGATAATAGCCAGGTATGAAGAGGAAATGGATCTCATTTTTGATGAGAAACTTTTGTACTCTACATTTCCTTAGCTGACACAGTGTGTCAGTGATTAAAAGCTATATTTTTAAATTTAAAAACTCTTTTGTTATTATATTTTTCTTGCATGTGCAATATACTATTTCAGTTTTTTCTTTTTTTTCTTTTTTATATTTGAGGCATATGCCACCAGTATTGAGATTTTCTTTAACTTTTTTTCATTTTGCAGTATTAAAGTTTAATATATATTTGTTATAATGTCAATGCATACCCAAAAACTTGAGATTATAAAAATAATGCCACTGATTAAAAAAAAATTATGGAACTTTGCTCAATGATTCTGTCTGATTCTAAGACAAGAGAATATAAAAAAAGACATTGCAGAGTGCCAAAGAAGCACAAAGCTAAACTGCTTAGTTCCAATCAAGCACAAGGTAAAAGAGAACAAACAATCCCAACAGGGTTGATGAAAAAATTTTGAGCCATGACAAGAGGACTTAAACTTGTTTGGGGTTTGACATTTTGGCTGTTTAACATGTGTTAAAGGCAAATCTTCCTTGTTCCACATTCTACCAAGAATCTTAAATTTGGTTCCTACCTGGCTCCTATAATCTAGTCCCTATTCTATATTTCATAATGTGGCAAACTTCTATAGTCCCGGCTATTGATTGGGTAAATGCTTAACTGCTTAAATTATTTTAATTGGGCACTGATTCAAGGACCTGTTATAGATTTATTTTTCTTTTACTTAGAATTTTTAAACATAAGACTTTGATAGTCTATATTTCATCCAGAAATTATCTTGTTTCATTTGAATTCTTTTGATGTTTGTTATTTCTCTTGCCAATTGATTCATATACCTTATAACTCAGCCATGCATCCCTAAGGGATCCCTATGTTTTTCAATCACCCCCTTTGGGGGGGGTGTATTAATAGTATTTTTATTTTAATTGTCAAAGTTTAAATTCCTTTTGAGAAGAATTTTATGTTAAGAAAGATGCTACCTCTCTAAATCAAGAAAGTGAACTGTTTGGAGAAGACACTATGTAGATGCCTCCCTCCTGTAAAGATTAAAATTTAGGGGAGATGGGGAGACTGAGGCAGGTAGAAATTAGTTTCTCTCTGCAAGGAGTATTATATTTTTTTAGAGGTTTATTAAAGGTTAAAGATTAAGAATATACAAGTAAGAAACATGTGCCTAGGCCAGAGGCCTAGACAAAATAACCTCACATCATGGAAGAGACGCCTCTGCTCCAAAACGGAAGTCCAAAAGACCCCAGAACCTTCAAAAGCCTTTGCTTAAATATCTTCTCGATCTCGGCCCAGGTGAGATTACAAGGCATTCTGGGGAAGTGGAGCAAAGGCTCGTGGGGATTGTAGTCCTGTATTCGAGTCTATTTTTTACACTCCACAGACTACGAGTTGCACCAGAAGGTCCAGAGTGAATTTTGGGATGTGGTAATTTGAACTGTGTGGATTTATATGCATTTCTTTTGTATATATACTCTTATGCCAAAGGGGACTGCCCCCTAACTTGCTTTTTGTCAATGTGCCTAGCAATCTTTGGTTTTGTTCTCTTTTCCTCTTATCCTAAAATTATTGTAATTTCAAAGTTGGTATATTTACAAGTCCCATCAAAGACTAGTCTTTGTAGGGCCTCAGGGGGATTTGTAAAAATGGAGATTTTGAACCATAGACTTCAATCCACAGAAGTCCTTGATATTTCCCAGAATTCCCTATAATCTCAACTGAGTCTCCACCTGGGCAAGATACTAATTAGTATTTAATTGGCAGTAACGCCTACCAAGCTCTCTTCTCTCCCTGCCTTGGCAAAGATGTAGTAAGCTACGTGAGGGGATTCTGAATTAGCTAATCAGCCATGGGCAAGTGGTTTTATTTTGTATCTTTGATTCTAATAATCCTTAATAAACCCCATAAAATATAATATTTTTATTACCAGAGAGATGTAATTTAATTGTTACAGGCAAGAGAAATAAAAACATCAAAAAATTCAAATAAAAAAAGGAAAATTTCTGGATAAAATATAGACTATCAAAGTCTTATATGTAAAAATTATAAGTATAGGAAAAATAAATCTATAACAGGTCCTTGGATCAGGGCCCAATTAAAATGATATAAGCATTAAGGATATACCCAATCAGTAGCCAAGACTACAGGAAGTTTGCCACACCATGAAAGATAGAAAAGGGACTGGATTATAGGAGCCAGTTAGGAGCCAAATTTGAGATACTTGGTAGAATGTGGAACAAGGAAGATCTGCCTTTAACACATGCTAAACAGCAGCAACCTCAAACTCAAACTCAACTAGTAAATTGCTAATGCAAGAAAAATATAATAAGAGTTTAAAAAATAAAATATATAGCTTATAATCGTTGTCATACTGTGTCAGCTAAGAATGTGTAGAATACAAGGTTTCTCAACAAAAATGAGATCCATTTCCTCTTCATACCTGGCCATGATCCACTGTGAGTACAAGCAAATGAATTTCACAAAGTAACATTTTTTTTAATAAAGAACAGTAGTACAACATGCACATTCAGAAGCTATCAAGATCCACAAAATTCTCAATAGCCCAATTAATTACAATAGCAAACAAACTCACTATCATCTTTAACATAATTTGCTATATGACATAAAAATAACCTACGAACTGATGGATATTTGTCACAATTTTTACAGATGAAGCAATTTTTTCAACCTTAGTAAACAATTTTAAGCAGAGTAAAACTCATTTGGATCTAGAACATCATCAAGAAATCCAGATATCCTTACAAAATGTGGCAGAGGAGTCTAGGAAAAAAAAAACATCCTCTGTACAATTGATGTTGGGTAATGTGAGCTGAAGAGTTATAAATGAGAGAGATGCTCCCTTATTGGGAGCCATCCAGGTGTGCCATGCCCTGGGATTAACTTCCCAGCTCCTTTTGCATGAGACTGTGATGCCCCATCCATTCACATTTTTATAAATGTGGGAGGTGGGGATTATATTTGTATTTCACTTCAGCTCCTAAAAATGGATATTACCTCCTGTTAGAGGCAGGCAAAATGATCAGTTGTTGGAAAAAAATTTAAGACATTTAGCTCATTAAATTTTCCAAAAGTTGTTATACAATTGTAACCAGTTTTTATGAAGTTCATCCATCTTTTATGTTACAATTTACAAAGTCAAAATAGAAAAAAAAAACTGCTTTATATAGGGACTTATGCAATAATGTTTGTTCAGTATAGTGATAGGGGAAAAGTAATAGAATATAACAGTAGTTAAAACACAGTACATTAAAATGATTCAGTGTAATAGAATAGTATTGAATACATTAATATATGAACTTAAAATCAACAAAATTAAAACTTAAACAAAACAATCAGCAAAATGCAATAAAATACAGAGATGTTTATAAAACATTGAAGTCTGAAAAGTCTTAAAAATATAACCTCCAGTCTCTTTAAAGTCCTTTTTTTTTCCATTGTGATTCGTTTTGTCAGTACTGTGGAATTCCCCATAGCGGAGAACATGGATTTTAGGAATCTAAAATTGGGCAGGCCCAAATAGCAAAGAGTTGAAGGGAGATGAAGTAATCAACTTCCTGTTTGGAAAAGTCTCTTTCTTCTCATCTCCCCTGACCTAAGGTCCCCAGTCATGTTGAGGCTAATTTTAGCCTAAGGAAAGAACACCCCAGTTTTTATCAGTTTGTTTGTGATTCTGAAGATACAGGGGAAGTTACCAGCAGCCTGGGTCCTGGGGCTGGCTGAGCAATCTGGCTCGGAAGTCAAATCAGGAGTAGAGTTGTTGATCCTAAGGCTGGGCCTGGCTCTGGGTCCTGGGGCCAGGTCCAGGACCAGGTGAGCAAGATGACTGGAGGCAGGAGCAGGAGCAAGGGCCAGGCCAGGCCTAGGTGAGCGATCTTGGTCAAGAAGATCAAGAGGAGAGAGCCAAATCAGAATCAGCTTTGTGGGGATGTGTGGCGGGGGGGCAAAATGCCTTGGCAGGAGAACAGTGGCGTAAAAAAATTATCTAGCTTATCTTTAAAAAAAATTGAGAAGATCTTGTCCGACTTATGGTTGCCATTAACTGTAAAAATTAAATCATATCTCTAATAATAAAAATATTATTATAATTTATGAGTTTTATTAAGGATTAATAGTAATCAAGGATATAAAATAAAAACCACATGCCCATGGCTGATTAACCCATTCAAAATCCCCATACTTAGCTTAATTGCTACATCATTGCAATGGAAGAGAAAAGAGCATGGTAGGCATTACTGCTAGTTAAATACCAATTGTGGTCTCACCTATGTGGAGACTCAGGTGACATTATAGGGAATTCTGGGAAATACCAAGGACTTCTAGGGATTGAAGGCTAAGTTTAAAATCTCCATTTTTACAAAAGTTATCACTTTAGGTTGTAGTTTTGCTACTCTCTCTCTGATTTTCCAGTAACTCCAATCACTTCCATAGTACCAACAGCTTTACAATCTTTAGGAAGACTTTGCAAAACGGATTTACTGGCTCCAATATCCACCAAAACATCATATATCTGATCCCCTTTAGTTACAGAAACATAGGGTTCACTACTATTTGGAAGTTGGAAGGTTTCAAGAATTGGTGCAAGCACAGTATCATCAGTACAAAGCTCAGTCATTTCCTGTCCATCCAAGTCTACATCTGCTTGAATTACATGACTTTCCCAGGATTTTGCATTATCAGCTTTTATATTACTCTCATTGGTCCTTAAATTCTCCATCTTAGTTTAATTGTTCCCATTTATAATTTCATTATTAGTATTTAGTTTATGTTCTTCATTAATTTCTCTTCTACATTCATTAATATTGTCTATTAAATTTATATTATAATGTTCTTTCTCTGTACAATTATTTACAGCAATTATAGCCTCGTTTGATTGAATTAATTAATTTGTATCAACATGTATTTTGTTTTCATTATTCCCAATTTCATTTATCCTCACCTTATTTTCAATTATACCACATTCATTTCTTGATTCATTTTCATATGTTCTTAGAGGAAACCTTCATAAGGCACTAGCATTCTTACTCTGGTCACCCTTTACTACTTGGCTGTATTTAGGTCTAGCTCTAGCATTTACCCACGACTGCATAGTATTTGAATCTGGTTCTTGTTGTCCCTGGCAACAGGCATTTTGACATTGCATATGTATTTTGATTATTGCTATTATTATTATTAGTGTTTCATCTGTTGTTATTATAATTATTATTACTACTCTAGTTTTTGTATTTATTAAACACATTATTTAATTTTCTTCTAACCCAATTCCTGAATCTTCAGTCCCTGTACAGATGTCCAATCATATCACAAAGGAAACATTGCTCATGGCCTGATCTCCTCTCATTAGGCTTATAATTATTATTATTATACCTTGACTGTACAGATATCAATGCAGCCACAGTCTTTCTTCATTTCTTTAATTTCACTGTCTTTAGTCTTCATTTCAGCTTCCTTTATCATTTTATCCTCTTATCCTTCTTATCATTTTATCCTCTAGGTCATTTGTCAAATATGTGGCTTTTCTCCTTAAGTCATTGAGATCTAACTCTTCCCAGTTGGGGTAATTTGTTTTAAAAAAATTGTCTGACCTTTGGGCTTGCATTCTTTATAAACATCCTTTTAATGTGTCGAATTGTGTTTTCTTCCAGTGGATCCATCACTAATAAAGTTTCAACTACCTCAGTTATTGTTCCAGGAAAACTGCAGTAGCTTCAGAGATCTTCTGCTTTATAGCCTCAAATTTTGATCATGAATTGGGTCTTTTAGTATATCTCCCCATTACCTCTAGGAGAGCACCTCTGGCTTCTACTAATGAAACATAAGCCCCCTCATTTGATGTATCCAACTTTAAGTCCTCTGGCCAAGATTGTAATAAAGGATCTCGTGTTGTCTCCTATATAAATTTGGTTCTCTCTCTCTTTGTCAAGACCTCTTTCATTAAGAGGGCAAAATCATTGAAATCAGGATTGTATAAATCAATTGCCCTATGCATCTCTTTAATTGCTTAATTTGGTTTGTCATTGAAATTTGGGGTCCTCATTTTGATGGATTCAAGGTCCTCTGGGGAAAATCTCTTATGCATCTTAACTTTATGTAACTCATTTTGCTTAAACCCTGGTATATCTTGAAGTGGGCATGGATTAACTATTCCTGTTACTTCTTCCTGTTCTAGCCTATTTATGTTTTTCCCCTTAATGTTTAATCTGTGGTTGTCATATGTAAAGCCTTGATTCATATTCATGTTTATAAATTGCTCCAGTATATTCAGTTGTTTTCATTTGTATAACCATCAGCTTTCAGTCAGAATCTCTTCCGAACCAGTTTACCAGAACTTTAAGAAACTTAACACAAAGACAAACAGAGGCAAGAGACTTGTATACAATACACCTTCAGTTTACAGCAAAGGCTACATATACTGTAATAACACATTAAGTCCATTAATGGCTTCATACAATCCATAGTAAAAACATAATGGCAGTAACTAGGGAATTACACAAATACAAAATATAGAATACACATCAAATAGTTGAAAAACATCACTAGCATATTGCAAAACATATTTGCTGACATGCCAGCTTCCATTGACAAAGTATTAGAAAAAATATTATTACACTGTAACTTGTACATACAACAAAGAAAACAAAAAAAATAAATTTCAAAATTTCAAAACATTTTTTCTCAAGATGGCTGCTGGGGATTTGTGGTATAGCCTTACTAACCCACTTTAGCAAGCCAAGTCCTTAGAATTATATGCGAATTACCCCCTAAATTCCCAGCCACCTAAATACAGAGTAGAACGTTGACTTATACTTAAAAAAATATTCATACAATACACAGACAAATAAATGTAGCCTCATTAATCCTGGCTGGCTTGCCAAACTGTTATGGTAGGATTTGGGGTTAGGAAAAAACAAGAGGAACATATAAAAATTCAGATTTATTGTTTGGGAAGGGTAGAAAGGAAAATGGGTTTAAGAGTAAACATATACCAAATTAAAACCAAATATCTATAACTAACTAAATATATTACTAAGCTAAACATTAGCTTCCCAATATCCAAGTCTCACACCAGGAGTCCACTCACTAATAGGTCCAGGATCTCAAGTTGGTCAAGTTGGTAGATGTCCAAGTAGGTCCAGGGATCTTTTCACTGATGCTGCTAGCAACCAGGTCCAGAAAACCTCTTTTCTCTGTGGGTCACAGGAAAATCCTCTTCAAACCTAGGTCCTTCCAGGAGAGCAGATTATGAGATGAAACCATTGGGTAATAAAATTTTGCCAGATCCGAAGTCTCAGGCTCCCATGTGACCCTAAGTCACATGCTCCTGTCAATCAATCTCTAACGTTTGCATCTCTCATTTTTTGCAATGGTTTTTGCAAACCTTTCATCTTTTTTCTTTTTTTTTTAAATATTAATTCACTTATTTATTTGTTTACATCAAAATATTACATTAAAAACCCAGTTAACTTTCTCCCTCTCTTTATTCATCCTGTCACCCATTAGACAAGGTATCATTTGACAAAAAATATGTATATATATTATATATAAACTATATCTTACTTATGTCTGTTTATCAGTTCATTCTCTGGAAGTGACATAAACAAGCCATTCTTTAAACAATATTTCTGTTGCTATATTTAATGTTTTCTTGGTTCTGCTTGTTTCACTCTTTGTAACTTCCTGTAGGTCTGTCCATGTTTCTTTTTTTTTAAACATTAATTTATTTGGTCATTTTCATACATTGTTCATTGGAAACAGATCATTTTCTTTTCCTCTCCCCCAACCCCCCCACCCCTTCCCTAGCCAACACTCTATTTGTCTGGGCATCACATGTGTCCTTGCTCTGAACCCATTTCCTTGTTGTTGGTATTTGCATTAGGGTGCTCATTTAGCATCTCTCCTCGATCATGTCCCCTCAACCTCTGTAGTCAAGGAGTTGCTTTTCCTCAGTTTTTTTACTCCCTCAGTTTATCCTCTGCTTGAGGATAGTTTTTTTTTTTTTTCTCGTAGATTGCTGCAGATTGTTCAGGGACATTGTAAAGCCATTACTGGAGAAGTCCATTACATTCTCTTGTACCACAATGTGTCAGTCTCTGTGTACAATGTTCTCCTGGTTCTGCTCCTCTCGCTCTGCATCACTTCCTGGAGGTTGTTCCAGTCTCCATGGAACTCCTCCACTTTATTACTCCTTTTAGCACAATAGTATTCCATCACCAACATATACCACAATTTGTTCAGCCATTCTCCAATTGAAGAGCATCCTCTTATTTTCCAATTTTTGGCTACCACAAAGAGAGCAGCTATGAATATTCTTGCAGAAGTCTTTTCCTTATTTGGAGTATGAACCCAGCAGTGATATGGCTGGATCAAAGGGCAGACAGTCTTTTATCGCCCTTGGGGCATAGTTCCAAATTGCCCTCCAGAATGGTTGAATCAATTCCCAACTCCACCAGCAATGCATTGAGGTCCCTACTTTGCCACATCCCCTCCAGCATTCATTACTTTCCTTTGCTGTCATGTTGAACAATCTTCTAGGTGTGAGGTGATATCTCAAAGTTGTTTTGATTTGCATCTCTCTGATTATAAGAGATGTAGAACACTTTTTCATGTGCTTATTAATAGTCTTGATTTTTTTAACTGAAAATTGCCTATACATGTCCCTTGCCCATTTTTCAATTGGAGAATGGCTTGATTTTTTGTACAACTGGTTTAGCTCTTTATAGATTTGAGTAATTAGTCCTTTGTCAGAGGTTTTTGTTATGAAGATTGTTTCCCAATTTGTTGCTTTCCTTCTAATTTTAGTTACATTGCTTTTGTTTGTACAAAAGCTTTTTAATTTGATGTAGTCAAAATTATTTATTTTGCATTCTGTGACTCTTTCTAAGTCTTGCTTGGTTTTAAAATATTTCCCTTCCCAAATTTCTGACATGTATACTATTCTGTGTTCACCTAATTTACTTATAGTTTCCTCCTTTATATTCAAGTCATTTATCCATTCTGAGTTTATCTTGATGTAGGGTGTGAGGTGTTGATCCAAACTTAATCTCTGTCACACTGTCTTCCAATTTTCCCAGCAGTCTTTATGAAATAGTGGATTTTTGTCCCAAAAGCTGGGGTCTCTGGGTTTGTCATAGACTGTCATACTGAGGTCATTTACCCCAAGTCAATTCCACTGATCCTCCTTCCTGTCTCTTAGCCAGTACCAAATTGTTTTGATGACCACTGCTTTGTAATATAGTTTGAGATCTGGGACTGCAAGGCCACCTTCCTTTGTATTTTTTTTTCATTATTTCCCTGGATATCCTTGATCCTTTATTCTTCCAAATGAACTTTGTTATGCTTTTCTCTAATTCAGTTAAATAGTTTTTTGGTAGTTCAATGGGTATGGCACTAAATAGATGGATAAGTTTGGGTAGGATGGTCATTTTTATTATGTTAGCTCATCCCTCCCATGAGCAATCAATGTTTTTCCAATTGTTTAGATCTAGTTTTAATTGTGTGGAGAGTGTTTTGTAGTTGTGTTAATATAGTTCCTGTGTTTGTCTCAGCAGATAGATTCCTAAGTATTTTATATTGTCTCGGGTGTCTTTAAATGGAATTTCTCTTTCTAATTCTTGTTGCAGAACTGGGTTGGAGATATATAGAAATGCTGAAGAGTTACGTGGATTTATTTTGTATCCTGCAACTTTGCTAAAGTTGTTGATTATTTTGATTAGGTTTTTGGTTGATTCCCTGGGATTCTTTAAGTAAATCATTATATCATCTGCAAAGAGTGACAGCTTGGTCTCCTCATTGACAATTTTAATACCTTCAATTTCTTTTTCTTCTCTAATTGCCATTGCTAGTGTTTCTAGTACAATGTCAAATAGTAGACGTGAGAATGGGCATCCTTGTTTGACTCCTGATCTTATTGGGAAGGCTTTGAGTTTTTACCCATTGCAGATGATGTTTGCTGATGCTTTCAGGTATATACTATTTATTATTTTTAGGAAAGGCCCTTCTATTCCTATACTTCCTAGTGTTTTCAATAGGAATGGGTGTTGTATTTTATCAAAGGCTTTTTCTGCATCTATTGAGATAATCATGTGATTTTTGTCAGTTTGCTTGTTTATATGGTCAATTATATGGTCAATTATATGGTGAAATAGTAGGATGGTTTTCCTAATATTGAACCATCCTTGCATTCCTGGAATGAATCCTACCTGATCGTAGTGAATGACCCTTGTGATGATGTGCTGGAGTCTTTTTCCTAGTATCCTATTTAAGATTTTTCCATCTATATTCATTAGGGAGATTGGGCTATAGTTTTCTTTCTCAGTTTTTAACCTGCCTGGCTTTGGGATTAGTACCATATTGTGTCATAAAAAGAATTTGGTAGAACCCCTTCTTGGCTTATTCTGTCAAATAGTTTTTATAGTATTGGGGTTAGCTGGTCTTTAAATGTTTGATAGAATTCATTTGTGAATCCTTCTGGACCTGGGGATTTTTTCTTAGGAAGTTCTTTGATGGCTTGTTCAATTTCTTTTTCTGATGTGGGGTTGTTTAGGTAATTTATTTCTTCTTCTTTTAGTCTAGGCAATTTATATTTTTGTAAGTATTCATCCATATCACTTAGATTGCCATAGTTTTTGCCATAGAACTGGGCTTAGTAGTTTTTAATGATTGCTTTGATTTCCTCTTCATTAGAGGTGAGGTCTCCCTTTTCATCTTGGATACTATCAATTTGGTTTTTTTCTTTCCTTTTTTTAATTAGACTGACTAGTACTTTGTCAATTTTATTTGTTTTTTTCAAAGTACCAGCTTCTAGTCTTATTTATTAAATCAATAGTTCTTTGACTTTCAATTTTATTAATTTTGCCTTTGATTTTTAGGATCTCTAATTTAGTCTTCATCTGAGGATTTTTAATTTGTTCACTTTCTAGTTTTTTGATTTGCATGCCCAATTCATTGACCTTATCAATTTGTTTATATATGAACTCAAGGATATAAATTTGCCCCTGAGTACTGCTTTTGCTGCATCCCATAGGTTTTGAAAGAATGTCTTACCATTGTCATTTTCTCCAATTAAGTTGTTAATTGTTTCTACGATTTGTTCTTTTACTAGCTGGTTTTGGAGAATCATATTGTTTAATTTCCAATTAATTTTTAATTTATCTATACATGTACCCTTACTAATTATTATTTTTATTGCACTGTGGTCTGCAAAGGTTGCATTTATTATTTCTGCCCTTTTGCACTTGTTTGCAATAATTTTTTGCCCTAGTACATGGTCAATTTTTGTGAATGTACCATGTACCACTGAAAAGAAGGTGTATTCCTTTTTGTCCCTATTTATTTTTCTCCATATTTCTACTAACTCGAATTTTTCTAAGATTTCATTTGCTTCTCTCACTTCTTTCTTATTTATTTTTTGATATGATTTATCTAGTTTGGATAGGGGAAGGTTCAGATTTCCCACTAGTATAGTTTCTCTATCTATCTCATCCTTGAGCTCCTCTAGATTCTCCTTTAAAAATTTGGATGCTCTGCCATTTGATGCATTGAGTACAGATATTTCCTCATTGTCTATAGTGCCTTTTATCAGGATGTAATTACCTTCCCTATCTCTTTTAACTAGATTTATTTTTACTTTGGCTTTGTCGGATATCATGATTGCTACTCCTGCATTCTTTTTATCATTTGATGCCCAATAGGTTTGGCTCCATCCTCTTACTTTTACCCTATGCTTATCTACCTTCCTCATTTGTGTTTCTTACAGACAGCATATGGTAGGGTTTTGGATTCTAATCCACTCTACTGTTTGCTTGCGTTTTATGGGTGAGTTCATTCCATTCACATTCAGAGTTGTGATTACTAGCTGTGTATTTTCCAGCATTTTGATTTCTATTCCTGCTCCTGCCTTTTCTTCTTTCACTATTTCCTTCTATAACAATGTTTGTTTATAATCAGCCCCTCCCCCCATTCCCTCCCTTATTTTACTTCCCTTTCTACCCCCCTCCCTTCTTATTCCCTCCCTTATTTTCCCCTGTATTCTTTTTAAAATTTCCCCCCAACCCTCTCCCTCCCTTGTACTATTTCCCTCCCCACCAGTCCATTTTTTACCCTTCTACTCCCCTATAGGGCACAAATCTATTATCTTCCCCAATGGATTGGGTTGTTCTTCCCTCTTTGGGTCAGTTTCAAAGTACGTAGGAGTTGAGTATTTCCTGTCTCCAACCTCTTTACCCTTCCAGTGTATCGATGTTCTCCCCCCTCCCGCCATGAGATTCTTTGTGACATATAAATTTATCCCCATTTGTTTCTTTTCACATTTCTTTTAGTCATAACCTCTTTTCTTTTTTAGCTCTAGTCATGTATATATATATATATATATACATATACACATGTATATGTATTTATGTATGCATATATCTATATACCTATTTTTGTCTTGTCCTTTCATCCTATACAGTTTGTCTCTGTTCCCTCTGAGTGTAATTCTTCTAGCTGCTCAGGTGATAGCAACAGTTTTTAAGAGTTACCAATGACCTCTTTTCTTATAGGGATACATATCAATTTACCTTATTGAGCCTCTTATAAAATTTTTCTTGTTGTTTTGTTTGTTTTTTCCCCCTTTTTTAATTACCTTTTGATGATTCTCTTGAGTTCTGTGGTTGGACATCAAATTTTCTGTTCAGGTCTGTTCTTTTATTTATGAATGCTTGGAACTCTTCTGTTATGCTGAATAACCATACTTTCCCCTGTAAGAATAGAGTCAGTTTTAATGGGTATTTTATTCTTTGTTGTAGACATAGTTCCCTTGCTTTCTGGAATATCGCATTCCATGCCTTTCGGTCCTTCAGTGTGGATACAACCAAATCCTGTGGTAAACTCACCGAGTTTCCATGGTATCTGAATGGCTTCTTCTTGGCAGCTTGTAATATCTTTTATTTCATCTGATTGTTTTTTAATTTGGCTATAACATTTCTTGGTGTTGTCAGTTGGGGATTAAATACAGGGGGTGGGTTCTTTCAATCTCCACTTTCCCCTCTTGTTCTAGGATCTAGGGACAGTTTCCCTGGATAATTTCCTCTAGTATTATGTCCAGGCTTTTTCTTTTGTCGTGGTCTTCTGGTAGTCCAATTTTTCTTAAATCGTCTCTTCTTGAACGATTTTCTAAATCGTCTGTTTTGTGAATGAGATGCTTCACATTTTCCTCAATTTTTTCATTCTTTTTGTTCTGTTTTATAGTGTCCTGTTGCCTTGTGAGGTCACTTGATTCTAGTTGTATTCTGGTTCGTAGAGATTGGATTTCATCTCTGACTTTTTGGTCGTCTTTTTCCTTCTGGTCAGATTTTTTTTGAAGATCATCTTTCATCCTCTTTACCTCATCTTTCATCTCCTTTTCCTCATTTTCCAGCTGGTTGATTTTGGCTTTCAAGACACTATTTTCACGTTTTAGTTCAAGTGCTTCTGTTTCCAGATGACATCTTAATTTTTTTTAAAATATATTTTATTTGATCATTTCCAAGCATTATTCGTTAAAGACATAGACCATTTTCTTTTCCTCCCCCCACCCCCCATAGCCGACGCGTAAGTCCACTGGGCATTAGATGTTTTCTTGATTTGAACCCATTGCCTTGTTGATAGTACTTGCATTAGAGTGTTCATTTAGAGTCTATCCTCTGTCATGTCCCCTCAACCTCTGTCTTCAGGCAGTTGCTTTTTCTTGGTGTTTCCACTCCCATAGTTTATACTTTGCTTATGAATGGTGTTTTTTTCTCCTGGATCCCTGCAAGTTGTTCAGGGACATTACACCGCCACTAATGGAGAAGTCCATTACGTTCGATTATACCACAGTGTATCAGTCTCTGTGTACAATGTTCTCCTGGTTCTGCTCCTCTCGCTCTGCATCACTTCCTGGAGGTTGTTATTTGAGAATTCTATTTCCTCTTCTCTTAGTCTAGGCAGTTTGTATTTTTGTATATATTCATCCATTTCTCCTAAATTGGTGTATTTATTGCCATATAATTGGGCAAAGTAATTTCTAATGATTGCCTAAATTTCATCTTCATCAGAGGTGCTGTCCCCCTTTTCATCTTTAATGCTGTGAATTTGCTTTTCTTCCTTCCTTTTTTTAATTAGATTGACCAGTACTTTGTCTATTTTGTTTGTTTTTTCAAAGTACCAGCTTCTTGTCTCATTTATTAAATCACTAGTTCTATCACTTTCGATTTTATTAATTTCTCCCTTAATTTTTAGGATTTCTAATTTGGTCTTCTGCTGGGGGTTTTTAATTTGATCGCTTTCGAGTTTTTTCAATTGCATTTCCAATTGATTGATCTCTGCTCTCCCTTGTTTGTTAATATAAGCATTCAGGGATATGAGTTTCCCTCTGATTACCGCTTTGGCTACATCCCAAAAGGTTTGAAAGGATGTTTCGCCATTTTCATTTTCCTCGATGATATTATTAATTGTTTCTATGATTTCTTCTTTAACTAAACGGTTTTGGAGTATCATATTGTTTAATTTCCAATTGGTTTTAGATTTGGTTTTCCATGTACCATTACTAATCATTATTTTTGTTGCCTTGTGATCTGAGAAGGCTGCATTCATTATTTCTGCTTTTTTGCATTTGTGTGCTATGTTTCTGTGACCTAATGTATGATCAATTTTTGTGAATGTGCCATGTGGTGCTGAGAAGAAGGTGTATTCCTTTTTATCCCTATTTATTTTTCTCCATATGTCTATTAATTCTAATTTTTCTAAGATTTCATTCACCTCCTTTACCTCTTTCTTATTTATTTTTTTGATTTGATTTATCTAAATTTGATAATGGTTGGTTTAAGTCTCCCACTAGTATGGTTTTATTGTCTATTTCTTCCTTCAATTCTCCTAGTTTCTCCATTAGAAATTTGGGTGCTATATTATTTGGTGCATACATGTTGATTAATGATATTTCCTCATTGTCTAGAGTCCCTTTTAACAAAATATAATTACCTTCCCTATCCCTTTTGATCAGGTCTATTTTTGCATTGGCTTTATCAGATATCATGATTACCACTCCTGCCTTCTTTCTATCAGTTGAGGCCCAGAAGGTCTTAGTCCATCTTTTAATTCTGACCTTGTGGGTGTCAACCCGCCTCATGTGTGTTTCTTGAAGACAACATATGGTAGGGTTTTGGATTCTAATCCATTCTGCTATTCGTCTACGTTTTATGGGTGAGTTCATCCCATTCACGTTCAAAGTTATGATTGTCATTTGTGGACTCCCTGGCATTTTGATTGCCTTCCCTAATTCTAACCTTTTCTTCTTCGGCTCTACCTTTTAGTCCAGTGATTTACTTTGAATCAGTCCCCCTTGTCCTCTCCCTTGATGTTTCCCTTTTTAGTCCCTCCCTTTTTCTTCCCTCCCCTCCCCCCTCTCTTTCCCTCCCTTTTTGTTCTCCCTCTCCCCCTCCCCCCCTTGGTTTTCCCTTCTCCTTACCCTTGTTGGGTAAGATAGAATTCAAGATCCCAATGGATCTGGATGTTTTTCCCTCTCAGAGTTGATTTCCCTGAGATTGAGGTTTAAGTAAACCCCCCCCTCTCTTCCTCTCCTTCTTATAGGACTTTTCTTCCCCTCCCATTCCCATGTGAATCTTTGTGTGAGAACCATTATTCTATTTGGTCTTTCTTTACCCCCTATTTATACATTACATTTTCCCCACATATTAGTATACATAGATTGATATAAATGTAGTCCTTATAGAAGAGAGTTTGAGTAAAAGAAGAAGATAACATTTTTCTCCTTTTCCCTTTCCTTCATATTTACCTTTTCAGGTGTTCCATGCTCTTTGTTTTTTGTTGTCAACCTTTACACAGAGCTCTGGTCTTTTCTTTGCAAAGAGTTGGAAGTCTTCTATTTTGTTGAATGCCCATACTTTCCCTTGGAAGTATATAGTCAGTTTTGCTGGGTAGCTGATTCTTGGTTGGAGACCCAGCTCTCTTGAGTTTCTGAAGATCATGTTCCATGCCTTACGATCATTCAGAGTAGAACTTGCAAGGTCTTGTGTGACCCTGATTGGCATTCCTTTATATCTAAATTGTCTTTTTCTGGCTTCCTGTAGGATTTTTTCTTTTGTTTGATAGCTTTGGAATTTGGCAATTACATTCCTGGGAGTTGTCTTTTGGGGGTTTAGTGTAGAAGGTGTTCTGTGAGCTCTGTCAGTGGCTGTATTGCCCCCTTGTTCTAGAATCTCTGGGCAATTTTCTTTGATTATATCTTGTATCACCATGTCCAGTTTGGTGTTTATTTCTGGCTTTTCTGGGAGTCCAATTATTCTTAAATTCTCTCTTCTCCCTCTATTTTCCAGATCTATCACCTTGTAGGTGAGATATTTTATGTTCTCTTCTAATTTCTTGGTGTTTTGGCTTTGCTTTATTAGTTCTTGCTTTAAAGCCTGGTTTTCTTTTACAGTTTGGTCAAACTGGTTTTGTAGGTGCGTGAATTTCTTTTGCATTATTTCCCACTTTTCCTCCCAGAGGGCTTCCATCTTTTGGGTCATTTCTGATTCAAATTCTTCATGGGTTTGTGGAGAGTTTCCATTTCCTTTGGATGATTTTGGAGCATTTTCTTGTATATCTTCTTCTATCTGCTCTGTATTTTGTATTTTGGCTCCATAAAATGTGTCCAAAGTCGCCCCTTTCTTCTTATTTTTCTTTTTATTTTGGGGCTTCTGTGCTTTTGTGGAGTTTGCCATCTCTGAATGTGGAGGATTAGCTTTTCTTATCTCTGTCTGGTGTTCAGAGGCTTTAGTCCTGGGCAAATTGTCGGTTCTATGAGCTTTCCCTGGGTTAAACTGAATATGCCTCACTGGAACTGGAATGGAAAGGTCGGACCATGAGGCCACACTCTCCACCCGGCTCGCTTTCTGGAAGTTGCCTTCAGAATCGCTGGCCGTGAGGCTGTTTCGTCGGCCTGCGGGGGGATGGGCTGCAGCTTCCCCAAGCTCCGAGGGCAGGGACTTTCCATTGAGACTTGGATAGCAGGATCCAGCCTGTGAGGCTGTCTTGCCCGCCCTGAGGGTTGCTGTTGTTTTGACCCGCTCTCTGCAGTGGGAGCCCCAGGCAGTAACTTTCACTGGGACTCGGATAGACGGCCCTGAGGGTTGTTGTTCCGAGGACCCTGCTCTCTGAGCCGCGCTGGGCTGCGGCTTCCCGGAGCCTTGGACTCTGCGCTCCTACCCCTGAGGTCCAAGTGATCTCGGTTTCTGGCTTTTGAGGGGAGCCGTACCTTTTGAACCAGGTCCGGGTCCAGGAGGAGGGTTCCCAGGGTCTGTGCTGTTGATCGTTTTGAATTTCGGTGCCTTAGGAGCTTATAGTTTGAGATCGGTCGGGAAGGGTTTTCCGGAGATCTGAACTTTAGCTTTCTCTAAGCCGCTATCTTAACCAGAAGTCGACATCTTAATTTTTAAGTTATTTTCCCAATTGTCTTCAGCCTCTCTTAGTTGTGTTTTGAGTTCTTCCACAGCCTGTATCCAATTTGCTGGGATTTCTGGTTTATCGTTTGCTGATCTCTCCCACTCTGTTCCATTTGCTGAGTAGTATCTGTCTATTGTAGTTTCTATCTTCTTTTTCTGTTGTTTGCTCAAATTCACCCCTTCTTTACTCCCCGTATTTTTCTGTGCTCTTGTTCCTCTCATTTTCTTTGTTTTTTGGGGACTTCTATCAGTCTCCCCTCTTGGAGCTTTAACAGAAGATCTCTTGGTGTAGTGTCTGGGGGAAGGTTGTTGGGTGTTTGAGCTTCCCTGTCCTCTGGAGGCTTTTGATTGGCTTAAAGTCCAGCAGTCAATGAGGATGGGGCGGGGAGCATGGGCTTCCCTGCATTCTGGAGACTTTTGATGGGATTCAGCTGATTCTTTCAGAAGACTCTGCTTTCTAAGGGGGTAGGGTCGTGGCCTCCCTGGGCTCTGAGGGCTCCTGATGGGATTAGGTTCAGCTTGTTTGTACTGAATGATCCCTAAAGCAAAAAACCTCCTCCTCCACAATCTGTGTTGAATGCCCGGAGACTGGCCCAGGTTGCTTTCAAGGTAAGCCCTTCATCTGCCCTGTTTCTGTTCTTTCAGAAGCTCTGAGGGCTCCTGATGAGATTAGGATCAGCTGGTGTGGGCAGAATGATCCCTGAGCCAAAAAAAAAAAGAAAAGAAAAGAAAAAACCAACCTCCTCCTCCACAATCTGTATTGAATGCCCGGAGACTGGCCCAGGTTACTTTCAATGTAAGCTCTTTGGAGCAACCCCTTTGCCATCCCTAAGATTTCTCTCCTTTCAGTAGCTCTGAGGGCTCCTGATGGGATTGAGTTCAGCTGGTGACCTAAAGCTGGGACCTCCCTTGAGGCTCAGTTGGATGGACCCAGCCAGGGGTCTAAAGGCTTCCCCCTTCTCTCTATGTTTCCCTGCCATCTGTGTTGGGCATCCTGGAGACTGGCTCAGGTTGCTTTCAAGGTGAGTCCTTCAAAATAGCCAGCCCTGGGGCCCTTTTGCTGACCCTGATGTTCCCGCTGCTGCTATGGGTTCAGCCCTCTGGGTTGGGGGGGATGGGTCCTGGGACCTTCTTTCTGCCTGCTTCTTAGATCTGAGTGATCTAGGGTTTTGCCTTTTGGGGGGCCATACCTTTTAATCCAGGTCGAGGAGGAGGGTTCCCCAGGTCTGTCCTGTTGTTCAGCTTGAATTTCGGTGTCCTAGGAGTTCTCAGTTTGTGATCGGTAAGGAAGGGTTTCTAAGGTCTGAACTTTCCCAGCTTCTAAGCTGCCATCTTGACCGGAAGTACTTTCATCTTTTTTCACATTAATAGGCACTGTGAACTAGGCACAGAGGACACAAATTTAAAAGCAAACTCAATTTTCAAGGAATTTTTATTCTATTGTATACTTATGTGGGTGATATTATATTATATCATGGGATGACAGTTGTGTAAGTGTGAAGATTAAATTTAACTCTCCAATGATTATGAAAATCAAATTCATTAACTCTCCCCCATTTTTGGATTTAATCACCAAAAGTGTAGACACCCTACTTACAATTGTGGGGAGATCTGCCCATTTTTACATTTAATCACCAAAGGTGTAAACACCCCATTTACACTTGAGTGTGGGAGGTGTATGACCTACATGTCTAATAGTGGGTGTTGAATCAGAATTAAACTGATTGCCATTGGGCAGTCCTAAAACAAAGCTTCAATGATGGTTGGTAGATGTAAAATTAGAGGAAGGCACAGGAAGTGACACAAAAGAAAGTGTCTTTAAAAGGGAGTTACAACTTCCTGAGTACAGTTTTTATTTGATGTTCTACTCTTCCTGTGAGAGGAAGTTCTTCATTCTTTTGAGTTGAGACTGGAGAAGAATTTGCTGACTGAACCTGAGAACCCTGTTCCTGGTGAAGCTGTTGTTAAATCTCTTCCTTTGGACTGATAAATGCAGAGTGAAAAGACTGACTCCTTTCCTGTATTTTCTGGGAAAAAAACTAGTCTCAAGAGAGACCTTTCTCTTGAGAGCAACTTCCCTAGGTCCTCAAGTTGGTGCCTCTAAAGGCTAACTCTTGCTGTCCTTATTTTGAGTAAGAGGCCAGGAGTAAATTATTTAGTGCTTTGGCTAGATATCTTAACTTATTCTTTCTCTGATTTTCTTACTTCATTCTTTCTATATTTTGTAAATAAATTATGAATAAATCTCTTTGGAATAAATTAAATTCCTGGTGACCCTTTTTTAAATATAATTCAGCCCAACCTTTTTATAAATAATCTTTTTTTTTCCTTACAGAAAGGGAGCTCTAGTCTTAAAAACAAAAGAAATAATTAATGGGACCAAACTTGGATTCCAATCATAGTAAAATATTTGTTCCATTTTTATTTTTAATTTAAGCAACAAATGCTAAATGTGGAGGAAGCTTTTAATGTAATAGACCACTATCTTTTTAGAACAGGCATATTCACCCCATGTAGAATATGTCACTCACCATCAGATTTAGTAGCTGTTTTGGTTCCCATGGTGTAAATGCTATTTGTTTTGTTTTGATTTTTATTTAGTTTTGGGGGTTCAATTTTAGGATGATATGTGTATATTCAAGTAGACATATACAAAGAAAACCTATTTTATTAAATGGAGATAAGAAAGCTATATCTTAGTGTGTCACACAGAGGATATCAAAGGTGATATAGCATAATTATGAATTAATTGTTCAGTGGGATGTTGACTACAGAAAATTGTCATGAAATGCAAATAAGCAGAAAATAAAAATGTATGCATATATGCATATTATTTATATACAAATATATATGTATTTGTAGACATGTAGGTTTATATACATTTGCATTCTTATATATCCATATATAATATCCATATATTTGTTAATATCCTCATGTGCATGAACTGATGTGTTTCATCATTAGTAGTAAATATTAATTAACCCTACTAAGCACAAAAGAGTGCATGCTTTAGTCTTCCCTACAGGGGATGAAATCATTGGTAAGGTAAAAAAGATTCTGGGGAATTACACATTAAAGAAATAAAGTATTTAGAGAAAAGTACTGGGTGGTAAAACCATTCTATTATTACAGTTTACTTTACAAACCAGAGAAAAACAGGATCATTTAAAAGTGATATAGAGTGCTGCAGACTGGGAAAATATATAAGGTTAAGAGTGGTCCAAGATAAAAATAAGTGAATAGTAGTTTTTAATGATGAGATTAAGATATCCATATATTTTTAGCTATTTCTAAAGTGTATATGCATGTATTTGTGTGTGTACATGTGTGTGTGAACATGTGTGTGTATGTGTCTGTGTGTCTGTGTGTGCATGTGGTGTGGAAGGTGTGTATATATTAAGGTTGGGAGAGGAAAGAAAAAACTAAAGAAGTAGGAGAAATATTTTATTTACTTTTTTTTAAGTTTTAGCATATGGAAAGGACAAGACTCAGAGAACTTGACTCACATGAAATGAATTTGATATTTTAGTAATCTATGACCTATGATAGATCCTTAATCCTTTTCACTATTCCCATAGGGTTATACTTGTCATCTATGGAATCTATAAATTGAAAACCTCAAATTACTTTTAAACTAGACTTCCAGATGGCTTTGGGTAGTGATTAAGACATCATTTTTACATTAATGGCTGAAACTACCACAGCTTTGGCTAACATATGTTTAATGTCATTAAGCTGCACCTATTGGGGTTGGGAAAAGCCTGCTAATTAATGCTGCATTAGGGCTGTTTCTCATCTTCATTGCCTACAAATACAGTAATGACTAGGCTTTCATCAAGGAAAATGATGCAAGTTTCAGTATAATCAATGGCTCAGGGCAACTTCGTTAACTTTACAAAGAATTCATATTTCATACACATCTGTTGATAGACTACTGAGTCTATAGGTAGGAGCATGAATATTCATTATCTTCCTATTCCCTTTGGAAATGACAATTTGACAGTACAAAGTCTTTGACATCTCTCTGATAATCAAAGTTTAATAAGGTATTTTAATTTTTCATGTCAAGTCCTTGCAAATGTGATATCATGATTGAGTCATTGCCATTTGCTCTTCAATTCAGGGGTACTTCTATTCTGTGCTTTTGTAATCTTTTTAAATGATTGTATCATTACTTACACATATGCCTATGTAGTAATAGATTTATGAGGAGCAATTAATTGTTAAAATTACTAGTTGAAATGAAAATTTATAAAACAGAATATGTGATATGGAGAAACAAAAATAAATGGCTATAAAGTATTTTAGGCAACTTTAACAAAATAATCAGTGAATTTGATACATCACCATTTTCCCTTGTCAGGCTAACGTAATGATGTTTATGGAAGGTAATATATAATTTCTTGAAGAGAAAGAAAATAAAATTGAAACCCTGACAAATGAATGCAAGTGTTTCTTGAAATAAATGAAATGATTGTTCAATAATAGTTGTCCTACACAGTTTAGTACTATACATGTTAGAAAAAATTTGATAGATAATAATAGTTTGACAGGACTATAAGATCTTTCTGTGCCAATTTAAAAGTAACATACATCCAACAATATTCCATTGTACTAAAAATTCCACTAAAAGAGATATATTTCTTTGAATTGTTATTGTTTCTGGAAATTGAATGTTAAAATGTAGTAGGGTGATATAAAACAGTAACCTAGGGTTGAAGAGTTAGTAGTGGACACAAAATTCATATCCATACCTTCTGATGCCAATATCATTTACAGATTCTTTAACATCACAAGTTGATTTTATCACAATTGTTTATTGGTCTAATATGTGTGTGTGTATAATACAAAGTTAAAAATGCATCTAAACATTGGACATACTAATTACAAGGAGTCAAGAAGACTAATCTTTATAACATCTTATCTACCCATCACTAACATTCCAATCAATAGGAATCATATGTAGGCTTAAGTATTATTTGCATAATTAAATTATGGAGAACATGTTACTTAATCTCCATGTTTATTTGTATATTTCTTTAAATGACTGTGGAAAGAATGACAAAAAATAGTCTAGGGAGCAAATTGACAAATTTCCCTTACTAACAATTTTTCAATATATTTAGAAATTGGATATGTGACAAAATATATTGAGAAAGTTACTAGCAATGTCATATGTTAGAAATCTGTATTACCTACTCTATGGCACTTGTCAAGTCCCACAATGAGAAACAGTTTTAATGACCCTTATTTAAAATTAGAATTTGAAAATTTTAACTTAAAAACAAAGAGTAATGAGATTAATATCTTTAAAAATGAAAGTATCTCTTACTCATGTTTTTTTTTACTTTTGTTTTATACATTGATATTAAAGAAGCCTTCACATTGTACTTTCACATTTACTGTTTTATTTGAACAATGGTTTGTCAATAAAATAATAAATGAATCCCAAATTCTGGCTTTCCTTAAACTACCTAACTGGGTAGCAAGGGGATAAACAAGGTAACACTAAGCTGTAATGACTAATTATCCTTTCTATTCCAACATTTCACTTCACCCTCTCAATCTCATTCTTAGTTCAAATCTTTCTGATTCTCCAGATATTAACCCTATATACATTATTAACACTTCCCAATGGAAAAAAATTAAAAGGTTAGTTACATTCAAGCATCTATCTTATCCAACTAATATTTTTAATGTTATTATTTTTAATTTTCTTTAGTCAATTTAGAACATTATTCCTTGGTTACAAGAATCATATTATTTCCCTCCCCCCCTTCCCCAAAAGCTTCCCGTAGATGATGTACAATTTCACTGGGTATCACATGTGTCTTTGATCAGAACCTATTTCCATGTTGTGATGTTTGCACTAGGGTGATCATTTCGAGTCTATATCCCCCATCATATCCTGTTGACCCAGGTAATCAGGCAGATGTTTTTCTTCTGTGTTTCTACTCTTGCAATTTTTCCTCTGAATGTGGATAGTGTTCTTTCTCATAAAAACTTCTGAGTTGTATTGGATCATTGCATTGCTACTAATGGAGGAGTCCATTACATTCAATTGTACCACAGCGTATCAGTCTCTGTATATGATGTTCTGGTTCTGCTCCTCTTATTCTGCATCAATGCCTAGAGTTTGTTCCAGTTCCCATGGAATTCCTCCACATTATTATTCCTTTGAACACAATAGTATACCATTACCAACATATATCACAATTTGTTCAACCATTCCCCAATTGAAGGAATCCCATCCTTTTCCAATTTTTTGCCCCCACAAAGGGCATGGCTATGAATATTCTTGTATAAATCTTTTGCTTTAGTATCTCTTTGGGGTACAAACCCAGCAGCGCTATGACTGAATGAAAGGGTAGGCAGTCTTTTAAAGACCTTTGGGTATATTCCCAAATTATCTTCCAGAATGGTTGGATCAATTCACAACTCCACCAGCAATTCATTAATGTACCAATTTTGCCACATCTCCTCCAACATTCATTATTTTCCTTTGATCTAATGTTATCTGCTAGGCGTGCGGTGATACCTCAGAGTTTCTTTTGATTTGCATCTCTCTGATTATAAGATATTTAGAATATTTTTATGTGTTTATTGATATTTGTGATTTCTTTATCAGAAAATTTCCTAATCATGTCCCTTGCCCTTTTACCAATTGGAGAACTGCTTGATTTTTGAAAAATTGATTTACCTCCTAAAAATTTTGAGTAATTAGACCTTTGATAGAAGTGTTTGTTATGAAAAATTTTCCCAATTTGTTGTTTCCCATCTAATTTAATTTTCATTGGTTTTGTTTGTACAGAAACTTTTTAATTTAATGTAATCAAAATAATTGATTTTAAATTTTGTGATTTTTTCCTAGCTCTTACTTGGTTTTAAAATCTTTCCTTTCCAAAAGATCTGACAAGTACACTATTCTGTGTTCACCTAATTTGCTTATAATTTACTTCTTTTATTGAGGTCATTCACCCATTCTGAGTTTATTTTGGTGTAGGGTGTGAGATGTTGATCCAAACCTAATCTCTCCCATACTGTTTTCCAATTTTCCCAGCAGGTTTTTTTTTATCAAATAGTGGGTTTTAGTCCCCAAAATTGGGATCTTTGGGCTTATCATAGACTGTCTTGCTGAAGTCACTTACCCTGAGTCTATTCCACTTATCCTCCTTTCTGTCACTTTGTCAGTACCACATTGTTTTGATGAACATTGATTGCTTTATATTATAGTTGGAGATCTGGTACTGCTAGGCCCCCTCCCTTCACATTTTTTTTCATTATTTCCCTGGATATCCTTGATCTTTTGTTCTTCCAAAGGAACTTTACCTTTTTTTTTTAATTCAATAAAAACATTTTTGGGTAATTCGATGGGTATGGCACTAAATAAATAAATAAATTAGTTTGGGAAGGATTGTCATTTTTATTATATGCACTCATTCTACCCATGAGCAATTGGTGTTTTTCCAATTATTTAGATCTATTTTAATTGTATGGAAAGTGTTTTATAGTTATGCTCATATAGTTCCTGTGTTTGTCTTGGCAGATACATTTCTAAGTATTTTATATTCTCTAGGGTGATTTTAAATGGAATTTATCTTTCTAATTCATGCTGCTGAAGTGTGTTGGAAATATACAGAAATGCCAAAGACTTATGTGGATTTTATTTATATCTTGTAACTTTGCTAAAGTTGTTGTTTATTTTTTTTTATTTGAATTAGATTATTTAGTAAATTTAGAACATTATTCCTTGGTTACAATAATCACATTATTTCCCTCCCTCCCCTCCACCCACCTTTCACACAACCAATTAGCAATTTCTTTGGACATTACTTGTGTCCTTGATCAGAACCTATTTCCATGTTGTTGATGTTTGCACTAGGATGTTCATTTCGTCTAAAACCCCAACCAAATCCCTTCAATTCATGTATTGAAGCAATTATTTTCTTCAGTGTTTTTACTCCCACAGTGTTTCCTCTGAATGTGGATAGTGGTTTTTCTTGAAGATTCCTCCAAGTTGTTCAGGGTCACTGCATTGCCAGTAATGGAGAAGTTCATTACATTCAGTTGTACCACAGTGTATCTGTCTCTGTGTACAATGTCCTCCTGGTTCTGCTCCTCTCACTCTGCATCACTTCCTGGAGGTTGTTCCAGTCTCCATGGAACTTCTCCACTTTATTATTCCTTTTAGCACAATAGTATTCCATCACCAACATATACCACAATTTGTTCAGCCATTCCCCAATTGAAGGGCGTCCCCTCATTTTCAATTTTTTTGCCACCACAAAGAGTACAGCTATGAACAATTTCTTACAAGGCTTTTTCCTTATTATGTCTTTGGGGTACAAACCCAGCAATGCTATGACTGGATCAAAGGGCAGACTTTTAGTGTCCTTTGGGCATAGTTCCAAATTGCCCTCCAGAATGGTTGGATCAATTCCCAACTCCACCAGCAATGCATTAATGTCCCAACTTTGCCACATCCCCTCCAGCATTCATTACTTTCCTTTGCTGTCATGTTAGCCAATCTGCTAGGTGTGAGATGATACCTTAGAGTTGTTTTGATGTGCATCTCTTTGATTATTAGATATTTAGAACACTTTTCATGTGTTTTTAATAGTTTTGATTTCATTATCTGAAAATTGCCTTTCACATCCCTTTCCCATTTATCAATTGTAGAATAGTTTGATTTTTTGTACAATTGGTTTATCTCTTTATAAATCTGAGTAAATAAACCTTTGGCAGAAGTTTTTGTAATGAAGATTGTTTCCCAATTTGTTGCTTCTCTTCTAATTTTGGATGCATTAGTTTTGTTTGTACAAAATCTTTTTAATTTGATGTAATCAAAATTATTGATTTTACATTTTGTGATTTTTTTCTAGCTCTTGCTTGGTTTTAAAATCTTTCCTTTCCAATAGATCTGACAAGTATACTATTCTGTCTTCACCTAATTTGCTTATAGTTTCCTTCTTTATATTCAGGTGATTCACCCATTCTGAGTTTATCTTGGTGTAGGGTGTGAGATGTTGATCCAAACCTAATCTCTCCCATACTGTCTTCCAATTTTCCCAGCTGTTTTTATCAAATAGTGGATTTTGGTCCCCAAAACTGGGATTTTTGGGCTTATCATAGACTATCTTGCTGAGGTCAATTACCCCAAGTCTATTCCACTGATTCTCCTTTCTGTCTCTTAGCCAGTACTAAATTGTTTTGATGACCACTGCTTTATAGAACATGATGAGATTTGGTACTGTGAGTCCTTCTTCCTTTGCATTTTCTTTACGATTTCCCTAGATATCCTTGATCTTTTTTTCTTACAAATGAACTTTGTTATATCTATTTTTTCTAATTCAATAAAAATGTTTTTGGTAGTTCAATGCGTATGGCACTAAGTAAGTAAATTAATGTGGGTAGGATTGTCATGTTTATTATATTAGCTTGTCCCACCCATGAGCAATCAATGATTTCCAATTGTTTAGATCTAGTTTTAATTGTTTGGAGAGTGTTTTGTGGGTGTGTTCATATAGTCCTTGTGTTTGTCTCGGCAGATAGATTCCTAAGTATTTTGTATTGTCTAGGGTGATTTTAAATGGACTATTTCTTTCTAATTCATGCTGCTGAAATGGGTTGTAGATTTATTGAAATGCTGATGTCCTATGCGGGTTTATTTTGTATCCTGCATCTTTGCCAAAGTTGTTGATTATTTCAACTGGCTTTTTGGTTGATTTTCTAGGATTCTTTTTGTAGACCATCATATCTTCTGCAAAGAGTGATAGCTTGGTCTCTTCATTGCCAATTTTAATACCTTCAACTTCTTTTTCTTCTCTAATTGCTACTGCTAGTGTTTCTAGTACAATGTTAAATAATAGAGCTGATAATGGTCATCCTTGTTTCACTCCTGTTCATATTGTGAAGGCTTCTAGATTATCCCCTTTGTAGATGATGTTTTCTGATGGTTTTAGAATTATACTGTTTATTATTTTTAGGAAAGGCTATTCTATTCCTATATTTTCTAGTGTTTTCAATTGGAATGGGTGCTGTATTATATAAAATGCTTTTTCTCCATCTAGTGATAATCATGTAATTTTTGTTGGTTTGTTTGTTAATATGGTCAATTTTGTGAATGGTTTTCCTAATATTGAACCATTCTTGCATTCTCATATGAACCCTACCCGATCATACTGAATAACCTTTGTGATGCCTTGCTGGAATCTTTTTGCTAGTATCCTATTTGAGATTTTTTCATCTATATTCATTAAGGAGATTGGGCTATAGTTTTCTTTCTCTGCTTTTGACCTGCCTGGCTTTGGGATCAGTACCATATTTGTGTCATTAAAATAATTTCGTACAACTCCTTCTTTGATTATTCTATCAAATTGTTCATATAATATTGGGATTAGTTGTTCTTTGAATGTTTGATAGAATTAATTTGTGAATCCATCTGAACCTGGGGATTTTTTCTTAGGGAGTTCTTTGATGGCTTGTTCAATTTTGTTTTCTGATATGGGGTTATATAGGTAATCTATATCTTCCTCTGTTTGTCAATGCAATTTATACTTTTGTAAGTATTCATCCATATCACCTAGATTGCCATATATGTTGCAATATAATTGGGCATAATAGTTTTTAATGATTGCCTTAATTTCCTGTTCATTAGAGGGGGGGTCTCCCTTTTTAAACTTGAATATTGTCCATTTGGTTTTCTTTTCCTTTTTTTAATTAAACTGACCATTATTTTGTCTATTTTATTTGTTTCTTCAAAGGATGAGTTTCTAGACTTATTTATTAAATCAATAGTTCCTTTTCTTTCCATTTTATTAATTTCTCCTTTGATTTTTAGGATCTCTAATTTAGTCTTTATTTGAGGATTTTTAATTTGTTCACTTTCTAGTTTTTTTTTAATTTGCATGCCCAATTCATTGACCTCTGCCCTCCCTAATTTGTTAATATATGAACTCAAGGATATAAGTTTCCCCCTGAGTATTGATTTTGCTGCATCGCATAGGTTTTGAAAGGATCTGTCATCACTGTCATTTTTTTCAATGAAGTTATTGTTTCCATGATTTGTTTTCTAACTAACCAGTTTTGGAGAATATATTGTTTAATTTTCAATTAATTTTTGATTTACCTCTACATGTACCCTTACTAATTATTATTTTCATTGCATTGTGGTCTGACTATGTTGCCTTTATTATTTCTGCTCTTTTGCACTTATTTGCAATGTTTTAAGCCCTAATATATGGTCAATTTTTGTGAATGTAACATGTGTTGCTGAAAAGAAAGTGTATTCCTTTTTGTCCCTATTTTTTTCTCCACATATCTACTAACTCTAATTTTTCTAAGATTTCATTCACTTCTCTTACCTCTTTCTTATATATTTTTGGTTTGATTCATCTAGGTCAGATAGAGAAAGGTTCATGTCTCCCACTAGTATAGTTTTTCTATCTATTTCATCCTTGAGCTCCACTAGTTTCTTCTTTAGAATTTTGGATGCTATACAATTTGGTGCATACATATTGATTACTGATAATTCCTCATTGTCTCTCCTGCCTTTTATCAGGTTATAATTACCTTCCGTATCTCTTTTAACTAGATTTATTTTTACTTTGGCTTTGTCAAATATTGTGAGTGCAATATTATATGATTGCAACTCTTGCCTTCTTTTTATCAGTCGATGCCCAATAGATTTGGCTCCATCCTCTTACTTTGAACCTATGTTTATCTACCTTCCTTATGTATGTTTTTTTGGAGACAGCATGTGGTAGGGTTTTGGATTCGAATTCACTCTGCTATTTGGTTGCCTTTTATGGGTGAGTTAATTCCATTCACATTCAGAGTTATGATTACCAGCTGTGTATTTCCCAGCATTTTGATTTCTACCCTGAGTCCTGCCTTTTCTTCTTTCATTATTTCCTTCCAGGTCAATGTTTTGTTTTTTAATTAGTTCCCCTAATTCCCCCCCCCCTTGTTTACTTCCCTTTATGCCCCCCTCCCTTCTTATTCCCCCCTTATTTTCTTTATAGTCCTTTTAAACTACTCCCACAACTTCTTCCTCCCTTGTACTGTTTCCCTCCACACTAGTCCATTTGTTACCCTTCTCCTTCCCTATAGGGTGCAAATCAATTCTCTGTCCTCATGGACTGGATTGTTCTTCCCTGTTTGGGTCACTTTTAATGTATATAAGAGTTGAGAATTTCCTATCTCCAACCTCTTTACCCTTCCAGTGTATTGATGTTCTCCTCCCTTCCACCATGAGTTTCTTTGTGACATATAAATTTACCCCCTTCAATTTCTCTTCCAATTTCTTTTAGCATTAACCTCTTTTTTAGCTCTAGTTGTATATATAAATATATGTTTATATACACAGAAATACATATATATGTATTTATGTATACATATATCTATATACATATTTATATCTTGTCATTTAATCCTATATAGTCTGTCACTGTTCCCTCTAAGTGTAATTCTTCTATCTTCCCAGGTGATAATAGCAATTTTTAAGATTTACCAATGACCTCTTTTCTTATATGGATAAGTAACATTTTACCTTATTGGGTCTCTTAAAAAAAGTTTGTGTTTTTTTTTGTTTTGTTTTGTTTTTCTTTTTTTCCCTCTTTCTTAATTACCTTTTGATAATTCCCTTGAGTTCTGTGCTTGGGCATCAAATTTTCTGTTCAGATCTGGTCTTTTCTTTATGAACTCTTGGAATTCTTCTATTGTGTTGAATGTCCATACTTTCCCCTGTAAGAATATTGTCAATTTTGCTGGGTAGTTGATTCTTCATTGTAAACCTAATTCCCTTGCTTTCTGGAATATCATATTCCATGCCTTTGGTTCTTTAGTGTGAATACAGCCAGATCCTGCATTATCCTGACTGTGGTTCTATGGTATCTGAATGACTTCTTTTTAGCAGTTTGTAATATCTTTTCTTTGGTCTGATAGATCTTGAATTTGGCTATAACATTCCTGGGTGTTGTCAGTTGGGGATTAAGTACAGGATGTCTAAATACTCCATTTTGTGAATTAGATTATTCATATTTTCCTCAATTTTTGCATTCTTTTGGTTTTGTTTTATAGTATCTGGCAGCCTTTTAAGGTCACTCAATTCTAGTTGTTGTATTCTGGTTCTTAAAGACTGGATTCTATATCTGGTTTTTTGGTCATCCTCTCCTTCTGGTTTGATTTCCTCTGGAGGTCATCTTTCATTTGCTTTACCTTATATCTCATCTCTTTTGCCTCATCTTTCATCTTATTTGCTTCATCTTTCATCTCCTTTGCCTCATTTTCCAAGTTGGTTAATTTTGGCTTTCACAATACTATTTTCTCATTTTAGATCAAATGCCTCTGTTTTGATATGACTTATCTAATTTTTTAAATTCCTTTCCCCATTGTCTTCAGCCTCTCTTATTTGTGTTTTGAATTTCATTTTCAGTTCTTCCAAAGCCTGTATCCAATTCACTGGGATTGCTGTTTTATTGCTTGCTTCCTCCTCTGTTCCATTTTCTCTTGGTTCCTTACCTGTACAGAAGTTGTCCATTGTAATTTCTTTCTTCTTTTTCTCTTGTTTGCTCATATTTACCCCTTCTTTGTTCCCTGTATTTGTCTTTGCTCTTGCTCCTCTCAAGTTGTTTTTTTTTTTGTTTTGTTTTGGGGCTTTTGGTAAGTCTCCACTCTTGAAGCTTTCTCAGATCACTCAGTGCAGTCTGTGAGGGAGGTGTGTTGGAATTTGAGCTTCCCTGTCTTCTGGAAGATTTTGATTGGATTAAAGTCCAGCAGTCAGTGAGGGAGAGGTTTTGGAGCATGGGCTTCCCTGAGTTTTGAAGATTTTTAATGGGATTAAATTCAGCTGGGTTGGACTGGATATGCTCTGAAGCCAAAATCTCCTGGAAGGCTGGAGCAATATGGAGGATCTCCACCACTCTGAGCAGGATTCCAGCTCTGTGGTCCCCCTCCAGCTCCTTCTCTGCCACCTGAGTTCCATGGTCTGAGCCTGGCACAGCCCTGCCCACAAGTTGCACCCTCCAGGCCAGTCCCTTTGACCTCCCAGATATTGCTGCTGACACTGGAGGCTTAGTGCTCTATGTGATGGGGAGGGGTCCTGGGACCTTCCTTCTGCCTTCCCTTTCAACTAAAGTGTTCTCAGATTCTGGCTTTGGGGTAGGGGGGTTTACCTTTGGAATCGATTCCAGCAGGAGTGTTCCTTGTCTCTGTCTTGTTGTTAGGTTTGATTTTGAGAACCATAGGAGCATTCAAATTATGATAGGTAAGGAAGGGTTTTCAACGGTCTGAACTTTTGTTGCTTCTATGCTGCCATCTTGACTCTGACCCTCTAGTATGTCCTGTTATTTATTTCTACAAGCATTTTAGTTGATTCTCTAGGATTATTTAAGTAGACTGTCATATCATCTGCATCGAGTGATAACTTGGTCTCCTCCTTGCCTATTTTAATACCTTCAATTACTTTTACTTCTCTAATTTTTACAGCTAGTGTTTCTAGTAAATGATAAATAATAGAGGTGTTAATGGACATCCTTGTTTCACTCCTGATGTTATTGGGCAGGCTTCTAGTTCATCCCCATTGCAGATGATGTTTTAGATATATACTGTTTATTATTTTTAGGAAAGGCCCTTCTATTCCTATAGTTTCTAGTGTTTTCAATAGGAATGTGTGTTGTATCTTGTCAAAGGCTTTTTCTGCGTCTATTTATATAATCATGTGATTTTTCTCTGTTTGCTTGCTAATATGGTCAATTATATGGATGGTTTTCCTAATATTGAACCATCGTTGCATTCCTGTTATAAATCCTCCTTGGTCATGGTGAATAACCCTTATGATCACTTGCTTGGGTCTTTTTGCTAGTATTCTATTTAAGATTTTTGCATCTAAAGGAGATTCGTCTATAGTTTCCTTTTTCTGTTTTTGACTTGCTTGGCTTTGGAATCAGTACCATATTTGTGTCATAAAAGAAATTTGGTACAATTCCTTATTTGATTATACTATCATAATAGTTTCTATAATCCTTGGATTAGTTGTTGTTTGAATGTTTGATAGAATTCATTTGTGAAACCATCTGGTCCTGGGGATTTTTTCTTAGGGAGTTCTTTGATGGCTTGTTCAATTTCTTTTTTTTTTAAATATATATATATATGGGGTTATTTAGATGTTCAATTTCTTTTTCTGTTAATCAAACAATTTATATTTTTGTAAATATTCACCCATATCACCCAGATTGCCATATTTATTTCAATATAATTGGGCATAATAGTTTTTGATGGTTGCTATAAAAAGCCTTTTCATCATTGATACTGTTAATTTGGTTTTCTTCTTTCCTTTTTTAAATTAGATTTACCAGTACTTTATTTATTTTATTTGATTTTTCAAAGTACCCGCTTCTAGTATGATTTATTAATTCGATAGTTATTTGACTTTTGCTTTTATTGAATTCTCCTTTAATTTTTAGTATCTCAAATTTAGTTTTCATCTGAGGATTTTTAATTTGTTCACTTTCTAGTTTTTTATTTGATTTGCTTGTCCAATTCATTTACCTCTGCCCTCCATAATTTCTTAATATATGAACTCAAGGATATAAATTTTCCTCTAAGTAGTGCTTTGGTTGTATCCCCTAGATTTTAATGGGATGTTTCTTCATTGTTATTCTCTTCAATGAAATTATTAATTGTTTCTCTGATTTGTTCTTTAACTAACCAGTTTTGGAGAAATGTATTATTTAATTTCCAATTAATTTTTGATTTGCCTCTCCATGTACTCTTACTAATTTTTTTTGTGATCTGAAAATGTTTCATTTATTATTTCTGCCCTTTTGCACTTATTTGCAATGTTTTCATGCTGTAATACATGGTCAGTCTGTTTGAATGTACCATGTGCTACTGAATAGAAGGTGTATTCCTTTTTGTCCATATTTATTTTTCTTCACATATATACTAACTCTATTTTTTCTAAGATTTCATTCATTTCTCTTACCCCTTTCTTATTTATTTTTTGGTTTGATTTATCTAGATAAGATAGAGGAAGGTTCAGGTCTCCCACTAGCATAGTTTTTCTATCTATTTCATCTTTGAGCTCCATATTTCCTCCTTTAGAAATTTGGATGCTATGCCATTTGGTGCATACATGTTGAATACTGATATTTCCCCATTGTCTATTCTGCCTTTTATCAGGTTTTAATTACCTTCCCTATCTCTTTTAACTAGATCTATATTTACTTTAGATTTGTCAGATATCTTGATTGAGAGTCCTGCCTTCTTTTTTCAGTTGATGCCCAATAGATTTTACTTCATCTGCTTACCTTTACCCAATGTGTATCTATATTCCTCATGTGTGTTTCTTGTAGACAACATATTGTAGGATTTTTTTTCTAATTCACTCTGCTTTTTGTTTGTGTTTTATGGGTGAGTTCATTCCATTCACATTCACAGTTATGATTACCTGTTGTGTATTTCCCAACATTTTGATTTCTACTCCTAGCCCTGTCCTTTCTTCTTTCACTGTATTCTTCTACACCATTGTTTTGTTTTTAATTAGTCACCCTAATCCACACCTTTATATTCCATCCCTTTCTACCTCCCCTCCCTCTTATTCTTCCTTTATTTACTATATGGTCTTTTTAGACTACCCACTACCCTCTCCCTCCCTTGTATTCATTCTCTCCCTACCAGTCCTTTTGTTTCCCATCTATTTCTCTATAGGGAACAAATCAATTCTCTGTCCCAATTTATTTTATTGTTCTTCCCTCTTTGAGTTAATTTCAATGCACTTAAGAAGTATATCCTGTCTCCAACTTCTTTTCCCTTCCAAGTGTTTTGGTGTTCTACCCCACTCCTTTCATGAGCTTCTTTAGGACATATAAATCAACCCCTTTTTGTTTCTTTTCCCATTTCTCTTAGAATTAACCTCTTCCATTTCTTATATATTCTTGGAATTTCATCCTATAGAGTTTGTCACTGTTCCCTCTAAATATAATTCTTTTTACTTACTATCCAGGTCATAATAACATTTTTAGGAATTACTAATACCTTCTATTCTTGTACAGATACATATCATTTTAACTTAACTTTAACCTTAATTTAAAAGTTTTATTTTAATGGATGTGGATTAATTTCATAGAGGCAGTAATGACCTTTCCATGATAGAATCATTAGGAAAGTATACCAGTAACAGAGTGCCATATCCAGTCTCTAAAAATAATTGAAGACAAATCCAGAGATAGAGAAAAAATACGAATTCCATTTTAATATTTAAAAACTGAATCTTATTCATGATTTAATCACTTAGACATCCAAAATGTTTTTTTTTAAATCTTTCAGTTTGTGTAATTTTCAGTGAATCAGTATTTTATATATCCAATTCATAGTTAAAATCTCAAACAAGGTCAGTCAACCAACATTATATGCTAGACATTGTGCTAAGTAAGCACTGTGGATTAAAAAATGTCTCTTATAATAAGCTTATACTCTAATGGAAGGAGACACTATATAAATAAGTATGTACATACATAATATGTAATATAAACAGAATTGAAAGAGTAATCTTAGAAAGGAATTCACCAGAAGCTGGCAGAACAACAAAGACCTCATGGATAAATTGAGATCTGAACTAGTTTCAAAAGCTCCAAGGAAATTCAGGCAGATAAAAGGAGGGAAAGCACTTCAGACATGGACTTAGTTTTAAGGAAGAGAATGGAAAATGCAATGTTCTTTTCCATTACTGGAACATTAAGTAGACCAGGATAGTCACATTAGATAGTATGTAGTAGTGAATAAAGAGTACAGAAATAAGAACAGACACATAGTATAATAGAAATGTTGGTATAAAATGAGTTTCCTTTTCCTTTTTCAAGTTGGGAGAGATTTGTGGGTATTTATAATTACATGAAAGAACATATATATATATATATATGAATTAGGTAAAATATGAGAAAGAGAATGGAAGAGATTGTGTGAGCGGGTAATACAGTAATACTGTCTTCAGGAGATAGTAAGCTCCTTATGATCTAGAGTAGAAATGGAGGAGTTTATTTTGGTAGAGAAGAGGCATCTTCTATTCCAATACAGGAATGAATGAGAGAATGAGAAAGCATGCATGAGATGTATGAGATGAGGAAGAAGGTGAAAGGGTAAGGTGTGCAGACTGGGATAGTAAAGTGATTAAGAATGAATGGAAAGATTATCTTGCTATACTGAGGGCCAAATTGATTATAATTATAGTATTTATATAAGAATACACAGAATCACAAATTGTAAGACTGCCTAATTTAATATATATTTTACTATATATTATTGATAAATATATACATATATATATATTTGTTATTCTGAGTTTAAGTTGGAGGCTAGTGAAAAATCTGCTTACTGGACCTGAGATCTTGGAATTGGTGAGCCTGTTCTTAAATCTCTCCCTTTGAACTATCCTGTGGGTGAGTGAAAAATGCTGATTCTTTTCCTGGATTTTCTGAAGGGACTTGCTGAGGAGAGTCCTCAACCCTTGAGAGAGGCTTTGTGACTGAAAACCTTGCTTTATTCATTCCTGTGTCCTGGGCTCAAGGCCCCTCTGTCTAAGGACTAATTATCCCTGCCTGGGTTGAGCCAGGGGCCAGAGCAAAATACTTATTGTGTTAGGTTAGATATCTTACCCTATCCTCTCTCTGATTTTCTTACTTTCGCTCTTTCTCCTTTTGTAAATAAAATGAGCATAAATTGCTAAAAAATCATTTGGAATTGTCTAAATTCCTGCTTACCATACTCTTAAATAATCTAGTCCAACTCCTTACATTTCTTTCCCTTACACTATATATGTATACATAAATGTATATAAATATACAAAAGATATATATGTATGTATATATTATATAGTCCTTTAATTTGATCTCCCACTTCTCCCTTCTTCCTCATCTCACATCACTCATGCATTTTATTCCACTGTCATTCATTCCTCTCTTAAAATAGAATATCTGGAACGTACTCTGCACACCCTCCTCAGTTTAACTAGATATACACAAATATAGTTCATATACTCTGATAAAAAGTGGATTAAGAAGTAAAAGAAAATATTACTTTAAGAAAAAGAAGTAATTATGAACAACAGTTTCAGGTATTATAGAAATGGAGTGCATCATAATTTGAAATAAAATACTAATCATTATTTGGTTGCTTAAAAATCCAATTTAAAAAAAAATTCTATTTGAAAGGTAGATATTAAAGTAAATCACCACAGAATATCTTGATAAAATATTTTCTGTAAATTACCTTAGGCCCAAATTTGCAAAGTATACATAAAATGTTAAATTGTTAAAAATTGGTTAATTTTGTTGACCATCCAATGCAAATCTTTTTAGATTATTTGAGCATTTTTCAGAGATCAGCAAAGCAAAAGGCATATTTGTAAAATATATTTTTTCACTTTGCCTGAAGAAATCTTGAAATAAGTGAAATACCATAACTTTTTCTTCACCCATATTCACCAACCTTTTGAACCATACTATATCATCACGAACAAAAAAAATCATATTAGTGTATTTTTTCAGGCTTCTTTCTCTTTGCCCCAAACTTTCTGACAATGCTAATAATTAATTATATAATGCCAAAAGTAGAATATTATTCTTCCCTCCTGGAAAAAAGTGGTAATTTTGAGTGTCAGTCATTAAAATAAGAGCAAGGAGTAGGTGTAAAAAAAAAGATATGTGTGTATGGGGGGTGTAAACCTTAAAATATCACAGACTTATGAATGTTAAAAATTTTACTCCACATTGAGGAATCCTCCAATTCCCTACTTGAAATAATTCCCTACCAGATAGTGAGAACTCTACTTGAATGTGAAAACTCCTTGTTATGGGAGTATCCCTACTCCACCCGTACTTAAGACTGCTTTAGGGCAGAAAACTCCTTGCTAAACAAAGAAAGTACTTGGATCCATGCTTATGGTGGGGCAAGGAGTTCTTTGAGCCAGGCCTGTATTTAGAATTGATACAATGAGATGCTAGGTACCTAAAAGGGTCGGGCAAGTTTGTCTTAATGAGATTAGTTGACTCAACTGTGTTTTCTCTCATTCAGACTTACTGAGGAAATTAGTCGACACAGCAGCATTTTTTCTGGTTCAGACTTACTGAGGAGATTTGTCGACTTAGCAGGAATTCAGATGGGCAGTCCTTTGGAAAACATCTATAGTAATTGGTAGATGTAAGGACTTAGGGGAGGTGACATAGGAGAAAAACCCCTATATAAGAAAAAGCAGAATCTCTTGAGGAAGGAGGAATTCCTTTTGGAGAATCTCTGATGAGGACCTCTTGGGAAGAATCTCTTGAGAGAGGCTCTGGAGAAAGGAAGCTCTTGGAGGACAATCTCTAAGGAGGTCTCGCTGGAGCTCCTCTAAGGGGACTCTGTCCCTCTGGAGGCTCTGGAGAGAGACCCTTTGGAATAGTCTCTGGCTGGAAGGCTCTCTGGTGAAGTCAGCTGAGATGAAGCTGGCCTGGTGTCACTAGAATCCTTGTTTAGACAGACCCTGTGGTGAGTGTTAAAAGACTGACTGACTGATTCTCTCTTTTAAGACTCAGGTCTAGGCCATATTGGCTTGAGGCCCTTCATAATTATTTCTTTCCTACTCTTTCTCTAATTCCTCATTATATTATTAATTAAAAATCTCTATAAAACCCAATTGACTTGGGTATTTGAATAATTGGGAATATTTCCCTGGCGACCACCTTATATTTGATTTAAAACCAAGACACTGTAGTGAAACATATTTTCTGCAGTCAAATTTACTCACCCTCTCTTATATCTATCACAATTTATATCTTCCACCATTTTAACTCACTACAGTTTATGGGTTTCACTATTTTAAATCACACAGGGGGAATGATGGATCATCTCAACTTCAATATGAGTATTAGCCCAAAAATTTTGTTTAAAATTTAGGTAGCTATTCATATAATGCAATATGAGATTTAACATGTGGTAAGATGTTAATCTCTTTTGGGTTTAGAAGGCATATTTAAAGATTTATTTTTTTATACATATCCTATCTAAACTCAGAGAAAGTAATTTTCACAAAATCTTTTTTCTATAAATTATACTTAATTAGCTAATAGTAGCTTAATCAATGATAATTATATTTGTTATAATAAAATATTGATATAAATATTAATGATTGGCTAATATATTGGTTCCAGCATTTGATATCTGGTTACAAATAGGATTTAATGAGTAATTTATTGAAGTTAAATATAATTACCTATATATTTATATTTAATAAGGTCTGAACCTATTAGATTTAATAAGAATAACCTGTTTTGATTTCACATTACATTTACATACAGATTGTTTTCATTTCATGAAAGGTCTTATATTACAAAATAAAATAGGTGAGTAATAGTAATAATTAACAAGAGAGTGTACTCATCTTAAATTTTATTTAATAATTCACATTTCTAGTACCTTCCTCAAGCCTTTTATTAAAAATAAAACCTATACTAACAGAAATTGATTTTCTCTCCTCACTCTCACCTCTTTGGGGAAAAACAAATAAATAAGCAACATTTAAACTATTTAAATATTTAAAATAAATAAATAATAAACAAAAAATAAAACAAATAAAAGTAACATTTTTCATAATGAATAATTATACTAAAGCAAAACAATTTCCTGATAGTTGTATATAAAAATGTGTGATATATTGTACCTTACATTTATTAGATGTCTGAAATGGTAACAAGATATAACACTCATCATTATATTCAAGTATAAATGATTAATATATAAATATTTCTCATAGTTGTGTGTATTCCTCTACACCTTTATAAAAGTGCATTTTTAAATTTTTATATTTATTTTAAAATATATCTTTTTCTTCAGGTTCTACTCCTTTTGATTTGCATAAGTCCATATGTCTTTTCATATATTAATTGAACCTTATATTTCTTCTTTTATAAGACAACAATATTTCATCACATTCATATACAATAATTTTTTCCATGATTTTTTATCAAGTGGTTCACTACTGATTACCTTGAATCCTTGATTTTTATTAGTTCCTTTGTAAGTCATCCTAGTCATTAAGTCTGTAGAGTTGGAAATTCTATTTTTTTAAACCCTTACCTTCCTTCTTGGAACCAATACTAAGCGTTGGTTCCAAGGCAGAAGAATGGTAAGGGCTAGGCAATGGGGGTTAAGTGACTTGCTCAGGGTTACACAGCTGAGAAGTGTCTGAGGCCAGATTTGAACCTAGGACCTCCTGTCTCTAGGCCTGGCTCTCAATCCACTGAGCTACCCAACTGCCCCTACAGTTGGAAATTCTTGAACCCCTAAAACTATTTACCCAAAATTCCTTTCTATATTACTCAGAATTTTTTTCCCTTTGTGCACATTTGCAAGGTCACATTTTGATTATAAGTTTTCTGTAACTTCTACCTCTCTCTCTCTTTTCCACATAGAAAGCTGGTGAGCTCTCTCCGTTTCTCTAACCTTTTATTTTCCCTTTGCTTCAAGTTAAATATTAAGAAATATTATTAAATACGTGCACTGTTGAATATTAATTTTAATATTTACAAGACAATAAAGGTAATTAGATGTACTCATATGAGATCTGAGGACTTTAAAATGCTTATTTATTTCCATCTATTGATAAAATCCCAAAGGCAATTTACTCATTCAGATGCATCCTACTTCTATATAATGAGGAGGGTTTTTTTTATTTTTTAAGGAAGTTTATTGATTTTTATATATTTTTCATATGGAAACTGAAATAAAAAGCTTGCTTCTGCTTATTTAGTGCCCGATTTTCATTTTTACATGAATAATTTTAGAACATTTAAACATGCAATTGATATCTTATCCAAGCCAAGCATTTGCTGTTTTCAATTTTTTTTTTTGGAAATGGAAAATGTATTCATCCTGTAGTATTTCTTTTGACATTTTAAAAATTTTTACAAGTTATAATCATAGTTAAGAATAAATATGATAGTGATTCCCACCATAAAACATTATAATTTGGCTATACTAAAACCATTTCCTAAATTAATTTGATCTCAGAATATTTTGGGACTTGAAATTTACAGAAACAAAATTCTGTAACTAAAGGGAGTAAATTAAGCTATTTTTTGTTATGGAAAAAATACCAAAGAAAATGTGACTATGTCAATTCTTAATAAAGTTATCAAACCTTTCTAGACCTTCTTCAGTACTGGAATATGACTTCAAAATAACCCTCAATATGGTAGCAAGGTGCTGCAGTGAATATAGAGTACTAGGCATGGAGTCAGGAAGACTCATCTTCCTGAATTCAAATCTGAGTGCAACCTCTTTTCACCTATGCCACCTTAGGAAAAGCATTAAACATTTTTCTGTTTTGTTTTGTTTTTACCTCAGTTTTCTCATCTTTAAAATAAACTGAATTAAAAAAATAGTGAACAACTTTAGCAACTTTGCAAAGCAAACTTTAAATGTAAAGTTTTAAACAATGCAAAAATGACTGAAAAGCATGTTTAGTTGTAATAAACTGAAATATGAGAAAATTTAATGAATTGGAGTCATGTTTACCCATAGTTAAAAAAGACACCATGGAATTCTTTAAAAATATAAAGGAATTGAAAATTCAGAAAAATGCAATGACATGAGGAAATGTTAAATGATCCAGAAATTATAGAATTGAATTCAAGGAAGAATATTTGAAAATATTATAATAAAATTAGACCTTATTTCAAATTAAATAATATTATTCAAAATTATTTTTAGGGATGCCTGAAGAAAACATCCTTTCAATCATAATTTTTTAAATATTACATAATGTAATAGTAGGCAAAGACAGCAATACATAATGGAGAAAAAGTTGATTTCATCATGAAGAAATTGTTTATATTTGTTTTTTGACATAATAGTCACTCTCTGATGATGGTAGGACCTTTAAACTTTTAATTCTCTCAGACACTTCTCTGAACATAGAAAATACATTTCACTTGCTGATTCCCATTTTGCGGATAGAGCTTCCATTCCAGGAATTATTGCTACAGACTAAAAAACAAACTATAATTAAAAACTATACACATATATGTACATGTGTATATACAATAACTGTAGATGCATGTTTGTCTTTTTGTATAAAGACACTAAACATATGGACAAATAAGCATGTGTGCATATATAAAATATGTAAATATATCAATGGATCTACATAAAAATAATACATGTATGTATGTGGTATAGATATACATGTATATGATTATTCATCATGTTATCTGCATGTGTGTTCCATCAATATGTATGTGTTTATACATATATCTGAACATATACTTACTTCCTCTATTCATCTCCATCTTGTCACTCCAGTTCTTCTCCATAGACAAAAACCCCACTGCAAAACACTATTGAAATTAAATGCTCTTAGTTATGCTAAATAATAATGATGTAATAAGAATTTAAAGAGAAATTGCCAAACATAAAGAAAACAATTGAGAGTTAGTCCCCAAAATACAAAATCCTACTCAATAGATTAATCTTGTGATTTATCATTTACATGGTTTATACTTCTATGTATGTTGCTTTTTAGTCTTTTAAGATGATCTTATTTTTTTTTTTGTATGATATAAACGTATTCTCCAGAAGAATGTATATGTTTTCTCATGCATTGTTGCATAGGGCTAAAACAACATTGAATAGATATTATAATCTTGAATTCTTAACCTACTTGGACAGGTAAGTATAATTTTTTGTGTAAAATTCTCTTATTCTAGTTGTTGAAAATATCACATTGAAAAATAGCTATATTTAGAGGAACATAAAAATCTTTTCCCTGAAACTTCCTAAATAATAAAGGAAATTATACTTTTCTCTCTTAGTAATTACTTCAAATCCCATATTAATGGCATGCTAATCTTCTATCTTAGAAGAGGCATTTAGTAAATCTGTAGTCTCCCCAAAGGCTGAACACTACATGAAGCTAGTTACTATCAGAACCACAATAAAATGCAAAGACATTTATTTAAAAGTTTATTTTTTATTTTATAAGTAGAGATATAATCAGTCTATAATCCTGGTATTTCTAGAAATAAAGAGGAAAATAATAACTAGAAGACTTACAATAGTCCATACTTTAAAAATGGATTTTGCAAGGTCAATAGTAGGATTTCTGCTCAAGGATTCTTGAATAATAACATTTCGTATTTTATCAATTATTTCAAGGAGCTATTGAGGTTAACAAAAAAATATCACAAATCTGTTTCAAAAGTTGTGTAAAATAGTTAAATTACAATATAACAAAACCTTGGAAACACAGATCAGGAAGACACTTCTTTGACAGAAATTAATTCTCTGTCTTCTCTTTCAGATCAGAGTGTTGATAATCTCAGAATATAATAAATGATCACTATTTTACACTCTATTTAATTTTATTTCAATCTTATTTAGCAAACACTATTTGTCTGAGGGGTGTATGGGGTGCTCAGGGAGGGGTAATATCTCTGGTATGGAGGGCTTGTCGTGCCCTTCTATGCCAGCTCTCCAGCCACTGACCCTCACCTCACACCCAGCTCTCACTTGTGGCTCCTAGTAGCTGCTAGCATGCGGCAGTGGCCACACCCCGGGCAATGGCTTCGACAGGCCAGCTAAACCTTGTGAGGGTAGCCATAGGGTCGTCGACCCCTGGTGAACTAGGGCTTTGCTCACCCAGCATGTGAAGACTGCTTCTGCGGAACAGGCGGAAGAAACCAACAAGAAGGTTCAACGGCTGAGATGGCGACGCAGCAAAGCACTGTGGAGTGCTTAGGGCATGATGGAGCACAAAAGACAACACAGCCATCCAATGCAGCTGAGGAAGTCTCCAGGTGTAACGACTTTTCATGCCACTGGACCCACACTTCCAACGCCGAGAGAGTGGGACTGTCTCTGTGCATTGACTTTTCCACTTAAATCTTCATGCACAGGTGTCTTTGTGCAAAAAAACACACAAAGACAATCGTCATCCTCGGTTCGAGAGACAACCAACAACATGAACATTTGTCTGAAATTCTTATCATTCATTTACTTCTTCCTGTCTTTATGCTTGCTGTTATCTACCCAACTAATAGATTTGTCCATTTTACAAATGATTTCAGTGCTTGATTCACAGAATACTCTAACTCTCTAAAATAATGCTCATACCAATTGCACCATTTAAAGAGGAGAACCAGGGAAACAACTTCATCAATTCCCACCTTACTTCTTACAATTCATCATCTTCAGACACTCCAAATTCTGGAAGATCATATCAACTTTTGAATTCATACATTCTCCACACTCCCCTCACTTGAGGTTCCTTCCATTCCTCTGATTGTTTGGAGTATGGATATCAGAAAACTCCTCTCAAATTCTCCATTTAAAGAAGGATCCTAATACAGTCTCAGAATTTCCTTCTTTGTTGTTTAGATTTTTATAGTTTTTTTTCTAAATTATGTTATTATAATTTCTTAATGTTCATTTTCTGATATTTCGCAATTGATATACTTTCTTTTTTACCCCAAACCACTCCCCAAGGAGGCATATAAAAATATAGATTGAACACATATTACAATATCATACATATTTACATGTTCATTATGTTATGAAAGAACACACATATTACATAAAAAAAACATTTCATGAAGGAAGTAAAGAATGGTTTGTATTAATTTGTATTTGGACTGTACCTGTTTATTCTATAGTAGTGTATATCATTTTTTGGTTATGAATATTTTGGAAATGTCCTGGATCTTTGCTTTGTTGATAATAGTCTGAAAATTGATATGTTTTTAATTTTCATATAAAATTAATTTACAATGGGTCATCCTACATTATTGTTGATGCTGTGTGCAATGTTCTACTCGTTCATTTTTCATCACTTCATATAAGTTTTTTCCAAGTTATTTTGTTACCATCTTTTTTTAATAATACAATAGAATTCCATTACAAGTGCATGACACATCTTGTTCAGCTATTCCACAATTAATGGACATCCCTTCTGTTTCCAATTATTTGCTGCCACAAAAAGAGCTGCTACAAATATTTTTGTAAAGGTAAATTCTTCCCCACCACCCAATTTTTAATCTCTTTGGGATGTATGCCCAATAGTAGTATTGCTAAGTCACCTGCTGTAGTTATGTGCCAGGTATCCTTTCTCACTCCTTTTCTTCTTCCACTTCCTAGATTCTTTTTTCCCATTTCCCCGTTAGATTGTGAGCTGCTCAAGGACAGGAATTGTATTGTTTTGTGCCCTTGACTTTGTCTTGGTATAATACCTGATGCATTGTGGGTATATAAGAAATGTTTATTGACTGAAAGACTCCTGTGATATAATAATTGATGCTCTCAATGTTTACACTGGTGCCACTTCTCAATACTTACTCCTCAGTTCATCATAATTATAGTCATGACTTCAGATATCATTTTATTTAAACCATCTTCTAGATATTTACAACTCAGATTTCACCTTCATCTGGAATTATTCCAATTCCAATATCTTCTATCATAAAATTGTTTTAGCAATATAATCTCTTATAATAATAATTCAGGTATACACAGAACTTTAAGTATTGGTGTAACAACAACTCTGAGTTAACTAGGATAAATATGTTCTAGTTAAAAAATTAGTGTACAAACTCAGAAAATTTAAGTGAGTTGTCTGTTATATAAATAGAAAATAGCAGAAGTAAAATTAAAACAAATACATCTTCCAACTACAATGCTGTGCACTTTTTATTAAACTACATTTCCTCAGTATGTACTCATCAAATCAGCTGCTCCTCCAAAGAAATTGATGCTAAAAAAACCTTAACTACATACTTACTATTTTATAGGAATATGATTTTTTTCATTCATATCTGATATAAATGTGTCTTTATCATACTCAATAATGAAAATTGTTGTTCTAAATATTTCAGTCTCCCAAATCTATTAGGGAATATCTCCCTTAGATATAGGTACTACCTCCTATTTTATGGTGAAGACTGTTAAACTTTGTAAAATTGCTTTCCTATTTCTTCTCTTTATTGCTAATATCTCCCACTCAGTTTTGTTTTGTTATGTTTCAAATGATTCATCTTCCTTCTTCAGTGTAGGTGTCCTCCAACATTCTGTATTCATTTCTCTTGTATCTTCTTTTTCTCTTCCTTGTTAATCTAACACCACTGTCATTATCATGGCTTCACTTATAATATTTAAGCAAGGGGCACTCAAATCTATAAACTCATCATTACTATCAGTACTAAACCCCAGACTCAGATCTCAATCAAGTTTCTGGAAAACTTAACTTCCTGAAACCCCTATTTCAACTGGTTTAAAGTTTAATAACATTTTTAAAGTCTTCATTCCATTGTTGATGTTACAACCATAAATATTAGATCAGTAACTTTCCTTGAGTTGAACAAGGATTTTAAAGGCCAAGTTGAGATTTCAGGTTCAACCTGTTTGATAATAGGGAATAGCATTTGTCATTATCATTTCATTGTTGTTTTTTTATCAGTAATTTATAGGAAAATGACACTTTAGGAAGATTATTTTATTAAGATGATGTTGAGGTCCTGGGACAAGTTAGGCCCACTGATCAAAGCAGTTTGCCTGAGATTGCTGGCAAGGTCCCAGTCTCAAAAATAAATGCATTATTGCTCTTGGCCAAAGGTCATCATTAAACCCTGAGTGCTCCCTCACTCAGAAAAGCAAAGAAGTCTTTTCATATCATGACTAAAAGTACAAAATCTGCCTTTCCCAAAGTATACAGACTATATTAATTATGATTCTTTTTTTTTCAACTTTCTTATTTCTGTAATAGAAACTATGGTAACATTCTTATGTGAAGTCATTTTTATTTAAATCATTTTCATAAAAATTATCCTATGGGAAAGTAATACCTCCCCAAGAATGTTTTAATGTTTAGTATTCTACTCTCTATCAAAGTCTTTCTCTTTGTCATAATAAATGGAGTTCATGGACATCATGCCTCCCTATCTGGCCCTTGCTTTATCTCTTGATGTTCATCACACTGCAACTCCCTCTCTCTCTCTCTTCACTTTCTTCATCAATTATGCAATCCTGATACTCCTCTCACAGTTCACCCAACATGTTGTGTTAAAAGGATTTGAGAAGGAGAACTTCTGAAGCAAGGAACATTAACTGAATATTTCATTTTGCTTGAAATTTTAAGTCATCTTTAAGAATTCTCTCTCCTTAGCCTCTATAGTATAACTAGGTATTTGGTACACATACAAAGTATTTTGTGACTTCCTATATAAACTTGTTGAATTTCTGGGGTCAAATAAATTCATTATCTTTTGTTCATATTTCTTTTTTTAATTTTAAACTTTATTTTTATTTGGACAACTTTGAACATTATTCATCGAATACAAAACCATTTTCTTTTCCTCCCTCCCCTCCCGACACCACTCCCATAGCCGACACATGATTCCACTGGGTATCATATGTGCCCTTTATCCAGAACCCATTTCCATGTTGTTGCTATTTATGCTAGGATGTTCATTTAGAGTATCCATCCCCGATCATATCCCCCAGCCCCTGGAGTCAAGCAGTTGTCTTTCTTGGGTGATTTTTTCTCCCCTGTTTGTCCTCTGCTTGTGGATAGTGTTTTTTCTCCTAGATCCCTGCAGATTGTTCAGGGACATTGCATTGACCCTAATGGAGAAGTCCATTACCTTCAATTGTACCACAGTGCATCAGTCTCTGTGCACAATGTTTTCCTGGTTCTGCTCCTTTCGCTCTGCATCACTTCCTGGAGGTTGTTCCAGTCCCCATGGAATACCTCCACTTTAGTATTACTTTGAGCACAATAGTATTCCATCACCAACAGATACCACAATTTGTCCAGCATTCCCCAATTGAAGGGCACCCAACTCATTTTCCAGTTTTTTTTTGCCACCACAAAAAGCACAGCTATAAATATTATTGTACATGTCTTTTTCTTTATTATCTCTTTGGCGTACAAACCCAGAAGTGCTGTACCTGGGTCAAAAGGTAGGCAGTCTTTTAATGCTCTTTGGGCATAGTTCCAAACTGCCCTCGAGAATGGTTGGATCAATGCACAACTCCATGAGCAATGAATTAATGTCCCAACTTTGCCACATCCACTCCAACATTCATTACATTCCATAGCTGTCATGTTAGCCAATCTGCTAGATGTGATGTGGTACCTCAGAGTTCTTTTGATTTGCATCTCTCTGATTATCAGAGATTTAGAACACTTTCATGTGCTTATTAATAGTTTTGATTTCTTTAATTGAAAACTGCCTATTCATGTCCCTTGCCCATTTATCAATTGGAAAATGGCTTGATGTTTTTTTACAATTGATTTAGCTCTTTGTAAATTTGAGTAATTAAACCTTTGTCAGAGGTTTTTATGAAGATTGCTTCCCAATTTGTTGCTTTCCTTCTGATTTTAGTTATATTGGTTTTGTTTGTACAAAAACTTTTTAATTTGATGTAGTCAAAATTATTTATTTTATATTTTGTGGCTCTTTCTAAGTCATGCTTGGTTTTAAAATATTTCCCTTCCCAAAGGTCTGACATGTATACTATTCCTTGTTCACATAATTTACTTTTTGTTTCCTTCTTTACATTCAAATCATTCAACCATTCTGAATTTATCTTGGTGTAGGGTGTGAGATGTTGAACCAAACCTAATCTCTCCCACACTGTCTTCCAATTTCCCCAGCAGTTTTTATCAAATAGTGGATTTTGGTCCTAAAAGCTGGGATCTTTGGGCTTATCACAAACTGGCTTGCTATGGTCACTTACCCCAAATCTATTCCACTGATCCTCCTTTCTGTCTCTTAGCCAGTACCAAATTGTTCTGATGACCACCGCTTTATAGTATAGTTTGAGATCTGGGACTGCAAGGCCACTTCCTTTATATTTTTTTCATTATTTCCCTGGATATCCTTGATCATTTGTTCTTCCAAATGAATTTTGTTATGACTTTTTCTAGTTCAGCAAAAAAGATTTTTGGAAATTCAATGTGTATGTCACTAAATAGATATATAAGTTTGGGTGGGATGGTCATTTTTATTATATTAGCTCGTCTTACCCATGAGCATTTAATGTTTTACAAATTGCTCAAGTCTAGTTTTAGTTGCGTGGAAAGTGTTTTGTAGTTGTGTCATATAGTTCCTGTGTTTGTCTCGGCAGGTAGATTCCTAAGTATTTTAGGTTGTTTAAGGTGATTTTGAATGTAATTTCTCTTTCTAATTCCTGAAGCTGAAAAGTGTTGGAATTATATAGAAATGCTGATGATTTATGTGGATTTATTTTGTATCCTGCAACTTTGCTAAAGTTGTTGATTATTTCCACTAACTTTTTAGTTGATTCTCTAGGATTCATTAAGTAGACCATCATGTCATCCACAAAGAGTGATAGCTTGGTCATCTCACTGACAATTTTAATACCCTCAATTTCTTTTTCTTCTCTAATTGCTACTGCTAGTGTTTCTAGTACAAAGTTGAATAATAAAGGTGATAAGGGGCATCCTTGTTTCACTCCTGATCTCATTGGGAATGCAGATGATGTTGGCTGATGGTTTTAGATAGATACTGTTTATTATTTTTAGGAAAGATCTTTCTATCCCTATCCTTTCTAGTGTTTTCAATAGGAAAGGGTGTTGTATTTTGTCAAAGGCTTTTTCCTGTGACTATTGATATAATCATGTGATTTTTGTTGGTTTGCTTGTTGATATAGTCAATCATGTGGATGGTTTTCCAGATATTGAACCATCCGTGCATTCCTGGTATAAATCCCAACTGATCAAAATGAATAACCCTCATGATGACTTGTTGGGGTCTTTTTGCTAGTATTCTGTTTAAGATTTTTGCATCTATGTTCATTAAGGTGATTGGTCATTAAGGTGATTGGAAAGAAAGTTTTCTTTCTCCATATTTGGCCTGCCTGTCTTTGGGATCAGTACCATATTTGTGTCATAAAATGAATTTGGTAGAACTACCTCTTTGCTTATTATGTCAAATAGTTTGTAAATTATAGGGATTAGCTGTTTTTGAATGTTTGATGGAATTCACTTGTGAATCCATCAGGCCATGGGGATTTTTTCTTTGGGAGTTCTTTGATAACCTGTTCAATTTCTTTTTCTGATATGGGATTATTTAATAATTCTATTTCTTCTTCTATTAATCTAGGCAATTAATATTTTTGTAAATATTCATCCATATCACCTAGGTTGGCACATTTATTGCCATATAATTGGGCAAAATAGTTTTTAATGATTGCCTTAATTACCTCTTCATTGGAGGTGAGTTCTTCCTTTTCATCCATAATACTGTTAATTTTATTTTCTGCTTTCCTCTTTTTAATTAGATTGACATTTTGTCTATTTTGTTTGTTTTTTCCAAATACCAGCTTCTAGTCTTATTTATTAAATCAATAGTTCTATCACTTTTGATTTTATTGATTTCTCCCTTAATTTTTAGAATTTCTAATTTGGTTTTCTTCTGAGCGGATTTAATTTGTTTGCTTTCAAGTTTTTTGATTTGCATGTCCAATTCCTTGACCTCTCCCCTCCCTAATTTGTTAATATATGAACTCAAGGGTATAAATTTTCCCCTGAGTACTGCTTTGGCTGCATCCCATAGAGTTTGAAAGGATGTCTCATTATTGTTATTTGCTTCAATGAAATTATTAATTGCTTCTATGATTTGTTCTCTGACTAGTTGATTTTGGAGAATCATATTATTTAGTTTCCAATTAATTTTTGATTTAGCTCTCCATGTACCCTTACTGATCATTATTTTTATTGCCTTATGATCTGAAAAGTTTGCATTTATTATTTATGCTTTTCTGCAGGTGTATGCCATGTTTTTGTAACCTAGTATATGGCCAATCTTTGTGAATGTGTCATGTGCTACTGAAAAGAAAGTATATTTCTTTTTGTTCCTATTTATTTTTCTCCATATATCTACTAATTCTCATTTTTCCAAGATTTCATTCACCTCTTTTTACTCTTTCTCATTCATTTTAAAAATTTTATTTATCTAAATTCGATAGTGGTAGGTTCAGTTCTCCCACTAGTATAGTTTTACTATCTATTTCCTCCTTCAATTCTACTAGTTTCTCCATTAGAAATATGGGTGCTATACCATTTGGTGAATACCTGTTGATTAGTGTTATTTCCTCATTATCCATACTCACTTTTAGCAGGATGTATTTACCTTCCCTATCCCTTTTAATCAGATCTATTTTTACTTTGGCTTTATCAAATATTATGATTGCAATTGCCTTCTTTCTGTTAGTTGTGGCCCAATAGGTCTTGTTCCACCCATTAATTCTGACCTCATGAATGTCTACTCGCCTCATGTGTGTTTCTTGTAGACAACATATGGTAGGATTCTGGATTCTAATCCACTCTCCTATTCTTCTGCATTTTATGGATAAGTTAATCCCATTCACATTCAAAGTTATGATGGTCACTTTTGAATTCCCTAGCATTTTGATATCCTCTTCTGGCTCTGATTTTCTTCTTTTGCTATATCTTTTTAAACCAGTGGTTTACTTTTAGTCAATCCCCCTATTCCCCTCCCTTGATATGATTCCCATTATGGCCCCTCCCTTTTTGTTCCCTTCTTATTTTTTTAGGGTCTGTTAAGTTCCCTCCTCCCTCTCCTTCCCTCCCTTTCTTTTTTGAACTCCCACCCCCCTAACTCCCTTAGTTTTCCCTTTTCCTTATCCTGTAGTATAAGATAGATTTCAAGATTCCAATGGACCTAGAGTTGATTTCACTGAGAGTAATATTAGAGTATTACCTATTAGCATTCTCTTCCTCTCCCTCTTATAAGAGTATTTTTCTCCTCCCCTTCCCATTTTTGTATTTGTGTGACAAAGATTATTCTTTTTATTTTATTTCTTCAGGTATCTCTTAGTACCTTCATTGATTACTGCTCGCCTTCTTTTTTCCATATCATTTTATATCCTTTAATGCCTCAATCTTTTCGTATGAATGATTATTCTATTTACTTAATAATGAAAATATTTTGAGAGTTACAAATAACATTTCCCCATATATTAATAAATATAATTTGATCTAACTGTAGCCCTTAAAGAAGAGAGTGTGAATAAAAATTTTTTTTCTCCTTTTCCCTCTCTTTCATATTTACCCTTTTCATTTTTCTCTTGTTCTTTGTGTTTGGATATCAAACTTTCCACTTAGTTCTTCTCTTTTCCTTACAAATACTTGGAAATCTTCTATTTTGTTGAATGCCCATACTTTACCCCGGAAGTGTATAGTCAGTTTTGATGGATAGGTGATTCTTGGTTGAAGACCCAGTTCTCTTGTCTTTCTGAATATTGTGTTCCAAGCCTTGAGGTCTTTTAGTGTTGAAGCTGCCAGGTTTTCTGTGATCCTGATTGTTGCTCCTTTGTATCTGAATCGTTTCTTTTTGCCTTCTTGTAGGATTTTCTCCTTAGCTTGAAATCTCTGGAATTTGGAAATTACATTTCTGGGAGTTGTTTTTTAGGGGTTTAGTGTAGAGGGTGTTCTATGAACTTTTTCAATGTCTATTTTCCCCCCTTGTTCAAGGACTTCAGGGCAATTTTCTTGGATGATATTTTGTAGTATGTTGTTAAGATTTCTGTTCATTTCTGGCTTTTCAAGTAGACCAATGATCTGTCACCTTGTCAGTGAGATATTTTATGCTTTCTTCTAATTTGTAAGTCTTTTGACTTTGCTTTATTAATTCTTGCTGTTTTGCAAGGTCATTGTTTTCCAGTTGCTCAATTCTGGTCCTTAGGGCCTGGTTTTCTGTTATAATCTTTTGGTTTTCTGCTTTAACATTTTGGTATTCAGCTATGATTTCTTCATTTTTTTTTTAACATTTCCCACTTCTCTTTCCAGAAAGCTTCCATCTTTTTGATAAGCTCCCTTTGATGTTCTTTCAGGTCTTGTGGACAATTTCTGTTTTTTTTTTTTTTAATTTTGTCTTTGTTTGAGTTTCTTCCAGTATTTCCTCTGTAGCCTGGGTTTTTCCTCCATAAAAATTCTCAAGGGTCACAGCCTTGTGTTTAGGTTTTTTCAAGGATTTTGAGGCTCCTGTGCACGATTAGCCATTTTTTCTGGATGTTTTCCCTTCACCTTTTAGTCAGAAATCTGAGTCAGCTGCTCATGTTCTCTGTGTATGGAGTTAAGGAGCAAATATTTTGCCTGGGGCAGTCTCTTGATTCTTCACAGTCCTTTTCAGCTCTTCTCATTGCCACCCTCCCAGGGGCGCTCAGGATTTGCACTCTCCTGTCCAATGGGTTTCTGATATAGCTTCTTTCAGGGGTAAGTCCCTGGGGGGTCCTAGTCAGCTCCCAAGGACCCAGAAGTGCCCCTTCTAGCTCCAGGAGCACTCCTGGCTCACTCCCCGATTCAGGTGGGCGAGCTGGCTCTGGGCACCTAAGGTCTGAACTCTCTTGTGCTCTGGACTTTTCCACCTAGCTGCCTTCAGGGGTGGGTCCCCTCCTGCCCTAGTCAGCTCCCAAGGACACAGAGGTGCCCCCTACTCACTTCAGATGCACCCCTTGCTCGTTCATCTCGTTCATCATACAGAGCACTGGCTCTAGCTCTGTAGGTGGGGGTGGGGGAGTGTGGATCAGCTCACATTTGGGTGGAAGCCCTTTCACCCTCTTATAGACTGGAAAAGCCCCAATCCCATGCATCTTCAATGATGCACCCCACTTTACAGCTCCTCGACTCCTCTGAAAATGATTCTTAAGGTCTTTTGGGGTAGTCCTTGTCGGTGTGTGCTGGGGAGAGTAAGTAAGCCATGTTTAGATTTCTGTCATGCTTACCCAGAAGACTTTTGTTTATATTTCTGAAATTTAGTTTTACAAAATTGAGATACTTTGACCAAATATTTTAACATAAAAGATAATATATTCAATTGTTAAAGCAGACATAACAAATAATCAAACTAACATTAGAAAAGTATTGATTACAATATATAAAGATTATGGAGTACTTTCAAAATATTAACTAAACAGAGTTAATGAATCTACCATGTATGGGAATAAGGTTTTAATTCACTACATTTGATATTATAGGTCCACCATGGTGTGAAAGGAAAATACAGTAACCCAACAAATAGAGAGCTTTTAAAATCCCAAAATATTTGAATTCATGTCCTGTCATTGATACATATTGGCTCTGGGATCCTGTACATCACTTACCCTGGAATTTCCTATATAAATGGCTTCATGAGTATAGTCTTATAGAAAAGTTATATATAAACTGAATTAATTAGCCCAGGAAATAATGATCAATTAATGGAAATCTGATGAAGAGAACCACATTTTATTTTTCATTCTTTGAAGGTTTTCAGTTGTTTCTTAAGCATGCCCTGATTTTTGTGTAATATCAAATAAAATTACATATAATTATCAAATAGGGATATATATTAAAACCACTAAGTTTTTTTGTGAATGTTGTGAAAAAGTGAGGACACATTGGAAATGTGAAATGATCCAACCATTTTTGGAAATAATTTGTTGTTATATCTATAATTATAAAACCATGTGCATTATTAGACTCATCAATTCCCAAAGAGATCAGAGGAAAAGGAAAGGAAACAATATATTCCAAAATATACATCGCTGCTCACTATGTGATGTAAAGAAGTAGAAATTGAGGAGTGTAAATCTTGAAATTTCTCAGACTTGTGAATGATAAAAATTTCCCCATCAGGGAATTCTCCATTGGAACAATTCCCTACTGGGAACATTCCACATTTGGATGTGAGAACTCTACTTGGATCAGAAATGGGAGGACCTCTACTCCACCCATACTTAGGACTGCTTTAGGGGGAAAAATTCCTTGCTAAACAATGAGGGTACTTGGGCCTATACTTATAGTGAGGCAAAAAGTTCTTTAAGCCATGCCTATTTTTAGAAGTAATACAAAGGGGGGCTAAGCACCTATTAAAGGTCAGGCAACTTGTAAACTTGCCAGGAGCAAAGAGGTGAAAACTTATTCAGAAGTTTTTTCTGGTTCAAACATACTAAAGGGATTAGTCGACTCAGCAGTGAATTCAGAATGGGCTATCCTTTGGAAAACGTCTACTGTGATTGGTAGATGGAAGAACTTAGGGGAGGTGACATAGGAGAAAACCCCCTATTTAAGAAAAAGCAGAATCTCTTGGAAAAGAATCCTTTTGGAGAAAAGTTCTTGGGAGAGGCTCTGAAGAAGGGAAGCTCTTGGAGGACAATCTCTAAGGAGGTATTGCTGGAGCTCCTCTGAGGGGACTCTGTCCCTCTGGAGGCTCTTGAGAGAAGCCCTTTGAAACAGTGTCTGGCTAGAAGGCTCTTTGAGGAGGACTCTGGCTGGAACTCTCTCTGAGGAGACTCTGTCACTAGAATCCTTGCTTAGACAGACCTTGTGGTGAGTTATAAAATACTGACTGACTGATCTCTCTCTCTTAAGACTCAGGTCTAGGCCATGTTGGTTTAAGACCCTCATACTTATTTCCTTTTTTTCTCTTTCTCTCTTTTCTTTAATTCCTTATTGTATTATTAATTAAATTTTCTATAAAACCCAGTTTACTTGGGTGTATTCATAATTGGGAATATTTCCCTGGCGACCACCTTATATTTGATTTAAAACCAAGACACTGTAGTGAAACATATTTTCTGCAGTCACAATTTACTCACTCACTCTTATATCTACTATAATTTATATCTTCCACTATTTTACTCACTACAGTTTTTAACCACAACCATTTTAATTATTACAGTTTATGTCTCCAACAATATTTAAATCTAACAGTTTATGGCAACCACAAAGGAGTTTATACCCTTAACTCTTTTAAATGCCACAGTTTATGCCTCTCACTATTTTAAATCTTACAGGAGATGCCCATCAACTGGGGAATGACTATACAAATTATAGTATATGATTGTGATGAAATATTATTATACCATAATAAATGATGATCAGATTAATAAAAACTATTTGGATAGATCTTTATGAGATAATGAAGAGTGAAACAAGCAGTATGAAGACAATATTTAATACAACTAAAATTTTAATATTTTAAGAATATCTTGTGAATGGTCACCTCTAAAGAATGAACTAAGAATCAGGAGCACTGAAAGATATAACCAAAATATTTTCCTAGATGTTGCTTTCTATAGTGTCAGAAAGGGAGAAAGGGTCTGAACAACAACAATAAAAAGATAACTTTTTAAAAAAGTCATAGGACAGAAAATAAATTAAGGGAATGTTCATAAAAAAAGTTGAAGTAGTATAATATCAATATGTAGACCACATAATAGTTAACTTAAAGGACTACAGAGCATCAATAATAGTTGGGGAAATATTTAATAAAAGAGCTTCCATTGTCAAAACTCTTAAATGCCATCTTTCTGCACCAGAAGAGGAAAAATCAACTGTATTCTTTTGAATGTACCTTTTTTGTTTTCTTGAAGAAGAAATCTAAGTTAAGAAATATTCATAAATAACTTATAGTTTCCCCTAAATGATGTGGCTTTCATAATTCAGTGATCCAAGAGCCCTATTTAGTCTAACTTACTTGAACTCTTTCTTCAATGATTAACAAATATCTGTTCAGTCATATTTCTTTGCCTCCTCGGTTACTCTGTATCCTGAGTAGTCATTATTCAAACCCTATTGCCCACCCCTACTACCAAACTGCTTTACTCTCATCTTACATAAATTCTCCCCTTGTTACAGGCTAAAATGACCACACATTCACTATGCTTTCTGGAATGCATGCTCCATTGCTAACACCCCATTTTCATTTAAGATACTTTCTTTTCCTACTCTTTGCATCTTCTTGTTATCATGAATATCTGACTCCTTCCCAATGACACACCTTCCTTGAAAACTCTTTGACACACACAGATTATACTGATACCTTATTTCATCAGTCAAAAGAGGGATTTAGTATATCCCTTGCTACCTTTGCCACATTTAGTTTCTTCTTCCACCATTACTCAATAATATCTTCTTCATTAAATTTTACCCAAACAATAACTAACACCCAATCAAAGTTCTAAGTGTTATTGTCTACTTTCTTTTAGTTAACTAGGTGCCATAGGTATAGACTGTCAGGTCTAGAGTCAGAAAGACTCCTCTTCATGAGTTGAAATCTGGCCTCAGAAACTTATCATATGTATGTCCCTAGGCATATCTATATGAATTCAATCTGCCTCAGTTTCCTCATCTATAAAATAAGCTGGGAAAGGAAATGACAAACCACTCCAGTATTTTTGCAAAGAAAACCCTGAACCAGGTCATGAAATGCTGGATAGGACTAGGAATGACTGAAAACCTCTTTCTTCAATCAGTTCAAGACCGGACTCATAGTGTTTCCTTTACAAATCTTATCTCCTTTCCAAAATCCTTTCCTCACAGTTCTTGAACTTACTAATTTCTTACAACCCAAACTACATTACCTCAGCTATATACAGAGATGATTCTATATTTGACCTTTCCATCATCTATAAATACACCACTTTTATGTTCATTAGAGTTTTTTTTAATATCTCATTACAGTTTTGTTTTTTTTTTTATCATTAAACCTCTCCCTCTGTGTAAAATATCATCTTCATTGAGACCTCCAAGTCCTTTCTCCCTCACATCTGTACTAGGCCATTAAACTTGCTTCCTTCTGCTCCTACCCCAAACAGGATCAAGATATGCTTGGGTGAACACTACATGCCATTTTCTTTCCTAATAGTCACAGGAGATTTTAAAAACTTTTTTTAAATCATAATGAACCTCTTACTCTTTGAACTATGCCCACTGGCTCAGCTGAAAAACTTGCCTCATTTCCCTGAAAAAAAAATTGAGGTCATTCACACAAAATTCTCTTTTATCTCCCATTTATCATATAACACAACTCAGATCCATTTTAGAACATTTTTTCCTTTATCCCTCAAAGTTTGCCAAGGTAAACTCGACTACATGCATAAGTGATCCCATTCCATCTCTTCTCCAGAAGATTGTATCCTTTATAATCAACAATCTCTCCCTTTTTTCTGGATACATCTTTATTGCCTACAATAATTGCCATGTCTTCCTGATTTTATACAATCCTTCAATTGATCCTTTCATTATAGCTAGTTATCACCCCATATCTCTCCTCTCATTTGTGACTGAAGTTCTTGTAAAGCAATCTATAATTAATGCCTATAATTTTTTTGTTATTATCTTCTCAAATCCTAGAATTTGGCTTATGAGCTTGTTATTCACAAATACTCTCTCCAAAGTTATCAATGATCTCTTGATCTACAAATCTAATGGCTGTTCCTCAAATATTATCCTTATTGACATCTGCAGTATTCAGAGTCTACCTCCTTATCCTTAACACTAATTCTCTCCAGATTTCAATGACTTTACTGTGCTCTTGCTCTTATCCTATGTGACTGAATTCCTTTTCAGTCCCTTTTACTTTATGGCCAATAACTAAAAGAACATATACCCAAGACATCAAATCTGGGTTCTTTTCTCTTATTCCTATTCACTATTACACTTAATGACTGAATTAAATTTCATGGATTTTAATGATCATCTCTTTATTGATAAATTTCAGGTTGACTTTTCAAATCCTAAATAATCTCTCAATTCTCCTTTTTCAGCTCCAGATTCCTATTAGGAATCTCAAAATAGATATTCCACAAATAATTGTAAAACTGATGTCTCTTTGTTTCTCTCCCTAATTTCCTTATTACTTTCCAGGGATACCCCTATCCTTCCTATCCCTAATGCTCAACTCACTACAAAGGTGACATCGCAAATTCCTCTCTCACATCCTACATGTCCAATTAGTTGTGAAGTCCTGTCTACTCTCAAAAGAACTATTGTGTAAGTCTCTTTCTAAGCTGTACATTGCAATCAACCTGATTCAAGACGTGCTCAAATTCTTGCATTAGATTGGTGTTTGGTCATCTTGACTCAGGCTTTGCCCTATCTCTGTTCATCATCCACTTAGCTGTTATATTATTCAATGAACTCCAGTGACTCCCTATCACCTCTGGGAACAATATAAAATCCTGTTTGACATTCATGTGAATACTTTTTCATTCTTCTCTTTCTACCATTTCAGTCTTCTTATATTTCACCTTATTCCAAGTAGTCTGATATCAAGTGATACTGACATCAAATTCCTGGAGTCAATGCATTTTCATTGGCATGTACTTCAATTACTTATTTCCTCAATTTTTGCCTCCTGGTATCTTGGAATTCCTTTAAATCTTAGCTCAAATTTTACATTATATAAATAGCCTATCCCCAAATTCCCTTAATGCTAATATTTTCTCCATTGATTATAACCAACCAATAATTTATATATCTTGTTTTTAGATAAATGCATACATATTTTCACCAACATTGAAATATGAAATCCTTAAGAGATTTTTTCCACCTTCAACACTTTATCAGATTTCTAGGTACATTATAAGTCTTACTAAATGCTTAGCAACCATGGAATATGTGTATATTAGTAGTAAGACTATTTGTAATTGGCATTTTAACCTAATAAAATATCATATGTATGTATATATATATATACTATATATATACTTTTATTTTTTCCAGAATTACAGGTGAATAAAATTTTTAATATTCATTTTCTGACATTTTGCAATCTGTATTTGATCTCTTCTTTTCCCCCATCCTGTTTTTTATTAGAAAGCAGGTAATTGATGTAGGTGGTACATATATTATAATACAATACATATAACCATGTTTGACATGGTGTAAAACAAGATACATCTAGCTTACCCTAGAGAAACATTCACAGAAGAAATAAAATGGAGAATATAATGTTTTACTTCATCTGCTACATCTATAATGTTGGATATGTTTTTTAATCATGAACCCATTAGAGCTGTCCCAGATCATTTCTTGTTGATAATAATTAAATTATTCTCAGCTTATAATCACACATTATTGTTTTTAATATGTGGATCACTCTCCTGTTTTTGCTCACTTCCCTTTACATCATTTCATGTAAGTATTTTTTAGTTTTATGTGCGTTTGTGTGATTATCTTTTCATTTTTCATGGCAGACCTAACAGATATATTAGGGACAGATGAAAGAGTAATTTTAATTTTTCACTTTATACTTGTTAATGAATATGGAAGCTTGAGAAACTATGTTTTGTTTGTGTGTTTATATTTAAATACATAACATGACATGCATATATTTTTTACCGTATTTGGCTTAATCAACTGAGTAATAACTAGATGATAATAGCTAGATATTGCTTTAAGGTTTGGAAAATACTTTAAATAAGTTATCTGAATAGATAGCAACAATAATAACAATAACCTGGGATGAAGGTGCTCTTCTTATTTGAATCTTATAAGTGAAAAAATTGAATCATACAGTAAATTTTTGAGGTAGATGTTTGTATTTAGATCTTCCTGATTCCAAGTCTAGCACTCTAAATACTATGTTACCAGCATCCATATTTGAGTTAGGCATTGAAATAATTTATATATTAATCTTTCAATAGATTAAGAATTCATTATTTAATGAGTATAATTATTTTTCCAACTCATATAAATTCAACTCTTTGGTACTTTAGAAGACTTTTATGAATTACTCTGTATAGTATATGCTTAGGATATATGATATATATGATATGTATATAAATTATGTATATAAGTATGTACATATAAGCAAAGAGAGCCAATATCAGTTAGACATAAAAATGGCCTTAATGATTAAAATTATTTGTGTGTGTGTGTGTGTGTGTGTGTGTGTGTGTGTGTGTGTGCAATTGCTAGATAAATGCAGATACAGCTATAGGGTATTTTTTAGGTTTGGTTTTAACCAGTTATTAATAAATATCAACTAAATAATACATATAAAATAAACAGAAACATTTATAAATATATACATATATGTCTATATACACTAATATAGAGACAGAGGATACACATACATATATTTCATAGAATAGTCTACTGTATTATTATATATTCTATATTATGTTTTTGTCATATATTGTCTAATTTGAATCTGTTAGCTTAAAAACTATGATTCCAAGCACTGCACTCACTTCCTTTTGTTATGTGCTGATGTAGACAGGATATAAATTGTGTGGAGTTCCATCTCTTGTACGTTTTCCATCCTGTTGTGGCTTTGGTGGAGCAGAGGTAGAAAAACATAGGCATGTGGTTCTATTTTGTCAGATAATAATTTTATAAAGTATAATACTTGAAGTATTGGGCATTAATTTAAATCCTACAATATAGATACAATTGTTCTTTATATATGTTTATGTGTGTATACATATATATATGTGTGTGTGTGTACATATAAATATATGTTTCCTATTTTAATAGTGAGTACTTTAATACTCTCCTCATCTCCACTTCTTCAAACGTTTAACTTCTCTTAAAACAGTTCTTTTGTAATCTTCCACATATTTAACATTTTCATCAAGAAATTACTTTATGGTTAGACTGGAGTCTGTGACCAAAAAGATAATCAAAGGTTTGCTCACTTCAAATGTTTCCATCTCTAAAATCTTAAAAAAAAAAGAACTTTGTTCCAGATATATGTAATCACTGCTGAAAACCAAAGATAAAAAGGCATAGTATCATGTGCCTGGTTAAAAAACAAAACAACAACAATGAAATCCTGAATTATTAATACTTAAAAGTATTCTTATCTGTTCTTTATCATGAAAATGTGTGCTTGAGAATTGTAATTAAGAATTTGAGAAATAAGATTTCCTCCATGTGTGTGAACCTATACATACAGCTTCAGTGAATGAAGTCAATTGCTGTTTATACCCAACCAAGGAAAGCTAGAAGGGGAGCTAGAGAACATAGACGGTGGTAGAGATAATGTACCACACAGAACTCAGAATCAGAGGCTAGAAATGATGAGTGTCAGGCATAATGTAAGCAGGATATGACATATAATTTCTCCCTTGACAGCACTTAGGACAAAAATCCAGAGACACTTGAACTCTCTGTTCTCAAGGTTAGAAGTCTGAAGTTGTTTAGAATAACAATATCTGGGGTCTATTACTTATTGCTAGCAAAGCATTCTCTTGGAATAGAAATGTGCAAGACATCATACCCTCTGCAAATTATATTAACAGTGCTAAACCACAACTTTTATCATTACTTGCTTCCCAACATAGTGAATGTTGTTTATATACTCAATGTAAACATTAAAAATGATACATATTGGGAGGCAGAGTCAAGATGGCAGTGTAGAGTCAGCAAAAGTTCAGATCTCTGAAAACCCTTCCTTACTGATTACAAAATAAATGCTCCTAGGGGGCTGAAAATCAAACGTAACAACAAGACAGAGCCAAGGAACCCTCCTGCTGGACTCAACTTAAAAAGTACACTCCCCAAAAGCCTGAAGTCGAGAAAACCTGGGTTTAAGAGGAAAAAAGAAGGAAGATCCCAGAACCCCTTCCCCACCTAGAGTGCTAAGCCTTCAGCTTCAGTTGGAATATCTGCATGGGCAAGGGTACTGGTGTGCAGGGAGCACATTATTGGTAAAGCTGTGCCAATCTCAGAGCGTTGAACACAGGTGGTGGGAAAGCAGTTAGAGAAAAAGCACAGAGCACAGAGTGGACAGCCTAGTTGCAGTAGCTGAGAAACTCCATATTTCCCCCCTTCCCAAGCTTTTGACCTAAGGGCACATCCAGCAACCCAGCTGGACTTAATCCCATCAAAGCTTTCAGAGGGCAGAGAAGCTCAAGCTCCAATGAACCTCCCCCCACAAACTGTACTGAGAAATTTGATGATAAAGCTCCAAGGGTGAAGACTGACAGAAAAGTCCAAAACCATAAAAAATGAGAGGAGCAAAAGCACAGGCAACTACAGGGAGGAAAGAAGAGTTAAATATGAGCAAACAACAGAAAAAGCAAAAAGAAATTACAATTGACAGCTTCTTTTTAGGCAATGAACAAAGAGCAAATGGAAGAGAGAAGGATGAGGGAACATCAAGCAAAAAACAGAAACCCAAGTGAATTGGATACAGGCTTTGGAAGAACTAAAAATACAATTGGAAACATAATTAAAAGAGGCTGAAGACAACTGGGAAAAGAACTTAAAAAGCAATATAAGTCATCTGAAAACAGAAAAGTGTCTTGAAAGCCAAAATCAATTAGCTTGAAAATGAGGCAAAGAAGATGAAAGATGAGACAAAGAAAATGAAAGATGAGGCAGAGAAGATGAAAGATGACCTCCAAAGAAAATCAGACTGGAAGGAGAAGGATGAGCAAAAATCCAGGGAAAAAATCCAGGCTTTAAAATCCAGAATACAACAACTAAAAGCAAACAACTTCCCAAGGCAGCAGGACACTATAAAAGAAAATCAAAAGAATGACAAAATTGAGGAAAATATGAAAAACATCATTCACAAAAAGAATATTTAGAAAATCATTCCAGGAGAGACAACTTAAGAATTATGGGTCTACTGGAAAACCAAGAAAAGGAAAAGCCTGGATATCATCCTAAAGGAAATTTTCCAAGAAAACTGCCCCAATATTTTAGAACAAGAGGGAAAAGTAGAGATTAAAAGAACCCACAGATCACCCCTTGTACTTAATCCCCAACTGAAAACACCCAAGAATGTTATAGCCAAATTCAAGAACTATCAGACCAAATAAAAATATTACAAGCTGCTAAGAAGAAGACATTCAGCTACCATGGAACCACAGTGAGAATAACGCGGGATTTGGTTGCATCTATACTGAAAAACAAAATAGCATAGAATTTGATATTCCAGAAAGCAAGTGAAATATATATAAAACCAAGAATCAATTATCTATCAAAACTAACTATATTCTTACAGGTGAAATTATGGATATTTAACAAAATAGAAAAATTACAAGCATGTGTAAGAAGAAGACCAGACCTGAACAGAAAATTTGATGCCCAAGAACAGAGCTCAAGAGAATCATCAAAATGTAATTAAGAAAGAGGGTAAAAAGCAAAAGCAAAACAAAACAAAACTTTTTTAAGAGACCCAATAAGTTAAAATGATATGTATCCCTATAAGAAAAGAGGTCATTGGTAACTCTTTAAAATGCTATTATCACTGGGCAGCTAGAAGAAATACACTTAGAGGGAAAAGTGACAAACTTTATAGGATGAAATGCCAAGACACAAATATTTATATAGATATATGTAAGCATAAATACACACACATTTATATACATATATATGCATATATATATATATACATATATATATATATATACAACTCTAGCAAAAAAGAGGCTAATACTAAAAAAATGGGAAAAGAAACAAAAGGAGGTAGATTTATATATCACAAAGAAGCTCATGGTAGGAGGAAGGAGAACATCAATACACTGGAAAGGCAAAGAGGTGAAGATAGGAAATACTCAACTCTTAAATGCTTTGAAATTAACTCAAAGATGGAAGAATAATCACATACATTGGAGCAAAGAATTGATATGTACCCTATAGGGAAGTAGATGGGTAACAAACAGACTGGTGGGGAGGGAAGCAGTACAAGGGAGGGAGAAGGTGGGGGTAGTATAAAAAGACTGTAAAGAAAATAAGAGGAGAATAAGAAGGGATGGGGGTTGCAAAGGGAAGTATAATAAGGGTGGGAATTAGGGGAACTGATTAAAAACAAAACATTGTTGTAGAAGGAAATAGTGAGAGAAGAAAAGGCAGGACTAGGAGTGGAAATCAAAATGATGGGAAATACACAGCTGGTAATCATAACTCTGAATGTGAATAGAATGAACTCACCCATAAAAAGCAAACAAATAGCAGAGTTGATTAGAAACCAAAACTCTACTATATGCAGTCTACAAGAAACACACATGAAGAAGGTAGACACATAGGGTAATAGTAAGAGGATGGAGCCAAATATATTGCACATCAACTGATAAATAGAAGGCAGGACTCTCAATCATGATATCTGACAAAACCAAAGTAAAAATCGATCCAGTTAATAGAGATAGGGATGGTAATTACATCCTGCTAAAAGGCAGTATAGACAATGAGGAAATATCTGTACCCAACATGTATGTTCCAAGTGGCATAGCATCCAAATTTATAAAGGGAAAACTAGTGGAGCTCAAGGATAAGATAGAAAAAAACTATACTAATGGGAGACCTGAACCTTCCCCTATTCAAATTAGATAAATCAAATAAAAAAAATAAATGAGAAAGAGATAAGATAAATGAATGAAATCTTAGAAAAATTAGCGTTAGTAGATATGTGGAGAAAAATAAATAGGAATAAAAAGGAATACACCTCCTTTTCAGCAGCACATGGTAAATTCACAAAGATTGACCATGTATTAGGGCATTTAAACATGGCAAACAAGTGCAAAAGAGCAGAAATAATAAATGCAACCTTCCCAAATCACAATGCAATGAAAATAATAATTAGTAAGGGTACATGGAGAAGCAAATCAAAAATTAATTGTAAAGTAAACAACATGATTCTCCAGTATTGGTTAAAGAACAAATCATAGAAACAATTAATAAATTTCATTGAAGAAAATGACAATGATGAGACATCATTTCAAAATGTATGGGATGTAGGCAAAGCAGTATTCAGGGGGAAATTTATATTCTTGAGTTCATATATTAACAAATTTGAGAGGGCAGAGGTCAATGAATTGGACATGCAAATTAAAAAAAAAACTAGAAAGTGAACAAATTAAAAATACTCAGATGAAAACTAAATTAGGAAAATTAAAAATCAAGGGAGAAATTAATAAAAATTGAAAATCAAAGAACTATTGATTTAATTCATAAAACTAAAAGCTGGTACTTTGAAAAAACAAATAATATAGACAAAGTACTGGTCAATCTAATTTAAAAAAGGAAGGAAGAAATCCAAATTGAAGGTATCCAATATGAAAAGAGACTTGACCTCTAATGAAGAGGAAATAAAGACAATCATTAAAAACCATTATCCCCTATTATATGATAATAAATATGGCAATCTAGGTGATATGGATGAATACTTATAAAATATCAATTGCCTAGACTAACAGAGGAAGAAATAGAATATGTAATCAACCTCACATCAGAAAAAGAAATTGAACAAGTCATCAAAGAAATTCCTAAGAAAAAATCTCCATGTCAAGATGGATTCACAAATAAATTCTATCAAACATTCAAAGAACAACTAATCTCAATATTATATAAATTATTTGTCAGAATTATCGAAGAAGGAGTTCTACAAAATTCCTTTTGTGACACTCATGTGGTACTGATTCCAAAGTCAAGGAGGTAAAAAACAGAGAATGAAAAATATAGACCAATCTCCTTAATGAACATAGATGCAAAAATATTAAATAGGATACTAGCAAAAATAATCCAGCAGGTCATCACAAGGGTTATCCACTATGATCAGGTAGGATTCATACCAGGAATGCAAGGATGGTTCAATATTAGGAAAATCATCCACATAATTGACCATATTAACAAGCAAGCTGACAAAAATCACATAATTATCTCAATAAATACAGAAAAAGCCTTTGACAAAATACAACACACATTCCCATTGAAAACACTAGAAAGTATAGGAATAGAAGGGCCTTTCCTAAAAATAATAAACAGCATATATCTAATCAATCAGCAAACATCATCTGCAAAGGGGATAAACTAGAAGCCTTCCCAATAAGATCAGAAATGAAACAAGGATGCCCATTATCACCTCTATTAGTTAACATTGTATTAGGAACACTAGCTGTAGCAATTAGAGAAGAAAAAGAAATTGAAAGTATTAAAATAGCCAATGAGGAGACCAAACTATCACTCTATGCAGATATGATGGTCTACTTAAAGAATCCTAGAAAATCAACCAAAAAGCTAGTGGAAATAATCAACAACTTTAGTAAAGTAGCAGGATACAAAATAGACCCCCCTAACTCATCAGCATTTCTATATATTTCCAACACATCTCAGCAGCAAGAATTAGAAAGATAAATTCCATTAAAATCACCCTAGTCAATATAAAATACTTAGGAATCTATCTACTGAGACAAACACAGGAACTATATGAACACAACTACAAAACACTCTCCACACAATTAAAACTAGTTCTAAACAATTGGAAAAACATTGATTGCTCAGGGGTAGGATGAGCTAACATAATAAAAATGACCATCCTACCCAAAATTATCTATTTATTTAGTGCTATACCCATTGAACTTACAAAAAACTTTTTTACTGAATTAGAAAAAAACATAATAAAGTTCATTTGGAAGAATAAAATATCTAGGATATTCAGGGAAATCATGAAAAAAAAATGTGAAGGAAGAAGGAATTGTAGTCCCAGATCTCAAACTATACTATAAAGCAATGGTGGTATATATTGGTGATGGAATACTATTGTGCTAAAAGGAATAATAAAGTGGAGGAATTCCATGGAAACTGGAACAACCTGCAGGACATGAGGCAGAGCAAAAGAAGCAGAACCAGGAAAACATTGTACACAGAGACTGATACACTGTGGTACAATTGGATGTAATGGACTTCTCCATTAGTGTCAATGCAATGTCCCTAAACATTCTGCAGGGATCTAGGAGGAAAAAAAACACTATCCACAAGCAGAGGACAAACCGTGGGAGTAAAAACAAGGAGGAAAAGCAACTGCTTGACTACAGGAGATGAGGGGACATGACTGAGGACAGACTATAAATGAACACCCTGATGCAAATATCAACCACATGGAAATGGGTTTGAATAAAAGACACATGTGATACCCAGTGGAATCATGCATCAGCCAGGGGAGGGTCGGTGGCCGGGGGGGGGGAGGAAAAGAAAATGACCTTTGTTTCCAATGAATAATGTTTGAAAATGACCAAATAAAATAATTACAAAAAAAGAAAGCAATGGTCATCAAAACAATTTGATACTGGCTAAGAGACAGAAAGGAGGATCAGTGGAATAGATTTGGGGTAAGTGACCATAGCAAGCCAGTTTGTGATAAGCCCAAAGATCCCAGCTTTTAGGACCAAAATCCACTACTTGATAAAAACTGCTGGGAAAATTGGAAGATGGTATGGGAGAGATTAGGTTTGGATCAATATCTCACACCTTTCACCAAGATAAACTCAGAATGGGTGAATGACCTGAATATAGAAAAGGAAACTATAAGCAAATTAGGTGAACACAGAAGAGTATACTTGTCAGATCTATGGGAAAGAAAAGACTTTAAAACTATGCAAGAGCTAGAAAAAAATCACAAAATGTAAGATCAATTATTTTGATTATATCAAATTAAAAATTTTTATACAAACTAAGCCAGTACTACCAAAATTAGAAAGGAAGCAACAAATTGGGAAACAATCTTCATAAAAAAACCTCTGACAAAGGTCAAATTACTCAAATTTATAAAGAGCAAAACCAATCATTCAAATAATCAATCTATTCCCCAATTGGTAAATGGGCAAGGGACATGACTAGTCAATTTTCAGGTAAATATATCTCAAATATCAATAAATGCATGAAAAATGGTCTAAATATCTTATAACCAGTGATGCAAATCAAAACAACTCTGAAGTATCACCTCACACCTAGTAGATTGGCTAACATGACAGCAACAGAAAGTAATGAATGCTGGAGGGGATGTGGCAAAGTCAGGACATTAATGAATTGCTGGTGGAGTTGTGAATTGATCCAACCATTCTGGAGGACAATTTGGAACTATGACCAAAGGGTGCTAAAAGACTGTCTGCCCTTTGATCCAACCATAGCACTTCTGGGTTTGTACCCCAAAGAAATCATAAAGAAAAAGGCTTGTGTAAGAATATTCATAACCATGTTCTTTGTCAGGGCAAAAAAAAATGGAAAATGAGTGGATGTCCTTCAAATGGGGAATGGCTGAACAAATTGTGGTATCTGTTGGTGATGGAATACTATTGTGCTCAAAGGATTGAGCACAAGAGGTATTGATGCAGACTGAGAGGAGCAGAACCAGGAAAACATCATACACAGAGACTAATACACTGTGGTACAATCGAATGTAATGGACTTCTCCATTATTTCCAGTGTAATGATCCTGAACAACTTGAAGGAATCTATGAGAAAAAAATATTGTCCACATTCGGAGGAAAAACTGTGTTAGTAGAAACACAGAAGAAAAACAACAGCTTGAATACATGGGTCAAGGGGATATGCATTCTAATGCAAACACCAACAACATGGAAATAGATTTTGATCAAGGACACATGTAATACCCAGTGAAATTACAGGTCATCTATGGAAAGGGTAGGTGGAGGGGAGGGAGGGAAATAATATGATTCTTGTAACCAAGAAATAATGTCATATATTAACTAAATAAAATAATTTAAAATTTAAAAATGATACATATTTACAAAAGAACTCTGAAATACCCCTAGGCAGGGAAATATTACAAGTGTCAGTGGCTCTAAATTATGTACTGCAAGTGCCACCACCTAACACTGTGGCTTAATCTTTCTATTGGACAGATAGAAGGAACTGTGGTAAAATAAAAAGTAAGTCTTATGATCATAAATGAATTGCTCAAACCCTGCTTCTTTCCCTTACTACCTTTGAGTACATGGAAATGTGACTTGAACTCCCCAGGATTCATATTCCTCATCTAAATGTTTGGGGTGGGGTGGGTGTAAGGGTTTGACAGTGTTAAGAAAAGGAAAAAACTTTTGGGACCTCTTTGGGACCTGCAGCCTGAGTATATGCTAACTCACTTTACATGAATTTTGAGTTTTAAAAGCCAAATATATGGAATAGTTTGAAGAAGGAAAATATGGTTTCCAGGGAAACCTTTCCCTGTTTGGAAAGAATCTTTAGTGAATATTGCATAAACTGTTGGAGTCATGAAGCCTGTAGCTAAATTGTAGTGATAATGGGGAAATTTGTAGAAATGACAACAAGCATTCAGGTAATAACCCACACCCACATGTAAGGTTCAGGTTTGGTCATTAAAATAGAAATGATTCACATTTACAGTGCTAATTAGCAACCCCAAACCTTAATGACTAAAAATATTTAAATTAATAATTACAATATTTTATAAAGCTGAAGGGGCAAAATATTTGTATAGGTTATTTTTGTATTAAAGTTGTCTTGAAGTCCTAAAAAGTGGAGTATTGTCCAAGAGCAAATCTGTATCCTAGTTGACTTCTGATCGATCCTAAGGAAAATAGAAAAGAGAACAGGAGGAAATATTTCTAGTTAGCTTTAGTAAAGAAAATAATATTTAAATTAGGTAGCTATTAGAGAAAACTTTTAGTCAGCATTTTTAGTCGGATTCCTGTATTCTAGTGACATTTCTTATGGGTTAGTGGGGCAGTGGATTGATCATTAGATTTGGAGTCAGGTAGATAAAAGTTAAAATTTGACCTCTGGTACCATTCTAGCTGTGTTACCTTGGACATGTCAATGAAACTTAATTTACTTCAGCTCCTCCACTGTAAAATGGAGACAAACTGAAGAAGGAAACAACCACTTCAGTACCTTTCCCAAGAAAATCCCAAAAAGGTTCACTCAATGGCATAGAATTTCTTAGATTTACAACTACAAATTTACAAATACAAGGGAGTATGGCTCATAAAATCTTTAAGGAAACTAAAATGTTCAAATGATCTAGCTATTCCCTTTAGCGATACAGATGACAAACCATTCCTGTCTACCCAAGCTGGTTAAATCTTTGACAATAAAAGAATAAAGCACTGTATGTGGAGTCTGGAAGATTTTAGTTCAAATATGGCCTTAGACATTTACTAATTTTGTGAACCTTGGCAAATTATCAAATTCTTTTTTGCTTCAGATCACTCATCTGTAAAATGCTTATAATAACACACACCTCCCAAGGTGGTTGAGGATGAAATGAAAAAATAAATAACTGTAAAGTATTTAGAATGGTACCTGGTACACAGTAAATGCTATGTAAATGTCAACTTATTATGAATGTCCTCTGTAATATTTATTGGGAAAATGAGTGGGATAGAAGAACAGGGGATACGGAAGGTTTGTAGTAGGGAATGGAGGAGTTGAAGGGAGAGAAGGAATATGGCTTCCAGTGAGACAAAAGGAGAGAGATGCCCTCTGCAGAGAGACTATTTTTGAAAAATGGAGCTCCCGAGAAATGGGCCACTTATGATAGCCTACAGGGATATCTTCTCTATGGATTGATGCTGAAGATGCTCCAAAGTAGGTAAGGATGGACCCTCCTGAGGGACAAGCCTTCCCCAGACCAAGGTTGCCCAGCAAGGGTCCAATAAGGACTGTTTCTAGTTCAATGACTGTCCTGAGGTTCAGCTCCCTCTATGCCCACTGAAATGTTAGTCTTCTTATATGACTGAGATATTCAAATAAAGATAAATTTTAATAACAAGTTGGATTGGGAGGGTATCAGGGAAGAGGGAAAAGGGATTCCCTAGATGAGGTTTGAATCTCTCTCAGCTTTTGAGCTGAGACCAGGCCTCAGGCTGGTGGAGGGTTTCTCTTATTCCTGAATATGCTATATCTGTTCTGGTTTTCTTAATTTCAAAAGTCTTTGCAGTAGACAGAGAGAGGAAGAAAGTTCTGACTTTCAGAGCTGGTTGGGCCTGTCTCTTCAGGCTGATGCCCCTAAAGACCGACCTTACAGACCAAACTGCTTCCCTTAAGTCCTTTTTTTTGATGACATGATCACAGGAATCTAGATAGAGCACACAGTTGGGAAAATCAGGAAAATAGAATCACTTCTATCCAGAGACAGGGAGAGACCTCCTTATGATTGCAGGGCCAGGAAGGAAGTGCTAGTCACAAGACCAACTGCCATTCCCAGTTGCCCCTTCACCCACCAACTGTCAGTCTTGTCATTATCTTCTCTCCAACATTCCAGCTGCTGTTTGTTCCAACTCAGTGGCAGAAAGTCTAGAACTTGCTCTCGTTTTCCTTTGCATACCTCCAACAGGTTCTTCATAGAGAATCTGCCAGTATTCTATGAGTTTGTTTCATATTTCCCCAACACCACAAAACTATCAAGAGGATGTTCTAGGTGTCCATTTACCAACCTTTCCTGTCTCCATATGACCATCACATCTCATTTTTTCCCCATATATTTCCCTGTGCACATCCCTCACTTCAATTCTTCATCAAAGTTCCTCACTGGTTTTGAATTATAAGCTGCTCAGTCCCCAAATTCAGTGTTATATCCATTTACATTCTTTGAAGAGCTAGATAAACCAACAACAAAAATCATTTTGAGCAATAAAAAAATCTAGAATTTCAAGGAAATTAATGGGAGAAAAATATAGGAAAAAAGGGAAGTATTACTACCTAGATCCTTCATAGAAGGAGGGTTTCCAAAGTACCTGTCTCATCATTTGCCATTTGACTACACTACCCTGCACCACTTTCATGCCCCCACAATTGGATAACGTAATTTACCCAGTTTTTCAGCTCCTTTTAATGTATTATTTTCCCCTATTATTTCAATTGTGAGCTACTAGAGGGCAGGGATTGTCTTTTGCATTTCATTGTATCTGCAGGGCCTGCCACATTTCCTGGCACAAAGCAGATGTTAAATAAGTATTTATTGATTGATTTCAAAATATCAAAATAGATGATAAAATAATAATTATCAAAAGGTATAAAATAGAAAAGTATTTCTACAAAACAGATCATGTAAACCAAAATTAATACAACAATGACATAGACTCAAAGAGTGTTTAATAAACCCCAAAACATAATCTGCTTTTAACAGAATTCCTTATTTAAAAATAAGTGTTCAAAATACTTGAAAATAACTTGGCAGAAATGAGATGCAGATTGCTACTAGATACCATACTGAATAGTAAATCTAGGACTGAATTGATATTAGTTATATATGTTTCAGAGGTATTGGATGTTTTGTTTTGTTTTGTTGTAGTCAGGAAGACCTGAGTCCAAAACTGAATTTGGAAACATACTAGCTGTGTGACCCTGGACAATTCATTGTCTCTTTTTGCTTCAGTGTACTCACCTATAATATTTGGAAAAATAATAGGACCTATATCATATTGAGAAGATAAAATGAAATTTTAATTGTAAAATACTTAACACAGAACTAGACACTTGATAAATATAGCAAAATGTTAGAGATGATGAGGGAATGAAAGTGAACTTAATAATGGTGAAGATGATTCTTTTGTTTTATTAATAATATGACACTTCCTTTATTTTGCCCCCTTTCTATTTTTATGAGATAGTTATATTTTCCAAAATAAAAGTGATATAAAAAAACCCAAGTTTTTAATAAAACCTTTTAAAAAATAAATGAAAAAAATAGGATTTGTCTGGCTGGTCCCTAAAGTTCTTTCAAGCTATATACTTCTGTGGGGATTTTATGGGAAAATGAAATCAAGAATGGTTATTTGAAAGAAATTAAGTGAAAATCATTTTCTCTTTCCTATTTTACCACTTTCTCTCCTAGTTCAGTACTTTCTAGTTCTCAGATGATCAAACCTAGAGATTAATCAATCCACTGAAACTTCTCTTCATTGCTATGATTTTGAAACCTTAATTTTGTTGCTACTTATTTAATACCAAACAAAAAATTATTGGCTTTCAGAACCTGGACGAGAATTGCATTTATTTATATATAACACTCCAAATTTTAAGTCAAAATGCAAAGAAATAAAAAGGTGATATTTTTTTCCTCAGATCAATCATAGGATAGTGCTTAAGGAAAAATTATGATGACAGTCAAAATGTGAATATATTTTAATAGAAAAAATATCTACATATTAGTCAGCTTTTTGGAATATTGGTAAGGATTGGAAGTATATTTTATTACCAATATAACATGTTATCATAATAGTTATTTGAGACATAAAGCTATTCTAACATACATTAAGTAACTCAATTAGACTGAAATAAAATTATTGAGCATCATTGATATTATTAAATTTCTGAGAGTAATTCAAGAATAAAATAAAAATGGTTCCTATTGTGAAGATTAAATTGTAATCCCCTGATTGTAACAATGAAGGTACTTAGCTCTTCCTTTATTCGGAAGATTGAATTGTAATCCCCAATTCATTTTTAAATTTTAATCCCCAAAAGTGTTAAATCAGTATTTGAAGTAGATCTACCCATTTTAATCTACAAAAACGTAACTAACTACTAAAAGGTGCGAATTAACTACTAAAGGTGTGAAATAACCAAAAAAGGTATAATCTAACCATGAAAGGTGTGAACTAAAGAGTGGGCAGTCCTGGAGAGGGTGTCTGCTGTGATTGGTAGATGTAAAATTTAGGGGAGGTGACACAAGAGAAAAAGGTCTTTAAATAGAGGACCACAGAGGCCAGAGGAGGATGCTCGGACTCAGAGTTGGATTGGAGTGAAGAAAAGTCACTCTGAGGAGAAACTGGAAGAGTCACTTAGAGTTGGACTGGAAGACAAACACTTGAGGAGAGACTGGAAGACAGACACTCGAACTTGGCTGTGGAACTGGCCCTTGGAGGAGCTCATGCAGCAGACCTCATACTGCTTTTCTTTTAGATGGTCACCAGTGAGTGAAAGGCTGACTTAGTTTCCCTGCCTTTCTGGAGGTGTGAACCTCCGAGAAAGGCCCATCATCTTGAGACTCTTTTCCCTCATTAGGGCCTTAGAATTTCTACCTGGATCAGAGGAAGTCAGAGTTTTCTCTCTCTCCTTTTTTATCTCATTCCTTAATATCTTCTCTCTATTGTAAATAAAACTACCATAAATTCCATGCTACTTTAGTTGGGATTTACTAATTAAATCCCTGATGACCACCAATTAATATTCAGTAAAACCACATAAAAATTTAACACTATCTTTATAAATTTATTTATTTTAAGCCCTTACCTTCCATCTTATAATCAATACTATGTATTGGTTTCAAGGCAGAAAAGTGGTAAGGGTTAGGCAATGGGGGGGTCATGTGATTTCCCAGGATCACACAGCTATCTTTATAAATTTATAGTCAAGAAAAGGGAACCTAGATCATATTTAAATTTCTCTCTCTTTCTCTCTCTCTCTCTCTCTCTCTCTCTCTCTCTCTCTCTGTCTCTCTCTCCATATATATATGTATATATATATATATATATGAACACATGTACATATAGACATATATGTTTGATGTTAATAAGGTTTCAAGTTTGGTATAAATATAATGGAAGAAACAAAGAAAGGTTTTCTCACTTTTCTCTGGAGATAGACAATCTTTATCCTCGGTTACCGAGAGACTACTACTATAAATATAATGGTCTGCTATATATGGAAGTAAATATTCTTTCCAACTTGAGGGATAGAGAGAACAGGAAAAGTTTTCTTAATTGTTTGAGATATAATTTAAGGTTGATTGAAAGATTATATTTTCACCATGTGCATGGTAGTTACTAGTTTTAATTTTAAAGAATGGCATTAAAAAGCAATTTCATATATAAGAGATAAATACTAGAGTAAATAATTTGGAACTATAAATATGAGGGATCAATAGGAATAGTCAGGAAAGGTAGCAGACAGTGCCTGAATAATAAAATGATTAAGTAAGATTTGATAGATTTTTGGGAAATTTTGGCTATGGGTTTTTAAGTAGAGAAATGTGGTAACTTGTACAAAACAAAGATCAAATAGTTATTATTGTTAAGGTTGAATTATAGAATGTTAAACTAGAAGCCAGTAGAGAAGGAGAATAATACATATGAGAAGAAATAGGATCCTAAACAAAGTGTCAGGAATGAATAGCTAAGGGGAGACATAGCCAAGATGCCTAGAAGTTATAGGGACCTATCTTATTTCTACCAAATTATCCTCCAAAAAGCAATATTATAACACCTCAAAACAAATTCTGGAGACACATAATCCACAAAAAGAAAAGATAAAGTAATTTTTTTCAGCCAAAAAATAACTTAGAAAGCAAGGATGAGGGATCTCATGCATCACTGTGAAGTTGAAGAATGATATGCCAGGGGTAAAGATGGTGTTGATGGTGGTGGTAACAACAGTCTTTGGGCTTAGATGAAGCAGCAGTCAGGGCTTCTGGAACTCTCAGCCACAAATGATAAAGTGCAAGGGACAACTGCTCAGAAGGACATTACAAGAGTTCCTTTACTGGCTCTGTTTACAAAACTCTTGTCACATTTCCCATAGGCAGAAGCAGGTCACAGCCCTAGGTGCACAGTCACAGGGGTGAGGAAGAACACCAGAAAATACCAGTACTTGTATCAGAGGAAGCTAATCACCATTTCAAAGTATAAAAGAGTGTGTGAGGTTACTCACAGACCAGAGGACAGGCCAGGAGAGAATTAAACACACATCTCCTTAGGAAGAAATGAAACTTTCTTCTTATTATTTAGGCCTTAAATTCATTTTCATGTCTTTTGGTATGTCCCCTCCATTTAAATAATGTGTAAATAATACCTTCACAAAAATAATAACTCTAGCACATCTCTAGTTGTTGCTACATATTTGATTCAATCTAGCTGCTTTTCTGACTTTTGTAATTTTGATGACATTTCTAATTCTTCTTTAAGCATCTCAGAGACTGATATATTATAGCTAAGGCATTTTCTTTTCTCAGTTGATTTTTATATATTGTGCTTTTTCTAATTAATTACTTAAGTAATTATTTTCATAGATGTCTTTTGTCAAATACTTATCATTAGTACTGGATCATTTGATGACAAAAATTGTCAAATAAAATACTGTTGCTTTTAACTATGAATCATAGTATAATACCCAATCTAACATCTAGTTGAAATATTGTTTAAACACCCAGTATGGCTTTGGTGCAATAATGATTTATCAAAGTAGGATATTTGTAGAGGGTATTCATATAAGAAAATATAATATGGGCATAACATAACTTTGACCTAGAGGAAAACTGGCATTTGAAAAAGAATTAAAATTCCTCATCTCTGTAACAGAATATAATCATAACTAAGATGGTGATTTAAAAAAAATCCCATTTGATATATAGTTTTCTCTTTGGGGAGATGACTACACTCATAAATAGAGAGTAAAAACAACCACAAAAATTTGATAATCATACCTTGAATAATAATTGTTAAATATCTTCTTGATCTGTATAATTTGCAGATACTCTATGCAGCATTTTAGTTTTGAATTGTACAGTAATAAAAGCAGGTGTTTTTTTCCTCTAAAATGATATTGGTGATTCTATCACTTTGAATAGGGAAAGCACACAAAGGATAGCTGTGAAAGTTCTAAGTCATTCATTTCAGAAAAAAAATGAAATACAAATATTTTATTTTATGATTTATTACATTTTTGAGTGTCACTTATAAATAAGAATTAATTAAAAGTTAACAGAGCTGGAACATTGAATTGTTAAAAAAAAAAAGTGCTTGTATTGTATAATTGTATAATTGAAAATCTGTTACTCTAAAAAAAGAACTACATTTCCCAGTAGACCACTGACTTCCTGTCATTACATACTTCCTGTAAACAGTGGAAATTAGGCAAGGATGTGAAAGGTCCCACCTCTTTACTTCCTGTCCCAAAGCTTGGTGGTGGTAAGGTGGGTGTTTGAACTGGCTGATCAGTCATGGGCATGTGGTCTTTATTTTGTATCTTCTTTGTTCCTTGATTTCTAATGATCATTTAATAAACCTCATAAAATATCAATTTTTAAAATTGAGATTTAATTTTAACTTTTACATTGATGACAACAACTAGTCAGAGAAGAACCTCTCAATTTTTTAAAATAGCCCAGATACAATTTTTTAAGCCACATTTTTCCTGCCAAGGCTTTTCTCCCACCCCACCCACCCTCGCAAACTCCAAACTCTCTTTGGAGCTGCTGCTTTTTTATTCAATCCCTACTTTTTTGCCTGGTCACCCTCCCTATGGGCCTGGCTGTTTTAAATTTGAGGACTCTTGCTCATCTGTTTGAACTCTTGTTCATGTTCCTAGTTGCTTGCTGCTGACTCTGGTGTTGCTATACTGCTTCCTCCTGACCTTCTCAACCCAGATTGATCTTCTAGCCCTAGGTCCCAGGCTGTTGGTAGCTGCCACTGTGTCTTCAGAATCACAGACCAACTGGTAAAAACTGGAGTATTCTTTCCTTAGTCAACAATTAGCCCCCATGTGGGAGGGGATCATGGGTGGTGGTGGAAGGTAAAAGGAAGTTAGTCTTCCAAACAGGAAGTTGATTACAAGCATGGTGTATTCTATGAAAGAGCAGTGCATTACCTATTTCAAACAGCTTCCAGCTTTAGGATTTTTTTCATGAGTGCACCAATCCTTTTACTTATCTTATCTGAGATTCAGGGGAGAAATTAATCTCCCTGCAACTCTTTGCCATTTGAGCCTGCCCAGTTTGAGATTACTAAAACCCATGTTCTCCCTCACTTTGGGAAATACCATAGTACTGACAAAAGGGATCTCAATGGATGAACTTTAAAGAGACTGGAGGTGAATTTTTTGAGCCTTTTCAGACTCCAATGATTTATAAAAGCCTCTATATTTTATTGTATTTTGCTGATTGTTTCAAGATTTAATTTTATTGTTTTAAGTTCATATATTAATGTATTTTATACTGTTCTATTACACTGAATCATTTTAATCACTTTAATCTACTGTGTTTTAACTATTAGATATATTATATGATCTTTCCCTATTGAGCAAAATATTATAAAAGCCCACAATTTTTTTTATCCATTTTGTATTTGTAAATTGTCACATAGATAATGGATGGACTCAACCTGGCTAACAATCTTTAGAGATTTTAATAAGCTAAGAATTTAATGGTGATTCTAAGGTGTCTTCAAAAATAATTTGAATTACCTGAATTAATGTTTTTATATATTTATATTTTTTTACTTTACATTTTTATATATTTTCTATTTATATTTTAAGAATGTTGTATTAAAGGTAGACAAAGAAATGTTTCTATAAAGCAGAAAGCTGAAAAAAGAGCTCCATAAGACGTCTTCTATTTAATTTACTTCCACCAGAAAAATCTAGATTTCTTGGTGATGTTCTAAACCCAAATAAGTTTTACTTTGTTTAAAAATATATTTGCCAAGGTTGAAAGAATTGCAGTGTCTGTAAAATTTGTGACAAATATCCATCAGTTCATAAGGCTTTTTTTTTTTTTTGGTCATACAGGAACTTACTCAAAATGTGATAGTGGGTTTGTTTGCTATTGTAATTAACTGGGCTATTGTGAACTTGTTGGGACTTTGGTACTTCTTTGACTGTGCATTATCTACTGTATTACTGTTTTATTCTGAAAATTGTACTCATACAGTGGTTAGATTAAAAAGGAAACAGATCTCAATTTTGGTAAGAAACCTTTGTATTTTCTTAGCTGACGAAGTGTGTCAATGAATATAAGCTATATATTTTTATTTTTAAAACTCTTTTATTATTGTTTTTGCTTGCATGTGCAATATACTATTTTTTTGTTTGTTTTTTCTCTCTTTTTTGTATTTGAAACACATGCCACCAGTATTGAGATTTTCTTTACCTTTTTTTGAATTTTCAGTAATATAAGTTTAAAATATATTTGCTACAATATTAATATATGTCCAAAAGCTTTAGACTATGGAAACTTATGATTTATTGCTAAATTTTATGGGACTTTGCTTAATGATTCTGTCTGATTCCAGGAGAAGGGAATACAAAAAGAACCAATGCAAAGTGCGAAAGAAGCACAAAGCTTGCATAGTACCAATTGAGCACAAGGTCAAAGAGACCAAACCAATCATATGTCGATTGATGACATTTTTAACGAAGAGCCAAAGGATTTAATCATGTGTGGGACTTGATGTTGAGGTACTTGACATATGTTAAGAAGCAGGACTTCCTTGTAATACACAGTCTATATCAAATGCTTATAAATCAATTGTTCTGGCTCCAGTATACCTGAGAAAAATACGTCATTTATAATTTATGAAATTATATACATATATAATCATAATTTAATTTGTTCTTGTCTACCATATTGTAAAATAGGTATTGAACTTTTTTGCCATTTTCAAGTTGTTATGTTAGACTTAGGGATGACCAAATCCTCCTAAAGGCTACCTCTTTTTAATAACTTCCACTGCTATTGACAATCTGTGTTAAGAAAAAATATATGAAACAATCATGATAAGTAAACAAACATTGAAGAATTTGTATTTAAAATGTTCTTTAGTATCAAACAATAATTGAACATTTGAAAATAAAATAAATGTTTTCTTCCTTAATATTTGGTACATAATTGATTGGTTCCTGTCAAAGTGCCTAAAATTTCTTTTATAAGGAATTTTTCTTTTTTTGTAGGTTATAAAAGTTTATATTGATTGACAACTGTGAATTTTAGATTTACTCCACCCTGCTTAGTCTTTAGAATTCTAGAAACCAGGAATGTATACACCCCCACTTAAGTATTAACTGTAGGGGAGGATGCTCTGTGATCTGTGTGTGCTAGCAAGTGACAAATCAGAAACAATTGGCTGACCCCCTGGACTGTCCTAAACCAAGCTTATGTCCCGATTGGTACATGTGCGACACAGGAAGTGATGTAAAGAACTGCCATTATATTTCATGGCACTTCTTGTGAGAGGGGATTTTGCAGTTTTGGGTGTCCTTTGCAGTTTTGGCAGACTTTGGCAGTGGCATTGACTGGGAGGAGTTCTGAAGCATGGGTCTAGGTGGGACTGTTTCCCTGAATGGTCACGTGGTGAGTGATAACGCTGACTCCTCTTTTCCTTGACCCTTCTAAAGGTACCAGACTCCAAGGAGGCCTCTCATCTTGGAGGAGGCTGCCTAGCTGGAAGCCAAGTTAGATTTAATCTTCTGGGAAGACCCCTTGGCTGAGAGGCCTCTGAACTACCCCTGGCTCAGGCCAGAACAGAGAAGATCTTCTACTCCTTTCCCTCTTCTTCCTTCTTCTTAATTTCTTCCTTCTATTGTAAATAAACCACTATAAAATCCCATTCTGACTTGAGTATTTCATTGGAATTTAGAATTTAAATCCCTGGCAATCACTAATATAATATTTTCAACCTCAACTATACATTTTACCCTTAACACAACACATAGAGATTTGAAAACTTTTAAAAGTACTAAATAAGTAATGTATTATTAAGACTATGTTAAAATGGACAATTAAAATTTGTTCAAATGCTAAAATAAAACTTATGTCATTTTATTCAAAGACCTTAAGCTGATAATCGAAAAAGATGCAAAGACCATAATCGTGTTTAACAGTAACCCTTAGGCTTAGCAGCTCTCATTGTAATATTATGTATAGATTGTCTTGAAACCCTTTAAAACTTAAAAAAGATGAGATTGTCCTTGGTCCATGTAACTTTAGTAGGCCTACATATATATTTCTTTATTCACATAATTAACAGGCAATAAGCCTGTACATTGATTACTAATGGCTCCTAAAACCTGGACCTGTAACTTCCTCTGTTTTGCTTTTCAAGGGACTGAAGTAATGTCAAAGCCAGTTAGAGATATCGATACACCTTTAATGTTGTAATGAGGTAGAGTACAAAATACTGGATTCATTCCTCAAAATATTTGTAGCCACTGACTGATTCCCCATTCTAGGACAAAAAAAAAAAGTAGATTCTAGGGCAAAAATACTAGAAATCAAATTCTCTTCTCAATCAGCTCCCCCAAAGTGCATATACAATGAATTGAGGTTTATTTTAAAAGGTCAAGCTTTATACACACAATTTTAAAATAAAAATGTATGTCTTTGAATTAAGCAATATTATAAGCTATTTATAACAAAGTAGTGTTTACATTTCACAAATGTAAAATGTCACAAGGAACTCAAATTATAACTTGGATCCTGGGCTATATTCAAGTGTTTTATCCTGAACAATACAGGTGTGATCCTGTTTTCAAATATTTCTGAAGTGGTTCTCCTTTAATCAAATCACACTTCTGGTTAGCTGACTTCGGTTGCTATTCCATAGTGGTTATTCTTGTCCTCAGTCATTAAAACATACCCTTTGTCACCCCACTCCTCACCCCAGATGTTATTGACAATCCAGTATTTCTTTCCACCTGTTCCTTCTGAACCATAGCCCACAACCAGTATACCATGATCCAGTTGTAAACTGCTGCACTGTGGCTCAAAATAAACACCAGACTCTTGGAACATGAAGGATGGATTTCCCGCATCAATAGCCACTGACACAGGACCCATGGTTGCTACAGCCTTCATCAGTGTTCTTTCTTGTGTAGATGGATGGAATGTCTACAAATCCAGTGACATTAGCTCCTGTGATATGGAAATCACTTTAAAAGACTGATATATATTAATTTAAAATCACCATTCAGCTATGTAATTCCTAAATGAAAACTCAAGTCAGCAGTCAACCTTTTATGGAGTTTTTAATTACTAACAGGAGGAAGAAAGGTATTAGAGAGAGAAAGAGAGAGAGAGAGAGAGAGAGAGAGAGAGAGAGAGAGAGAGAGAGAGAGAGAGAGAGAGAGAGAGAGAGAGAGAGAGAAAGGGGAGAGAAGGGAATAGGGCTTAAATACCCACTCTGCTTAGGCTGGGCCAAAGGACCAAGGCCTTGGATAGCCGAAGCAAAGAAAAGAGATCAATCCCTATCATTCATGTGACCAAAATGGAGAAACAGTCTGAGGGCCTCTACTCCAAGCACCAGGCTCCAACCACCTCCTTTCTTCCACACAGGAAGTCCCCAGTATCCTCAACTGTCCTCTACCTCACTTCCTGTATCTCCCCTGTGCCAATGGTGGCTCTAGCTTCACCCAGGACCGCCCAGAGGTCTGTCCCCTTTGCACATGTCTGTTGAAGGCCATATTCTCAAATAATTAAATTTTGAGCTTTGCTGCAGCCCTTCCTAAATCCTGTTACCCTGAGGAGTAGGGTAGAGATTGTAGTTTCCAAGACCTGATTCTGTCATTCCAAGTATCTCTATTGTTATTGACCAGGAAATAGCCAAATCCCATCCTCTAAAGAATGGTTTGAACAGGGTTGAGTAGTTTTGAAATTCACATCCCCCCCCCCCCCCGAGGCCCAAGGAAGACTAATCTCTCGGATGGGTCTTGTAAACATACTAGCTATGAAATTACAATAGTTAGAGATAAGGGAAAAATAGAAGAGATAGAGAGGGACAGCAAAACCAATGTTTTGCTGGGCATATTGACAAAAGCCAATTGGGGGCAGTCCCCTTTGGCAGAAAAGTGTACATTCAAAATAAATTCAATCAACCTTCAGTTCAAGCAACCACACCTCAAGGTTCATTCTTGATCTTGATGTAATGTAGGTTTTCTGGCATCTTTCTGCAACAGTTCATTCCTTGGATTTAGGAGTTAGCAAGCTTCTTCCTTGAAGATGTTTCTCAAACAAACAAACAAAAAATTTTCAAAATCTTGGAATTTTATTAAAATACCATCCCCCCTGAAGTGGGTGTTAAAAAAATCCAGTTCAGCTCAGGATGCATTGTTGAGTTATGGGGGTATATAAGTCATTTATTAAAAGAATTCAAAAACAATAAAAACAAAACAAACAAAAACAAAAACATATAAAGGGAAAAATATGGAAGAAAGTTAAACTTTTGGGAGAAAGGGAAGAAAAAAATTCAAAATCAGAATCAAAATAGCAAAATCTATGTATAAAATGTTGAGTAAACAAGAATAACTTCATAACTGGCTCTTGTAAAGGTCCAATTTATAGTAATTTCTATCCCACAAGTCTGTAGGACAGAATGCAGTAATATTTCACTTACCCACTTGTAGCCAAGACTACTGCAGAGAGAGAGGAAAAAATTAATTGTATATACCTTTTGTACAAGAAGTGAGGAAAGGGGAAAAATTCAAATATTCAAAAGAAAGCAATAATAAAAAAATAAGGGAAAGAGAAGAAAAAATTCAGGAATTCAATGTGTTTTTTGAAAAAACAGCATCCACTTGTCAATGGATTATTATCTTCAATGCATGTGATAGGATACAGTCAATCAGTCTAAGCAAAAAATGCTCTCTTTACATGTGAGCAATGAATCCAAGAGTCCTTTTCTCCAACCTTTATAGATGTTGGAGTAGTTAACAATATTTGGAATGGTCCTTCCCACAAAGGCTGAGTTGCTCCAGTATGCTGGAAATCTTTAATATACACCTTGTCTTCTGGGTTCAGGTCATGAAGTGAAAAGTCTAGTGGTCCAGCTTGTACTGCAGTTGCAGATTAATGAAGTTCACGCAGTTTATGCTGTAATTCCTGTATATAGGAAGCAATAGTAGTATCTCCCCCTAATAGTGATGTATATGCCGGGGAGAAAGGCTTAGCCTGTATAGGCGGATGTCCAAAAAAGCATCTCAAATGGTAAAATATGTAAGTCTCCTCTAGGTCTGCTTCTAAGATAAAATAGGGCCAGAGGGAGAATTTCAGGCTATTTTAAATGGGTCTCAGTGCATAATTTGCCAATCATAGTTTTAAGTTCTTTATTCATCCTTTCAACATGGCCTGAACTCTGTGGATGATATGGAACATGGAATTTGGGAGTTATCCCCAAGCAAGAATATATTTGGTTTAAGACAGAATCGGTAAAATGACTTCCTCTATCAGAATCAATATGTGCTGGCAGGCCAAAATGAGGAATAATTTCCTTTAAAAGCACCTTAGCAACAAAAGCTACTGTGGCTCGGGTCACAGGAAATGCTTCCAGCCATCTGGTCAGTTGATCTACTATGACTAGACAAAATTTATAATGTCTGGCCTTTGGCATTGTTATGAAATCTATCTGTAGGTGCTCGAAAGAGGTATAAGCCAAAGGATGCTCACTGAAAGCTTTGTCACGAAAGGCGTGTTGGTTATATGCCTGGCAGGTAGAGCAGGCTGAACACACTTTAGAGGCTATGGTAGTTATAACGGGGGCTATCCAAACCCTTTTAACAGAGTCCATGATGCCCTGGGTACCAAAATGACCATTTTTATGAACAGATTGGCAAATTTGGTGATAGAAACTTCTAGGGAACAGGGGTTTCCCTTTAGATGATACCCACACTCCATTAATCTGTTTTGCTTTAAATTTTTGTTTCCATTTTTCCACTTCCTTTTTATTATAGGCAAGTGATAAATTTAAATCATCAGTGGTTGTTAATGTTAAAATTAATCCAGGTCCTTCTATGGCTGCTAGCTTTGCAGCTGCATCTGCTCAGTCATTTCCTCTAGAGACAGGGTCAGAGCCACCTGTATGGGCAGAGCAATGAACTACAGCTAGGGCTTCAGGCAGTTTGAGAGCAGAAAGAACTTCATTAATAATTTCTGCATTAGCTATTGATTTTCCAGCTAAGGTTAAAAATCCTCTCTGGAGCCATAGCATCCCAATTGAATGACAAATGCCAAAAGCATATCTAGAATCCTTATAAATTGTTGCCTTTTTACCCTTGGCAATTATACAGGCATGTTTCAGAGCTATGAGTTCTGCCCCTTGAGTGCTAATATTAGAGGGCAGCAAAGCTGACCACTCAGTGGCAAATTCTGTGACTACAGCAGCTCCAGTGTAGCGTATGCCATCTCTCATAAAAGAAGAACCATCAGGAAGTAAGACCAGATTTGAGTTGTTTAAAGGAGTGTCCAAGAGATCATCTTGAGGCTTTTCTGCCATGGACACTAGTGTTTCACAACTATGTAATGGTTCTCCTGAAGTTGGTAAATCTGGAAGCAAGGTGGCAGGGTCAAGAGTTGAACAGCTCTTCAAGGTAATGTTTTCATTGTTTAACAAGGTTATTTCATACCTTGTAATTTGCTAATCAGAAAATGCCTTTGTTCTATGTCTTAACAACAATGCTTCTACCTCATGTGGGCACATTATTGTTAATGGACATCCCCATACTAAATCAACAGTTTTTGTCACTAGTAAGACTGTAGCAACTACTCCTCTAAGACATGGTGGTGCTACTGATGCTACTGGGTCCAGTTGGGCAGAATAATTGGCAATTGGGCGCTGGGAAGGTCCCAAAGTCTGAGTTTAAACACCTGAAGCTACCCCTCTTCACTCATGTACATACAAAGTAAATGGCTTGTTGTAATCTGGGAAGCCTAGAGTGGGGGCAGACAGGATAGCCTTTTTAGATCTGATAGAGCTGACAGGTTTTCTGGTTCTAATTTGAAGGGTTCAGGGACTGAATCCCTTGTTAGTGCTATAAGGGGTTTAGTAATTTCCCCATAGCAAGGAATCCATTGTCTACAAAACCCATTGCTCCCAAAATTGCTCTTAACTGTTTCTTAGTGGTATGAGCACTTAAATTTTGAATATTCTCAATTTATTTGGGAGAAATCACGCGGGCACCTGCAGACAGCATGAACCCCAAATATTCTACTTTAGGGAGACACCACTGAACCTTATCCTTTGAGATCTTATGACATCTTTTGTGCAATTCCAAAAGAAGGTGCTTGCTATCTTCCTGACATGTTTCCGCATCTGGTGAGGCCAAGAATAGGTCATCTATGTACTTGATTAATTTGCTGTTTTTTAATTTTATATTATCTGTATCTTGGCTCAAAATTTGCTCAAATAAGCTCGGGCTGTCTACGAAACCTTGTGTCAGATGACTCCAGCAGTATTTACGGCCCTGCCAGGTGAAAGCAAAGATATGCCTCGAGTTCTCATGTATGGGTATCGAAAAGAAGGCTGAGCACAAGTCTACTACTGTAAAGTATGTAGCTGTGCTAGGAATAGAAGAAATGATAGTATTGATATTGGAAACTATGGAGTGTCTTTTTATAACGTGGTTGTTCACAGCCCTCAAATCCTGCACGAATCTATAGAGGTGTTTGCCATCGGGCCCTCTTTTTGGTTTTTTAACGGGCAGGATGGGTGTTTTGTATTCAGATTTGCAAGGGATTATTATTCCCTGTTCTATTAATGAGTTAATAACTGGTGTAATACCCTCAATTGCCTCTTTTGAGAGGGGATACTGAGGAATGAAAGGAGGTGGGCTAGATTTAGTTTTTATCTGCACAGGTACAGCCAACTTAAGTAAGCCTACATCAGAAGAAGATGTGGCCCAAAGAGACTCTGGTATATCTTCAGGTATTGCAAAGGTGAGATGCTCTTTTTTCTCCTGACTCTCTGAGAGAATTACAGGGAGTAAATTTAAAGATTCCTCTGGTACTTCCAATGATAAAGAACCATCTGGGGAGCAGGTTATTGTGGCTCTGAGATTGCATAGAAGTTCCATCCCCAGCAAATTTAAAGGGGAGTCAGGCATCAAAAGGAAGGAATGTTGTACCTCTAGGGGTCCTACAGACACCATTCTAGGAGGAAGTCTTTTAACTCTTTGGGTTATTCCTGATACTCCCATTACATTCTCTGAGCCAACAGAATAACATTGTAAATCAGGTGTTCTCTTTAATACAGATCGGGAAGCTCCAGTGTCTAATAGACAATCATAATAGTTGTTACCCACCTTTAAAGTAATATGGGGTTCATTAGTATGGGGGGTAGTGGATAGGGACAATGGCTAGTAGGACATCAGGGTCCGGAAAATCAAAGGTTGTATCCTCTGATTCCTGTGCCCCAGCCCCCACCGGACACCTTCATTGTGTTTGGGAAGTTCCTTGGGCACCCCCCTGAAAAGTGCCCCCCTGAAGGGCACCCCCCTGAAGGGCATTCGTGCCTCGAGTATTTTTTGGACTAGCACCATTTTTTATATTTTGTTGTGGAGTTATTTCATTTGAGTTATCATTTTCCCAATATCCATTCCTATAGTCATCATTCCTAAAGTTGCAGTTTTCATTGTCATAATTATATTTATTTCTATAATGATCACTTCTGTAATTGTTATTAAACTGCACATTCCTTCCTATAATCTTGAGAAAAGCTCTACACTGTACCATATTGTGGCCCTTCTTCCCACAGAAGTGGCAGGTAATGGATTGATAATTAGATTTCTGGAGGGGGGGCAAGTGTCGTTGGTTCATTATCATGCCCACTTTCTAATTTAGCTATCCTATCTATTACACATTCTTCATTTCCTCCATGTCATCATTATTTTCTTCTTCCTTTTCTTTGTTTCTCCTTAAAATATATATAGCTGTTTTTCACAATTCTTCAAGGTCCATCTCTGACCTTCTTGGACATTGTGTTCTAAAATAATTCTTAATCCCTTTGCAAGAGTTATTGACAAAGATCCTTCTAACTTCTCTTAAGCTATTCTCTTTAGTTAGGTCGCAATCCAGGTATCTGTCCCCAAACTCAATTATTCTATCCATGAATATGGAGGGTGTTTCTTCCTCCTTTTGCTTAATTTTTTCAAGTTCCATCCACTTATCTGTACTGTCTGCACATTCCTTCATTGCCGTAAGGATGGCCTCTCTAAACGGTATAGTTGTAGATAATCCTCAGGATTGTTATAGTCCCATTCGGGATCCTGAGATGGCCAATGAGCTGCATTCCGCCCCCAGGTTTTGTTGACATGAGCAATTATTTTATTTTTCTCATGTTCAGTCAAAAAAGCCTGTAGCAAGTTCTCAACTTCCTTGTAAGATAGATTATACTGAAAAAAAATATGTCTCCCATCTTTTTTGTTACTAGAAAGGGACCTTGTTCATATGTGGGGATATTTCATGTAAATTCATTTATTTCTTGGGGAGTAAATGGTATCCTATGTCTTAAAGTCACCACATATCCATTCTGTCCTATTTCAGGTACTTCTCTCAGAGGAAACAGGCCTCTAGTTGAATTTTGTACCCATGGGTCAGTTTGATAAGGACATGTTTCTCTAGGAGGACAAGATCTCCTTTGCATTGGAATTTGGTTTTCTGTAGGAGAGGGAATATGAGAAACTGGGATTGCAGTGGGAGGGTTTTGGGGATTAAATTCAGTCAAAATTTGCACTATATGAGAGAAGCAATCTGTTAACTGAGCTATAGGGAAGGTTTTTTCCATCTCTATTTCAGGGAAGGGAATTTCCTCATTCAAGGGTTCAGAAATAGGTCTGTTTCTGGTAATGTGGGTATTTGCCCATTGATCCTGTAAGAAACATTTTAGATCTTCTAATTGGGCTTGCATTTTATCCTCAATTTCTTTTTTATTTTTGCATCTTTAAAAACATGATTGAGGAGTACAAAAATGACATTACATATTAATATAAAAAATTGGAGGTATCCTGCATTCCTCAATGCCCCTAATTCTTCAACTGCCATATAAATGTCAAAGAATGTAGTACTCATTGATATATATATATATATATATATATATATATATATATATTAATTATTTCTCTAACAGTCTTCACAAAACATGTGGGGAGCAGAGCAAAGCAAAAAACTTTCCACAGGGTTTTTTGTTTTTTTGTTTTTTTACTCCTAATCTAGGTAATTGTTCCTTAAGGGAAAGGATATTTAGAAACAGCTCTACAGCTCTCCCAGCCAGGACTTTAGGGTCCTGTTGCTAAGATTTAAAACAGCTGTTTTCTATCTAACTTTTAGAGTCACACAGCTGGGAAGTATCTGAGGTCCTATTTGATTCCAGGACCTTCTATCTCTAGGCCTGGCTCTCAATCCACTGAGCCACCCAGCTGCCCCTTAAGATTAAAGGGAAGAAAAAGAAAAACTGCTGATTCCAATTTAACTTAAGGAGAAAAGAGAAGGGAGAAGAAGTTTTGTATACTCACTTGTTCTAGCAGCTGTGTCTTTAAGCCGAGTTAGCTGTTAAAAAGGACTAAGTGGTGAGAAAGTAGAGTAAAAAGGCAAGAAAATTCAGAAGTTTATTGAGAGAATTCTTTAGACTCCAATTAGTCAGCCACAATGTGATATGGAAATCACTTTAAAAGACTGATATATATTAATTTAAGGTCGCCAAGGAATTCAGCTATGTAATTCCTAAATGAAAACTCAAGTCAGCAGTCAACCTTTTATGGAGTTTTAATTACAAACAGGAGGAAGAAAAGTATTAGAGGGAAAGAGAGAGAGGGGGAAAAGGGAGAGAAGGGAATAGGGCTTAAATACCCACTCTGATTAGGCTGGGCCAAAGGCCCAAGGCTTTGGATAGCCGACGCAAAGTAAAGAGATCAGTCCCTATTACTCACATGACCAAAATGGAGAAACAGTCTGAGGGCCTCCACTCCAAGCACCAGGCTCCAACCACCTCCTTTCTTCCACACAGGAAGTCCCCAGTATCCTCAACTGTCCTCTACCTCACTTCCTGTGTCCCCCCTGTGCCAATGGTGGCTCTAGCTTCACCCAGGACTGCCCAGAGGTCTGTCCCCTTTGCACATGTCTGTTGAAGGCCATATTCTCAAATAATTAAATCTTGAGCTTTGCTGCAGCCCTTCCTAAATCCTGTTACCCTGAGTAGGGTGGAGAATGTAGTTTCCAAGACCTGATTCTGTCATTCCAAGTATCTCTATTGTTATTAATCAGGAAATAGTCAAATCCCATCCTCTAAAGAATGTTTTGAACAGGGTTGAGTAGTTTTGAAATTCACACACCAGAGTTTTCTGACTGATATTTGCATTTGTTATGCTCTTCAACATATGGATAGCATTCTTCTGTATCAATGCCACCATTTTCTTCACATATTGGAAGACTTTATCCATGAAAACAACACAATAGCCATTGCTTTCAGAAGAAGAGCAGTCAACCAAGTTCTATTCACTAAGTGAAACAAGTTTGCCTTTTTTTATGGAACCACTTATCTTCAAGGGAGCCAGTGGCACTAAATGCCCAACAAGAACCATACTGACTCTGACCATTAAAATGAGTTACAATGCCTTTTTCTCTCCAATCTACATATGCAGGAATCTGTGCAAAGAGAGCTTCATGAAACAGAGATCCTTTGGTCCTCCTCTCTGATCTATTGGACTTATAGCCATTCATCATTTGTTTGAATTCTTCAGTGGTCATGTCACCAAACTTGTTCATTCCCATCTGGAAACTATGTTTGTCCGTGCTGTACTCCAGACTGTGCATTTAAATCATTTTCAAGTTCTTTTCCTATGTTTCTCTCCTCTATCTTCATTTGCTTCATAGGTCTTCCTAAGTTGTGCCTTTCATTGGTACTACTGAGAATCTAAAGTCCAGTCAAATTGTGGAATGGCAGGCACTAATACCAAACATAGGAAGCTAAACACAAGTAGAAATTCATGTTACAAATCTAAATGTCTTAGCAGCATTCTAGAAAAAGTAGTACTTCTAAAGAAATTTAGGGGTTCTGTTGACAGAATACTGGATCCAAGATCCAACTGCTCCTCCTTTATAGCAAAGTCCCAAGCTGAGCCTGTGGGCCTTACATCCCAGCATTGTACTTGGCTCTGTCTGGGGTTGCTGACTCTGTCAGGAATCTTTTTAATGAGGATAAAATAGTGATTTTATTAAAACTGAGACTCAAAAATTACTAAACAAATGTTATTGTCTCATAACTGTGAAAAGTTCATTCAGTCATGACTAGGAAGTAGTACAATTAGTTCTAAATGTAACACTAGAAAATCATCCAAAGTACATATTATTACACTATATATTTGATGCTTATATAATTATTTTGAATGGATATTATTCTTTATGAATACATAATTTAAGAAGGAATAATGTAGGAAAACAGAAAATTGCTTTTGTGTAGCTAATGCCTAAATACCCAGAATATTTACTTGTGGTCCAATGTATCAAAGACATGTAATAAGTTATAAAATTCACCATTTTTGAAAAAATTGCATTTCTATAGTTTAGATAAATTTTTTTTATTTTCTACTTTAATAACTAATAATTTGTGGCAACAGATTTTTTTTACAAAATTGGAATGATTATAAAAGATTTATGTAATAACTGTATTAATTTATGTTAATGACAGTGGAACATTATTTTTGAAAATTCATATACATACCAACATTTTGTGCTAAAATATCCACATTCACATATATAGACATACTTTAATTCATATATAAGCATACATTGTCCAAAATATTTTTCTGTACTTTAAAGTATTTTGGATGAAAACTGCACTAAAACTTAAAGAACAAGCTGTTTATATGATTGTGTGTGTGTGAGTATTTGGGAGGAGAGCTTTTAGAACCTAGAATCTCAATTCTGTACAGAATAAACAATAAGGAAAATGATGGATGTTGCAAATTAATGACACTCTAAAAAATTTTGCATTCTAAGAAAATTGTTAGCAATAGAAAAATGAAGAAACTTTCATAAGACCACAAAGACAAAATCCATGTGGCCATATAGACTGTCAGAATTGTTTTCTAAATTTTATTCTAACTCTAAGCATTTGCTCTGAATGTATTATGTTCCCAAACTATATTGGAGTCCCTGAAAAAGTCACTGATATCAAGTAGTTTATGTTCTAATGGGGATGTCTCTGTTTTTATAATTATATATGTAAACATATGTATATATGATTCTATGTAGATATATCTTACATATATATTTCTGTCTATATAAACATAAATGCATACATACATACATGAATACATACATGAGATGCTAAGTGGTGGAGTGCATAGATCACTGGATCTAGAGTCAGGAGGACTTGAGTTCAAAACTAGCCTCCAACTCTTACTAGTTCTGTGACCTTGGGCAAATCACTTGACCCTATTTGCTTCAGTTCCTCATCTATTAAATGAGCCAGAGAAGGAAATGACACTTAGCCAAGATACTTACCCAATGTAGTCACAAGGAATCAAATGCAATTGAAATGACTCCACAGCAAAATATATACACACACAATAACACAATTATGAATAATCTGAGTCTGAATTCAGATCATCTGAGCCCTGAACTGCTACCCTTTCCAATGAGTCATAATATCTTTTTTCATTCTCTCCATACGATTTAAAGATTTCTTCACTAGAATTTTCCTGTGTTGCCTCACAATGGATAGGATTGGTTTTCCTGTCATCTTAAATAAATGAAAAAGTTTTTAGTAAAATCTTGGTGGCACACCCATCATCTAAACCAGTCCACTTAAATTTGATATGGTCTACCATACTGTGGGCTCCAAGGTGATGAATAATTTGTCCCCAGAAAAACTCTACAACTTAGTTATAAAAGATTTGTCATAGACACAAGAAAGGGGAATGCCAACAGAAGAGAAGCTGCAAGTCATAAGAATAAATAAGTTTTATTTGAAATTCCAATAATTCATTATGTTTTCTAATTTTCTCTTTGCATTGAGGATAGCTCTTTTGTGAAAAATGTTAAAAATACTGTACATGTGTTATGTTGGGAATAGGACTCAGGAAAACCTCTTGAATGCCCTGTATCACTGTATTAGTTTCCATGTAAAGCACTCACAGATTTTCTTAAAAATTAAAATCCTACAAATAAACACTAATATCTTCCAGTAAGAAATCATAAATTCCTACTTGCATCTACATAATATTCCCCTACGCTGTTTTTAGAAGGTTCACTTCACTCAGTCATTCTTTTCTTATCTAGATTCATGTTGTTGTTTCTTTCAGAAAAGAAGTATTTACATGTCAGAATGATGAGTCTCACCATTGTTTGATGAAGAGACATCAATCAGTTGGTGCACATTGTAGTCAGAACTGACAGAATTGAAGAAGTACTGTAAGCCTGCTGATTCCTCTCCACAATGTAATTTTGAACTCAGCACTCACTAATGGACAAGATATTCTAACATAACTGCCTCTCAGGACCCATAGAAAGTGTCATTGTTGGAACATACTATGAATTATTTACCAATCTGTGTATCCTAGTGTCCTTTTCAACTTGCAAGTTCTGAATTACCCACCTCCTTCCCTATGCTTCTGATGGTGGTGGGGGTGGGGGTTGCAATCTCCTTTGGGTGGGATGGTAGATGCCCAAGTTTGGAGAGAGCATTTTTGTTTGGGGCTTACCTAGCTAGGAGTCCCTGTACTTGGCACCAGAAATGCCAAGAGCTTGGGTCCAGGCCTGCTCACACCTCCAAGGGTCCTCATCAGGTGGAGCAATGTAGGTAGAAATGAATGATGGAAGTCAGCTGTGTGAGTATCAGCCTGGGGCCAGGCTCTGCATGGAATGGCTTCTTCACTTGACCCATGATTGGTTTTCATTTTTATGCCTTTTTTCTTGGCACACAACTACATTATTCAACATCCATGTTCAAATGCAGATAATTGGGTAAGTGACATATTAACTTTTGACAAATCATTTGATTAACATTCTGTGATCATTCTACACCCTTATATTGTAATTATTTATTCTGACAGGATACACAAATGTTTTTCTAAAGATAAATGATTCTGTCATAGGTGGCTTAATTTTCTCACTAATCTGTGAGGAGCTTGAGTTTACAGACAATCAAGGAAAATCACTTATTACTTTAATAAAAATAGATAATCAATCAAAAATTCTAGAGGCAATAAATAATCATAGTAGTCAAGTAGAGAAATCAAAGGGGTATTAAAAACACAATTCAGATTTAATATTAGACTAATCATTTTTTAGAGTTTGTTGGGGAGTTTTCCAAGAAGGGTTTTGATTGGTAAATCAAGTAAATCAACATCCCCTAATAATGGAATTGATTTCTCCTATAATATAAGAGCAAAATACTTACACAATATTTCCCCAAAATATCACCAAAAGATCAGGCTCACAAAACCAAACCCAAAAGACTATCATGGGTTAATTTTTGCTTAGGTATATAACTCCTTACAAAGCTGTGCTTAGAAATTCCCCACTCCTATGCGCAGAACAAATTATCCTAAGCCAGCACATCAATCACCATAAGAAGAGGCTTGTACAATATACCTAATATTCAAGGATTTTCTCATATTTTGATTTTCTATACATTTTATTAAACTAAATGTCTTCCCTATATATTATATTTTAGAAGTTATAATGCTGTGAAAAAACTTTATTCTCAATTTTTTCTTTGTAATTAAAGGGAATTCTGGGCCATCAAAACTCATAAATTTATTACAATTTCAAGTCATAGTCTTCTGAATAAATCAACTATTGAATGCCAGTCAAATTATAAGTTTACAATTTTTAACAAAAAGCAATACTTATTTTCTGTATGATTAACACTAGAGAAGCTACATAATAAGAATATTTCTACACATATTGTTATTTTGGGGAGTAAACATGTCTTTGAGTGACAAAGAAGCCAGAAAAAGTTAATCATAAAAATAATTTGAATGGTGTACTTTGAATTTAAATTCAAAATCATACACACGTACACATCATATATGGATAATATACATTATTTTTGTTTAGTACTAGTTCCTTTGGTGGACAGGATTTCAAGATTGCTTCTTTAGCATTGTTTCCAAGTAATCAAAATTTAACTATCTCTATTAAAACTTTGGATTCATTTTGGTACTAAAATCTTGGTATATCTTTGTTTTGAAACACATATGTTATATTATCCTTTTTTTTTTGAAAGAAGTATTTTGTTCTTGAAATCATTTTGTATGAGTTAGAATCCTGGATACTGGCTCAACCAAGCTAGAATCTAATTGCAGTCTTGAAATGTGGCAGATATTTCAATATTATATATCCTTTTCAGTGTCAATTTCTTTTAAAATCACTTTTAATGGCCACAAAAGAATGTGAATTTATATAATGGTGCAGTGAAAGAGCTATTCAAATACAGGAAATTTCTGTAAAGGAGTTATAATTTAATATTATATATGTCCATTCATATATGGCATATACACATGCCTCCATACATGTACACTCATTTATGTGTGCACACACATGGCCCTCTATATGGTATAATTAATAATGGTAATAATCTTTATTGTTGTTATTATACACTTAGGGTGTGTGCACAGAACTAAAGTATGTTTTCTAGAAAATTAGAAAAAATACATTTTCTTGGTGACTTTAAATTAGGGAGCAAAGAAGGTAGAAAATAAATTTTATTATGAATTCAAGTCTGAGAATGTTAATCAAAAACCAATCATTAAAGGACCAAAAAATTAATCTTCATCATTGATTGGATGGCAGAAAATTTGTTTTGATTCAGATTATTCAAAAGCATGGTTAAATTCCTTATTAGCTGTCCAGAATTCATCAGGTGGCTATTGGCCTGTGTTAAATTTAAAACCTCGAAATGAATTCATGAATGCTTCATCATTCAAAGTGGAGAGCTTGGAAAACATGAAAGTCTTTGAGTTTTTGTCATTTTTAGCAAATGCCACTTATGAAAATGTCCTTTTAAGAACTTACCAATTGTAATTCTAATCAATTTTGATCTGAAAAATATTAATTTTTTAAACATAGGGCTTTATTTAGTAAAAGAGAATTCAAGCATAGTGTGAATTATATAAATCCACCCCTTAAAGAAGTCTTCAGTGACTTAAATTTGGAATCAATACATTTTCAAAATAAACTTTCCACAAAAATAATGCAAAATGTCAAAGTCTGTAATTTAGCTATGCTTTGAATTTACCTGGATCAAATGACAGATTTGGAGAGTAATTACTACTTCATAAGTAAGAATTTTTTTCTTAAAAGTTTATCAAGATCGGTGATCAAATGCACCGCTATTTAGTGGAGAAAGCAATCAAATGCTTTCCTAATTAGATAATAGTACACATATTTATACTTAAACAGTACTTTAAGTCAGACTTTACCTCTATCTTTCAGTGGTTTGGTCTTACAGTGAGAGAGTAGAGAGATATAAATTTTTTTAAGAGCAGAACTGAATAGATTAACAGAGAATGTGTCATTTCAGCTTAATTTTTGAAGCACATAGGAAATTTCATTGGTTAATGAATTATTTTAGGAATCAGAGATGGCATGAATGAAGTAAAATAAACAGGGACAACCAGTAGAGTTTTAAGAATAGAAAGAAGTTAAAATGTAATTGTACTCTGGGAGGATTTATTTAATGTTCAGTCTATAAATCTCACAGCAATCAATTTTAACTATTTAGTGACTAATTATAGAAACATTCCTAAAGAAGGAAAAAATATGAAAGTGAAAATAAAGAAACAAATGTGATCCCTGGACAAGAAAAATAGTAAGACAAAAAGGGTATTGAAACAAATACACAGATATCTATCTATTGTCAATATCCACCTTGGTAGAAAAAATAATAATTCCATAGGTCAGTTATGGGAATTAACTTGAGTAGTAATACCAACTGCTCAGAATGAAACTTAAACTGTTGAGAGGATTAGATCAGCTTTTTAGAACCTGATCAGCATGAAGAGAATTTTTGCAGAACTCTATCTATGGGTAAATTTGAGTTCCAGAAAAGTATGTTTTTGTTAGCGATCTGCAAGGTGTTTTTTGAACAATATGCTGGATATGATTAGTAGTCCCAAAAATTTGGAAAGGGTATGATTAGACTTCAAAAGCTAGCTCAGTCCTTACTGCTTCTCATATCCTATGAGAACACATTATGATAACAATTCTTTATCTTTATCTTTATTTTGTTTGGGCTAACAGTTATAAATATGCTAAATGTTATTTAGCAAATGATCATTAAAAATTCCAAGGCACATATAAAACAAAACATTTTGTCATGACATCTTTTTAAGACATAAAGTATAATTTTCCTACAGAATTTAGACTTAAAATGATTCTATAAAACAATAATTATTCTATTCAATAATGACAAATATTTAGTTAAGCTTGATAATATTTTATTGTCAGTTACTTGGTGCTGCTGGGTGTGGTTGTATACATAAGATGTTAGGATGTTACTTGCTAAACCAGTTAAGGATTCAGAAGACCTAATGCCAACAGTACCATTAAATAACAACTCTACTATTCTCTTTCCAAGGAAATGTCTCCCTCCCTATCCCTAACCCCTAGAATGTATATGCTGATTTTATTTATTTCTTAAACCCTTATCTTCCATCTTAAAAATAAAGACTGTGCATTGGTTCCAAGGCAGAAGAGTGATAAGGGCTAGGCAAAGGGAGTTAAGTGACTTGCACAGGGTTACACAACAAGGAAGCATCTGAGGCCTGATTTGAACCTAGGACCACCTGTCTGTAGGCTTGGATCTCAAACCACTGAGAAACCCAGCTGCCCTCTATATGCTAATTTTTAAGGATGAAAAGGCATTCTACTTTCTGATTAGGGGACCCATAAAATTCATGTCATTATAATTACAATATTTAACTTCATTAATAATGAATATACTTTTTGGTCTCCATAGGATTTGATTTTTTTTTGTCTTTTAAAAAGAAACATAGTGTGATCCATTCAGACTGTGTTCTAAGATATTAATCAAAGCACTTTGACCTTACCTTGTCATGTTTCAGTGGAGAGATATCCTTAGGGTATGCCAAGTGAAGACTTTTTCTCTTTGCCTTGCTCTTAGTAATTAATATTTGGGTACTGACTTAGAGAATCAGAAACAGGTCAGAAAGAAAGGGCTAACATATATTTAAAAAATGATTCATAAGTTAATATTTGAATGAACAAATAATTAAATTAGCAAATAACAACTATAATTTAATGGAAATTTTAAAATGCTAGTCTCAGGGCTGCTTTCTTTCGGGTATTTCTACATATCACAAAGCCTGATGCAAAAGGAATAAAGATACAGAGTGAGAGAATGAGCATTTATCATGTACCTACTCTGTGCCAGGAATTATTATAAGCTCTCTGCAAATATTATTTTCCCAATTTTACTTAATGATAATATTTTATACAAACAAAATGAGTTAAAGTTGATTTGAAAATTGGGCTATTGGGGTGGTGCCAAGATGTAAGAGTAACTAGAGAGCATCACAGTTTCATCACGAAAATCCTCCCTGACCAAGAGGAAAATATCACCACAAAACAAATACATGAGTGAAGGAATCAAAAAAGAGACAGAGTGAAACAACCATCAAAAGTGGAGAAATCCAAAAGGTTGGCATTTGGGGAACTGGTGTGAAAGGGGAGTGGAGATAACCAGAGGCCTATAGCAGAAGAGCAAGCCAAAAACAAACTACAAACTCCTCCCCCCACAATCTGCTCTCAAAGATACTGAGTTTAAGCCATGTCTAGGAGTTAGAACCATAGATTCTTCCAAGGAAAGTAGTGGTCAAAGCCAATTCAAACCCTTGCAATTTCAAACCTGTTGATAAATTGGGAGTCCCAGCCTAGGGCAATCTGGATTGAAGGGGGCTGATCCATGGGGACCCAGAAAGAAGCCAGGAATCCCAGTCTGGGCTTTGGGTGAAGGCATAGTTCTCAGGGGAAACTTCCCCAGGATCTCTTTGCCCAAAAATAAGGGCAGAGCTCCAGGGAAGGGTAATCAGGGGTGTGTCTGATTGAATCAAGAACACCTTGAGGTAAAAAAAAAAAAGAGCCTAAGTCTGGGGCTATAATTTGATTGGTATCTAACATAATCAAGTGCAGAGTGAAATCAAAAGCTTATAGTCAAGCCTGAGGGAAGTATTTAAGGTAGCAACTTCTCAAGGGTCAATTTAATCAGCACTGGGAGGGGACTATCAGAGCTCTCACCCTTTAGACCTCTGTTAAACTAATAACAACCCAGAAAATAAGCCAAAATAGCATCAAGGAAGGACTGAAGTTTAAGAGGTTACTCCAACTTTCCAGAATAAAGAACCTACCTATAAGTAAACAGGGAAATGATCAAACAACCCAAAAAAGCACCTAACTCTAAAGACCTACTATGGAGACAAAGAGCAAGGTGCAGTCAGAGAAGGGGACAGTGAAGGAAAGGAAACACATATAAAATCCAAAAGAAAAATACAGAATGAACAGAGTCTGAAAGAACTAAAAAAAAAAAAAAGACTTGAAAAGTGGGAAAGAGAAATGAAAGTGATGCAAGAAGAAAATAAAGAAATGCAAGAAGAAAGGAAATTAATGCAAAAATAAATAAAAGTGCTGTAAGAAGAAAGGAAATTAATGCAAGAAGAAATTCAAGTAATGCAAGAAGAATGGAAAATAAATGAAGTAGAAATGACAGGGATGCAAGAAGAATTGGGCCAATTGAAAAGGGAGAACCAAAAACTAATAGATGAAAATGAGGCCTTAAAAATCAGAATTGACCCTCTAGAAACTAATGGTGATGAAGAACAAATTTTCGATATAATATTACAATAAATTTTCAATGATAATTGCCCAGAGATCCTTGAACAAGAAAAAAAAAATAGAAATTGAAAGAATCCCCAGATCACCTCCAGAAAGGAATCCTCAACTGACAACTTCCAGGAATGTAATAGCTACATTCAAGAGCCATTAAGTCAAGGAAAAAATACTTCAAACAGCCAGAAAAAAACATTCAAATACCATGATGCTAAAATCAGGATCCCTCAGGACCTATTGGCCTCTACATTAAAGGATTGTAAGGCCTGGAATGCTGAAATGTGATTTTCAAGAAGACAAAAGATTTGGGTTTATAGCCCATAATCACCTACCCAACAAAAATGAGTATATTCTTTCAGAGAAAAAACAGTTATTCAATAAGATAGAAGATTTCTAAGCATTTCTGAGGAATAAGCCAGACCTACACAAAAATTTTGAAGGCTGAATATGAGACACAAGAGAAACCCACAAAGGTAATTAAGAAAGAGAAACTTTAAGGCACTCATTAAGAAAAAAATATTTATATGACTGCATGGAAAGAGGATCTCTGTAATTTTCAAAGATTACTCTTAGTAGTAAACAAGATAGAAGGAATTTATTCAGATAGAGGGTGGATAAGTAAGCTGATTATGATAATATGATATATATGATGATATGTATATGTAAATGTGATGATATGGAACAATATGTATGATATGTATGCATAAGAATGACATGTACAAAAAATCAATCAAGGGCTGAAAAAGAGGGTTGCATTGAAGAAAAGGGAAGGGAGAGATAGAATGGGGGAAATTATGTAACATAAAGGGGTGAGAAAAATCGATACAGAAATGGGAGGAAAAGGATGGTGATGGGTAATGCTTAAACTTTAATTGCATTGTAATTGGCTCAGAGAGAAATAAAAAGAGTATACTCAGTGAGGTATAGGATTCTATCACCCTACAGAGAAGAAGAAGGGGAACAAGACAAGGGAAGAGAAGGTAACTGAAGGGAGGGGGAACTAGAGGGGTGACAAAAAGCAAAATACTGGTGAGGAAGAACACAGTGAAAGGGAATACAGCAGGATCTAAAGAGGATAATACTATGGAGGGCAATACAAAATAATCATAATGCTAAATATGAATGTGATGAAATCACCCATTAAACAGGAGCAGATAGAAGAATGGATTAAAAACCAGAATCCTACTATATCTTGTTTACAAGAAACATATTTAAGGCAGTGTGACACACACAGATTCAAGGTAAAAGGGTGGTGCAGAATTTATTATGCATCATCTAAAGTAAAAAAAAAGGAGGAGTCACAATCATAATAGAAAAAGCCAAAGTAGAAATTGATCTGATTAAAAGAGATAAGGAAGGAGATTACATTTTATTAGAAGGCACTATAAACAATGAAGTAATATCAATACTAAACATTTATGCAGCAAAATGGTTTGCCATCTAAATTTTCAAAGGAAAAATTGAAGGAACTCATGAAGGAAATAGATAGTAAGACCATAGTAGTTGGGGATCTCAACCTTCCCCTTTCAGAATTAGATAAATCAAACTAAAAAATAAATAAGAAAGAAGTAATGGAAGAAAATGAAACACTAGAAAAATTAAATTTAATAGATATCTGGAGAAAACTGAACAGAGATAAAAAGGAATATGCCTTCTCAATAGTACAAAGTACATATACAAAGATTGGTCATGTCCTAAGGCATAGAAATATTGCAAACAAATACAGATGAGCAGAAATAATAAATGGCATTTTCCAGATCATAATGTGATAAAAATTATAATTAACAAAGGTCCATGGAAAGGCAAATTTAACATTAATTGGAAAGTAAATAATCTAATTCTTCCAAACAGGTGGATCAGAGAAGAAATCATAGAAACAATTAAAGAATTCATTAAAGAGAATGACAATGAGGAAACATCATAACAAAACCTATGAGATACAAGTAAAGGAGCACTCAGGGGGAAATTTATATCCCTTAGTGCCTATACAAACAAAATAGAAAGGGAAAAGATCAAAGAATTGGACTTGCAACATAAAAAATTAGAAAAAGAACAAATTAAAATCCCCAGATAAAAACTAACTTAGAAATCCTAAAAATTAGATGAGAAATTAATCAAATTGAAAGTAAAACAACTATTGACATAATAAATAAGACTAGGAACTGGTACTTTGTAAAAACAAATAATATAGACAAAGTACTTGTTAATTTAATAAAAACAGAAACAAGAGAATCAAATTAACAATATCAAAGATGAATTGGGTGATCTCACCTTTAATTAAAGGAAATTAATGTAATTATGAATTACTTTGCTCAATTATATGGTAATAAATACGACAATCTAGCTGAAATGGATGAATATCTATAAAAATATAAATTGCCCAGGTTAACAAAATAGGAAACCGAATTCCATCACAAAAAAGAAATTGAACAAGTCATCAAAGAACTTCCTAAGAAAATATTCCCAGAGGCACATGGATTCACACATGAATTCTATCAAACAGGTCAGGAGGAGAATTCTAACATATCTCTTTCATTGCTAATTTTTCAAATAAATTGAATAATATTGAGATTAATTGTTCTTTAAATGTTTGATAGATCAGGAAGTTCTTTGAGTCATGATTGATTTTAGAATTGATAGGGAAATATATAACAATTATAACCACTGAAATATGTTTTCTACTGTGTCTTGGTTTATATAAATATAAGATGGTTGCCAGGGAATATATTCCCAATTTATGAATATGCCCAAGCCAACTGGGTTTTATAGAAAAATTTAATTTATAATACACTGATTAATCAATAGAAAAAGAGACAAAGGAAGAAAGGGATAAGAATGAAGGGCCTCAAGCCAATAAAGCCTAGACCTCAGTCCTAAGAGATAAATCAGTCAGTTAGTTTTATCACTCACCCAAGATCTCTCTAGGTAAGGCTTCTCATGCCAACCTCAGGCTCCACCTTCAAGAGAGTCTCCTTTCAAGAAATGTTTCCAGAGAATTCTCCTCCTGACTCCTCCTGAGTTCTCCTTCCACAGCATCCTTCAAGACCTCTCCAGGAGCTCTCCATCCAGGACCTCTCTCATCTCAGACCTCCTTCAGAGCATCAACCCCCAGTCCCCCTACCCTGCTATCTTTAAGCAAACCATCTAAGTTCCCTCCCCTCAGTTCTCCCATCTGCCAATCACTGTCAATGTCTCCCCTGTGCCAAAGGTGGCTCTGGTTTAACCCAGGACCACCCAGAAATCTGCCCCCTTTGTACATGTCTGTTGAAGGTCATATTCTCAAATAATTAAATCTTGATCTTTGCTGCAGCCCTTCCTAAATCCTGTTACTCTGAGTAGGGTGGAGATTGTATTTTCCAAGACCTGGTTCTGTCATTCCAAGTATCTCTATTGCATCAATTCTAAAATCAATCATGACTCAAAGAACTTCCTGTTTTATGCTTAAGCATAGGTCAAAGCCATTTCCATTGTTTAGCAAAAGATTTCTGTCCTAAAGTAGTCTTAAGTAGGGAGGAGAAGGGTCCTCCCATGCCAAGGAGTTTCATATTCCAATAGAGTTCTTACTATCAGTAGGAAATTTTTTTCAATTATGAAATTTCCCAATGGGGAAATTTCCAACATTCATAAGTCTAAGAAATTTTAAGGTTTACAGATTTATCAAACTCCTTTTATGACACAAATATGGTACTGATTCCAAAACCAGGCAGAACAAAACTGAAAAAGAAAACTATTTACCAATGTCCCTAATGAATAGAGAGGCAAAAATCTTAAATAGAATACTACCAAAAAGATTCCAGCAGGTAATCACAAGGATTATTCACTATGATCAGGTGGAATTAATATCAAGGAAGCAAGGATGGTTTAATATTAGGAAAACCATTCACATATTTGACAATATCAACAATTAAACCAGCAGAAATCATATGAGTATCTCAAAAGATGTAGAAAAAGACTTTGATAAAGTACAACACCCATTCCTATTGAAAACACTAGAAAGCATAGGAATAGAAGAACCATTCTTCAAAATAATAAACAGTATATATTTAAAATCATCATCAAGTATCATCTGCAATGGGGACAAGTTTGATGACTTCTCAATAAGATCAGGAGAGAAACAAGGATGCCCATTATCACCTCTATTATTTAATATTGTTTTGGAAATGCTAGTGATAGCAATTAGAGAAGAAAAAAAGAAATTGAAAGGATTAAAATAGGCAACAAGGAAACTAAATTATTACTGTTTGCAGATGATGTGAAAATATACTTAATGAACTTCAGAATAAATTAAAAGGCTAGTAAAAATAACAACTTTTTCAAAGTAGCAGGGTACAAGATAAACAGACATACGTAATAAGTATTTATATATGCCTCCAAAATAATTCAGTATCTGGAATTAGAAAGAGAAACTCCATTTAAAATTACTCTAGACAACATAAAATATTTAGTAATCTATCTACCAACAGAAATTATATGAACACAACTACAAAACTCTTTTCACACAATTAAAACTAGATCTAAACAATTGACAAAACATTAATTGCTCCTGGATAGGATAAGCTAATATCATAAAAATGAAAAATCTACCCTAATTAATTTACTTATTCAGTGCCATGCCTATCAAACTACCAAAATTTTTTTTATAGAATTAGAAAAAAATTATAACAAATTTCCTTTGGAAGAACAAAATATCAAGACTATCAAGGGAAATAATGAAAAAAAATGTGAAGGATGGGGGCCTAGCAGTACCATACCTTAAACTGTACTATAATATAATGGTGATCAAAACAATATGGTACTGGTTAAGAGATAGAATAGTGGATCAATGTAATAAACTAGGGGTAAATGACCTCAATCATCTGGCGTTTGATAAACCCAAAACACCCAATCTTTTGGGACAAGAACTTATTCTTTGACAAAAACTGCTGGGAAAACTGGAAAAAAGGTATGGGGGAAAATTAGGTTTAGAGCAACACTTTACACCCTATACCAATATAAATTCAAAATGAGTATATGACTTAAATATCAATAGTGAAATCATAAGTAAGTTAGGTGAATATAGAAGTAACTGTCAGATCTGTGGGAAAAGAAGGAATTTAAGACCAAGCAATAGATAGAGAATATTCCAAAACGAAAAAATGAATGAGTTTGATTATATCAAATTAAAAAGTTTTTGTCCAAACAAAACCAATGCAACCAAAATTAGAAGGAAAGCAGCAAACCAGGAGAACATATTTATAACAAAACTCTTTGACAAAGGTTTAATTTCCCAAATACTTAAAGGACTAAGTAAAAAAAAATCAAGTCATCCCCCAATCAATAAATGGTCAAGAGACACAAATAAGCAGTTTTCACTCAATGAAATTAAAACTCTCAATAAGCATATGAAAAAGTGTCCTCAATCTCTCCTGATTAGAGAAGTACAAATTAAAATAATTCTAAGGTGCCACCTTATACCTAGAAACTGGCCAATATGGCAGCAAAGACAGTGATAAGTGATAGAGGGGATGTGGCAAAATTGAAACACTAATACTCTACTGGTGGAGTTGTAAATTGGTCCAACCATTCTGGAGGGCAATTTGGAAGAGAGAGAGAGAGAATTAATCTAAACTGCTCTGGCTTAGGCTGAGCCAAGAAGTAGTTAAAAGCCTTGGCCAAAGTGTCCTCCCCAAGCCTAAGGGAAAAAGGAGTCAGTCTTATTACTCACCACAAGGCCATATCCAAGTTGGGTTCCAGTACTCCACTCAACTCAAAATTCTGAAAGATTTTCAGAATCTAACTCCACTCTGAACTCAATTAGCCTGAACTGACTTTTTACCCTTCCTTTTAAAGAAAATTTTCTCTTATGTCACTTCCCCTCAATTTTCACATCTACCAATCACAGTAGGTGCTTTTTTTCCAGGACTGTCCATTATTAGTTCTCACCTTCTTTGTTTCTCACCTTCTCTGGTTAGATTATATCTTCTGAGTACTTCACACCTCTTTGTTAAACTTGCCTTTTGTAGGTTACTTGACCTTTTTGTGATTAATTTAACCTTTACAGGTACTTAACAATGTTTTGTATTATATCTAAAAATAGACCCAGATTAAGGCTCTAACTTCACTATAAGGTATGAATTAAGTATCTTCATTGTTCAATTAGGAGTTTACAACTTTATTTTCCCCTAATGTATGTCTAATTAGGGCAGAGTAATTTTAAAAGTTCCCAATACATTCCTGATTCTTCTTAGACCAAGTATCTCCACTGTTACAATAAGGGAATAGCTTAATAAAATCTTCTAAGGTATAGTCTGAGTAGTTTTTAAGATTCACAGTATTCAAAAATTTTCTCTTTTATACCAAAATATAAATAATAAACACTTAATTTTAAAATTTGGTTTTTATTATATATCTTGCTTTAGAGATCATGACAGCATCTCTCTATAGTCACTTTTCTAATATAAAGATATGAAAGGGAAGTCTTTTCTGGGTCATATGAGCAACAAGATGATAGATTTTTTTCTCAAACAACATATTTACTCAAAACCCACAAATTCTCAAACCTCTTAAAAACAATAATTATGCATGAAAGATTAAGCAAATTTCATCAGTTCATCCTCAAGGATATCCAGAATGAAAAAAAAAGTTTAAAAAAAATAGGAAATGATATGCCATGAAAGAAGACCCTTATGGCACATAAATTCAATTTTATAAATTCATTAAAGAAATAAGATAAAAATGGCATGCTTTGATCTGCAATCAGACTCTAAAAGTTTCTTCTTTGACCATGGCTAGTATTTTTCATTTTGAATCTCTTTAGGTTATCTTAGTACCTTGCTTTGCTGATAATAGTTTAGACCTTCAAAGTTGATCATTATACAATATTTCTGTTACTACATAGAGTATTCTCTTACATTTCCTCATTTTCATTTACATCAGTTGTTTTGAGTTAGTCTAGGTTTTTCTCAATTCATCCTGGAATTTTTTCATGTGCCACAATAGTGTTTCATTGATCCAAAATACCACAACTTGTTCATCCATTCCCTAAGTGATGAATATACCCTCAGATTCTTTGCCACTACAGAAAGAGATGCTAAAATATATTTTGTAAAAGTAGATCTTTTTTCCTTGTAATCCTTACCACTAGTCCTTTTTTTCTATGACCTCTTTGAGATACAGATCCAATAGCAGTATTGCTGAACTAAAGGTTATGTATGGTTTTATGAACCTTTGGTCATGATTCCAGATTGCTATCCAGAATAGTTTTATGAGTTCATAGTTCCACCAAAATAATGTTTTCATGTCCCAAATTTTCTACATCTCCTCCAACATTTATAGTTTTCCTTTTTGGTCATCATATTCCATGTGATAGGAGTGAGTTGTTACCTCAAAGTTGTTTTAATTTGCATTTCTCTAATCAATATTGGTTTAGAGCTTTTTTATAGGACTGTCGATAGTTTTAATTTCTTCATTTGAGACCTTTCCTGCATTTCATTTAACCTTTTATCAATTGAGGAATGATTTTTATTCTTATAAATAAATTTAACTCCATTATCTATTCATTAGATAAATGAAGACTTTATGAGGACACTTACTATATTTCCACCACCCCCCTCGTGATTTGTTGTTCCTAATCTTTGCAAAGGTTTTGTTTCTACAAAATGTTTTGAATTTAATGTAATCAAAAATATCCATTTCATTTCTTGTAATGTTCTCTATGTCTTGTATGGTCATAAATTCTTCACTTATCTATAGATCTGTATGAGTTAAAATACTTCCATTCTGAGGTACTACAATGTTGGGTGTTATAGACTATTGTTATATCTAATGGCCTAGAGTCCCCTGGAAACCCCTGGCATCAGTGTGCAATGTCACCATGGAGGGGGGATCTAGTGGTGTTTAAAAGGCAAGCACAGGAAGGAGAAGATCTCTTTTTACTTTCTCAATTGAACAGACTGACTGCCTTGACTGATGCTTGGAAAATTTGAGCATTGGAGGGGACCACATTGAGCTGAAACATGGGACCAAATATTCCATTAAATTAATAAGACTGAAATTTACCTATCTCTCTCTCCTTTCTCTATCTGATCTTATGAATAAACACTTATAACTCTGGCAAGACCACACTTTCTATTTTTTTATAGATCTGACAGGTAAACTTTTTCATCTTTCCATAAGTTGTATATGGTATCACTTTTTATTTTCAGATCAAGTTTCCATTTTGACTTTATCTTCTTATATGGTGTCAGATGCTGATCTATGCCTAATTTCTGTCCTACCGTTTCCCAGTTTTTCCAGAAGTTTTTGTCAAATAGTGATTTCCCCCCCCAAAAAAAAGCTTGGTTCTTTGGGTTTATTGACCATGAGGTTACTAGGGTCATCCTCCAATGTCTGTTGATTACAAACTTATTTCATTGTCCCACAACTCTATTTTTTAGCTAATACTGAAAGGCTTTAATGATTAAAACTTTATTATACAGGCTCATGTCAAGTATGGCTTTGTTCCCTTCCTTCATGTTTTTATTTAATTCCCTTGATAGTCTGTCTTTTTATTCTTCCTGAGGAATTTTAATATTTTAGTTACATGAAATAATTATTTAGGATTTTGATGAGCTTGACACTGAATAGATAAATTAATTTAGGTAGAATTGTCATTTTTATTATATTAGGTTGGCTTACTCATGAACAATTAAAATCTGTTTTTTTCCTGATTAGATCTGATTTTATTTTTTTGAAAAATGTTTTCTAATTGTTTTCATGTATTTCCTGGCTTTGTTCTAGCTGGTAGATATTTTAGAATTTAAAATGTTTACATTTATTTTTAATGAGATTCCTCTTCCTATCTCTTATTGAACTTTATTGATAGTATATAGAAATAATGAAGTTTTGTGTGTGTTTTGGTTTACTTTTTTTTTGTATTCAGCATCATTGTAAAGGTGTTCATTGTTTCTATGACATTTTTTGCTTGTTTTTTTTTTCTGGGATTCTCTAAGTATACTATCTTGTTATCATCAGAGAATAATATCTTTATTTCCTAATTGCCCATTCTAATTTCTACAATTTGTATTCTACTACTATGACCATATATTGAAATTCCAGTATATATTTTAAAAAGTATTGGTGATAATGGGAGTTCTTACTTCACCCATCATCTTACTGTGAGGTGTTATAATTTATTCACATTACAGATAATGTTCACTGATAGTTCTAGATAGAAGTCACTTATCATTTAAGAAAAACTCCATTTACTCTCTATTTCTAATATTTTTTGGGGGGGAATGAATTTTTTTTTATTTTCAAAATGTTTCTGTATCCATTGAGATAATTATACAGTTTCTATTGTTTTTGTTATTGATATGGTTAATAATGGTGATAACTTTCTTAATATTGAAGCATCCTTATATGCCTGGTATAAAACCCAGCTGGTCACAGTGTATGATCCTTGTGATATAAATCTCCAATCTCTTTGCTAGTATTATATTTTAAATTCTGCAAAAATATTCATTAGAGAGATGGTTCCAAAGTCTCTATCTTTGTTTTATCTTTCTCCTTTAGATATCAGTATAATATTGATGGCATAAAATGAAATTGGAAAAAATCCTTCATCAATAATTTTTCCAAATAGTTCATATATTGTTGCAGTTAATATTTTCTCTGAATTTTTGGTAGAATTCACTTGTGAATCTGTCTGTTCCTGGGAACTTCTTCTTAGGGAATTCTATGGTAGTTTGATGAATTTCATTTTCTGAAGTGAGATTGTTTAAGTATTCTATTTCCTCTTTTATTTATCTGAACAGTTTCTATGTTTTGGTTAATATTCATCTTTTCCTCTTAAAATGCCAGATGTATTGTCATATAATTGGTCAAACTAGCCCACAACAATTGTTTTAATTTCTTCTTCATTAATTTTATCAATCTCTCCTATGATTTCAGGATTTCCAATTTGAGCTTTAATTGGGATTTTTAATTTATTTATTTTTGTTTGTTTTATTTGTCTGCCCAAATTATTGATCTGTTCTTTTTAAATTTATTTTTCTTGTATTAAGCATATAGAGATGTGAATTTCCCTTGAGAATAACTTTGACTGTCTCTCTTGAGTTTATGTATTTTTTCTCCTCATTGTCATTTTCCTTAATGAAAGTTTTGATTGTTTTTTTAATTTGTTCTTTGACCCATTCATTCTTTAGGGAAAAAAGTATTTAATTTCCAATTAATTTTTATTCTTTATTCCTGTTGACTTTTGTTGAATGTAATTTTTATTGCTTTATAATTTTAAAAGATTGCATTTTTCTGCTTTTCTAATTTTTTGTGAGATTTTTATGGCCTATAATAAGGTGCCAAACTGCTGAAAAATGCATTCCTTTCTATTATCATGCAGTTTTCTACAAAGGACTATGATATCAGTCTTTTCTAAAGTTCTATTTACCTCTTTATCTTTCTTGTTTTTGTTGTTGCCATTTTTATTGGAGTAATAGCTTCTGAGTGAGGAAGTTTGAGGTCCTAAGTAATAATTTTTTTTTCTCTGTTATCTCCTGTAACTCATGAAACTTCTTCTTTTGGATTCTGGGCATTGTGCCATTTGGTTCATGTTTAGAATTGATATTGATTCACTGTGTATGGTGCCTTTTATCAAGATTTAATTTCCTTTCTTATCTATTTCATTAGATCAATATTTGCATTTGCTTTGTCTAAATAATGATTTCTATCTTTATTTTTCTTTAATTTTAGCTCAGGTATATTAGATTCTATTATTGCCATTTACTTTGCTTTTCTCTGTGTATATTTCTCTGATTTATTTTTTTTTGGGGGGGTAGAAAATATGTTGCGAGACTCTGGCTTTTTTTGGCCACTTTAGTCTTCCCATTTTATGAATGAGGTCATTCCATTTACATTCACAATAATGATTAATAATTGTGTTTCTTTCCATCTTATTTTCTACCATTTTCCTTAATTTTTGTCTCTCCTTTTGGACTTTCCCTTTTCGAAAATATTTGCTTCTGGCTACTGCCTGGGTCTCCTCCTCCTTCTCTTCCTCCTCCTTTTCTACCTTCCTTTCCTTTCTCTTGACTGTTCCTCTCTCAGTTGGTATTTATTTACCCTTAGAACAATTTTGTATATATTCATAACCCTTCTTTTCTTTTGTGATTTGCCAGAAGTAATGAGTTCTCTTTTAGAAAAACAAAAGCAAACAGACAACAACAATGAATCCTAAGAAAATTTTGGTATCTCTGAACCCTAACAAAAATCACTGAGGGCTTCAGGAACTTTGCTCTCTTCTCTCCTCCCATCTTCTCCACCCTTCTCCTTTTTCCTCTCACTCATACACCTCTCTTTTTTCACTAATCGAACTTGTCATAGTCAAAGAGTAATAGAAATTTGTGTATTAACTTCTGCTATAGTAATAACTAAAATTCACTATTTCCTCTTACATCTGAGACATTTTTGGTATCTCACAATTTTGTTTGTCTTATACATGTAGCAATGGCTATATCCCCTTCTAACGATGAGGTATAGGCAGGGGTAAATTGTTGTGCCTGAATAGATGGATTTCCAAATAGCATCTCCAATAGTGAGATGTGTGAAGCACCTCTGAGACTGCTTCTGAGTTAAAATAAAGCCAGAGGTAGAATTTCAGGCCATTTTAAATGAGTCTATAAGGACAATTTGCCAATCATAATTTAAAATTCTTTATTTATTCTTTCAACTTAGCCAGAGCTCTGGGGATGACATGGTGTATAAAATTTAGGAGTTATTCCCAAACATGAATAAATTTGTCATAAAACTGAATCAGTACAATGAGTTCCTCTATTCAAGTCAATAACTGTTTGCAGACCAAAACAGGGAATAATTTTCTTTAAAAGCACCTTGGCAACAAAAGCAGATGTGGCCCAAGCAGTAGGAAATGCTTCAGGTCATCTGATTGACTATGAAGGGATGAAATTTGTACTGTCCAGCTTTTGGAATATAGATAAAATTGATTTGTAAATGTTCAAATGGTGTGTAAGTGGGAGGATGTCCACCAAAGACTTTGCCATGAAAGGTGAGTTGGTTAAAGGCCTGGTAGATAGGGCAGGCCTTACATACTTTAGAGACTGGTTACTAATAAATCTGTTGCAGTTATTCCTTTAAGGCATGGTGGTGCTCTGGCAGCTACTGAGTCAAGATGGGCTGAATAATAGGCTACTAGACACATTTATCAGGTCCCAAAAGTTGAGTTAGAACATCTGAAGCTACCCCTTTCTGTTCATGGACATATAAGATAAGTGGTTGATTATAATTTGGGATGCCTAGAGTAGGGGCAGACAGGAAGCCTGTTTTAAATTTGAATGAGGTATTAGGTGTTCCATTTCCAATTTAAGTGGCTCAGGGACCCATTTTTTTGTAAGTGATACTAGGGGCTTAGTGATTTTCCCATAGCATGGGATACATTGCCAACAAAATTTGTTGCTCCAACAATTACCTCAATTGCTTTTTAGTAGTAGAAGACCCTAATTTTTGGATATTTTCAATGTGTTTAGGAGAAATAGAATGGGCACCAACAATTAAAATGAACCACAAATATTCTACTTTGGGGCAAAACAAATGAACATTTTCCTCCAAGAACTTGTGCCCTCTTTTATATAATTCTACGAGGAGGTGGTTGAGATCCTCTTGTCATGCTTCACCATTTGGTGAAGCCAAGAGTAAATCATCCACATATTTAATTAATTTACTGTCTCTAAATTTTATATTATATGTGCTTTTGCTCAAAATTTGTGCAAACAGGCCAGGGCTTTCCATGTGTACCCTTGAGGCAAATGAACCTTTATCCCCTGAGAACCCTTCAGGTGAAAGCAAGATATGCCTGGAATCCTCATGTATAGGTATAGAAAAGAAGGCTAAACACAAGTCCACCACTGTAATAGAAGAAATAAAAATATTTATGTTGGGAACTATAGGGTGTCTCTTTATAATGTGATTATTCATGGCTCTCATATCCTCAGCATATCAATAGAGATCCTTGCCATTGAACACCAATTTGGACTTCTTAACAGGCAGGATATTTATATTATATTCAGATTTACAGGGAATTATGATGACTTCATCAATTAGTGAATTTATTAGAGGGCTAATGCCCTTAATTGCTTCCTTTGAGAGAGGGTCCTGAGGAATGGAAGGAGATGGGCTAGATTTATTTTTAATTTGGTCAGGGACAGCCAATTTAAGTAGGCCAACATCAGAAGATGATGTTGCCCAGAGAGATTCAGGTATATCATTTGGGATTTCAAAAGTATGAGACTCATTTATCTCATGTTAAGTATTCCTCAGGCAATTCCAGTAATATGGAGCCAGCTGGAGAGGAAGTTATTGTGGCTCTGAGTTTGCATAAAATATTTCTCTCCAGTAAATTTATAGGGGAGTCAGGCATCAAGCTGAAAGAATGCTGTACTTCTAGTGGTCCTACAGACACAATTCTAGGGGAAAGCTTTTGAACATATTGGGGTATCCCTGACACACCCACCACATTCACTGAGCCAATGAAATTGCAATTTGAATCAGTTGTACCCTTTAATACAGACCTGGAAACTCCACTGTACAAAAGACTATCATAATAGGTATTACCAAACTTTAAGTTTAAATGGGGCTCATCAGTATGGTGGGGGGGGGGGCAGTGGATAGGGACAAAAGTCAGTAAGACATCAGGATCCAGAAATTCAAATGTTGTATTCCCTTATTCCTGTGCCCCAACCCCACCCATACACCTCCATAATCTTTAGATAGTTCCTTGGGCTCCCCCCCCCCAGGATCATTAGCACCCTGAGTAGTTCTTGGACTAGCTCCACTTAACATATACTTTTGTGGGGTCATTTGGTTTGAGTATTCAGTTGCCTGATTTCTATTCCTAGAATTGTTATCAGTCCTAAAGTTGTGACTCCTATAGTCATTATTATAGTTGTTTCTATAATTATTATTTCTGTAGTAGTTATTCAACAGGATATTATTTTTGACTGCCTTGAACAAATTTCTAGAGTTTAACATTTTGTGGCCCTTATCACAGAAGTGGCAGGTAAGGGATAATTAGATTCTTGGAAAGGGACATGTGCCATTGGTTAAATGTTTTGTTCTTTTTCCTGCTTATTAATCCTATCTCTTAAAAATTTCAGTTCCTTTGTTTCCTTGAAATCATTAGTTTCTTCATGTTCTTCTTTGTTGTCTTTTGAAACATAAACAGTATTTTTCTCAACTCATCAACATCTATCTCAGGCCACCTTGGGCAATGCATTTTAAAATAATTCCGAGACCACTTTGCAAGAGTTGTTGACAAAGTGTCACCTTATTTGCCTAATATCCTTTTCTCTAGAAAGGTCAAACAAAGTCTAGGTACTGAACCCAAACTCAATGAGCCTATCCATGAAATTGTAGGGTGTCTCATCATCTGATTGCTTAAGGTTTTCAAATTTTGTCTATGTATCTAAATTTTCAGAACAGTCTCTCATTGCTTTTAGAATGTCCCCCCTACAATGATTTAATTGTAAATAGTCCTCAGAGTTGTTATAATCCCATTAAGGATCTTGAGGTGGCCAGTGTGCTGCTTTGCCCCCACCCCCCAGATTTTATTGATATGAAAAATGATTTCATTTTTCTCATATTCCATTACAAAAGCCTAGAGCAAAATTTTAACATCTTTATAAGATGGATTATATTGAAAAAAATATGTTGGCCAACTTTTTCGTTATCACAAATGGATCTTCTTCATAACTGGGAACATTGCATGTCAATTCATTTATATCTTGTGTAGTAAAAGGTATATGGTATCTTAGGGTTCTCACATCTCCAATTTGTCCTATTTGGGGCACTTCCCTTAAGGGGAAAATGAATTTATTGGAATTGAGTAATGGTGGGGAAACTGAGACAGCTTGGGGAGTAACAGGTTCTGTAGGAGGATGAAACATTTTTTGGGGTGAAATTGGTCATGGGGTGGGAGAAGGGACATTAGAGGATGAGTCATCATCAGGAGAAGGATCAGAGAAGGTAAGGTTAGCCAGGACTTGCAGAGCACTGGAGGTGGTTCTGCACCTGAGATATAGGAGAAGCATCTTCCCTCTCTATTTTGGGGAAAATAGGATTGTCCTCTCTTAGTGATTCAGGAATAGGCTTGTAAAAATCAGGCATGTTTTGGATGGGGTCAGTATTTTCCATTTGGCCATGTAAGAAGTATTTGAAATTGTCTAATTAGAATTTGTGTGTCGGCCTGCATTTCAGCTTTAATTTTCTGTATGGTAGCATTTCTTGTCATGACATTTAGGAATAGAAAAAGTAAATTTCCTAAGAACATAAGGAGAAGGAGGCATTCTGAATCTTTAAATGTTCACAATTCATGCAGAGTAGCATTCATGCTGCTTGGTGTTGTAATCAGGAGATTAAGGGGAAAAAAGTATACATATATATATATATATATATATATATATATATATATATAATTGCTTATAATTCTGAATTTTGTCAGTAGATGACACTATTGGCAAGGGGTTAAAGTCAGGGTGTGAAAATTAAAGGTAAGGGTGTGGTCCCTTTAAAGATGTCACACCTTGATTTGATTAACTCCTTGGTTGGAGAGCAGTAGAGGAAACCTTTTGTTAAAGGCTAAGTATAGTAGGAGCAACAGGTAGCAACTGCCTCTCCCCTCAGGGTAAAACACTAGAACCCTGTATTTCTGCCACATACTTCCAGGGAGCAGTTTCTGGGCTGTTTTTTCTAAGGTGGCCTGGGGCAAGAAAAAAAAGGTTTTTATAAATTATCTTTTACATTATTGGGGCTGTGAAAGCCTCTCAGGGTAAATAGAACAAGTTTTTATTTTTTATTTTTTGTTATTGTTGTTACTTTAACATTAATCTTACTGACTGAACTCTCCAGATTTTACTTCTCATTTAGTTAGCCCTAGAGACAGTGGGGTTTCTGGAAAAAAAGAAAGTAGATTTTCTGTTGGGGTAGAACAGGACTATTTTCCCCTTCTGAGAGAGAGTGAAAAATTTCCCTCAGGTATGGCCCCCACAGCTAATTAAGAAACAAACCAGCCAGCCTACTGCTGGCAAAGTAGCTGAAAGATAGAATCCTCACCAGGTGAAAACCTGAGGATCGGCTAGTTGGGTTGTTTGCAAAGGGGGAGGGTGGTGGTGGAAAGTTTTGGGAATAGCTTCCCCAGGTGGGGCCTCAGAGTCCTGCATCTAAGATTAAAAATGGCTGTGTTATATTTATTCTTCAGTAGAAAAAGAAAAAAATTTGAATTTACCTTTTGTAGCTGTGAAATGTAAACTCAAAACAAGCTATTAAAAGATGACTTAGAGATAGGAAATTAAAGAAAAAGTCAAGAAAAGTTAGGAAGATTGAGGGTATTCATCACAACCTCTGTAGTCATCCAGATGTAAGGGGTAGAAATTTGAGTTTTTTTTTTTTTTAATAAAAGATTGGACTGGATTATTCAAGAGTATAGTCACTAGAAATTTTAATTAATTCCAAAGAGATTTATTTTAACAATTTATTTATAAAATATAGAAAGCATGAAAGTAAGAAAATCAAAGAGAGGTTAGGGTAAGATATCTAGGCTACACACTAAGTATTTTGCTCTGGTCCTGGCTCAACCAAGGTAGGGCTAGTTAGTCCATCCTTACCTAGATGGACCTTATCTTTGAGCCAAGGACCTGGGGTTGCAGAGAGCTTCTCTCAAGAGTGTAGGGCTCTCCTGAGGCTAGTCCCTTCAGAATAATCCAAGGAAAGAGAGTCAGCTTTTCTTCACTCTTCACATGTCAGTCCAAAGGGATGTAGTCTGAGATCTCAAGCCCGAGCTCCTCCAAAGGCAAGTCAAAGGTGAAAGACCAAAAAGAGAGCTCACAGAAAGTTCTTGGTGTTTTTAAAGATCATTCCTTTTTGTCACTTCCTGTGACTTTCTTCCATTTTTACATGTACCAATTACCGCTAAAGCCCAGGAGGAAGTCAGTCAATTCTGATTCACCACCTATGATTGCACACATGGGTCACAGACCTCCCCCACTCAATTGTGAGTGGAGTGTATACACTTTTGGTAATTAAATCTGAAAATGGGCAGGGGAGAGTTAATTTAATCTTCACACTATCTATCTATCTATTTCCTGAAATAAGGACTTCATCATCTTCCAGTAATTAAATGAGCATATCTATGCAGATGACTTATTTCTCTATGATCAGACTTAGTTATTCTGCTCCATTATCCAGTCCCAGATAAGTTACTTCCTGCTGAGCACATCAAATTTTATGGCATCTCAAAATCAATAAGAACTAAAGATAGCTAATTTTCTACCAACTCATACCTGTTGCTGTCAATGGCAACATCATCCTTCTAGTAAACTAGCATCCATATAAAAAAAAGCAGGATAACTCGGAAAGTTTATTATCAAACAAATAAATAATGAAACAGCACATACACATATGTCTGCACAAAAAAATGACAAAAACTCCATAAAGAAAGAATTATCAAGGAGATAATAAACAAATGACTTATTGGAATTTTGCCTCATATACCTCAAATTTTTCTTCAGGTCCTTATTGATGCATTTTCTTTAGTTTTAACCTTTAGTAAATATCTTTAAAATTTCTTAAAGGAGAAAAGGATGGTCAATTGTGATAAATTCTGCAAAGAAGAAAAGGATTAAAAACTAGAAAAGTATATTTGATGCAGCAATTAAAATTATTGGAGAAAGGTATTTCAGTTAAGTGATTGCTAATGATTGAGAGAAGTAGTATAGATATTTTAATTTCTGGGACCTTATGATAATATCTTGAAGGAAAGGAAAATGTCTTTCTAACTATGTGGGAGCTAGAGTTTGAACTAATACAGTTTAGTAGGGATAGAGCAAACAAAATAGTATTTATTATAGTAATTTTTAAAATTTATTAATGTTCAAAAGTGCCCTAAGTTTTAAGAATACAATTAACCATCAATGACTTTTCCATTTGTTTTATCTTCACCTTTCTATCATATACAACCAATAAACAATTTCTGTGGGAGTTATTTCTTAAGTTTCATTCACATTAGGTAATGGGCAACAACTTTCAGAGGATCAAGAATGAATAATAGTTTGAGAAGTGAAATAAATGACTTTGATATGCCTTCAAATTTAAGATTATAATTCTGATTATAATTTAAGATTATGATTCTAGTTTGATTATTTTGCACACAAAGTGAGACCTACAAATTTTATGTGCTTTCATTTAAGTACTAAATTGATCTAACTTTCTTCACAGTAGTTTATTTACAGAATCAATATAGGAATCTCATTTCCCTTACTGTCAATTCATTTCCTTTTCCACTTTTCCTTGCTGTCAATATTAGTTATCAAAAATGCTACATTTTAGAATAATTGTTTTGGAAACTTATGATTAGAGGTGAAACTTAAGATATATATTTATATATGTGGCCATATATGTATGTATGTGTGCACTTAGAATGTATGTTTAGCCATACCTATAAAATCAATGGAAATATGCATTTTTGGATCTTCAGTTTGTTTCTGAATGTACATATCTCTGACTGGAGCTAATATCATTTTTTCCAATGAAGAAAAGTCACTATATACAATTCTCCTTAAAACATGTTTATTATCTGAATAACTGGTTCCTATTCTGACAACATTTTCCCTCCTGAACAGTTATGCATTTTAAAACTTAATATTTTAATCAATCTCTTAGAAAACTGGATGATTTTTATGTCTTTCAAACATGTTACCTTTTTTTTTAAATCCTGAAGTTTAGAGAAATTGGTTAGGCTTTTATAGACTATATGAATAAAAATTATAACCGATCATTGACACTTTCAAAGAAAACAAATTTATTACTGTATTAGAAAGTGAAAATGAATTTCAATAAAATATACTTCAGCTTATTGGATATCCAGGGAATTAAAATTTTAAATAACAAATGAGAATGTATGCTTTGTTTCAAAGAAGTAAAAGAAAAGTCTGGCAACTCTGGCAGTTGAACATAACTTCTTAATGAGTTTTAATATGTGAAGTCATATTTTCCAACCTACTCCAAATGTTATATTAAAGGTTCTTTAGAGTTTTCATTCTAATTAAATGTTATGCTTCAGTTTTTCTTTGTATTTGTTATGTATATCAAGAGTTCCTGCTGTCTTGATTTCAGCCAATCATTAATCAACAAACACTTATTAAGTGTCTAGTCCTTTTGTTTTGTGTGTACTTTGCTAGGCATCAAGGTTACTAAAAAAGAAAATAATAATTTTTTCACTTAAAGTCTAAATATTTTCAGAGGGGAAAATATTAAATGAAGTTGCAAAAAAGTTGTAGTAAAGAGAGTGGAGATATTCAGGAAGCCTGATTTTGAAGTTGCCCACACCTGCATAGTGGCCTGGATTATAGATAAAATAAAGTGAATACTCATGTTGTCCAGAGTCGAAGTTCCCAGCATCAGGGGTCAAGTTCTCAAAGGGAGGAAGAAAAGATATTTGGATTACAGGTCACATTTTAAATGGATAGGAAGGCAAGATATTACCTCTCTTCAGAGGCACTAACATAATTTATAAATACAGCACATTAATAAATAAGTAAACATAAGATTATACAAAATAAATATACAATTAATTAGAAGTTGGATGGGTGAGTGAGATCAATCACATATAAGAATGAAAAGTTTCTTGGTGGAGATAAAGAAGGATGACTGAGAGTAATACTTTTCCTTGTTCCTAATTATTTGAACTTAGATGTACCATATCTGAATTAGAAATTAATAACATATGTTAAAAGATTTAATAATAGTCACTTGCACTTATAAAATGTCAGAAAGTCTGCAACTCATTTTACATTCTTTGCTTCCACCAATTTTTTCTATAACTGGTCTGAGAACTATTTCAACTTTTATTAGCATTATTTTACAGTAGCATTGTGAGGAAATGAATGAATTCCCTTTCATCTTACTGGTAATAAGTATCAGAGGTCAGTTTTAAATTTATGACTTTCTTAACTCATATTGGAATTTCTTCCTTTAAAAGGAACTGCCTTACAATCCATTCATTGCACTGCCAAAGTCACATATTATTACTTGTTGTTAGGACTGTTAAGAACCCCTAGAAAAATATTGGGCCATCTCACTTATTTTCCTTCTGAAAAGTGTTTTGGAGAGAATTGTATCTACATCTAATTCTTTGAACTCATTCAAATAAAAATTACTTTATTAAAAGTAAAGAAGTGAGAAAGAAAGACAATAGTAAATTTTCTCCCATGGTAATTAATCAAGCTAAAATTCATTCTATGCCTCCTAAAATGAAAGCATTGTTTAATACGGAGGCAGCCACTTATCTCAGGAAGTTTTCATTCTGCTAGCAGAGTTCCTTCACCTAGCATACATACATATACCTATACATGTATAATATTTTAATAATTGTTTTGCTTTGTAAACCTATAGCTTTTTTTTCACAGATTAAAAAAAGATTCTAAGAAAGGGTCCATAACCTTCCCTCCTACTTGGAAAAGGGTTTCACTATACAAAAAATAAAAGTTATAAATGTCTATGCTAAGGAGATGTAACATACTCCAAAAAGAGATTGGGATTTTTTTTCTCACATGAAGTTTGATAATGTGAGGCAAATCTATTTATATACATTATATGTAGATATATACATATATGTATTTCTCTTTTCTGAGTTTTTTCTCACTGTCAAATAAAGCATCTCTTCCAACCCAAACCAACACAAAGATTTTGATTTCTCTGAAAAAAAAATTCTAACTTCTTTGTAAAATTTAATTCCATAAATTATTTCCCAAAGGTAGAGTTAATTGCATGTTTTTCACCTATATTAATAAGTACACATATCTATGCTGACTTATAGCAAAGATTATTTGAACAAATGAAAAATGGAAATCATCTATGCATGATTTTAAAAGAAAATTATGTTTACATTTGATTATAGCAGAATATTTTGAGAATTGTCAGTAGACCAATAATGAAATGACAATGTCAACAGCTGCCTCAATAAGAACAAGATGATTTGTTCTTGTTTAGTTTCTCTGATCTGATTCCATTTAGTTTCAGTCAGAGAAATATTTACACCAGAGAATGACTAAATCTTCCCTGAAGATAATGAAGAGTATGAACTTAGGCAAAACTACTCCTTCTAATTCTCTTTTAGTTACTTTCTTCCATAAATAAAACCTCCATAGTGTTGGAAGCCTATGAAGTGATTTTCCTGGATTTTCAAGGTTCCATGAAATTATGACTTTTAATCAATAGATAAAGCTAAGGCGAGTATGTTGATAAGAACATGAAGATAAAGCTGTGGAAAATGAAGTAAAATATCTATAGATAGGTTACCCGATGAGAAATAAGTAAGTTATATGACATTAACTTCATAACTAAGTGGTCAATCTTAGAGATAGATATGATCTATTTGCACACATCACAGTGACTGCAAAATTCATCTGGAATAAATTGTGAAAGAAGAAATTGTAAAATAATGAGATATTTGTAAAATCAGGAATTGTAATTCTTAGTTTAAATTATATTCAACATAAAGTTATATGTTTCCAATTACCATGCCTAGCTACTTGAAATAAAACTAAGCATTCTATGTTCTCTTTAATCATGTTTTGGAATACAAGTTTCTACTTTTGTTAAATTAGGAACTCTATGATCACCAGACCATAGATTGTTAAATACTGATGATTTGTATTCATCTCTGTCTAAAAGCTATATATTTTATTTTAATTTGTTTTGTTAACAGTCATAATGTATAAAAAGAAAACAGTAATACATACCAGGGATATATACAGAAATACATATATTCATATACATATGCAAACAAATATATGTATACACACAAACATATAAGTGTATATATACAAATATGTGTATGTGTATATATTTGTTTTACTAAGTTGAATTATACTGCCAAACGAAGTTTTGCTTTTTTTTATTTTTAAAGGGGACACACTTACCTGGACCTTTGTATTGATTTGAGCCTTCCACATAAAAGTTTGATAATTTAATGGGCATAATTTTCCACTGATGAGTTTTGTTTTTCTAGACATTTCTCTTTCCATTCTTTGGAAGTTAATTATTTGTTTCTAAATTACTTTTCTTGTCTATAGGCAAACATGGTTTGAAAAGAAAAAATAACTAAGTAAATGAGTTTTGGATATTGGACCCAATTGGTGAATCTGCTTTCTCCTTTCACACATAAACTAAGTACAATTAGGTTAGGGAGTACAAGGGTATTTTGTTTTACTGCTGCTTTCAGAATTTGGCATGCTCGAAAGCTAAAAGACTTATGGTGCATATCTAAACGGAAAAAGAAAAGAAGCCCTCAGTTTCTATTTAAAATGGCTGACTCTAATATTAAGCACATTTGCAAAAGACAAGGCCAGTTTGAAATATGGACCACTCCTTCTCACCACTGACAATAAAGTAAACTGTCACTGTTTGAAACATTGCAATCACAGTAAATCAGTCATTGCCTTTGCTGGTTTGAAACGATTTTCTTTATCTTACTTCTGGTGTCAGAGGCAGTAATGGGAGTCATTTCTCTCATTCTGGTACCTTTACTGGTTATATCAACTCCCTTAAGACTCTGTTAGTATCTCCTCCGTCCTCTGAGCCATTGCTGTTTATCCTGCCTCTACTCCTGGCAGTCCCACAGTCAAGCAGTTTGTTCCCTGAGCTCATGATGATTGACTGAAGCAGGACTTGGAAAATCTCATACTGAGTTACCTTTTATCAGAACAGATGTGTATCTTTTCCAATAGACTGAGGCAATGCCTTTGTATGAGGTCCCTGAAATGGTGAGGGTTTGTGTCTTTCTTGAACTATGTCTTATATTTATATAAGCAGCATTGAAGGTATCTTTAAATGGTACAGAATCTACACTAGAAAGCATCCCATTATGACATAAGTGTGTCTTGCTGGGATAACAGTGAAGGTCTCAGACTTTTTCACTAGTTATTTGAGGAAGTGAGCAAAACAAGGTAATCGCCCCAGAATATAGGTACTGAAAATTATCTTTGGGGTGATTCCTCCTTGAATCATACTCATGGTGAAATCTGAAACAGTTATGCAGTCTTCCATTGACTACAAATCCTATTCTGCAGATGAACGGAGGTTTCTTTTGAAGAATAACAAATACGTTGTTAGATTTCTAATTTTCAAAGAAGGAAGAGCTGTGATTTCTCTTAGATCACAGCTATTTTCTTTTTTTGCTGCTTTCAATGCTTCATTCCTTTTTTAAAATTAAAACCACTCCTTCTGAATTCTATGGTACCTAATAAATTCTGAAATGTATGTACATTGAGGTTGTCATATTTTTTTTTCATAAATAGGAAATGGGAAGACTATCATTAATACTATCAACTTTCCTTAACTCTGGAAACTAGAATCTTTCTGTATTACTTAACTTCTAATAATTGGTGATGGTGCTAAAAATGTTAAACATTAGAAAATCCACTCAAACATAACTGTACTAATGGTTTCTGTGTAAAGTTTTCTGTGACTGCTTTTTTCGTGCCAACCGTGTTTATCATTTTCCCCTTCATTATAAATATAACAAAATGAATTATTTACAAATTCAAAGGAGGAATTGGGCCCTTTTTACTTGGTTGTTGCCCTTCCTACTTGAAGGGGACCAAAATGACATCATTATGTTTGGGTCATAGGTCAATGGCACTATGGCCAACTCACTTCATCTCCATAATATAAGCCCAAAAGATCAGATACAAATAGACCATATCAACATTTGGGATAGAGATATCTCTACATTTGTGGATCCTCTATTCCTTTTTACCTATTGTATTTCTGCTGTGTTCATAAAGTATAGCAACTTTATGATGGGGGCATATCATACTTAATGGTCTTGGATGAGGATATTCGATGTTTCCTTCCATTTCACCTCTATCAGTATGTTCATTCCTTTCCTATTACCTAGGCTCCATATGAGTTTAATATGAGAAAGATTGCCTTTACATGATACCAATATGTCCCTTTTTAAAAGATTTGATTCATAATTTTGAAATATATATTTTCCTATTGTCCTTTTCTTTCTTTCCCTCTTATATTTTTGGTATATAAATGAAATCTACTTTAAAATAATTTCTGCTATCTTGACATTCTTATGAATCACACTTTATACTAACTATTCTCTATAACTGGGTCATTTGGCAAAAAATGTAATTATGTTTCTAGGAAAGGTGTAAAAATGTCCATAATTACTTCCTATGATATACTATATTCTGATTTGATTATAACCCATTTGAGATGAAAAAGGTATAATAGATTATTTACTGATTTTTAATAAAGGGATCCAGGGTTCAAATTCTGTCTCTGATACATCAATCACCTTTATTTCTTTCTTTGGACTCTTTAAACTCATTTTTAAAGCTTCCATCATATTATCAGCACAATGTATTTGTGCTAAGGCAGGATAGTGATAAAAGTTAGGCAATGGAAATTAAGTGACTTGTACAGAGTTACACAGTTAAGAAGTATCTTAGGACAGATTTGAATGTAGAGCCTCCTGTCTCCAAATCTGGCCTTCTATCCATAGAGCCAACTTGCTTTAAGCACTTAACCTCTTTAGTGTTATATTCTCACCTTTAAAATAGAAATACTCCTATGGCTGATACTTAGTGCAGGTATTCCTGTAAGGGGTTTTGTAAATTGTAAAGTGCCTTACAAATGTCAGTGATTACTATTTGATACACTAGTATATATATATATATATATATATATATATATATATATATATATTCATATATATTATTATATATATTATATATATATTATATATATGAATGATGTGATCTGAAAGTTAAAATGTTCAGATTTAGTTTACATACAAACTACATATAAATAAAATATTCCTGAAAGGTGGCTTAATTCCTAAATATTTCACACAGTAGATTTCAGAACATTTTGCTAGGAAAGAGAGACTGTTTTTTCTTCTTAAGAGGCAAAGATTTTTACTACTGAAATAGTCATGTGTTTTTGTACATTTAACTTATGCAGATTTAAAAGTATTCAACAATATAACAAAATGATACTGGGCTTCATTATTAGGTATAAGATAGTATATTGTCTTTAGAAAATAGGAATGAGAAAAGGCTTAAGATGAAATTTAATTTAAATTTAATCTACTAGAAATATTTCTCTATTTTTTCTTAGGGAAGGTGAAGCATTTTTTTGGTCAGAAAATTAACATTGGAATCTTTTTTATTATTTCCCTTTCCTTCAACCATCAATTGTGAAATTTTGTTGATTCAGTCTTTAAAACACCCCTATTCTCATCACACACACTTTTTCTATCCTAGTTTGAGACTAATCTCTATACATATACACATTTACATTGAATATGTGCTTACATTTTTATTAAAGAGTTACTTTTTGTTAATGAACTTTAGTAAAACCAAAAATAATACTACTTTATATATTAGAACCAAAAAAGGAGGATTTTAGACTTCCAGGTAACATGTTCAAGTTAATGCAAAACTACCTTCACCATCTCTAATTCTTCAAATAAGGATTTATGCAAAAAATAAATCAATTCTGAGAAACTTAATGAAGTAATAAGCTATTTAACTACCATCTGAGAAGTATAATATTTAACACCTAAAGACCTCAACGCACCTTCCCTTACTCCATATCATGGCCAGCAAGGATGAATGAGCATTTGCACAAACTTGCAACATAAATCATTACCCCTTATTATACAGATAATTAGTTGCCCAAAACAAGAATTTAACACCTACTGAATTCTTCTTTACAAAAAAGGGGAAACATTCACACATCATGGCAATAATATTAAGAATGAGAGAACAAATATTTTTTAAGAAATAGCTACCTACACTGTTATTATGGGGAAGATGATTGGTTTCATCCCATGAGTTAATATTATTCCCAAAAGGGGAGGACATTGTCTCCTAATTTTACAGAGATTTGAGCTTTTATCCCATCTATATTTTACAGGCAAGTTAAGGGAAAAGCAAAACTTCCTCTTCCTAGTCTATAGTCTTACAAATAAATAAAATGGAGCAATGAGAAAATACATGCTTTTTATAGAAATAGCCACCTGAACTTTCTACGATCAAGTAGAGACACAGAAATTCTTTGTAACATGGAAAGCTAATCCCTCAACTTCTAAATTCCTATCATCTATGACAAAATAATTCAGAACTTTGGAAGAAGGGGTATAAGGTTGGCACAGTTCTCCATAAACCATTTGACTCTATATGGGAACTATATTCTTTTGAAAGATTAAAAAAACAAACAGGACTCTTCTATTCTAGATTCTCTTTCAAAGAGGCTTCCAAAATAGTCCTAGAAATTAAAGTACATACATATTGTAAAAACTGTTGAATTCCTGAATTTCTTCTTCTTAAGTCTCCCATATCCATAGTAGAATTATCCAGTGGAATTCTGGAAATTCAAAACTATGTCAATATTACTGTTTAGCAAGAGGAAGCCAAGCAATCACAAATACCATGTTTACTTATTAAAATACTACCCCCCCCATTTTTGGGCCAGCATTAAATTACATCAACTCAATGACAAAGACTTATTTCCCTATTTATACTTTAGGTAACAACATGGAAATATTAACAAACCAAACTACAATTTAAGAGAATTATTGTGGTTTCAAAGATTTCAGAGGTAATTAATTCTCTAAGGAAACTAATGAGACCTGTTTTCCTCTAATCATATTAGTTTTCTGACTGTTTTAGGAAGGCACTCTGAAAACTGAAAAACTTTAATAATAAGGTCTGTTAATAATAATTATGATTCTATAAGTATAGTAGCATTTTTGATAATCATGTTTTCAATTTAATGTTGAATAACAGTAATTGGTATAGAACCAAATCTACACTTATTTGTGAATGAAAAATTTATGATTTTTAAATTCCATATTCTTTGTTGCTTAAAAACTATCTGAAATAGATGGGTATTATGTGTACACTCCAGCTCATTCACATTTATCCCATTAAGCTATAAAAATACTTAATCAGCTAGCTTTGATGACTTGACCTTGATGGCCACTTTAGGGAACCATTTCATTGTGTATATTTATACATTCATGCAGCAGGTTTTTCTGAAAAAAATAATAATAGAAATTATAACTAACAAATACTGCTTTGAGTTTTGAAAAATACTTTACATATATTTACATATATTTCACTTCATCTACATCCCAAACTTTTGAGAAAGGAATCAATATTAAACTCAGTTATCAGGAACTTTTTTTTCTACCACTTAGATACACATAATAAAGTTAGGAATGTTGAAAATGTAAATAGAGGTAAATTGTCTTATTTCAATTTGCTCAATGTTCATTGTTTCAAAGCTTTACATCACCTTTGGCTTCTATCTTCCTGTAGGAATTATTACAACTGTGAAGTGGATGTTTAAGGAGATCTTGAGGTAACAGGATGCGCCCTCCTTAGTCACATTTCAAAATAAGACCATGGAAAACCATTAATTAAAATGTAATACTTTTTTGCTAGAGAGAAAGGAAGAGAAATGTGGAACATTGCCTCAAGTCATTGAGGTAAGCCAAACTGCCCCCCCAGATTTACATAGAAATGTGGGGGCAATGCCTCAAGTAACTGATCTAAGACAAATGCCCAAAGATTTACAGAAAAATCCCTTATTTATAGAAAAATTCTGATAGAATCAAGGTACCTTGAATGAACTATGATGTTTTTACATGATTTGGAGATGGGTTTTAATCCAAAAATAAAGGATATGAATATTACACAAAATGAGGGCAAGTTCAGGTCTGGATTTCCTGGAAGAAGCTGATATATTATAATGGATATAAGAGAATCATTAAATACATGGGGTTTGACCACTAGGAAGAAGCCTCTGATACAATGGGAGAAACTTCTAAGACAAAAGGGTACTTAAGATTTGATCATTGTGTACTTCACAGTCTAAGACAAGGTCAGTCTGGGATCTTTCTAAGACAAGTTCCCAGACAACTCCAAAGATTCAACTCAAAATGCTTACAAGCTGTAAGACCTTTGCCCAGCAAGGAGAAGTAAGGGGTTGGGTTGGTCCTGTAGGGAGGAAGATGGGGTAATAACTTGAGGATAAAAAACTAATTTTTCACTCAAAACACATGGGAGCAAGAGATTTTTAAGATGACTAGTGAACTGAGTTAATTTCCTAAGACTTATAGTTCAATAAAAAATGACTAATCAGAAATATGTGCTGGTTCTGAGCATAGAGGAGCTAGTGTCAACTTTCTTGAAAATGCTTGAAAATACTTCAAGTTTACATTGATATAACACAAACATAAGCAGTCCTTTTCATGTGCCAAACAAAGAATTATTTATGGCTTAAAGTATAATTCTTTACAAATGAATCCCACAGAATCATTGCAATACAGTAACTTTCAATCCAAAAGCCAAATATCATGCTGTATCACACTGGCCAAATAACTTGACCCTGTTTGCCTTAATTTACTCATCTGTAAAATGAGCTAAGTAGGAAACCAAAAACCATTCTTCATCAAAAAACCTCAAAAGGGGTTGTGAAAAGTTTAGAAATGATTGAAAAATGACAACGACAACAAATAGCAAGGCACTATAAATTCAACTTCTTCACAAACACTATTATATAAACTCCTGTGGATCTAATTACAAATGACCTAGCATCAGTTTATGGGTCTTCATAGATTATAATCTTAGATACCTTAGTCTTACAGGAATCTACTAACAGATAAGAGGAGATACAGACAGGCCAGAAAGATAGGCTTGACAAGAGAAAGCGAGGGAGGCAGAGATTAAGTAACTATATTAATACATTTAGAAATATGTGTATATGTGTGGAAGTATATATATGTATATATATATATATATTTTTTAATCTTGAAAAACCAAGAACCATCCAAGTAGTTAGATGGAATAAATCTTTAATCAGGACAAGAGAGACAATGTTCTTTTGGCCAACACACAGAGTCATACACAATATACCATATCGAAACAAGCTATGGAGTCCAGTAAGATTGCCTCCAGGAAAATGCACCTGGAAAAGGAGATTTTTTTCCAATGAACTAAAGAACTTGGGATCTTATATCCCCCTTTTGAGAATAAAAAGAGGAAGAACAATTGATTGGCTTATATGGAGACAAGAGAAGGAGGAATCCAACCAGGAGGTGGACTACTTGGGAGAGGCCTAGATACAATGGGAGAAACTTCTAACACAGAATGATATTTAAAATTTGATTATATCAACTAAATATATCTAGGCTGAGATCATTGAGTACTTTAAGGTTTATTGTTCAGTCCAAGACAAGTGTGGGAGTTCCCTGAAGGCAAGTTTTCAAGGGATAAAGGTAAATTTTAGGGTTCCATAAATCAAGGTTATGTGTGTGTGTGTGTGTGTGTGTGTGTGAGTGTATGTATGTGTGTATATATAAATTTATATAGGTTTAGGTGTATACCTACATATATTTGTTTGGATGTGCACATAATTCCAAACTATGATGATGTGGAATAGTTTTCTGATTTTGTTCTGTTCCTTTTAATTCAGATAATCGATTATTGATTCCTATTATACAATATAAATATATAAAAGTCTTTTCTTTATGAACATTGTGGAACTGATAACATATACTGTTTCTGTATTGTCTCTATTAGATATTCTGCCTATTCTTCCTATTAATTTATTAGAATTTTCTTGTTCTCATAAGAATTTTCCCACACCAAAGGCTCTTAATAGGAGGTGAACTTTGTAGTAAAAAGGATATTATACAATCTTTGTGCTGCATCAGATGAATACAAACTATAGACCAAGGAAATCAGGAATAAACAAATAGTCATTAAGTTCTATAGGCAGATTGATATTGAGAAATTCTAATATCCTGCAACAACTGTTAATTTGGTTCTTTGGTAATTAATTTTAACTCCTTCAAGATTGTAAAGATAATCAGAATCATGAAGAAAGTCTGAGACCTCTTTAGTTAGAAAGGGGGGGACTCTGAAGACAAAAAAAGGACATAGTAGACAATATATCACATATATTAACTGAGATATATCATTGTGCAGTGACAGCATAAACTGCAAAAACTGCAGATGCAACAATACTACTTAAGGTCATAGAATAGTTTATAAGGCTACCAATCCAAAGGTAAGGGGAAAAGTGATTAAGCATTTATTAAGCATCCACTATTTGTCAGGCACTATGCTAAGTGCTTTAAAAATATCTCATTTGACAAAAGTTACTTCTTTTATAGATGGCTGATTATCAAAAACCCTGTCTCCCATTTTGCCTACATGCCTACAGATTCTAAAGGACTCTTATTGTTAACTTGATAAAGGGCGAGCTGAAGCTATAACTCTTGACAAGTTGTTCTATAAAACCCTTAGGCACCCCTGAATCACACTAGTTAGGATCAGTATGTTGGTATTAGACTGAAGAATACATCTTCAAGTACTCAATGATCTCAACCTACATAGAAGTAGATATAATCTAATCTTCATTACCCCTTTGTCATGGAAGTTTCTCCCATTATGTCTAGACCTCTTCTAGGTCCTTCCTTTGTCTTCATAAGGCAATCAGTTGTCCTTCTTTTAACTTTATCACCCTGTGTATATAAGACTCTATGTTCTTCAGGTTCTTGGAAATTATCATGATGGAGAATTCCCATGATGGACATTCCCATTCGTGGTGTGTATTCCCAGAAACAGTGTTCTCTAAGTTCCAGAACTTGGCTCTGTGTGGTGTGTGTATGTGTATGACTCTGTGTGGTGGCAATCAGTCTCCCTTGCCTTGATTAAAATTTTGTTATTTGTATTTTCTCTAGTGGTTCTGTGTTTTTCAAGATTGATACTGATACACATCAGTGAAGAAAATAATTCTTTAGCAGCAATGAACCCACTAGAAACACTGGGAATTATTATACATCATTTAACAATTCACACCACTAGTTAGGCAGTCATTCTCCAATTGAAGGACATCCCATTAGTTTATATTGCTTTACCACCACCATATGAGTTGCTATGAATATTTTTGCACAAATGGGCTTTCCCCTATCTTTGATCTCTTTGGGATAAAAACCATCTAGTATATTGATGCATCAAAAGGTATGTGAAATTTTGTGATCCTTTGGGAATGGTATCAAATTGGTCAATTGGGGGTGAGGGCAAGATGATAGCTTAGTAGCAGTGAAAGCTGAAACCACTCTGCCAATCCATCTAAACTAATATTTAAAAAGGACATAAAAAAGCAAGAGTTAAAAATCAACAGCAAGACAGAATGAGAAGACTCTCCCACTGAACACAACTTGAAAGAGAATAAGAGAGAGTAGATTTTCATGGGATAAGGGGGAACTGGAAATAAAATGACAAACAGAAGAAAGCTGGCTGACCTACACCCCTACCTATTATACCAGTTTCCTAGCATGGGTATAGGTCAAATTCAATATCCCAGAAAACTGTCCATGTCATGAACAACATAACACCCCAGACCTCAGATGTACCCCTTGAAGTCCCAGGTGGTGACACCATCCCACAGTGAGAACTGGAAGTCCAGAGAGCCTGGCTCTTTCAAACCTTCACTGTGTTGAAGCCTTTAGCACATGGGCAAAATAGTCTTATGTACTGAGACCTGCATGCACCTAGCAGAGGAGATAGAATCAACAAATTTTAAAACTCCCAAACTACAGTGGGGAAAAGATTGGGGAAATGAGCAAACAGCAAAAGAAATACCTAAACCAAGAAAATTTCCATGGAGATGGAGCAAAGGACAGAATCAACAGGGTATGGTGAGATCCAAGAAACCACATGAAAATTTTCAAAGAAAAATGTGAATTGGTCTCAGGCATTGGAAGAAATAAAAAAGGAATTAAAAAATCAAGTTAGAGAGGTCAAAGAAAAATGGGAGAAAGCAATTAAAGTAATGTAAAAAGAAGATAAAAGCCTACAAAGCAAAATTTGTCAAATGAAAAAAGAGGCACAAAAAACAATGAAGAAAAGAATTTGAAAAATAAAATTGACATACTAGACAAAGAGGCAAAAAAAATTCCAATTAAAAAAAGATTTCTATTAAGGTCATGAAAGAAATTTAGTCTTTAAAATTTAGAATTTGGCAAATAGAACTTAATGACTTTATTAGTCATTGAGCAACAATAAAACAAAATCAAAAGAATGAAAAAATAGAAGACAATATGAAATATCTCATTCAAAAAACAACTGACTTGGAAAATATACCCAGGAAAGACAATTTAAGAATTATTGTACTATCTAAAAGCTATGATGAAAAAAATTCTAGACATGTTACAAGAAATTATCAAAGGAAACTACTTGATATTCTTGAACAAGAGAGTAAAGTAGAATTTGAAATAATCCCCAGAACAACTTCTGCAATAAATCCCCAAATGACAAGTCCCAGAAATGTTATAGATGTGTAATGTGAATCTGTTACCCTAAAAGCTACAATCCCTAGCAAAACTACTATCCCCAGCAAAATTACAATTCCCAAAACTCTACTCTCTTCCTATCATTATGTGCTAACATAGACAGGAGATAAATTGGTGGAGTTCCTTCTCTTGGCTCTCTTTTTGCTTCCTGTGGCAGCTTTGGTGGAGCAGGCTTTTTTGAGCAGGTAGAAAACTTAGTCATATGGTTCTATTCTGTCACATAATAAATTCATAAAAATAATACTTGAAGTATTGGATATTAATTTAATTCTCATACAGCCAAATTGAAGAGCTCCCACGTCAAGGAGAATATCCTGCAAACACCTAGGAAGAAATAAATCACATATCATAGAACTCTAGTCAGGATTACACAGTATCTGGCTGCTTCCACTAGAAGGTTTAGAATATGATATTCCAGAAGTCAAGGGAACTGGGTTTACAGTCAATAATTTCCTACCCATTAAAATGAACTATATTATTTTAGGGGAAAACGTGGTCATTTAAAACAATAGATTTACAAACATGCCTGAAGAAACTACCAGACTTAAATAGATAATTTGATGTCCAAATACAAAATTGAAGGAAGAATTAAAAGGTAAATAATAAAGAGGAAAAAATAATGACTTAATATAGCCAAATTGTATATAGCCCTATATGGAAAGATGATATATGTAACTCTTAAAATTGTTATCATCATGGGCAGCTGGGTAGCTCAGTGTATTGAGAGCCAAGCCTAGAGATGGGAGGTCCTAAGTTCAAATCTGGTCTCAGACACACCCCAGCTGTGTGACCATGGGCAAGTCACTTAACCCCTATTGCCTAACCCTTACCACTCTTCTGCCTTACAACCAATACACAGTACTGATTCCAAGATGGAAGGTAAGGGTTTTTAAAAAATTGTTATCGTCATTGTAGTTAGAAGAAATATACATAGACAGAAAGTGTGGTAGTAAGCTATTGAGAACGATTCATAAAATAATATATAGGGATGAAAAATAGGATTACACTAAGAGAAATAGAAAGAGAGAAGTAAAATGGGGCAAATGATATAAAGAGACACAGTGGGGATAGAACAAATAAATTATTACTTATATTTTATGAGGGAAGGATAAGATTGATGAAAGTTAGTACTTAAACTTTATTCTAATTGGAACTGGCTCAGAAAAGGAATAACAACCAGAATCATTGGGTATAGAATTCTATTTAACCCTATAAAGGAGAAGAGGACCAAGAAAGAGGGTGGTGGCAAAAAAGAGTAATGTAACCAGGGGGTAAGAGTGAATGGAAGGAGTGAATAAAAGCAAAATACTAGTGTTGAGGGAAAAAGTGAAGGTAGAAAGGCCAAAATTAAAAGGGGAAATCAAGATAGAGGGGAATACACAGATGATAATCATAGGCATGTATGTAAATGGGATCAACTCACCCATAAAACAGAAACAGATAGCAGAGTGGACTAAAAATCAGAATCCTACCATATATTGTTTATAAGAAACACATTTGAAGTAGACACTGTGAGATTTAAAATAGTGAAGCCCATAAACTGTAGTGAGTTAAAATGGTGGAAGATATAAATTGTGATAGATATAAGAGAGGGTAAGTAAATTTGACCACAGAAAATATGTTTCACTACAGTGTCTTGGTTTTAAATCAAATATAAGGTGGTCACCAGGGAAATATTCCCAATTATTCAAATACCCAAGTCAACTGGGTTTTATAGAGATTTTAATTAATACAAATGTGGAATTAAAGAAAAGAGAGAGAGAAGAAGGAAATAAGTATGAAGGGCCTTAAGCCAACATGGCCTAGACCTGAGTCTTAAGAGAGAGATATCAGTCAGTTAGTCTTTTATCACTAACCACAAGGTCTGTCTAAACAAGGATTCTAGTGACACCAGGCCAGCATCATCTCAGCTGCTTTCACCAGAGAGTCTTCCAGCCAGAGACTGTTCCAAAGGGCCTTTCTTCAGAGCCTCCAGAGGGACAGAGTCCCCTTAGAGGAGCTCCAGTGAGACCTCCTTAGAGGTTGTCCTCCAAGAGCTTCCCCTCTCCAGAGCCTCTCTCAAGAGATTCTTCCCAAGCGATCCTCATCAGAGATCCTCCAAAAGGATTTCTCCCAAAGGATATCTCCTCAAGAGATTCTGCTTTTTCTTATATAGGGGTTTTTCTCCCATGTCACCTCCCCTAAGTCCCTACATCTACCAATCACTGTAGATGCTTTCCAAAGGACAACTGCCCATCTAAATTCCTGCTAAGTCGACCAATCTCCTCAGTAAGTCTGAATCAGAAAAAATGCTGCTGTGTTGACCAATCGCCTCAGTAAGTCTGAATGAGAGAAAACACAGTTGAGTCAACTAATCTCATCAAGAGAAAACTTGCCCAACCCTTTTAGATACCTAGCATCCCATTGTATCAATTCTAAAAACAGGCCTGGCTCAAAGAACTACTTGCTTTATTATAAGCATGGGTCCAAGTACTTTCATTGTTTAGCGAGGAGTTTTCTCTCCTAAAGCAGTCTTAAGTACTGTTGGTGTAGAGGTCCTCCCATTTCTGATCCTGGCAAGTTCTCACATCAAAACGGGGAATGTTTCTCAGTAGGGAATTTGTTCCATTTAAGAATTCCCGATGGGGAAATTTTTAACATTCAGAAGTCTGAGAGATTTCAAGATTTACAACACACAAAGAGTAAAGTTAGAGGCTAAAACATAATTCAATGGGCTACAACTAAGGCCAAAAAAAAATAGCAAGAGTAGCAATTATGAACTCAGTTAAAATTAAAGAAGCAATAGATCCATTTAAAAGAGAAAAGGACTTAATTAAATCTTAATCAAAGGTATTATAGATAATGAAGAAATATCAGTATTCAACATAAATGCACCAAATGGTACAGTATCCAGATTTTTAATAGAGAAATTAAAGGAGCTTAAGTAGGAAATAGACAATAAGACTATATTAATGGGGGACCTTTCCCATACCCTGTCAGAATGAGAAACAAAAATAATAAAGACAGGAAGAAAAAGTAAGTTTAGAAAAGTTAGATTTAATAGATATCTAGAAAAATTTAATAGATATTAAAAGAAATATACCTATTCAGCAGCACATGGCACATATATAAAAATTGGCCATGTAACAGGGCATAAAATCTTCAAAACCAAATGCAAAAAAGAGAAATAACAAAATAAACTTTCCAGATTACAATGCAAGAAAATTGTAATCAATAAGGTATCATGGAAAGGCAAGTTTAAAAAAATAAGTGGATCTTAAATCATATGATTCTTTATAATTGGTGGGTCAAAGAACAAATCAAAAAAAAATCATTGATTTCATTGAAGAGAATGAAATGAAGAAAACATGTCAAAATTTATGAGACACAGCTGAATCAATACTCAAGGAAAAATTTTTATCCCTGAGTACTTATGTCAATAGAATAGAGAAAAATCAGATCAATAAATGGGATATGCATGCAGCTAAAAAAAAAACAACTAAAAAAAGATAAATAAATGAAAAACTCCCAAATGAAGATTGAATTGGAAATCCTAAATAGCAAAGGCAAAATTAATAAAATTTAAATCAATAGACCTATTGAACTAATAAATAAGTCTAGGAATTGGTTTGATAAAAAAAAACAAACTAACCAAATAGGTAGAGAGTTGGTAAATTTGATTAAAATAAGAAAGAAGAGACTCATTTCCCAATATCAAAAAGGAAAAGGGTGATTTCACCTCTAATAAAGAGGAAATTAAAGCAACCATAAAGAGCTATTTCTCCAACTACATGACAATAAATCTGACAATAGAGGAAAAATGGATGAATATTTAGAAAAACACAAATAGCCTAGATTAACAAAAGAGGAAATAGAATATTTAAATAATCCCATTTCAGTAGAAGAATTTAAACAAGCCATTAATATTTCCCAAGAAAAAATCCCAAGGACCAGATGGATTCACAAATGAATTTGATCACACATTTAAAAATCAATCAGTCCCAATACTACCCAAAATATTTCACAAAATAATCAAAGGATTTTTACCAAATTCTTATGACACAAATAATGTGCTGATACCAAAGTCAGAAAGACAAATAACAGAAAAAGAAAATCACAGACCAATTACCTTAATGAACATTAATGCAAAAATCTTAAATTGAACACTAGCAAAGAGATTACAATAGCACTATATCATAAGGATCATTCATCATGACCAGGCAGAATTTATACCAGGAATTCAAGGCTGGTTTAATATTAGGAAATCCATCAGCTTCATTGACCATATCAACAATCAAACTAACAGAATCACATGGCTATATCAATAAAGGCATTAAAAGGCCTTGACAAAATTCAACACCCATTCCTACTGAAAACACTACCGAGAATAGGAATAAAAGCATATTTCCTTAAAATAATTACTGGTATTTATTTAAAACCATCAGCATGTATCAGCTGCAATGAAAATAAGTTGGAAGCTTTCCCAATAAGTTAAGAACTTAAGAAAGGATGCCCATCATCACCATTATTATTTAAAAATAGCCTTAGCAATTAGAGAAAAAAAAGAAAGTGAAGAAATTAAAGTACACAATAAGGAAATCAAACTATCACTCTTTGAAGATAATATGATGGAACACTTAGAGAATCCTCAAAAATTAACTAAAAAAAACTAGTTGAAATAATTATTGTCAACCAAAGATGTAGGATATAAAATTATCCTACATAAATTTTAAGCATTTCTATATATTTCCAACAAACTAAGCAGTAAGATTTAGAGAAACACCATTTAAAATCACTATAGATAATATAAAACATTTAGCATTCTGTCTGCCAAGACATATACAGGAATTATATGAACACAACTATAAAGCACTTTTCACACTATTAAAACTATTAAATCTAAACATTTGAAAAAATATTAATTGCTCAGGAGTAGGCCAAGCAAATATAATAAAAAAATGAAAATCCTACCAAAATTAATTTACTTATTAAATGCTATACCTAACAAATTACCAAGAAGCTATTTTATAGAACTAGAAAAAGTAACAACAGAATTCATGTGGAAGAACAAAAGGTCAAGAATATGGAGGGAACCAATGAAAAAAGAAATGTGAAGTATAATAAATACCCAGAAGTACATGATCTTAAACTGTTCCATAAAGCATTAATCATCAAAACATGTTGTTAGTAGCTAAGAAATAGAAGGGTGGATCTGTGTAATGGATTAGTGTAAATGACATCAGTAATCTATTGTTTGACAAACCAAAGATTCTAGCTTTGGGGATATAAACTCAATATTTCACAAAAACTGCCTGGATAATTGGAAAAAAGGTGTGGAAAATGTGGTTTAGATCAAATAGCTCACACCCTATACTCATGTTGGTGAGCTTTGTAAAGATAATTTTAGCATTGTGACTTAAAATCTAAATTTAATTGGTAGCCAGGGAAAATCCCAAATAATAAAATACCCAAGTCAGCTGGAAATTTATGGTGACTTAATTGATAAAGTGGAAAGAAACTAAGAAGAAGGGAGAAGGAAAGGGTGAAGGATTTCTCCCACCTGGCTTGTTTCGGGTGGGAAGATTAGGGGATCTAGAAAGTAAGGTTTAGGAGAGTGAAGGAGGAAGGAATCAACCTGAATTCCAAAAGGGCTCAGCCAAGATGCCTGAGCCTGACTCAGCTCAAGGGCAAACTCACCACCAAACCCAGACAAATAGCTGCCACCACACCAAGATGTTGGAACACTTAGCTGGTAAGCCTCTCTGGGGAAAGAGAGAGAGAGAGAGGAAGTGACGTACCTTATATAGATACTTTTATGCCACTTTCCTTTGTCTTATCTGTACCAATGATAACTTAGCTTGCGTTAGGATAGCCCAAGGGGCTGTCCACTGTTTCTGATTTGTTATTTGCTAGCACATGCCCGTGTAATGTGGGTATGCACATTCCTGGGTGCTAGACCAAGCAAGATGGAGAGAATCCAAAAATTACAACTTACAGCATGTGTGCCATAAGAGGCTGCTTCCCTTCCCCCATCCACCACACATGAGGCCATTTTTTTATATCACCTGTTCCTCTGCCCAGCAACCCAATGGGGTGCTTCCTCTCTTCCATGTCTAGGTAAAGGGAGTAATTCACATTGTAACATTTAAAAGAGTGTTTGCTATAAACTGTTACAGATAAAAGAGTGGTTGGCCTAAATTGTGACCGCGGAAATATGGTTTCAAAATATTGCTTTGAGTTAAATCAAATATAAAGTGATCACCAGGGGAAAATTCCCAAATATGAAATATACCCAAGTCAGCTGGGTTTTTATAGAGATTTTAATTAATACAAATAAGGAATTAATGAAAGAGAGAGAGTAAGAGGAAACAAATGAGAAAAAGTCTAGGCCAGCCCAGGCCAGCCTAGGCCAGCCTAGGCCCAAGCCCTAAGAGAGAGATCAGTCAGTCTTTAATTCATTCACAACAAGATTTGTCCCAAGCAAGATTCTAGTGTTCAGAGAGACCCACCAGTTCAGCTCCTGAGCTCCATTTCAGCTTCCAAGGATGAATCCCTCTTTGGCAAGCTGCCCTCCTCACAGAGAGGTCCCAGAGAGATCCACTTGCTCTCAGCTTCTGACCTCCTATTAAAGAGAATTTTCTCCTATGTCATCTTTCCTAAGTTCTCACATCTACCAATCACAGTACATGTTTTCCAAAGGACCATTCTTAATTCACACCTGAATAGACTAAACTTTTGAGTGATTCACACCTGGGTAAACTAAAACCTCATACCTCTTTTGTTAAGACTTGTCCCTTACAAGTTTGCAAGTTGCCTGACCTTCATAGGTACTTAGCAGCTTCCTAAAAATAGACTTAGCTTAAGGCTTTTGCATCACTATAAATATGAGTTAAGTACTTTTTCATTGTTCAGTAAAGAGTTTACAACTTTATCTTCCCCTAAAGAATGCTTAAGTATGAGTGGAGTAGAGTTCTCACAATCCTGACCAAGTCCCTTCATTGTTTAAAATGGGGAATGGTCTTAACCAAGTGTTCTGAAGTATGGTCTGAGAATTTTTTAAAGATTCTCAACATGCAGATTAAGTGTTGCAGTTTGGGCACTTGGTCTCTAAAATGTTCTCCATCTCCATCACCTTCCTATTCCAATATAATGTCAAAATGGGTATATGATTTAAACCTAAATGTTGATATTATGAGTAAGATGGGGGAATATAGAATAGTTTACCTGTCAGATCTAGGAAGAAGGGAAGAATTTATGACCAAATAAAAGATAGAGAATATGACAAGATGTAAAATCAATAATTTGATTGTATTAAATTTAAAAGGTTTTGTTCAAAAAAAACCAATAGAACCAAAATTGTAACTAGGAAACTATTATAGTTTCTAGTATAGTAATACTATAGTAAATAGTAACTAGGAAAATATTATAAATATATAATTTATCAAATATATTAAAAACTAAGTCAAATTTATGAGAGTCCAACTCATTCTGCAGTGGATAAATGGACAAATGATATAAATAGGCAGTTTTCAGTTGAAAAAAATCAAAGCTATCAATAATAATATATAATAATGTTGGGGACTTCTGGGTAAACATGGCTGCTATTTAGATGCGAATCGCTTCTGCTCCCCGGCACCGAACAAAATAGACTACCTCAAAAGAGCATAAAAAACACCTTTGGAATAACAGAGGGACTCTCCAGTACCTCACAGAAATGAAGGTACACAGGGTTTGAACATTTCCACACTATAAGAAGAAGGAAAAGCTTTCACAAAAACGTGAACTGAGCCGCCCTTCCCCACCCACCTCCCCCACCAAACCAGAGTAAGGTATCAGAGTGCTCACTGGGAGAGCGAGTGAGTGAGGAACATCTCTGTCTGGGGGGTGGGGGGGCACACCAGGGTCCTTGGGACCTAAAGACTGCTAGGAAATGACCTCTCAGAGTGTTGTCACGGGAGAATCCTGAGCTGAGCAAGGGGGCGGCCATGCTGAACACAGGGGAGGCCCCAATGAGCAAAAGGGCTTCTGCACTGAACACAGGGGAGGTTGCGCGGAACACAGGAGAGGCCACTCTGAGCACAGGGGCAACCCTGCTGAACACAGGAGAGGCTGCATTGAGCAAAGGGGAGGCTGCGCTGAACACAGGGGCGGTTGGGCTGAGCACAGGGACCTGAGCCCTAAGAAACCTCGGAGGCTGGGAAGGACTAGTCTGAGGCAACCTAATTTCACAGAATACCCAAACATATCACCCAGACCCCAGACCAAAAAGGAAAGGGGAATAAAACAACCAAAGGAATGGCTCAAACGGCCCAAAATCAAGCCTCCAAGAAGAAAGGGGGGGGGGGGGGCTGACTATTGAAAACTTTTATTGTGGGAGTACCCAAGGAAAAGAAGAGAAAGAGGATGAAATCCAAACAAAATCAAAACATGCCTCCCAAAATGGAAATTATCCACAAACTCTGGAAGAACACAAATTGGAGCTTATCCAAAAGATGGAAACCTTCTGGAAAGAAAAATGGGAGAAAGAGATCAGCAGTCTGACAGACAAGAATTCACAATTGGAGAAAGAGCTGGAAGCATCTAATAGAAGTACAGACAAAGCTGAAAAGCAAAACCAGTCCCTAATGACCAGAATTAAGCAACTGGAAGACAGTGAGCTTGCAAAACAGCAAGAATCAATAAAGCAAAGCAAAAAATTATTGAAAAAATTTGAAAAAAATTTGAAAATGAGGGGATACCCTTCAATTGGGGAATGGCTGAACAAATTGTGGTATATGTTGGTGATGGAATACTATTGCGCTAAAAGGAATAATAAAGTGGAGGAATTCCATGGAGACTGGAACAACCTCCAGGAAATGATGCAGAGCAAAAGGAGCAGAACCAGGAAATCATTATACATAGAGACTGATACACTGTGGTACAATCGACTTCTCCATTATCTTCAATGCAATGTCCCTGAACAATCTGCAGGGATATAAAAAACACTATCCACAAGCAGAGGAAAAACTGTGGGAGTAAAAACACCAAGGAAAAGCAACTGCTTGACTACAGGGGTGGAGGGGATATGACTGAGGTGAGACTCTAAATGAATACTCTAATGCAAATCCCAACAACACAGAAATGGTTTCGATTCAAGAACACGTGATACCCAGTGGAATCATGCGTCGGCTATGGGAGAGGTGGTGGTGGGGAGGAAAAGAAAATGATCTTTGTTTCCAATGAATAATGTTTGGAAATGACCAAATAAAATAATGTTTAAAATAAAATAATATTAAGAATTCCTCTTAATTAGAGAAATGCAAATTAAAACAACACTGAAGTATCACATCACAGTTATTATAGTGGCCAATATAAAGGAAAGGAAAGTGACAAATGTTGGAGGGGATATGGCAAAATTGGAAAACTAAGGCTTTGCTGGTTTAGTTGTAAACTGATCCAAACATTCTGGAAGGTAATTTGAAATTACGTCCAATCAGGGATAGAGGGATGCATTTTTTTTGTTCCAGTAATACCAGTACTAGGTCTGTATTCCAAAGATATGAAAAAGAATGGGAAAGGACATATTTATACAAAAATATTCATTTATGGCTGCTCTTTTTGTGATGTCAAAGAATTGGAAACCATAGGGATGTTGGTCAATTGTTGAATGACTGAATAAATTGTGGTATTTGATGATGATGGAATACTGTTGTGCTTTGTGGAATGATGAATAGTATAATTTCAAAAAAGCTGGGAAGACCTACATGAACTGATGCAGAGTGAAATATGCAGAACCAGAAGAATATTATACTCAGTAACTGAAATATTGTAGAACAATTAAATGTGAGATACTTTGCCACTAAAAGCAATACAATGATCCAGGACAATTCTGAAGGACTTGTCAGAAAGATTGATACCTTTAGAGAAAGATCTCATGGAATAGAAATGCAGATGAAAACATTATTTATCACTTGTTTCTTTGGTATATGTTTTGGGATTTTGGTTTTATGGCATCATTCACATGTAGGAATGAATAATATAGAGATAAAAAATAAGCTGAACAAAATTTATCAGTTGCTCAGAAAACTGGTTATATCAGGTTATAATTCTACTACCAGTGTATTTGTAACCCATTTTTTCCATATGCCCTACAAAATTTGTTAGTTTTTTTTTTCTTTTTTCACATTAGCCATTCTGATAGGTATGAGGGGGTACTTCAAAATTATTTTAATTTGTATTTCTCTATTAAATAATGAGATTTTGAGATTTTTTTTCACATGACATATAAGATAGTTTTAATCTGAGAATTGTTCATTTATATATATTGAGACAATTGGGGACTTTTTGTATTCTTTTAAATTGGATTCAGTTATTTATGTATATGTGAAATGAGGTCTCTACCTGCCTGCCAGTCTCTCTGTCTGCCTGTATCTCTCACTGTATGTATATACACATATATATCTTTCATTAATCAAATGCACCTGTACAAGGCCTGGCATTTATTGGAATTAATCAAATCTTTATGCTTAAATAAATGGATGACTACTTTCCCACACTCAAGGAGAAAAATCCATAAGAGAAACATGTAAAAAAGTTGACAATTTCTCTCACCAGCACTGTCTTGCCCTAGAAGACTCATTGGTGGATAAAATAATAAGCAATCCAAGCTAGATTTCTAATAGTTCTTTACTTCTATCCTGGCATTTTATTACATAGATGCTCTTGATAATGTTCCCTGTGGCACTCAATTTTTAAGCAAATATCCATTCTGTTGTCCATAAATAGCTGGATTCTGTTTCCTGACTACTGATCATAGCTCAAAATGATATGCTATTCATTTTATGCACTTTCAAAAAATATTTTAATGATGAGACTACATACAACCTCATGAAAAGTCAAAAAGAAAAAAAATTCCTAGAATGTTTTGCAAGCTAATATTTTTAGGATACACATTGTGTCATTTTGTATTTCATTATTCACAAACTAATTTTGCTTATGATATGATATATCAAAAGCTTAAATGGAGGCAGGTTTCTGCATAAACTGTTCATTAGTTACTGAAGAGACTGTTAGTTGTAATAGCTATCTCTACTATTTGATTTCATTTTAAAAATTAATGTTTTACATTTTATCCCACCTTATCTGGCATTTTATCTGTTAACCAAGTACATGATCATATATTTCATTGAGAAAGTTCTCTAGTTTTCAAATTTAAAAGTTAAAAATACTAATCAACTTTCATAATAAAATGACTATTGGTTAAATAAAATTTGAGGGAAATAATTCATGAGGAAAATGTGAGAAATATTCCATAATATTCCCCTTAAATACTTCTAGATAAAAAGTAAAATATTTTAAATTTATTTTGAAATAGTAAAACTGATTATCGAGGAAATAGATGAGAATCTTAATCCCTAATATAAAGGTATTATGAGTATTTTAGGGTAATTTGTGGATTTCAGTAAAATTTTAAGTACTTATGACTTAAGTGTTAAAAATAAATGTTTATATAAGGTTTTTTTCCCCAAGAGTTTAAAATACTACAAATTTGCCTTTGGGTCACAGATATCTCCCCTTTCTAGAGGATTTTTATAATAATATAGAAGCTCTATCTGAACTTTCACTTTTTGTCTCCTTAAATCTCATCAATCACTTCCTCACTCACTAATCACTCTACCTTTGTAATACAGAGTAATATGTACACACTGGATTTCACTTTTAACTGTAAGCTTCCTAGTTAATACAAATTTTAACATTCTCCAATCTGACCATAACTTCCTATCTGTCCATACTCATTGATCTCCAATCTATTCCTTATCTACATATAGGATTCTTTTCTTTTTTTTAAAACCTTACCTTTAATCTTAGAATCAATACTTTGTATTGATTCCAAGGCATAAGATGGTAAGGGCTAGGCAATGGAGGTTAAATAACTTGCCCAGGGTCACATAGCTAGGAAGTGTCTGAGACCAGATTTGAACCTAGGACCTCCCCTCTCTAAGCCTGGCTCTCAATTCACTGAGCCATCCAGCTGCCCCCTACGTATAGATTTCTAAGACATTTATATATCAGTGCTCTCCAAGACATTATCCAGTTGTTGACTAAATGAAGCTTGAGGAAGACTCAAAATCTTACTGACTGGTTCTTTCACAAATTGAGGTTAAACAATCTCATTTGGGGCCCTCATTTCAAGAAAGCATTCAACAATTAATCCCCTATCAATCCCAACATAAGTTATCCCAAACCTTATCTCATTAAGTCATTTACATTTACCCATACCAACTCTCCATGGAAAACCTTGGCTCTTTCTATAACAATAAAATTAAAGTTACTTCAATAAGGCTTTTTCAACTTCTTCTCCTATTCTCTTTATACAAAATCATTTAAAATAATCTCTCACTATCTTCTTCCTCCCAGACTATGACAAAGAAAAAAAGTGGCCCATATAACCATGGCCAACTCTTCTAAATCTCACTTGATTCTCTCATTACTCATTTCCCCAACATATTTTATCATTTAAAATCCTATTTTACGGGGAACAAATTATAACAAATATATAATTTCTCAAATTTTTAAAGAAATATGTCAAATTTATAATACAAACCATAACCCAACTGAGAAATAGTCAAAGGATTTGAAAAAGCATTTTCTAATTGATGGAATAAAAGTCATCATTAAATGTATGAAAAAAATTTTTTTTCTAAATCACTCTTGATTATAGAAATACAAATTAAAACAAAACTGAGATATCACCAAATAGCCATCAGATTGCCTAATATGGCAGTAAAGAAATGTGGTAAATGTTGGAGGGGATGTGGAAACATTAGAACACTAATGCATTGTTGGTGAAGTTGTGAATTGATTCAACCATTCTGGAGAGCAATTTGGAACTATATCCAAAGGACTACAAAACTGTGCATACCCTTTATTCCAGTAATGCCACTATTAGGTCTGTATCCCAAAGAGATAATAAAAAAGGAGAAAGAATCTACTCATCCAAAAATATTTATAGCTTTTCTTTTTGTGATGGCAAAGAATAGGAAATTGAGGGATGTGAATCTTGAAATTTCTCAGACTTGTGAATGTTAAAAGATTCTCAGACTCTACTTTAGAACATTTGGTTAAGACCATTCCCCATTTTAAACAGTGAAGCTACTTAGATCTAAAATGTGAGAACTCTACTTGTTTCAGAAATGGAAAGACCTCTACTCCACCCATACTTAAGACTGCTTTAGGGGAGAAAACTCCTTGCTAAACAAAGAAAGTACTTAAACCCATACATATAATGAGGCAAAAAGTTATTTAAGTCATGCCTATTTTTAGAATTAATACAATAGGGTGCTAAGTACCTATAAAGGTCAGGCAACTTGTGAATTTACAAGGAGCAAAGAGGTGAAAACTTATTCAGCTGTGTTTTTTCTGGTTCAAACTTACTAAAGGGATTAGTCGACTCAGCTGTGAATTCAGAATGGGCTGTCCTTTGGAAAACGTCTACTGTGATTGGTAGATGGAAGAACTTAAGGGAGGTGACATAGGAGAAAACCCTCTATATAAGAAAAAGGAAACTCTTGAGAGAAAAAGCTCTTGAGAAGGAGCTCTTGAGAGATGGGCTCTAAGGACAGTCAGAAGAATCTCTTTCTGGAGAAGGATGGCTGGCTGAACTGGTGTCTATATTCTTGCTTGGACAGATCTTGTGGTGAGTGATTAAGGACTGACTGATTTTTCTCTTAGGGCTTAGGTCTGGGTTGGCCAGGACTGGCCAGGGTGTGCTTATCCATTTCTCATTATTCTCTCTTTTTCTCTTTCTCTTTTTCTTTGATTCCTCATTGTATTATTAATTAAATTATCTATAAAACCCATTTGACTTGGGTATATTCATAATTGGGAAAATTTCCCTGGTGACCACCTCATATTTGATTTAAACAATACACTGTAGCGAAAACATATTTTCTGAGGTCACAATTTACTCACCCACTCATATCTACTACAATTTATATCTTCCACTAATTTAATCACTACAGTTTTTAGCATCCAACCATTTTAATTATTACAGTTTATGGCTCCCACACTTTTAAATACCACAGGGGATATCTATCAATTGAGGAATGGATGAACAAATTGTGGTACATATTGGTAATGGAATACTATTGTGCAATAAGAAATGATGAGTAAGATGATTTTATAAATAGCTAAAAAGATCTATGGAAACATGCAGAGCAAAATAAACAGAACTGGAAGAGCATTGTACAAAATAATAGCAATATTGGAAGATAATTATCTATGAAAACTTTGCTAAAAGTTTCAGCATGCAATGATCTGGGATAGTCTGGAAAGATTTATGATGGGGAATCCTATCTACATCCAGAGAAAAAACTGTCAGTCATATTTCATATCAGTAAATCTTTGGTTTTATTTTTGGGTTGTGAAGTTGGGATTGACTCTTCCCTTGTCTAATTTTAAATTTAATCAACCAAAAGCAAAGACAACTCTACTTAACATTAAGTAGGGGTGATTCACAAACCCCTTACAAAAGTGAGATACACCTCCAGAAGTGACTGACAGCCTCTTAGCCAGTGCTAAGCAAATTTAAAGACTGCAATTGATCTCCATAGAGGAAAGTACAGTAAGTAAGATAAAAAAGGACTATAAAAGATGAGGAACTTCCTGTCCAAGAGGTCTTTAGTCAAGGTCTTTGGATTTCAGGCTGAATCTTCTGAATGAAGGACCAGGGTTGGAGATTTGAACTGCTTCTGATAAGACTGCTCTTGTATCTTCCCCTTAAGACTGGTATTCTAGTTTGTAGCTACGGATTGGGTAAATGAAAAAAAATCTGAACCTCCTTTCCTGAATTTTGGACATATTTAGCACTGTAGAGGCCTCCCTTTCAGAGGAGGTCATGTGGGTGAAACTCTTGCTTAATTCATCACTGGGCCCTCTGGATGGGGTTAACAAACCCTGCCAGAGTACAGCCAGGCACTGGAACAAATAATTCGTGTTTTAGGTTAGATATCTTCTCTACCCTCCTTTTATATTTCTCTACTTTCACTCTTTTCCTCTTTTTTGTAAATAAAGCTGCTAAAAAGTCATTTTTAACTTGAGCTGTATTAATTTTTTTAATTGGCAACCACACTGTCTTATATTTAATCCAACTGTAAATTTAATCCTGACAGACTTTTGTTTATGTATGAGTGTGCTCCTGTAAAGGGTAGAAATGTGAGGGGTTTTCATAAAAGTTTGGATTGGATTATTTAGGAATAGGATCACCAGGAATTTAATTATTTCCAAAGAGATTTATTTAACAATTTATTTATAAAATATACAAAGAGTGAAAGTAAGAAAATCAGAAAGAGGATAGGGTAAGATATCTAGGCTATACACTAAGTATTTTCTCTGACCCTGGCTCAACCCAGGCAGGACTATTTAGTCCATAGCCAGAGGGACCTTGGCCTTGAGTCAAGCACCTGGGGAATGCAGGGAGGCTCTCTCAGGAGGGTAGGTCTCTCCTGAGGCTAGTCCCTTCAGAAATCCAAGGAAGGGAATCAGCCTTTCTTCACTCACTATGTGTCAGTCCAAAGGGAAGCAGTCTGAGATCTCAAGCCCCAGCTCCTCCAAAGGTCTGTAAAAAATAGACTCGAATACAGGACTACAATCCCCATGAGCCTTTGCTCCACTTCCCCAGAATGCCTTGTAATCTCACCTGGGCCGAGATCGAGAAGGGATTTAAACTGAGGAAAAGGCTTTGGAGGGGCTTTTTGGGCGGCCATTTTGCAGCAGGAGTGTCTCTTGCGTGATGTGAGGTTATATTTGTCTAGGCCTCTGGCCTAGGCACATGTTTCTTACTTGTATATTTTTAATCTTTAACCTTTAATAAACCTCTAAAAAATATAATACTCCTTGCAGAGAGAAACTAATTTCTACCTGCCTCAGTCTCCCCATCTCCCCTAAATTTTAACTGTTACAGTTATGGCGACCTAATGGGAAAAAAAAAAACTCAATCTTCTGAATTCTTTTCTGATCTTTAATTCAACTTTTAATAGCTAGTGCCTAGAAATTTTTTTTTTTTGAGCCATATCTCTCTGGCCAAGGTTTTCTACCCTCACAAAGCTGCTACAGGCTCCGGACCTGCTGCCCACCCCACCTGGCTCGGCCCGCCGCTTCCTGCCTGCAGCCTGCAGCCCTGATCATCCTCACCTGGTACCTGGTCAGGGCCTTGACCACCCCCGCAGCCACTCCTGCTCCTGGCCTCTCACCAGCCCGCTGCCTGCCTATTTCTGCGCCCCAGACCCAGGAGCCCGACCCAGCCGGCTCATCACCCAGATCCTTGGAGCAGATCGCTCAGGACTCATTGTGACCAGCTGGTAACAGTATTGGCCACGTGGGTGGAGGGGAGAGACCAGAGGGAAAGGAGACCGGGCAATTTTCCCTTAGGCTAAGCCTCCACGTGTCTGGGGGTATTGGCCACAGGGGTATCAGAGAGGGGAAAGAGAGAAAAGACTAGAGAGAAAAAACAGATTTTTTCAAACAAAAAGTTAAAAAAGCAATGGGCTGTGTAAAAAGATACTTTTTTACTGTTCTGGTAATAGCATTGACTTCACCTGTGTGTCAGGGAGAAGATTCAACTAACTTTGAAGGGGAAAATGGGTGGCCCAGCGAACTGGAAGCCAGGCCCAGAGAAGGGAGGTCTCTAGTTAAAATCTGGCCTCCGATGCTTCCCTGCTATGGGGCCCTGGACAGATCCCTTGAACCCCATAGCCTAGCCTTCACTACTCTACCTTCGGACAATAGACATTTAAATGGATAATTAAAAACAAACAAACAAACAAAAAAAAAAACAAGGAACTTTGAAGAGACTAAAGGCTATATTCTAAGGCATTTCAGACTCCAATGGTTTATAAAAAAAAAATCTCTGTATTCTATTGCATTGTTTTGTTTAAGGTTTAACTTTGTGATTTTAAGTTCATATATTACTGGATTGAATATTATTCTGTGAACTGAAGGTTGATTGAATTTATTTTGAACGTACTGAGTTTTAAAATTCTGTTGTTTTCCCCCTATAACTGTGTTGAAAAAAATATTATTGTGAATAAGCCCATATATGAAAAAACAGCTTTTTTCTATTTTGCTGAGGATAGATGGACTTCAGAACTGGTTATAATTGTATTAACAACCTTTGGAAAATTTAATGTGCTAAATACCTCAAATGATTTGATTTTAAGGGTTTTTTAAATATGATTTTTGGAATTTTTTTTAACAATCTGGTTATTTTTGCCTGCCCCTACCATGAGGTAAGGCCCATTCTAGTAGCTGAAGTGAAATGTATTTTATAAACCCCAACCTTCCCACATGTGAATGGAAGTTGGGCACTTAATCTCAGGGCATTTGTACCCCTAAAAAGCCTCCAAAAAAGGAGCACCCCTTTATTTATACTCTTCAGCTCACTATTTTACTTGCACCAGAATGATATCTAGATTTCTTGATTATGTTCTTAACCCAAGATGAGTTTTACTTTGTTTAAAAAAATATGTTTAAATACCAAGGTTGAAAGATTGCTATGTTTGTAAAAATTGTGACAAATGTCCATCAATTCATAGGTTTTAAAAATGTCATACAGCAACTTATGTGAAATGTGAAAGTGTGTTTGTTTGCTATTGTAATTAATTGGGCTATTGAGAATTTTGGGGATATTGATACCTACATATTTGTACTACTGTATTTTTAAAGATGAAAAAATTGTTAACCTTGTTCAATTCATTTGCCTTCTACTCACAGTGATCATGGCCAGATACAAAGAGGAAATGGATCTCATTTTTTGGTGAGAAAGCCTTGCATTTTATATTTTCTTAGCTGACACAGAGTGTCAATGGTTATAAGCTATATTTTTGAATTTTTTAAAGCTCTTTTATTATTATATTTTTCTTGCATGTGCAATATACTTTTTCAGTTTTTTTATTATTTTTTCTCTCCTTTTTATATTTGAAGCACATGTCACCAGTATTAAGATTTTCTTTAACCTTTTGATTTTCAGTGCTACAAGTTTAAGATACATTTGCTAATGCATGCCCTAAAAAGCTCGTGACTATAAAAATGATGCCACTAATTATTTAAATAAATTATGGGACTTTGCTTAATGATTCTGTCTGATTCCAGGACAAGAGATACACACAAGAGCCATTTCATAGGGCCAAAGAAAGGCCAATCTAGGATGGATTGATGCACTTCTAGGCCAATACAAAGGTCTTGAACCTAGTGTGAAGACTCGAGGTTACTTTGTTTAACATGTGTTAAGACATAGGCTTTCCTTGTATCTACACTCACTCTGAAGATACTCACAGATGAGTATCCCCAAAACCTTGGCTCCTACTTGGCTTCTATAATCTGGTCCCCTTTTCTGCCTCTCATAGTGTGGTACCTTTCTGTAGTCCTGGCACTGACTGGGTAAATGCATCATTACTTAGATCATTTTGATTGGGCCCTGATTGAAGGACCTGTTATAGATTTATTTTCTTCTACTTGGAATTTTTACACATAAGACTTTGATAGTCTATATTTTCATCCAGAAATTTTTCTTTTCTTTTGGATTTTCTGATGTCTTTTTAATATCTCTTGCCAATTGATTCATATACCTCATACCTCAGCCATGCATCCCTAACTGATTCTGAATCTTTCAATCACCCACAACACGGGGGAATGTAAAAAAAATCATTATTTAAATTGCAAGTTTAAATTCCTTTTGAGAAGAATTTTAGGTAAAGAAGATGCTACCTCTCTGAATCCAGAACTGAACTGTTGGAGAAGCCACCATGAGGAAGCCTCCAGACCACAAGTTGCACAAAATTGAACTTTGGGTGTGGTTGATTGAACATTTATTTGTATGTATACTTTTATGCCAAAGGGGACTGCCCCCTAATGGCTTTTTGTCAATGTGTTCAGCAATTATTGGTTTTATTCTTTTCTTTCTCTTATCCTCAATTATTGTAATCTTTAAATTGATTATGTTTTCATGATCCTTTGGAAAAAAATTAATTTTTTTGCAAATGATCACACGGGGGAATGTAAAAAATAGACTTGAATACAGGACTACAATCCCCATGAGCCTTTGCTCCACTTCCCCAGAATGCCTTGTAATCTCACCTGGGCCGAGATCGAGAAGGGATTTAAACTGAGGAAAAGGCTTTGGAGGGGCTTTTTGGACGGCCATTTTGCAGCAGGAGTGTCTCTTGCGTGATGTGAGGTTATATTTGTCTAGGCCTCTGGCCTAGGCACATGTTTCTTACTTGTATATTTTTAATCTTTAACCTTTAATAAACCTCTAAAAAATATAAAACTCCTTGCAGAGAGAAACTAATTTCTACCTGCCTCAGTCTCCCCATCTCCCCTAAATTTTAACTGTTACAGGTCAAAGACTGAAGACTCAAGGGAGCCTCACAGGAAGTTGTTAGCATTTTTAAAGAGCATTTCTTTGTGTCACTTCTTGTGACTTCCTTCATTTTATGTGTACCAATTACAGCTAAAGTGTTTGCTTAGGACTGCCCAGGGGGCAGTTAGTCAATTCTGATTTTATACCCACTATCACACACGTGGGTCAAAGACCTCCCCCACTCAAGTGTGAGTGGGGTATATATACTTTTGGTGATTAAATCTAAAAAGGGCAGGGGAGAGTTAATTTAATCTTCACATCTTACAAGAATGACCGAGGGAAGTGTGTTTTGCATGGCAAAAAAATGAAAAAAAATCCCATTTCTTTCAGTTTTACATCCTCATTTTATCTACAGGTTGTTTCTTAACTGGCTACAGCCATACTCATTTTTCCCTTGCTTAAAAACAAGTACATTATTATTTGAGTAAATTATTATTTTATGCTATCACTTTAAATCTCTAAATTTTTAAGAAAATCAGTTGGCAAAGTTTTCTACAGTCATTGCTTCTATATTATATTTTCAAAGTCACCACCTAGCCTTCATAATTCAATTTTAATATCCTTTTTCAAATGACACTGTTGAATCTATCTAGAATCTCTCTCCTCTCTGACATATTGTAACATTAATAATACTTGATCATTCTATTCCCTCTTCCTACTGCTTTTCCTAACTTCTTTCCTACCCCCAAAATCTATATCATGGCATTGATATAACTCAAGATCTTCCCTTATTTTCTCTTCTTCTTCCTCTATGTAAATTTTCTCAGTAGTCTCCATAGGTTTGGGTATTATTTCTATTAAGATGTCTCCCAAATCTATATATTCTATCCTCACCTACAGTGAGTTTTATTCTCACATTGCTATTGCCATATGTAATTTTATTCCCCAAAGTCCCAGAGACATTTCTAACACAATATTTCTAAAACAAAAGAAAAGAAACAAAAACCTTAATCGTTACTCCCTAAACCATACTTTTTCGAAAATTACCCATTCTGGTTGAAGGTATAATTATCTTTCAGATATTTCAAAACTGAAAATTTCAACATTATCTTGAAATTTTCACCATCCCTCACTCCTTTTTTCAATAATTTAACAAATCTTCTCATTTCTACCTTCATAATAGCTTTCATCCTGTAAGGATATTTTTAGGGTTGTGACCTAATCTAAATTAATGTTGGTCACCAGGGAATATCCCAAATAAAATACCCAAGTCAGCTGGAAATTTATGGTCATTTTAATTAATACAGAGGAAAGGAATTAAGGAGGAGAGAGAGAAGGATGTTATAGGATTTCTCCCGCCTGGTCTATGCAAGTGGAAATTCAAAGACCTCCATAATGAGGTCTCTGAAGAAGATTAGAGGCTTTCTAAAAGGATAATATTTGGAAGGTAAAGGAGAAAGGAATCAGCCTAAACTCCAAGAGAGCTCAGCTAAGATGCCTCACCTGAACTAGACGACTCAGCTTTTACCAGTATAGTATCAAGGAAAACTCACTGCTGGACCAGACAATAGCTGCTGCCAAGCCAAGATGCTGAAATGCTCAGTATGCTGCCAGCCAGAGACCTCTCTGTCACCCAAGAGCCAGAGAAAGGAAGTGATGTGAAATATATAGGTGGTTTTTACATCACTTTCCTGCATCTTATATGTACCAATGGTAGATTAAACTCGACATAGGACAACCCAGGGGTCTGTCAGTTGTTTCTGATTTGTCATTTGCTAGCACATGCCTGTCATAGGCCATCCTCATAAATACTTAATCCTTAAGTATGGGTGTAGGCATTTCTGATTTTGTTAAACTAAGTAGGGTAAAGTAATCTAAAGTTCACAGTAGAAAAACCAAGAAATGATTTAAAAGACACTCCCTTGGAACAACCTGACATTGAAATGTATACAGATGGTTCAAGCATGATATTTAATGGAGAGAGGCTCACTGGAGCAACAATAGCAACACAAACAAAGACATTATAGTATGCATCCTTACCAAAGCACGTGAGTGCTCAAAGGGCTGAGCTAGTTGCTCTATTAAGTGCTTTGCAAATCAGGAAAGATAAATGGGTCAATATTTACACAGATTCTCAGTATTCATTCTCAGTAATTCATGCCACAGCAGAAATTTTGAACCATAGAGAATTTTTGACAAGTGCAATCAAAGAGATCACATATGCCAATGTAATAATGCAACTTCTTGAGGCCATACAACTATCCAAGGAAGTGGCAATAATCCACTGTAGATCACACACAGGGGCTAATGATCATGTGTCCTTAAGAAACCATAGAGCTGATATTATGGCAAAATTTGGAGCTAGAGAAGGACCTCTACATATATTGAATTTCTCAATAGTTGAATAGGACAATCTAACTAATGCCTGCAATGAACAGGAAATGCAATCATGGATAAAGAACTTAGGTGTGAAACAAATAAGAGGTATATTGTTTTCACAACTAGGTAAGCCCATCCTGCCTAGAAAGTTATTTTATCACATGTGAAATGCAATAAATGCACAAAGACACTATGTAACCCAAGCCATGATTGATTCAATGAGATGATTTTGGACTACACCAGGAATATCCTCATATGCCATAAGAATTTGTCAAAAATGTAAAATTTGTATTCATTTCAATCAGGGAGTTTATAAAACCAAAGGGTTAGGAGGTCATCCCTTAGCATATTTGAATGCATACAGATAGATTTCATCAGTATGCCAAAAGACAAAGTGTTTAAATATTGCCTTGTCATCATAGACAGACTAACTAGATGGCCAGTAAGTTTTTCCTGCCAAAAAGAACAATGCAGCATTTGTGGTCAAAATCCTATTAAAAGAAATCATACCTAGATTTGGGATTCCCACAAAATTGAACTCAGACCAAGGAAATCACATTACTCAATCAATATTAAAAGAAATTTATAAAAATCTAGGATTACAAGCAACATACCACACACCATATCATCTCCAAAGTTCAGGGCAAGTGGAGAGATTAAAGAAAACCATCAAAACTTTGATAGGAAAATTTTGTGCAGAAACACACCAAAAATGGACAGACATTATGCCATTGGTTCTGTTCCATCTTAGAACACGACCTAGTTGAGATTTGCACATCTCTCCATTTGAGATGCTATATGGACATGCCATTTCGCAAGGAAGGACTTGTAAACCAGCTAACATTGTAATGATAGGTGGAGACTGTCAATTAGCAAAGTATATACAAGCTTTACAGACAGGAATAGCAGAGTTGCATGAAATGGGCTTGATACAACAAACAGTACCCCTGGATTACAATTTGCACAACATCAAATCAGGAGACATAGTGTACTTAAAATTTTTCAATAGAAAATTGGCTACAGATATAAAATGGACTGGACCACATGAAGTATCCCTTACTACCCCAACCGCTATAAAAATTTCAGGGAAAGACTCATGGTTCCACAGTTCCCATGTAAAACGAGAAAAATTCAATATCACTGTAACAGATATAGAAGATAATTAGATAAAAGATAGTGCTGAGAAATGAAAACAAAAACTGATTAACATAAAAAGTACACCACAAAAAATAATAGTGACACATAATGTTCGAGACAACAAGATCCCAGTACTTAAGAATGCCACAGTGAGAAGACAACTTTCTAGCTAGAGGAAAAGAATTCCAGAGGAAAGCATCTCAGAGAAAAAGATTTTAAACCAGCCCAGAGGAAAAAATTTTAAATCAACCCAGAGGAAAAGCATCAAGAAAAGCTTCTAGAGAGAAGAAACAAAGGGGAAAACCTTAAATGGACAGCTAAGACTTTGAATTTTGTAAATTTGTTTAATAGTTACTAGAGAGAAGAAACAAAGAAAAAAAACTGTAATGGACAGCTAAGACTTTTAACTTTGTAAATTTGTTTATATAAGAAGAGAACAGATGGAAAATGAGACATATGTAAGACTGAGTGTGGTGAAATAATAAAACAAAAGTAATTTCATATATTAGGGAAATAGAAGGCATCACTATATAACATAAAAGAAAGAAGAGATCCATCAGTCAACATAAGAAGTAGAAATCTGAAGAAACTTGATAAGTATAAATTCAACACAACACTATTAGACACAAAACATAAAATCACTAACTGACATATTGGGAGATCTTGTTTAAATGAACAAGTGTATGAAATTGTATTTATGTGAAATGTAAATATTTATATAGTTAGTTACATAAGGTCTTAGGCAAATAGAAAGATCAATAGATATTTCTATTTGACTGACATTAGGATGTGGAATGATGTACATTATTGTATTATATGTAAATAATCTCTATAAATAATGTATATACTATAATTAGGGTAGCAACATAGTGATAGAGTATGTAAATATTTAGCATAACACATATATGTGGTACATAAGATTAGGTTATAGATTAGACTAGAGACTTAGATAGTAGTTATAATAAGTAGGGACTAGATTAGGAGTAAGTTAAGTTAAACATAGCATAGACAATTAGTTATACATAGAGACAGACTTAAGCTGCATTTGCAGATAGTAAACTTTTCATTCTTTATTGTAAAGCTGATGCTGAAATTGTGTTTAATGGACATATATATCGATAAGATAGTCTGAAAATTATATAGAGAGAGAAAATAGAAAAAATATTTATTTTAGTTAGCTTAGCAAGAGTAAGTAATATTAGCACTAAGATTCAAATTTCTTGTAATGGTTTTGTTCAAATATTTATTATACTGAATTTATTGTAAAACCCTAAAACTACCCTAACCCAATCTTTCCTGCAGAGAATTCCTTAGACTAGATAAAGTTAGCATAGAATGGTAATAGAGTAATTGAGGGAACTTTATTATTCTGGGGGAAGTAGTTAGAAATTAGATTTAGTAAATTGGTAACTATAATAAAAATAAGTGACTTTGGGAAGGTCACAACAACAAGAAAAAGGGATGATTGTGGAAAGGAAACTAAAATAAGTTCTGGACTTTCTGCCACTGTGTTGGAAGAAGCAACAGTGTTAATATTAGAGAGAGAAGAAATTGAGAAGACTGACAGATGGTGGGGGAAGGGGCAACTGGGAGTGGCAGTTGTTCTCGTGACTAGTACTTCCTTCCTGGCATGGGAAGTGTGAGGAGCTTTTATTCCCAGTCTCTGCATAGAAGTGCCTCTATTTTCTTCAGCCCAAAGAGACAGGCCCAAACAACTCTGAAAGTCAAAACTTTTCTTGTTGTTTGCTGTCTACTGCTAAGATTTTGAAATTAAGAAAACTAGCACAGGTATAGTGTAGACAGGAATAAGAGAAACACTTCACCAGCCTGTGAGGCCTGGCCTCAGCTCCACTGCTAAGAGAGACTCAAATCTTATCTAGAGAAACCCCTCTTCCCTCTTCCCTGATACCTCTCCAATCTGAACTGGTTATTAAAATTTATCTATTTTGAATATCACAGTCAGATAAGAGGACTATCTTTTCATGGGGCATAGAGGGAGCTGAACCTCAGGGCAGTCATTCAACTACAAATGATCCTTATTGGACCCCTCCTATGTGACCAAAATCTGGAGAAAGGCTTATCCCTCAGGAGGGTCCATGTTTACCTGTTCTGGGGCATCTTCATCATTAATCCATAGAGAAGACATCCCCGCAAGCTATATCATAAGTGGCACATTTCTCGAACACCCTGTTTCATTCAAAAATAGCCTCTCAGCAGGGGGAAATCTCTTTCCTTTTTCCTCACTAACAGCCATATTCCATTTCTCCCTTCAATTCTTCCATTCCCTGTTACAAACCTTCTGTATTCCCTATTCTCCTTATCTACCCATCGTTCCCTATAAATATTACAATAAGCAGTTTTCACCTGATGAAATCAAAATTATCAATAAGCACATGAAAATGTGTTCTAAATATCTTATAATAAGAGAAATGCAAATCAAAACAACACTAAGGTACCACCTCACACATAACAGGTTAAGGAAAGCCATCCAGTGGTCTCTCTGAGGGTCCAAGGTTACTCTGTGTAAATGTGATGATATGGTCGATGAGATGAGAGACACTGTGTGCTCAGGCCCACGTGCATATGCATCACACAATGTTCTGGCATAACACCATGGTTTGTTTATTATATAGGTTTTCAAGTACATACTTCTTTGACACAAAATCAATTTTCTACATATATGTTTTCATGGAACTTAACAACAATAAAAATAGCCTAAGGAGATTGTCAACCAAACATTGTTGCTATAAATGAATGCCATAAACAGGGTGATCTAGAGGTTAGGTCTCCCTGATCTAGGAGAATCATTGTTAATTTTGGTCAGCTTTCACAATCAATCACAATTACTTAGGACATGGATAACAAAATGTTTCCTAGATAGACACAAAGTTAGAGGGCAATTTAGTGATAGAACAGATTTGGGATTTTCCTCAATTTACAAGTTCTGGTTTTTGTGTTACTTTAAAGCACCTGGCAATGTTGCTTGATTTCTGTCCATAAACAGAATTCAGTAGAGTGTGTCTTGACTGATGTTCTTGGCTTGCCTGGCTTGTGATGGGAGTAAATGTGGCTCTGTGAATAGGGAAAGGAGGGGGGTAATAGGCAATAATCTTTGGACTTAATTCTGTAAATGCAATATTTGAGAGTAATAACCTGGAGGGGGTTAAAGTAGCATCTTCCTATCTATCTATCTATCTATCTATCTATCTATCTATCTATCTATCTATCTATATCCTATAAGTATTTGCTCTCATATTATTTCTCCTGTATTAGGGAGGAAACAATTATCATAAAAAGTCCATTAGTAGAGAAAGTTGGAGAGAGAGAAGTCAAGAAGTCACAGAAGGGGGTCAATTGGGGGGGGGGCTTTGTTTCTGAGGAGCTGCTTTTCAGTTTTCCGGCTTTCTACTGTGACTGTGTTGACTGTGTCAACCAGTGGGTGTCTGTTGGCTCCCCACAGCAGGTTGGCCAATATGACAGCAAAGGAAAGTAATAAATGTTGGAGGGGATGTGGCACAATTGGCACATTAATGCATTGTTGGTGGAGCTGTGAACTGATCAAATCATTTTGGAAGGCAGTTTGGAATTATGCTCAAAGGGGTTTAAAAGACTGTCTGCCCTTCAATCCAGCCATACCACCACTGGGTTTGTACCCTAAAGAGATAATAAGGAAAAATACTCATACAAAATTATTTATAGCTGTGCTCTTTGTGGTGGTAAGAAAACTAGAAAATGAGGGGATGTCCATCAATTGGGGAATTGGCTGAATAAATTGCGGTATCTCATGATGATGGAATACAACTGTGCTGAAAGGAATAATGAAATTGAGGATTTCTGTGTGAATTGGAAAGACCTCCAGGAATTGATACAGATTGAAAGGAGCAGAACCAGGAGAATGTTGTACACTGAGACTAATACATTGTGGCTCAATCAAATGTAATGGACTTCTCTACTATGTAAACCTCAAAATTTCTCAGACTTATGAATGTTAGGGGTTTCCCCCATTGGGGAATCTCCTACTTAAAAAATTCCCTAGCAGATAGTGAGAATTCTACTTGAATGTGAGGGCTCCTTGCCTTGGGAATATCCCTACTCCACCCAGAGGTTTTTTCTAATGAAATTTATCGACACAGCAGCATTTTTTTTCCTGACTTGTTAAAGAGATTAAAACTACTCAACTGTGAATTCAAAATGGGCAGTCCTTTAGAAATATCTACAGTGATTGGTAGATGTAAGGACTTAGGGGAGGTGACAAAGAAGATTTTGCCCTTAAAAATAAGAGCTCAGGAGATAGATTCCTAACACAACTACAAAACACTTTCCACACAACTAAAACTAGACTTGAACAATTGGAAGAACATTAACTGCTCATGGGTAGGACGAGCCAATATAATAAAAATGACCATCCTACCCAAACTCATCTATCTATTTAGTGCCATACCCATGGAACTTCCAAAAATTTTTTTTACTGATTTAGAAAAAAACATAACAAAGTTCATTTGGAAGAACAAAAGATCAAGGATATCCAGGGAATTAATGAAAAAAAACACAAAGGAAGGGGGTCTTGCAGTCCCAGATCTCAGACTATATTATAAAGCAGCGGTCATCAAAACAATTTGGTACTGGCTAAGAGACAGAAAGGAGGATCAGTGGAATAGACTGGGGGCAAGCAACCTCAGCAAGACAGTATATGACAAACCCAAAGATCCCAGCTTTTGGGACAAAAATCCACTATTTCATAAAAACTGTTGGGAAAATTGGAGGACAGTGTGGGAAAGATTAGGCTTAGATCAACACCTCACACCCTACACCAAGATAAATTCAAAATGGATGAATGACTTGAACATAAAGAAGGAAACTATAAGAAAATTAGGCGAACACAGAATAGTATACATGTCAGACCTTTGGGAAGGGAAATACTTCAAAACCAAGCAAGAATTAGAAAGAATTACAAAATGCAAAATAAATAATCTGGATTACATCAAATTAAAAAGTTTTTGTACAAACAAAACCAATGTAACCAAAATCAGAAGGGTAGCAACAAATTGGGAAACAATCTTCATAAAAACCTCTGACAAGGGTTTAATTACTAAAATTTATAAAGAACTAAATCAATTGTACAAAAAATCAAGCCATTCTCCAATAGACAAATGGGCAAGGGACATGAACAGGCAATTCTCAGCCAAAGAAATCAAAACTATTAATAAGCACATGAAAAAGTGCTCTACATCTCTTATAATCAGAGAGATGCAAATCAAAACAACTCTGAGGTATCATCTCACACCTAGCAGATTGGCTAACATGACAGCTATGCAAAGTAATGAATGCTGGAGGGGATGTGGCAAAGTGGGGACATTAATTCATTGCTGGTGGAGTTGTGAATTGATCCAACCATTCTGGAGGGCAATTTGGAACTATGTCCAAAGGGCGATAAAAGACTGTCTGCCCTTTGATCCAGCCATAGCACTGCTGGGCTTGTACCCCAAAGAGATAATGGACAAAAAGACTTGTACAAAAATATTCATAGCTGCGCTCTTTGTGGTGGCCAAAAATTGGAAAATGAGGGGATGCCCATCAATTGGGGAATGGCTGAACAAATTGTGGTATATGTTGGTGATGGAATACTATTGTGCTAAAAGGAATAATAAAGTAGAGAAGTTCCATGGAGACTGGAACAACCTCCAGGAAGTAATGCAGAGCGGGAGGAGCAGAACCAGGAAAACATTATACACAGAGACTGATACATTGTGGTACAATCGAAGGTGATGGACTTCTCCATTAGTATCAATGCAATCCCTGAACAATCTGCAGGGATCTAAAAAAAAAATACTACCCACAAGCAGAGGATAAACTGTGGGAGTAAAAACACCGCTGAAAAGCAACTGCTTGACTACAGGGTTGGAGGAGATAAGACTGAGGAGAGACTCTAAATGAACACTATAATGCAAACTCCAACAACATAGCAATGGGTTCGAGTCAAGAACACATGTGATAACCAGTGGAATCATGCGTCGGCTATGGGAGAGGGAAAGGCGGGGGGGGGGGGGGGAGGGGAGGGGAGGAAAAGAAAACGATCTTTGTTTCCAGTGAATAATGTATGAAAACGACCAAATAAAATAATATTAAAATTAAAAAAAAAAATAAGAGCTCAGGGAAGAGCTGGAAAGTCATTCTGAAACATTCAGATTGGAGAGAGTCATTCTGAGGAGACTGATTCTGAAACATTCAGATGGAGGAGGGATCTGGTGAAAGCAGCTGAGATGCTGCTGGCCTGGTGTCATTAGAAATCCTTACTTAGACAGATCTTATGGTGAGTTATAAAAAACTGACTGATTTCTCTTTTAAGACTCAGGTCTAGGCCATATTGGCTTTGAGGCCCTTCATACTTATTCCTTTCTTACTCTTTCTTTGATTACTCATTGTATTTTTAATTAAAATCTATATAAAACCCAATTGACTTGGGTATTTGAATAATTGGGAATGTTTCCCTGGTGACCACCTTATATTTGATTTTAAACCCCAAGACACTGTAGTGAAACATATTTCTGCGGTCAAATTTATTCACCCTCTCTTATATCTATCACAATTTATATCTTCCACTATTTTAATCACTAAAGTTTAAGACCTCAACCATTTTAAATTTCACAACTAGCAGCAATGTAGTGATTCAGGACAATTCTGAGGGCCTTATGAGAAGGAACTCTATCCACATCGATAGAAAAAACTATGGGAGTAGAAATGCTGAGGAAAAACATATGATTGATCACATGGTTTGTTGGGGATATGATTGGGGGTGTTAACTTTAAATGATCACTCTAATGCAAATAATAATATGGAAATATGGTTTGAACAAAGATACATGTAAAACCCAGTAGAACTGCTCTTTGGTTCTGGGAGAGGAGACTGGGGAGAGGAGGGAAAGAGCATGAATCATGTAATCATAGAAAAATATTCTAAATTAATTAATTTAGTTAATATATAAAATTTAAAAGTAGCACACTTAATGGAGTAATGAGGAGATATTTGAGATTAGTGCTGTTCTTGAATGAAAATTGTGAAATTCATGTTTCCACCCTCCAATTAAAGAAAAAGAAGGCAAAAATGGGAATATGTATAAAAGATGATGAGATTTTTCAGGATGGTGAGTTTTTCCCAATAATCAACTAACTTGGGCATGGTAAACCAGACAGAATTTACAAAGTTATAGAGTCAGGTGAAAATTAGACATTTATCTGAATATTAGTATATAAAATTAAAATATAAATTCTCATATAAATAATTTATATAATTTGGTTAAATATCTCTCAATCTGGGAGTTGTATAATATATATGAAAATTATATTACTGGGAGTTAAACACAATGAATATGGAAACAAAAATTATATAATAACACATGCAAAAACTATATCATATTAATTGCCTTCTTGGGGAAAACAAATCAGTTGGGGGAGGAAGGAAACATGAATTTAAAAATTTCAGGGAATGATTATTAAAAATTTTATCAAGATGTATACTGGAAAAATTCAAATAAATACATGGGACTGAGGAGAGCAAGAAGAAATATATTGGAGATAGACAAGGGGACAGACATTTGAGGAATGTATACATTTAAAGAATTTTAAGAAGAGGAGTCAGTTTCAATATCTGAGAAAATCTCTAAAAAAGTAAGTACCTAACAATTTGGTTAATAACATTAAGGACTAGAAAAAGAGCATTAGTTTTGGCAATTAGGAAATTGTTGATAACATTGGTAAAGCAGTTCATGTGAGTTGTGAAGTCAAAAGTCAGATTATAAAAGGCTGAGAAATGATAAAGGAGTAAAAAAATAAGGAAAATTAAATAACTTTTTTTTCTATGAGTTTGTTAGAGAAACAAAATATTTCCAAAAGGCAGTAATTTAGGGGATCATGTGGTCTAGTGGATTTGTATGTGTGTGTAAAAGTATGTCAGTGTGTGTATGCGTTTACATAAGGCAGACTGACACAAGGAATGTCTAAGGAATGGTTAAAAATTTGAGAGAATGACTTGAGGAGGTCATCTGATGGAGAAAAAAAGGAATAGTTGTAACAAGGTCAAAGAAAGGGCTTCAAATTGATAAGGAAAGTGGTCATCTTATTATGAAAGACTAAAATAAAGAAGGACATCTTGAATATGATATGAATGGGTTACAAGGAAAAGAAATCGCGAGAAGAGGGAACTAAAAAAAATAAATGTTCTAAATGTTCTCGACATATGAGAACTAGGTTCCTCAGAAATGGTGAGCACAGGAGTCAGAATGGAAGGTTCTATGAATAGAGAGAACATTTGGAAAAACATTTATAGTAAATAGAGAATTGTTAGGGAGGAATATAAAAACAGTTTTACATCTGTAAGAATCTATTCAATATCCAGAATCTAGATTTAGGAGATGATTATTGAGAAGAGTAGGTAATGAAATTTAGATACATAGTGATTATTGACTCATACTGAGTACCTCCAAACACAAGAGCTAATTATCCATCATAAATTAATAAAAAAAATTAAGGCTTTATAATTTTCTATGATTTGGGTTCTTTAATGAATGTTTAGGATTAAATTCCAGAAAAAATGGATTTCAGTATCTAGGCTCAGATATGGAACTCACCTAATTTTAAAAGGCTTTTTTAATGGTTTTGGGGAAAAAAACAAAAATCAGTCAGGCCATAATTCATAAGCTGGATCAGAGAAGTTTCTGCTTTCTTTTTTAATTTTCATACACAATTTTACTATAACCCATGTACTCTGAAACCTCAATTAAACCATTGAGTTTTTCATTAATATGAAGGAATAAGATGTAATAATGTAATTGATAGAAAAAGTAATGTGCAGAAAAAGTATATATATCATTAAACTATTTTATGGTCATGTGACTCTGGAAAGAAATCATAAGCCATTCTGATGGATTAATTTCAGTTTTATTTCTGTACATTAGTTTCTTGAACAATGAATGACAGAAATATATTTATGAGTGTTTACAATATTCAAAATCATCATCCTGGGAGCTAGCATCTATTCTGCCAAGGAAATTACATTTTAATTGGAAAAGACTCATAAAAGTCCTAATGATTATAATATCATAGGAATGTTAAGTAGAAACAAAGGGGAACAGGTTCATTCCAGTAGTAGTGACAATATGGATTGATTATGATGCAGGGATACTGGTGAGTTAGGGGAAAAATTTTCATATATCTGTAGTTACCCGGGCCTGAAATTTTGAACTCTTTCCTGCCCCTTCAATCAGAACAGTGTGGTCTTAGGGGAAATCTTCTGAGAAGATTTGAAGCCATGGATTGTGTCCAAAGTCTCCTGAGAAGGAAATACTCAATGACAAAAATGTGAAATGGCAATTGTCTTCCTTCTATTGGGCTAGGAATTGGCTATCTTTCCAATCAATGAATTTTTTTTTTCCTCTTCTAAACACTATGAAGCCACAAACTCTGGCCAAATGAAGCAATTCTACTAATAAGATGGGAAGTCCTTGGCCACAGCACAATTTTTTTCTGCCCTTTTCCATTTGGCAGACATGGTTATGCTCAAATACCCAACTGGACTGACTATAAATAGTCTGCTCTATTTATATGTTATTCTATCGGGGATATTACCAAAACTACAATTTCATATGGTTTACTGTTTAAATAGAAGTAGGATAATTTTTGCAATAAAATAAGTGTATTTTTACTTTAAGAGCTTTATAACTTTCAATTATATTAAATGCATTAGTAAAAATAATCCTTTTAAGAGTATTGTACTTCCTATCCTGGATGATATGAAACACAATTATTTAGCCAGTGCTTCAAAGCTATATTTTAAACTTAATTTTATTTTATATTGAATATTACATTTTCTTTCAATTCCTTAAGAATTCATTTACATTAATGTTTAAAAGGTGTATACTAGAAAATTCAGTCTAAATAGCTGTTTCTATCAACCAGTTTTTTCTAAATTAAAAATTTCAAACATGCCTTTAATATTAAGGAACTGTTACTAATATTCCCTCAACTTACAAAACCTTCATATTAAAATAAATTCAATACATTTGATTTTAAAATGTTTGATTTTATAAGAAGGAAAACATTACCTTTAACAGAAATTATTTCACATCTGAATCTGACTTCCAAGTTAGATCTTATTGATAAGATTATAAATAGGTAAAAAGGAAATGGCTAATAGAAGGGAGCAATCATAAATTATCTTCAAAAATAAAATTAAGAATGGAGGTGATAGGTAAAAATAAATAAATGCTATAAGGAAAAAAAAGACAATCAAGAAAAAAAGTTCAAGGAGTTCAGGTAGTAAATTAAAAGTGATAAGCTATTTTAAAATTAGTAGTTCTAGAGATTGATACTTCCAGAAGAGAAAAATAGCTCTAAGATCCTCAGTGAATTTTAAAAAGGAAAAGTTAATTTTTTGTCAGTATAAAAATTTCATTATATTGATCAATAATTGTTAATGGCTAATTGTTAATAAAGTATGGTACCAAATCATATATATATATATATATATATGTATATATATATATATATAATATTTTTATTACTAACTTTTAAAAGATATTCTCATGATAATGGAGTGAAGAGGAAAAGGGTAGCCTAGCTTTCTCATATAGAAATGATGATAAAATTAATGAGACTGAGGAAAGTTTAAGAAATAAACACACGTTAAGCTCTTCATTTTTCAAAAGACCTAACAGTATGTAACCTATTATGTAAAGAGTATATATACATATATATGTTATATATGTGTATGGATGTTAATGACATGGAAAATCAGTCTTTTTATATACTTCAAATAATGATAAAACTCAAATAATCTAAGTAAATAGATAGTCCATATATTCAAAAAACTAAAAATTAGTCTCCCAGTGATGATAAACCTTTTGGAAACTGTGTGCCTTACCCCAATTCTGCCCCCCCACCCCCAGACCACATCTTATTCCATGCCCCACCCCAGTCTCAGTGCTACATGTGACCCTACCCCTTACCACACACAGGGGAGGTTTAAAGTTCTTCCATTGGGTTACTGGGACAGAGGAGCAGGTGAAGTGAGGAAGGTCCTCAGCCTGAATGGATAAGGGAAGGAGAATATGTGATCCCATTTGGGCTGCCAGGTAGAGTTACAGGTGATGTAAAAAAAAAATCTCTTCAGGTGGGGTGGAGAGGTGGAAAGTAGCAGCTCTGCCAGAGTCTCACTGCCTTTCTAGTAACAAACTCTTATAGGGGAAATATTGGGCATGCCCACAGAAAGTGTTCTACATGCCTCCTTTGGCATGTGTGCCATAGGTTTACCATCATGTTCCTAGTATGTTTGTAAGTATAAAACACTCATATATGTCTTAATGTGTGTAAATATATTTATGTATACATATATACATATGCCTATGAGCAATGTGTATATATATATATATATATATATACATATATATATATATATATATATATACTTGGGCAACTATTGGTATCATTCAGTATCTTTCTAATGCCTCTAATTCACATATGTTGCTGATTAAAGTAATATCCCTAAGTACTGAATAACAGAGGTGAGAAAAAGTAATTGTGATATTCTATAATGAACACTTTAAAATCAAGATATAGATGCCTATGGGTCTCCTATACAAAAAGCCAACCCACTGCACTATTAAAATGCAGAATAGTAAATTAAGTAAAATTAAACATTATATGACCTCCAAGGTCACTTTCAATTGTAATGTTATATATATATTTAATTTTAAGAAATAAATTTGGAATTTTTTACATCTCATAATACTAATCAATTTAGTCCCTACATATGTACATTATACAATTTTGATAAAAACAATTGTGTACTGAAATAGTATAAATATGGATATAATTAGCTATTCACTTTTCAGGTTTAAATTGTGATTCATCAATTTCAGTGTTTTCAATATGACTCCACAACAAATATATTTTTTAAATTATACTTTTTTTTACATTAGAATTGAGTAGATAGTCATTTAAAGATAATGACAATTTTCATGGGAAATCTAGCAATTTAGATCAATTGTGAACGAGCCACTTACACCAATTCACTGTTGCCAAGTTACCCTGATAAAAGGCATAATATCTGGGAGGAAATTAAATAACGTTTTAAGTTCTATTGTTATTGATTTAAATCTAGATACAATGAAAGAGGTATAACAATTTTCCGGCCATTGCAAAGGGAATAACTATAAGAATCACAGGAAAAATTTAAATCACATTGTACCTTATTAGAGACATATTTTTTTAAATGCATTATCATTATAATTATAATTTTTCATGACTTTTTGTGGTAATTAGGATAGCAGTAGGCTTATTTTGGCCATTTAAAATATAACATATTGATAATAGTTTTTAAATGAGAAAAACTTTGCTTTTTCCTAATATTATTATACTTAAAAACACTTTTAATTGTCACATACCATGAAATCAGATTAGCTTAATCTATGAATTATAACTAAAATGAATGCCAAAGTTTTATTCTTCATTGAAATTAAATTTGTTAAATTACTTTGACAGTAATCAGAAATAGCAGTTTTTATTTAGAATTTACATTACTTCTTTATAAATATATGGCTTTGAATGAAAAGTATAAGACAAAAAACATCCCAGTCAAACATATGTTTCCACTGAGTACTTTCCTAAGCTTCTTAGCACTATACTGGTACTGAATTACACCAATTTAAATGAAAAATAATTTGCACATTCATTTGAGAACACTGTGAATAATGGAAAAATCTAAAATATTTCCAAAAGACTAGAAATTTAGAAAAACTTCAAACACATATTTCACCACTAACCAAACATCAAATAAAATAACAACCATCACACTGGCAGTAATTTCATGGTCAAAGAATATTAATGAAGTGATGAACTGAGTGAAATGATTCTCTTACAATACACATTGTAACAAAATCAAGAATAAAGACACAACAGATTTTTAAGAAATAAAATATATGATATTTGGAATGTGAATAAAATAGAGGTTAGTGATTAGTTAATTTGAACAGATTTCCCTAAACTAACATTTTAATTTCATGACTTTATATAATAATATTCTAAAATTGAATATATTTAATTAATAAATAAAACAGATAAAAAATATTTCAATAAAACTGGAAAAGTCCATTGTTGGAATAGAGAATAGAGTACTTCACTTACTCCTTGAGGAAAAAAAAATAACAATGAAGAAACTGTTTAGTTTGCTTGTTTGCTTCTTGTTCATCAACAGAACATAAAACAATGTTATCTTTACTAATAAATTGTAAGAGACTACCTACTAATTTCTCAACTTGGAAATTAATGGTTTCCTTTGAGATACTTGTGCCTTAATTGCCTCTGATGATTAAACCAAATAATCAATACTTTGATTGCTACCTTTTACATAAGATATAGTTCAATTATAGACTGGAGATTGTAGGCAAATAAAAGAATTGATTTTGCAATTTCAATCAGGGACTAAATAGATCATTACTGTCTTCTCTTTATTTTCTCTCTGTGAATATAAATTTACTCAAATGTTGACTATTTTAGAACATGCTTTTAAATGCCTACCTGTCAATTTTCAGTTGTTCTCAATGGCTGAGGAATAAATCTAACAAACCAATTTCTGGAGGTTTTGCATAAGATTTAAACTGCATTTTTTCCACATAGTACACTTATGCATGTAATTGGGGAAAGCTAGATCAACCCTCAAAAGAAAAGATTAACTAACAGGAAGTGCTGCAGAAATGAATTGTGTTATTTTGAGAGAGATTTTTTATTTGCATCTTTGCTTGATTGTTTCATAGGTTTACATAGCATCTTCTTCATGAACAATATGCTCCTTGAAGATGAGAATTATATCTTCAACTACATTCACAGTGCATTTGTTCTGGACTGATCTTGATGTAGTTCTTTCCTCTAACAGTTTAAATTTGACAATGAAAAAAATAGGGCACTTGCATATTACTAACAGTAAAAGGAAATTTACTTAACTGTCAGAAATGAAGTATATTCAATGAGCTCAGATAATCAAGAAACTATAATTTATTCAGATAAATGAATCTATCTTCCCTGTATTATTCACTTTTACCCAACATTCAACTTTCAGAGAGCTCTTGGAGCTCTCTGTGACTGCTTTCTACTGTGGAAGTACTACTCAGAAGTAATGTGAAAGCCCTAAATTTTAATACTTTAGAGGTCAATTTTTGATACATTTCAAAAAATTTATGAATATCAAATATTAGGAAAAAAACTTCCCTCTCATTACTGATCCCTCCACTAAAAAGAGCAATTAAAAAACTTTATTTTTATATATAATATAGCGAAAGAGATTTCAATATTAGCCATGATTAATATATATATATATATATATATATATATATATATATATGCATATTGTAAACCTTAAAATTCCTTAGACTTATAAATGTTGGAAATTTCACAATTGGGAAATTTTATACTTGGAAAATTTCTTACTGATAGTCTATTGGAATGTGAACCCCATTGGCATGGGAGGTTCCTCCTCCTCCCTTCTTAAGATTACTTTAGGACAGAAACCTTTTGCTGAACAATGGAAAGGACTTTGACCTATGCTTAAGCATAGAACAGGAATTTCTTTGAGTCATGATTGATTTTAGAATTGATACAATGGAGATACTTGGAATCAATCTCCACCCTACTCAGTCCTAACAGGATTGAGGAAGGGCTGCAGCATAGATCAAAATTTAATGATTCCAATCTCTACCCTACTCAGGTTAACAGGATTTAGGAAGGGCTGTAGCAAAGGATCAAAGATTTAATTATTTGAAAATATGACCTTCAACAGACATGTGCAAAGCCAGAGACCTCTGGGCGGTCCTGGGTTAAGCTAGAGCCTCCATTGGCACAGGGAAATTGATGGACAGTGATTGGTAGATGTGAGAACTGAGGGGAGGGAACTTGGATGGTTTCCTTAAAGATAGGGGGGTCTGAAGACTCAGGGTGGTGGTTGAGGAGTTTGTCTGAGTGGTTGGAGTGTGCTCTGAGAAGCTTGCTCTGAAGGAAGCTGAAGGTGGGGGCCTCTGAGACTGTTTCTCCATTTTGGTCACGTGAGTAATAGGGACTGATCTCTTTTCTTTGCCCCAGCTATCTAAGGGCTTGGGCCTTTTGGCCCAGCATAAACAGAAGGGGTATTTAAGCCCTATTCCCTTCTCTCCCCTTTCTCTCTCCCCCTCTCTCTCTATCTCTAATTCCTTTCTTCCTCCTGTTTGTAATTAAACTCCATAAAAGGTTGACTGCTGACTTGAGTTTTCATTTAGGAATTACATAGCTGAATTCCTTGGCGACCTTAAATTAATATATATCAGTCTACCATGTGGACAGGGAGTTGGGAGGTTAATTATTGCCTAAGGAAAATATACCCTCATTTTTACCAGATGTGCAGACAATAGCTCCAAGTTTGTGAGTTCCAAAGACACAGAGACAGCTACCAGCAACTTAGCAGGATAAGGACCAGTGGCCAGGGGACTGGGGCAGGGGAAAAGAGCAGGATTAAGCAGAACAGAACAGAATCAGGCTACTGGGAGTTAGGATCAGGCAGGTTCAGGAAAGCATGGCTGGAACAACCAAGGACTTTGAATTGGTAGCAGTAACGCCAAAAGTAGCAGTGAGGAATGCTACACAAGCAGATTCATGAGAGAAGAGGCTTATCTCTCCTCCTTTTACCAGCGTCTGTGAATCTTAAAATTTCTCAATCTCTACTTCAGAAGATTTGATTAAGCTATTCCCCATTTTAAACAATGCAAGTACTCAGTCAGGAATGTATTGAGAATTTTAACATTACTACACCCATTCTTAGGCATACTTTAGGGGAAGATGAAGTTGTAACCTCCTTACTGAACAAAGAAAAGTCTCCAACTCATGCTTATAGTGAAGCTAAAACTTTAAGCTAGGTCTATTTTTAGATCTAATACAAAATGGTACTAAGTACCTATAAAGGTTGAATGAATTACCAAAAGGTCAAGCAACTTACAAAAGGCAAAATGTGTGAAGGTTTAGTCTACTCAGAGTAGGTGATCACAAAAGAAGATGTGAACTAAGAATGGTCATTCTGGGGAAAACATCTACTGTGATTTGTAGATGTGAAAAGTTAGGGGAGGTGACATGAGAAATTTCTCTTTAAAAGGAGCTGGCTCTCTGAACTTAGTTGGAGTTTGGAGTTAGTTGGAGGAGCTAGGTCTCTGAACTCAGTTCAGGAGTTGAGGATTTCAGTAAAGGACTGGAGTTTTGCTTGGGACAAATCTTGTGGTGAGTGATAAAAGACTGACCAGTCTCTTTTAAGGCTCAAGCCTAGGCCATTTGGCCTAGGCCCTTCATACTATTTTCTCTTATTCTCTCTCTCTCTCCTTCCTTAATTTATTTATTTGTATTAATTAAAATCTCCATAAAACCCAGCTGACTTGGATATTTTCATATTTGGGAATTTTTCCCATGGTGACCACTTATTTTTTTATTTAAATCAAGACACTAAAAATTATCTTTACAGTTTTGGCAATTCACAGTCTTGAAACCCATATTTTCATGGTCACAAGTACCAGGATAAGTCCCTCAAACTAAAACAGCTGGACTGGTAGAGAGCTCAGAAAAAATGGGGAAATTAAAAAAAAAACCTTACAGGAGCAGGAGAAGCAGGTCCAAAGAGAGTTTGGAGTTCTCTTGAATTTGAATTTCACAGGGGGTGGGGAGGGGGAAAGCATGGCAGGAGAAATATGGCTTAAAAATTTTTATATAGACTATCAAAAAAATTGAGAGTTTTTTCTCCAACTTCTGGTCGCCATCAATGTAAAAATTAATTTCAATATTATAAATGTGTTCTATTTTAGGAGATTTATTAATGATCAGTAGAAGTAAAGGTATAATAGGGACACAAATAAAACAACCACATGCCCACAGCTAATCAGCCTCTTTAAAATTTCACTTACCACCACCATTCTCAATGACAGGAAACCAGAGGCTGAGGCCAGCCAAACCCCTTGCTAATATCCCCTGTTTACAAGAACTACATAATGACAGGAAGTCAGTGCGCTCCCAGGAAATGTAGGTTTTTAGGGTAACATATTTTCAATTACACAAATCCCAGATGCTGTCTTGAAATTCTGCAAGTTGCATCTCCAAATCATCAATTTGCATCCATTGGGAACCATTTAATTCCAAACTACTCTTGACTACTACATCAGGATACTTAATTATTTTCATGGTCTATTCTAGGCTTCTAAATGTATTAAATCTTTCACTGAACTGGTCAAATAATGAGTCTAAACATGCTGGTACTTTATATGTACAAAAGCTTTTAACACTGCTTAGTTTTGACAAAAGTGTTTTTACATTTGAGAAATAGTAAAAAAAAAATGCAAATATTTATTACCTCTCCCCAAAAAACACACCTAGGCATACATACTTACCTATAACTACCATGATTTCTGAGGTAACTGAACTAATAGACTTTCTAAATTACATCAAATTATCTCTGATTCTACATATTATCTATCATCGATCTAATTCCTGGAAAGTATGTTTCTTAATAGACTTTATTCCTCCATTTGATTGCTCAAAAACTCAATAGAGATAACAATCATTCACCTTTTCCGCTTATATCATGGTGCTTAATTCAACTTCATTAAAAAAAATATCCATGGTCTGTAATGTAAATGCTATGTTTGCACTGTCAACTTATATCTCATCCTTTTTTTAGTAGTCTAGATTTTTGTTTTGTCTACCAAAGCCTAGAAAAAGATGTTCTGAATTGGTTGTTAGAGATCTCAGGTTCAATCCTATCTCTATTACTTAATAGCTGTGTACTATCATAATGACTCTTTTCTTTGACTTTCAAAGTTAATAACAACATAAAAATATTCAATCTTTTTTACCTAGAAGCAAGAAAAAACAAAAATAAAGGGAAATTGATATCAGAGACCACTATATGCAGATCAACATTGGTTTGAGGATCTAAGATCTTTCCATTTACAGTAATGAAACTCTTCTTTTACAAACAATAATTTATCCAAATTAGAAGTACTTAAACTAATATATATATATATATATATATATATATATATATATATATATGAGATGATTAGTATCCTTTGAATGTACTCCAGTTCTTCCTAATTTTCTATTTTTTGTCCTTTCTTGTCTCAAGTATTAAGATTATATTTGTCTCAAGAGAAATTTAGTAGTGTTTTCCTTCTCAATTTTTGATAATTTTTTTTTTAAATGTGGTCACTAATAGTTCTTGTTTGATAGAATTTTTTCTGTGAATTGTTCAGGATCAAGTTTTCATTGCTAGTTTTTTTTACAAATAGATATATTTCCTTTCATAATATCGGGCTATTTAATATTCATATTTGGTTTTCTGTTATTTTTGGTATTTTATGTTTTTCAGCATATTCTATTTCTTTTGTGCTCTCAGTTTTGTTGGCATATAACTATTTTCAATAGGTACTAATTGTATTTCTCCTGGTTTTGTTGTGATTTCACCCTTCTCCATTGCTCTGTTGATGTGATTTTCTTCCCTTTTCTTTTAAATTGAATTCCTTGTTTTCATTTTTATTGTAGTTCCTTATTTTCAATAAATTTTCAATACTTAATTTTCAATATTTATTTTCAATTAATGAAGGGAAAAAGGGGAACACTTGTAAAATATGAATATTCATATAAATAAAATGCCCTCATTTACTATCTTAAAGATCTATGTCTCATTCTGCATTGAGTCTATCTCTTAGGAGGTGAGTGATGTTTTTTATCTTTAGTCTTTTGGATTTGTTCATCATTGCAATCATCAGAATTCTAAAATATTTCCAAATTTTTTTTTCTATATAATGTTGCTTTCATATGAATTATTTCCTTGGTTTTGCTTATTTCACTCAGTATTAGTTCCTACATGTTTTCAATTTCCTCTGAAAGGTTTAGTTTCACAATTTATTTTGCAATAATAATACATGGAATTCTGTTGGGTGCCATGAAAACCATGTCATCTGACACATTCACATGTGGAAACTGGAGGTTGCAAAGTGACCCCCAGGAAGGATGGAAACATCCACTCAGACTCACTCTGCATGACTTTTCACATTAATCTCCCTTTCTTTTGGAATTGCTATGATTATTCTCTCCATAGGTTCACGAAAAATAATGAGAGCAAAATACTTGCAGGATTAATACATATGTCTCACTTTAATACCCCCATAATATAATTAAAAGCTCAAACACAGAATTAAACACAAAGATTCCTATGTACCCACTCAGGTGGAAACCCCTCCCCTTTTTCTCCTAGGCTTAAGTCTTTAGCAAAACCATATTCATATTCTCCAACCCCACTACAAACCAGAAAAGACAGGCATATTAATCACCTCCCAGGCAGGGGCTGGTACATCATACTTCATTAGTTTGTTGTGCTTACTGAAGCCCAAACAACATATCTTATATACCTTAGTGAAACATTAGAAAAATGAAAATTGGATATTGCATAATACCTAAATCTGGATTGTGTTGATTTTACCCTTTGACCCCACACTTAGCAACAATGTTTTTGTTGGCTGTGTCCTAAGTAATTCTGATTGATTATGTAAATTTATTAAAAGCAACAATTATTTTTCTTAGCAAGCCTAAACACCTCACCATTTAGTGGGGACTGATCCCTGGCTACCCTGCCTGTGACAAGAAAACATTCATCGCTAGCAGGCTTTGATATATTGTTGGAATCTATAGCAACATGGTATATAGGATGATCATAGAATGTTAATTAAATGATTTGTTAAAAGTTAATGTATGTGAAGATTAAATTTAACATTCCCATGATTGTGAAAATAAAATTAATTAACTCTCCCTTGATTGTGAAGACTAAATTGTAACTCCTGCCCATTTTTAATCTAATCAATAAAAGTGTAAACATCCTACTTAATTAATAAGTGGGAGGTCTGTGACCCACATGTATAATAGTGGGAGATGAATCAGAATAGACTGACTGCCTCCTGAGCAGTCCTATGTAAGGGTTTAGACTATGATTGTCCACATAAAAAGTGGAGGAAGACACAGGAAGTAATGCAAAAGAAAGTGTCTTTAAAAGGAATTACAATTTCCTGTGAGGGGGATTATTTTCTTTGGAGTGGAAGCTGGTGGAGAATCTACTGACTGGATCCAAGATGTGGTGATTTAAAAGCTAACTCCTTTCATATTGGATTTTCTGAAGAGACTAGCCTCAGGAGAAACTTCCTCAGGTCCTTGGCTTTGACGAGGCCTAATGTCTATTTCTCCCTGCCTGGGTTGAGCCAAGGGGCAGAAGTAAATTACTTAGTGGTAAGGCTAGATATGTTGCCCTATTCTGTCTCTGATTTTCTTCACTCTTTCTATATTTTGTAAATATATGTCTTTTGGAATAAATTAATTTCATGGTGACCTTATTTTATTTTATTTTATTTTAATTTATTTTTTTAATTTAGTCAATTTGTGACCTGTTTTAAATATAACCTAGTCCAACATTTTTATATAATAACACCCTTTTCCCCCTTACATATATGACATATCCAATTATCTGTAAGAAATTGTGTATGTTGAAAAATGAGACTGTGTGCCAAGGAGATATGTAACCACTGAGGTATAAAAATAAAGATGACCCTGTGCCATGTGGAGCAGCTCCTTGTGATGCCTGTACTACAGGTTGAAACTTTCAGCTGTCTTCCCATTCATTATCCACCTTGGCCATTAAACCCAGCCACAAGAACCCCAAACTTCTCAGACTGCTGGATGGGCTATGATAGCATTCTTATAACTTACTTGGACATAGTATAAAAATAAGCATGCCCCCCTTTAGTTTCCAGTTTACTGCTCATACATAAAGAACTGTTAAAATACTTATGTAGTGTTGAGTCTTTTTTCTCTAATCTTCATAGATTTTATGTCAAGTAGAAGCATCCCTACTATATCTTACAACATATGCAAGGGTTAGTGGCCTTAGGGTCATACTTTAATTGCTTTACAATTTGGATATACCAAATTACAGTTCCACCAATAATATATCAATATACTTATTTTTCCACATTCAATTGACATTTATAATTTTCTCCTTTGGTCTTTGCTAAGCTGTTGGATATGAGGAGATACTTGAGGTTTAATTTGTAATTGTATAATTACTATAGATTTGGAGAATTTTTACATGGTGGTTGATAGCCTACATTTCTTTAAGAAATGGCTTATCATAACCATGCATCATTTTTTATTGGGGAATTACATATTCTTATAAATTAGATTTTTATATGTATTAGCTATGTTTGTACTTTATCATGATAATATACTATGAATAGTTTCCCCAGTTAATATATCTTTTAAAATTTTGTTCACATTGTTGATAAGGTGGGATTCACTTACAAGGGTTGTAATCAATCTCTAAAATTCTTTTGGGAATTTTACCTCAAACAAGCATTCTGCACACATTATTAAGTACTTATGAAGTCAGCCTCATTAAATATAGGCTTCTTTATGTATATGTATATGTGAATACATGCACAAAATTATACATATGTTCATCTCCTTATGTGTATTTATGTATGTATGAGAGAACCCCATTGAAGGAAAATTATTTATCAAAGCTCATGATTTTATAAATTTTCTTATTTGTAATAAAATTTTGAAGCTGGAAATAGTAATAATGAATGTGTCAAATTTAGAGTTATGAAAACATATCAAAAGAAGTAAACTGATTTTCAAGTGATAGTGCTTTAATTAATGATCAGCTCACATATTTAAACCATACCATTTCACTTCTAATTCTTTGTTCTTTCCTTTACATTATTTGGCTAGCCCACTTTGATTTCATAAATAAAGATCAAGGGTCATAATTATAAATTTCATGTTGCATGTTTCAACAGATATTTCATAACTTTTCTATACAGTCCAAATTGTTATCTTATTTATAAGGAAGTCCAAGGAAAGGAATCCTGAATTGGTACTGGAACAAAAGGAATTAGAATCCCATTTCTGATATTTAACAATCATATCATCTTGGCCATATTTAAAAGAAATTCTCTTGATGTTAGTTTCTTTATTGTTAAAATGACACAGTTAGACTTGATGAACTCTTATAGTGCCTTAGAATGAATTTTAATAGTTCAGATTATTTTAGCCAAAATTAGATTGTTGTTTTGTTTTTACTTTATAAAGTATCCTACTTATAATAAAGCTGATTAAATGTTGATGATTAAGAATGATTAGAAATATTTGGATAAATTAAAAGAAATTCCTCTTCGTGCAAAAAAAATTTCAGTGGAAATAGAAAATGTCTCCTACATACCTTAATCCTTTGGAATTAAAAGGAAAAAAATAAAACTGAAAACACTATGAAAAGCATTATAACTAGAATTTTCTACTTCACTTCCAACTGACACAGAGGCACTATGCTCCAAATGACAGAATAAAGAATACTTTTAATTCACTAACAAACTGGATTTGTTGTATCCCAAGGCTATTTCTTAAATAAAGCTCTAAATATTGGATTTAATAGATTAGGAGGATATGATATATTAATTTTTCCCTTTTCTTTCAATTCATTTAATTAACTAATTTAGAATACTTTTCCATAGTTACATGATTCATGTTCTTTCCTTTCCTCCTCCCACACCCCTTCTATAGTCCAACTAGTAATTTCACTGGGTTTTGCATGTGTCAATGATCAAGACCTATTTCCATATAATTAGCATTTGCACTAGGGTCTATATCCCTAATCATATTCCCCTTGAACCATGTGATCAATCATATGTTTCTTTTCTGATTTTCTGCTCCACAGTTCTTTCTCTGGATGTGGATAGTGTTCTTTCTTATAAGTCCCTCAGAATTGTCCTGGATCATTGCATCACTGCTAGTAGAGAAGTTCATTACATTTGATTGTGCTACACTGTATCTAGGTCTAGGTATAAGATTCTCCTGGTTCTGCTCCTTTCACTCTGCATCAATTCCTGGAAGTCATTCCAGGTCACATGGAATTCCTCCAGTTTATTATTTATTTTAGCTCAATAGTATTCCATCACCAAAATATACCAAAATTTGTTCAACCACTCCACAAGTGAAGAGCATCCCATCATTTTCCAATTTTTGGCTCCACAGAGAGAGCAAGTATAAATATGTTTGTACAAGTCTTTTATCTTATTATCTCTTTAAGGTATAAACCCAGTAGTTGTATGATTGGATCAATGGGAAGACAGTATTTTAAAGCCCTTTGGGCATAGTTCCAAATTGCCCTCCAGAATGGTTGGATCAATTCAAAACTCCATCAGCAGTGCAAGAATGTCCCAATTTTACCAGATCCCCTCCAATATTTATTGCTTTCCTTTGCTATCATATTGGTCAATCTGCTAGGAGTGAAGTGATAACTCAGAGTTGTTTTGATTTGCATTTCTCTAATTAAAAGAGATTTAGAACACTTTTCCATGTCCTTATTGATAGTTTTGATTTCTTCATCTGAAAACTGCTTATTCATTTCCCTGGCCTATTTATCAGTTGTGGAATGGCTTGATGTTTTGTACAATTGATTTAGTTCCTTATAAATTTCAGTAATTAGACCTTTGTTAAAGGTTTTTATTATAAATATTTTTTCCCAAATTTGTTTCTTCCTTTTTAATTTTGGTCACACTGTTTTGTTTGTACAAAACCATTTTAATTTAATGTAATCAAATATATTCATTTTACATTTTGTAATATTCTCTATCTTCTTGCTTGGTCTTAAATTCTTTCCTTTCCCATAGATCTGGCAGGTAAACTCTTCTATGTTCACCTAATTTACTTATAGTATCCTTCTTTATATTTAAGTTATTCACATATTCTGAATTTGTCTTGGTGTAGTGTATAAGATGTTGATCTAAACCTAATATTTCCCATACTTTTTTTTCCCACTTTCCCAGCAGTTTTTGTTAAATAGTGGGATTTGTCCTAAAGCTGGGATCGTTGGGTTTATCATACACTATCTTGCTGTGGTCATACATCCCAAGTCTATTCCACTGATCTTCCCTTCTGTCTTTTAACCAGTATCATATTGTTTTGATGATTGTGGGGTGTATGGGGTGTTCAGGGAGGGGTAGTATCTCTGGTATGGAGGGCTTGTTGTGCCCTCCTAGGGCAGTTCTCCAGCCTCTGACCCCCACCTGACACCCAGCTCTCACATGTGGCTCCCAAGAGCTGCTAGCATGCCGCAGTGGCCACACCCTAGGCAACAGCTTCGACAGGCCAGCTAAACCTTGTGAGGGTAGCCATCGTGTCATCGACCCCTGGTGAACCAGGGCTTTGCTCACCCAGCATGTGAAGACTGCTTTGGTTGAACAGACGGAAGAAACCAATAAGAAGGTTCAACAGCTGAGATGGCGATGCAGCAAAGCACTGTGGAGTGCTTAGGGCGTGTTGGAGCACAAAGGACAACACGGCCATCCAATGCAGCTGAGGAAGTCTCCAGGTGGAAGGACTTTTCGTGCCACTGGACCCAGGCTTCCAACGCTGAGAGAGTGGGACTGTCTCTGTGCATCAACTTTTTCACTTAAATCGTCTTCATGCAAAAGTGTCTTTGTGCACACTCATCTATCATAGATGAAAACGCACAAAGACAATCATCATCCTCGGTTACCGAGAGACTACTACTACTACTACTTTGATGATTGTGAAAGATACTGGCACATAAGAAAAGTGCTAGGCTGAAGATTGTGTGGATCTGATTACCTTAACGAGGGAGGGGTCCCAGGAGGAGGGAATCTTGAGGAGCAGAAGATACTGGCTGAAGAACAGTTGGCCTCTCAGTGGAGAGAAGCTGGAGAGAGAAGGAGGAATAAGACTTTCTCCTGAGGGTTACCCACTTTTTCCTGTTTGTGACTGGAAATCCTTCATTCCAATATTTCCCAAATGAAAAAACTTATTGAAGGAAAAATCTGAGAAAAGTATTTTTAATCACTGTCAGACTTTACCTCAGCTCCTGTTGCCCTGGGTCTGAACTGTAGCCAAGGGGCCAAATCCAGGATCAGCCACCCTGACTTTCTCTCAGGGGATTAAAACTACCAAGGCCCAAGTTCCCTCCAGATTCAAGGAGGGAAGAAAAGGGTTTTAGATAGAGATAGGAAGCCCCTTTTCCAACTTTCCTTTCTCATTCTTTCCCTGTCACTTATTCCTTTGCATTACCCTGATTGAGCTGACATTAAAATAGTTCTCTTTTCCACAAGCTGTGAATGAAGTGTGAGTGAACAGATCAAGGGGGGACACTTTGGTCTCAAATAGTGGAGGGGGGAACAAGAGGGACAAGAGCAAATCTGGGAAAGCAGCCATAGCTAAGGAGGGAAGGCAGAAGGGGGAAAATCTTCAAATCCCCTCTCCTCTCGCTAAGCCAACCCTAAACATCAAATGTCTCCCCTGAACCCTGCTCTGAGAAGGGAGGTCTCTACTCTTCTTGACTCTTTTTCTCTCTATATATACTGAAAGACTTAAACTTTTTTTGAATACATGACCAATGCTTTATACTACAGTTTAAAATCTGGTATTTCTGCTCCCAATTGTTCACATTTTTTCAATATTTCCCTTGATATTCTTGATCTCTTGTTCTTCCAAATGAACTTTGTTATATTTTTTCTAATTCAGTAAAAATATTTCTTGATAGATTGATAGATATGGAACTGAATAAGTAAATTAATTTGGGAAGCATTGTCATTTTTATTATGTTAGCTCATCCTACCCATGATCAATTAATCTTCTAATTGTTTAGATCTAGTTTTAATTGGACAATAACTGTTTTGTTGTTGTGTTCATATAATTCTGAGGTTTGTCTTGGCAGATAGAATCCTAAATATTTTATATTATTTAAGGCATTTTTGGAGAAAATTTTATTTAATTAATTAATTTAGAATATTTTCCCATGGTTACAAGATTAATGTTTTTTCCTCCCCTCCCCCAATCCACTCCTATAGTTGATGCACAATTCCACTGGGTTTTATATGTGTCATTAATCAAGACCTATTGCCATATTATGGATATTTGAGCTACAATGACCATTTAGAGTCTACACAACCATTACTATCCCCATCAACCCATGTGATCAAGCAGTTGTTTTTCTTCTGTGTTTCTACTCCCACAGTTCTTCCTCTGGATGGGGATAGTGTTCTTTCTCATAAGTTATGGTGATTTAAATAGAATTTCTCTTTCTTGCTTCTGAAATATTTTTGAAATATATAGAAATGCTGATGATTTTTGTGGGTTTGTTTTGCATCTTGCAACTTTCCTAAAGTTGTTGATTATTTCCACTAACTTTTTAGCTTTTTAGTTGATTCTCTAGGATTCTTCAAGTAGACCATCGTATTATCTGCAAAGAGTGATAGTTTAGTCTCCTAATTGTCTATTTTAATACCTTCAATATCTTTTTTATTTTATTTTATTTTTTTCACTTTAAACATTATTTTATTTGGTCATTTCCAAACATTATTCATTGGAAACAAAGATCATTTTCTTTTCCTCCCCCACCCCCTCCCCCCAATTCTTCCATAGCCAATGCACGATTCCACTGGGTATCACATGTGTTCTTGGTTCGAAACCATTTCCATGTTGTTGGTATTTGAATTAGAGTGTTCATTTAGAGTCTCTCCTCAGTTGTATCCCCTTCACCCCTGTAGTCAATCAGTTGCTTTTCCTCGGTGTTTTTACTTCCATAGTTTATCCTCTGCTTGTGGATAGTGTTTTTTAGATTCCTGCAGATTGTTCAGGGACATTGAATTGACATGAATGGAAAAGTCCTTTTCCTTTGATTGCACCACAGTGTATCAGTCTCTGTGTATAATGTTTTCCTGGTTCTGCTCCTTTCGCTTTATATCACTTCTTGGAGGTTGTTCCAGTCTCCATGGAATTCCTCTACTTTATTATTCCTTTTAGCACAATAGTATTCCATCACCAACATATAGCACAATTTGTTCAGCCATTCCCCAATTGAAGGGTATCCCCTCATTTTCAAATTTTTGGCCACCACAAAGAATGCAGCTATGAATATTCTTGTACAAGCCTTTTTACTTATTGTCTCTTTGGGGTACAAACCCAGCAGTGCTGTAGTTGGATCAAACGGTAGACAGTCTTTTATCACCCTTTGGGCATAGTTCCAAATTGCCCTCAAGAATGGTTGGATCAATTCACAACTCCACCAGCAATGAATTAATGTCCCCACTTTGCCACATCCCCTCCAGCATTCATTACTTTCCTTTGCTGTCATGTTAGCCAATCTGCTAGTTGTTTTGATTTACATCTCTCTGATTATAAGAGATCTCGAACACTTTTTCATGTGCTTATTAATAGTTTTGATTTCTTTGGCTGACAACTGCCTGTTGATGTCCCTTGCCCATTTATCAATTGGAGAATGGCTTGATTTTTTGTACAATTGATTTAGCTCTTTGTAAATTTGAGTAATTAAACCTTTGGCAGAGGTATTTATGAAGATTGTTTGCCAATTTGTTGCTTCCCTTCTGATTTTAGATACATTGGTTTGGTTTGTACAAAACCTTTTTAATTTGATGTATTCCAGATTATTTATTTTGCATTTTGTGACTCTTTCTATGTCTTGCTTGGTTTTAAAGCCTCTCCCTTCCCAAAGGTCTGACATGTATACTATTCTGTGTTCGCCTAATTTTCTAAGTTTCCTTCTTTATGTTCAAGTCATTCACCCATTTTGAATTTATCTTGGTGTAGGGTGTGAGGTGTTGATCTAAACCTAATCTTTCCCACACTGTCCTCTAATTTTTCCCAGCAGTCTTTATGAAATACTGCATTTTATCCAAAAAGCTGGGATCTTTGGGTTTGTCATATACTATCTTGCTGAGGTCACTTACCCCGAGTCTATTCAACTGATTCTCCTTTCTGTCTCTTAGCCAGTACCAAATTGTTTTGATGACCACTGCTTTATAATATAGTCTGAGATCTGGGACTGCAAGGCCCCCTTCCTTTGTAGTTTTTTTTTTCCATTATTTCCCTGGATATCCTTGACATTTTGTTCTTCCAAATGAACTTTGTTAAGGTTTTTTATAGATCAGTAAAAAAAAAAATTGGAAGTTCCATGGGTATGGTATTAAATAGATAGATGAGTTTGGGTATGATGGTCATTTTTATTATATTGGCTAATCCTACCCATGAGCAGTTAATGTTTTTTCAATTGTTCAAGTCTAGTTTTAGTTGTGTGGAGAGTGTTTTGTAGTTGTGTTCATAAAATTCCTGTGTTTGTCTCGGGAGATAGATTCCTAAGCATTTTATTTTGTCTAAGGTAATTTTGAATGGGATTTCTCTTTCTAGTTTTTGCTGCTGAGCTGTGTTGGAAATATAGAGAAATGCTGATGACTTATGCGGGTTTATTTTGTATCCTGCAACTTTGCTAAAGTTGTTGATTATTTCAATTAGCTTTTTGGTTGAATCTCTAAGATTTTTTAACTAGACCATCATGTCATCTGCACAGAGCTATAACTTGGTCTCCTCCTTACCTATTTTGATGCCTTCAATTTCTTTTTCTTCTATAATTACTACTGCTAGTGTTTCAAGTACAATGTCAAATAGTAGAGGTGATAATGGGTATCCTTGTTTCACTCCTGATCTTATTGGGAATTCATCTAGTTTATCCAAATTGCAGATGATATTAACTGATGGTTTTAGATATATACTGTTTATTATTTTTAGGAACAACCCTTCTATTCCTATGCTTTCTAGTGTTTTAATACAAATGGGTGTTGTATTTTATCAAAGGCTTTTTCTGCATCTATTGAAATAATCATGTGATTTTTGTTGGTTTGCTTGTTGATGTGGTCAGTTATGTGGATGGTTTTCCTATTATTGAACCAGCCCTGCATCCTTGGTATAAAGCCTACTTGATCATGGTGGATGACCCTTCTGATCACTTGCTGGAGTATTTTTGCTAGTATCCTATTTATGATTTTTGCATCTATATTCATTAGGGAGATTGGTCTATAGTGTTCTTTCTCTGTTTTTGACCTGCCTGGTTTTGGAATCAATACCATGTTTGTGTCATAAAAGGAATTTGGTAGAACTCCCTCTTTGCTTATTATGTCAAATCGATTGTATAATATTGGGGTTAGTTGTTCTTTGAATGTTTGATAGAATTCACTGTTGAATCCATCAGGCCCTGGGGATTTTTTTCTTAGGAAGTTCTTTGATGGCCTGTTGGATTTCTTTTCCTGATATGGGATTATTTATGAAATCTATTTTTTCTTCTGTTAGTTTAGGCAATTTATATTTTTGTAAATATTCATCCATATCACCTAGGTTGGTATGTTTATTGCCATATAGTTGGGCAAAGTAGTTTTTAATGATTGCCTTAATTTCCTCTTCATTGGAGGTGAAGTCCCCCTTTTCATCCTTGATGCTGTTAATTTGCCTTCCTTCCTTCCTTTTTTTTAATTAGATTGACCAGTACTTTGTCCATTTTGTCTGATTTTTCAAAGTATGAGCTTCTAGTCTTGTTTATTAGCACAATAGTTCTATCACTTTCGATTTTATTAATTTCTCCCTTAATTTTTAGGATCTCTAGTTTGATTTTCTTCTGGGGGGGTTTTAATTTGTTCATTCGCAAGTTTTTTGATTTGCATTTCCAATTCATTGATCTCTGTCTTCCCTAATTTGTTAATATATGCAGTCATCGATATGAATTTTCCTCTAAGTACTGCTTTGGCTGCATCCCATATATTTTGAAAGGATCTCTCACAATTGTAATTTTCCTTATTGAAATTATTAATTGTTTCTATGATTTTTTTCTCTAACTATCCGATTTTGGAGTATCATATTATTTAATTTCCAATTATTTTTTGATTTGGCTCTCCATGTACCCTTAATGATCAATATTTTTATTGCCTTGTGATCTAAAAGGCTGCATGAATTATTTCTGCTTTTCTGCATTTGAGTGCTATGTTTCTGTGACCTATTGTATGATCTATTTTTGTGAATGTGCCATGTGGTGCTGAAAAGAAGGTGTATTCTTTTTGTCCCTATTATTTTTCTCCATATGTCTATTAACTCTAATTCTTCTAAGATTTCATTCACCTCTTTTACCTCTTTCTTTTTTATTTTTTGGTTTGATTTATCTAAATTTGATAGTGGTTGTTTCTAATCTCCCACTGATATGATTTTACTGTCTATTTCCTCCTTCAATTCTCCTATTTTCTCCATTAGAAATTTGGATGCTATACCATTTGGTGCATATATGTTGATTAGTGATATTTCCTCATTCTCCATACTCTCTTTTAACAAAATATATTTACCTTCCCTATCCCTTTTGATCAGATCTATTTTTGCTTTGGCTTTGTCAGATATCATGATTGCCACTCCTGCCTTCTTTCTATCAGTTGAGGCACAAAAGGTCTTACCCTATCCTATAATTCTAACCTTGTGAGTATCAACCCACCTCATATGTGTTTCTTGAAGACAACAAATGATAGGGTTTTGGGTTCTAATCTAATATGTTATTCGTCTGTGTTTTATGGGTGAGTTCATCCCATTCACTTTCAAAGTTATGATTATCATTTGTGGATTCCCTGGCATTTTGATATCTTCCCCTTGTTCTGACCTTTCTTCCCTAGCTATATCCTTTTGAACCAATGATTTACTTTAGGTCAGTCCCACTAGTCCCCTTCCTTGATATGCTTCCCTTTCTAGCCCCTCCCTTTTTATGCCCCCTTCACCTCCCCCCTCTCCTTCCCTCCATTTTTATACTCCCTTCCCCCTCACCCTCCTTGATTTTCTTTTCTTTCTTACCCTGTTGGATAAGTTAGAATTCAGGATCCCACTGGATCTAGATGTTCTTCCCTCTCAGATTTGATTTCACTGAAAGTAAGGTTTAAGTAATTCCACTTCACGCTCTCTTCCTCTCCTTCTCATATGAAATTTCTTCCCCTCCCCTTCCCATGTGTATCTTTGTATGGGAAAGATTATTCTATTTAGTCCCCCCCTATTTCTTGAAGTAATTTTTAGTATTATTGATGATTCCCCCCTCCCTTTTTCTTTCTTTGCCCCCCCTTTCACCAAATCTTCTTGATGCCCCCATCTTTCCCTTTGCATGATTCTTCTAACTACTCTTATGATGCATACAATTTTTGAGAGTTACACAATACATAGTATTATATACTATGTATATAATAGTAATATATATAATTTGATATAAATGTAGTCCTTATAGAAGTGAGTTTGACTTAAAGAAAAAGATAAGATTTATCTCCTTTTCCCTTTCTTTCATATTTACCTTTTCATGTTTCTCTTGCTTTCTGTGATTGGATATCAAATTTTCCAGTAAGTTCTGTTTTTTTTCTTAGCAAATGCTTGGAAATCTTCTATTTTGTTGAATGCCCATACTTTCCCCTGGAAGTATATAGTCAGTTTTGCTGGGTAGTTGATTCTTGGTTGGAGACCCAACTCTCTTGCCTTTCTAAATATCGTGTTCCATGCTTTGCAGTCTCTTAGTGTGTTAGCCGCTAAGTCCTGTGTGATCCTTATGGGAGCCCCCCTATATCTGAAGTTCCTCTTCTTGGCTTCTTGTAGGATTTTCTCCTTTTCTTGGAAGCTCTTGAATTTGGCGATTACATTCCTGGGTGTTGTCTTTTGGGGATTTAGTATAGAGGGGTGTTCTATGAACCCTTTCTATTTCTATTTTGCCCCCTTGCTTCCGAACACGTGGGCAATTTTCTTCTATTATCTCCTGTAGAATAGCACTGATGTTTTTTTTTTGTTTATCTCTGTTTTTTGGAGGACATCAATAATTCTGAGGTTGTCTCTTCTTCCTCTTTTTTCCAATCTGTGACCTTTTCAGTGAGATATTTTATGTTTTCTTCTAATTCATTAATTTTTTGGGTTTGCTTTATTGATTCTTGCTGTTTTGTAATCTCGCTGTCTTCCAGTTGCTTAGTTCTGGTTGTTAGGGACTAGTTTTGCTTTTCAGCTTTGTCTGCCCTTCTATTAGATGCTTCCAGCTCTTTTTCTAATTGTGAAGTCTTGTCTATCAGACTGCTGATCTCTTTCTCCCATTTTTCTTTCCAAATGATTTCCATCTTTTGGGCATGTTCACTGTCTTCCAGTTGCTTTATTCTGGTAGTTAGGGACTGGTTTTGCTTTTCAGCTTTGTCTGCCCTTCTATTAGATGCTTCCAGCTCCTTCTCCAATTGTGAAGTCTTGTCTATCAGACAGCTGATCTCTTTCTCCCATTTTTTTATTCCAAAAGGTTTCCATATTTTGGGTAAACTCCATTTTGTGATCTTCCAGAGCTTGTGAATAGTTTCCATTTTGGGAGGCATGTTCTGATTTTATTTGGATTTCATCCTCATTCTCTTCTTTTCCTTTGGTACTCCCTCCATAAAAGTTTTCAATAGTCACATCCCCCCCCCCCCCTTTCTTCTTGGAGACTTGATTTTGGTCTGTGTGAGCCATCCCTTTGTTGGTTTTATTCCACTTTCTTTTTTGGTCTGTGGTCTGGGTGGTATGGGCGGATTTTCTGTGAATTTAGGTTGCTTCAGACTAGTTCTTCCCAGCCTCCGAGGTTTCTTAGAGCACAGGCCCCTGTGTTCAGCCCAACATCCCAGGCAATCAGTGTGGCCCGCCCAGGTGTTCAGCTCTGCTCAGGTGCTCAATGCAACCTCCCCAGAGTTTAGCTCCACAGCCCCCTGTGCTCAGCACAGGATTCTCCCGTGAAACCACCCTGAGAGGTCTTTTCCTTGCAGTCTTTAGATCCTAGGAACCTGGTGTGCCCCCTCAGACAGAGACACTCCTCACTCACTTGCTGTTCCAGTGAGGGCTCTGATAGCTTACTCTTGTTTGGTGGGGGGTTGTGGGGTTGGGCGGGGGGCTCAGTTCATGTTTTTGAGCCAGCTTTTCCTCCTCCTTATAGTGTGGAAATGTTCAAACCCCACGTATCTTCATTTCTGTGGGGTACTGGAGAGTGCCTCCATTCTTCCAAAGGTGATTTTTATGCTCTTTTGAGGTAGTCTATTTTGTTCGGTGCTTGGGAGGGGAAGTGATTTGTTTCTAGATTGCAGCCCTGTTTACCTGGAAGTCCTCTTTTTTATTTTTTAATTGATACTGCTAGTGTTTCTAGTACCAGGTTAAATAATAGAGGTGAAAATGGGCATCCAGTTTCTTTTTTCTGTTTTTTTCTTCCTGGCTTTGGAATCTGTACCATATTTGTGTCATGAAAGGAATTTGTTAGAACGAACGCCTTTGCTTATTTCTCAAATAGTTTCTAAAATATTTGGTTAAGTTGTTCTTTAAATGTTTCATAGAATTCACTTGTCTATCCATCTAGCCCTGGGAATTTTTTTCTTAAGGAGTTCTTTAATGGATTGTTCAATTTTTTTTTCTGATTACTTAAGTATTCTATTTCTTTTTTCTGTTAATCTAGGCAATTTATATTTTTGTAAATAATCATCCATATCCCCTAAATTGCCATCTTTATTGTAATGAATTGAGCAAAATAATTCTTAATAATTACTTTGATTTCCTCTTCATTACAGGTAAATTCACCCTTTTCTTCTGATACTATTAATTTGATTTTCTTCTTTATTTTAAATTAGATTAACCAGTACTTTATCTATTTTAGTTTTTTTCAAAGTGCCAGCTTTCAGTCTTATTTATTAGTTCAATAGTTCTTTCACTTTCAATTTTATTTAATTTATCCTTTAATTTTTAGGATTTCTAATTTTGTTTTTATCAGGGGATTTTTAATTTATTCTCTTTTTAATTTTATAATTTGAATACTCAAATTATTGACCTCTTTCTTCTCTGATTTGTTAATCTGCATAAATTTTCCCCTGACCACTGTTTTGTCTGCATTCCATAGATTTTGATATAATGTCTTATTGTCATTCTCTTTAATGAATTTATTAATTGTTTCTATGATTCATTCTTTAATTAACACATTTTGGAGAATTATATTATTTAATTTCCAATTAATTTTTTATTTGCCTCTCCATATACCCTTACTAATTATTATTTTATTGCATTTTCACATAAAAAGGTGGCATTTATTATTTCTGCTCTTTTGCCCTTGTTTCCAATGTTTTTATGCCCAAGTATATAATCAATCTTTGTAAATATACAATGTGATGCTGAAAAGATGTATTCCTTTTTTTCACTATTTATTTTTGTCCACATATTTATTCATTGGTTTGGTTTATCCTGATCTGATAGAGGAAGGTTAAGATTTCCCACTAGAAAAGATTTTCTATTTATTTCCTCCTTAAGCTCCAACACTTTCTCCTTTGAAAATCTGGATGCTACACCATTTGGTGCATAAATGTTGAGTTCTGATATTATTTCATTGTCTTTACTGCCTTTTATCAGGATGTAATTGCCTTCATCATCATTTTAAATCAGATTTATTTCTGCTCTGGCTTCATCTGATATCATGATTGTGACTCCTGCTTTCTTTTTCTCAGTTGATGTCCAATAGATTTTACCTGGCCCTCTTACCTTTACCCTGCATGTGTCTACCTCCCCCCTGTGTGTTTCTTTTAAAGGTAGGATTTTGGTTTCTAATACATTCTGCTATTTGTTTCCATTTTATGGGTGAGTTCATCCCATTCACATTCAGAGTTATGATGACCACCTATGTATTATCCATCATTTTGATTTCATCTCCTAGTCCTGCCCTTTCTTCTTTCATTGTTTCCTTCTATACCAGTATTTCACTTTAAATCAGTCCCCCAATCAACAACCTTATTTTAGTTCACTTCTTACCCTTTCACTTCTTATGCCCCTCTTATTTTTCTTTTGGGTCTATTAAATTCCCTCACCCCTCTCTTTTCCCCCTTTTTGTACTCCCCACCCCAAACCACCACCCCCCTTAGTTTTTCCCTCTCAACTTCCCGGTAGGGTAAGATAGAATTTGATACCACAATGGATCTAGATGCTCTTCTCTCTCAGAATTGATTCCACTGAGGGTAAAGTTTAAGGATTACCTATAGGCACACTCTCCCTTTCCCTCTTATAATAGTATTCTCCATCTCCTCCTATGAACTCCTTTATGTGGTATTATTTATCCTATTTTTCTTATTATGTTTGTACTATTTTCTACTTTTCTTCCCATTGTTCCTCCACATTTCTTACTTGTTTACTAAAGTACAATTTGAGTTTCTTAAGAGTTTATGACCAATTTCCATTTTTTGGGTAAATTTAGGTTGTGTTTTCTTGTTTGTTGCCCTCTGCTGTCATCTCTGTATTCAGCTGTTTCTCTCCTTAGAAGTTATCTAAGGTCAGAGTCTTCTTTTTCCCCTCTTCCTCCTCCTTTTCCTCCTCCTCCTCCTTCTCTTCCTCCTCCCCCTAATCCTCCTTCTTTGCATTTTTTGGATGCTGGTGATTATTGCCATGCTAGTGTTTTCTTCCCTTCCCAGCCAACAGTCTAAGTGAAGAGGATAGTGATGTCTTTGTGTATTGAGCTATGGAGCATTTTTTGCCTTGAGGCTATTTTTCAGTCTCTGCCCCTTCTGCTGTGGGCAGCCTCATTCTGCACCCAAGCTTCATGCTTCTCAGTCTCCTGGAATCCCAAGTTTCACTACTCTCAGGGGGAATTCTGTGGTGTCCTCAGTCAGCCCCCAGAGAACTTAGAGTTTGCATAGTACTCACTCTCCTTCTGGAACCACAGGTAGAATGAAGGAGGGGTGATCAGCTTGTGCTTTGGTAGGAGTAATTTTATCCCCTTATAGGCGGGAAATGTCCAAACCCTGTCTACCTTCAAGACTGTGCCCTACAGTATAGCCCCTTCACTTATCTGATTTTGATTTTTTGTCCTTTTGAGATGCTTTATATTGATTGGTGGTGAGGAGAAGACCCTTGTTTCTACTTGGAGGCTATGAGTATAATTAGAAATTTGTTACCCAAAATACTAAATTTCCCATGAGCTCACTGCCTTCTTGTCATTACATACTTCCTGTAGACAGGAGGATATATTGAGTGGGGTTCCTTGTCTCAGGCTCTTTGCTTCCTGGGTTTGCCACTATAGTGGTAAGCAAGGTTTTCTAATAGGTAGATTAGCCATTGGAATGTGATTTTTTTGTTACCTTTTTATTCCTTTTTTTCTAATGATCATTAATAAATCTCTTAAAATATAAACTTGAAGTTATTGTTTTATAATTTTAATTTTTACAATGATGGCAACCACTGAAGATCAAGAAAGGATGTTCTGCTCCTGCTAGTTTTTCTTTCCCATTTATTTCTGGCCACTTTAGTTTGAGTGACTTAGCAGGGGACTCTTAGTGGAGAAGAGATAAGCTGCTTCTCTCACCCATCTGCTTGAGCCAGTATTCCTCAATTCTGACTCTGGCATTACTGCTGCCAATCCAGACTCCTGGGTTGTACCAGCCATCTTCCTGATCCTCCTGATCTTCCTGATCCCAATCCCACCTGCTTCTGGTCCTGTTGTTGTTCCCATTGCTGTTGCTGGTTGCTGGTTGCTGCCACTGTATCTTTAGAACACACAAGCTGGGAGTCCTTGAAGACACACTCTGAGCAGCTGGCAAAAGCAGGGTTGTGTTTTTTTTTTCCTTAGGCGATTATTAGACTAATAACTCCCTGTTCATGTGGCAGGGGAAGCAAGCTACTACATAGAGTTTCATGCCAAGGGAGAAGGGGAAGAAAGACTATTCTTCCAAATAGGAAGTAAAATTGTAAGTCTAACTCACTCAATGAAAGAGAAGTATGTGACCTATTTCAAACAACTCTCAGCTTTATGATCCTTTTTCTTCCTACCATTCCTGGTTGCAATGGTCCTTTCAATTATCTTTCCTGAGATTTAGGGGAAAAATTAATCTCTCTACAACCCCTTGCCATTTGGATGTAACCAGTTGCTAATATACATCCAATTTAGGTTTCTTCCACACTATGTTATGAGAGGAGTTCTCCCTCACTCTAGGAGATCCCAGAAGTGTGACAAAAGGAACCTGAATGGATAGGGTAGGAACTTTTTAAGAATCTGGAGGTGAAAATTTTAAGCCTTTTCAGACTACATTATTTTTATAAATGTCTCTGCATCTTATTGTTTTTTGCTGATTGCCTGCTTTAGGTTTTAATTTTGTTGTGTTAAGTTCATGTATTAATCTGATCAATACTATTCTGTTACACTGAATCATTTTAATCTACCATGTTTTAGCTTTTAGATATATTCTGTTACCTTTCCCCTATAAGTATACTAAACAAAATAAAATTTTAAAAGCCCATAAAATCTTTTCTTCCATTTTGCCTTTGTTAAATTGTCACATAGAGGATGGATGCTCTCCATCAACCTGGCTAATAACCTTTTTGAGAATTTAATGAGCTAAGTATCTCAAACTGATTTTAAAGTCTTCAGACATGATTTTTAGATTTTTTTCAATAGCTCTGATTAATCACTTACCTGCCTCTGAATGATTTGTAATAAAATGTAAAGGGTCTATTTAGTAGCTGAAATGAAGTGTGATAGCACTCTTATAATCCCCACCTCTGCCTTTGTAAAAAATGTAATGGATGAGACATAGCAATCTCATGTCAGGGGAGCTGGAAAGTTGTTCCTAGGGTGTGGTACCCCTGGATGGCTCCCAAGAGGGAGTATCTCCCATTTGTAAATTATTAGCTTACTCTATCCTTCCACCAGAATGATCTAGATTCTTGGTGAAGTTTTTAGACCCAGCATCAACAGTGCAGTGTCTTTTCTAAGCTCCTCTGACACATTTTGTAATGATGGCAGCAATAGATTGAAAAAATATATAACTCAGTCAAGGTTGAAAAAATTGCTACACCTGAGAAACTTATGAGTAGTATCCATTAGCTTCTAATTTTTTTAATGCCATACAACCAACTCATGTGAATCCTAATGATAGTGGATTTTTTGGCTATTACAATTAACTGGGTTATTGTGAATTTTAGGAGTTTTGGGTACTTTCTTTAAATGTGCACTATCTACTGTACTATTGCTTTATAAAAATGTTTACTTTATGAAAATCATTTGCACTCACTTAGTGATTCATGGCCAAGTTTAAAAAGGAAATGGATCTCATTTTTTGGTGAGTCACCTTTGTAGTATACCTTTCCTTGTGTGACACAATGTGCCACTGATTGTAAGCTATATATTTTTATTTTCAAAACATTTTTATTATTTTTTCCATTTGCATGTAATATAGTATTTTGAGTTTTTATCTCTTCTTTTTTTTGTATTTGAAGCACATGCCAACTGCATTGAAAAGATTTTCTTTAACTTTTTTTGATTTTGCAGTAATATAAGTTTAAAATACATTTGGTCCAATATTAATGAATACCCACAAAATGTTTAGGCAATAGAAATGATGCCACTGATTCTTTACAGGGGTCCCCAAACTATGGCCAATGGGTCACCTGCAGCCTCCTAAGGGCATTTATCTGGTCCCCACCAAAGTTCCAGAAGGGGAGCTTCTTTCATTGGTGGTCAGTGAGAGGAACACTGTATGTGGTGGCGCCACAAAGCATGGCATTACTCACATGCAGTACTACTTCTGGTGACATAATCCTTCATGTGGAGCCTTGTTCTGAGAGTATTTGAATGAGAAAGAGGCACCTCAAAAAGGATTATGTGGTTACACAATGGAAGACATCAGCATGGTGAGTGGTGATATGGGGGAAGGAATTTTGTACTGTGTGTACTGCTGCCCGGCATAGTGTTGGAAGTGATGGGCCTGTGCAAGGTGTGACAGGCCCATCACAGCCAGTGCTATAGCCTCTGCTATCCCAGAGAGCAGTATGCAGATTTGTTCATAGTATTTTTTTATAGTCGGGACCTCCAATGATCTGAGGGACAGTGGAATGACCCCTTGTGTAAAAAGTTTGGGCTCCCATGGTTTAAAAATTATGGAACTTGACTTAATAATTCTATCTGATTCCAGAAGAAAGGAATATAAGAGTCATTATACAGTACCAAGAAGCCCAAGATCAAAAAGGACCAAACCAATCCAGGTATTATTGATGAACTTCTACACCAAGATAAGAGGACTTGGACTTGTTTGGGATCGAGGTTGCAGCTGTTTGACATATGTCAGAGGCAGGCATCCCTCAGTCCTACATTATAATAATCCCCTTACTTTGGCTCCCCTACTGGCTTCCATAATCTAGTCCCTTTTCTGTCTTTCATTGAGTGGCAAACTTACTTAAGTCCTGGCTACTGATTGGGTAAGTACATAATTACATAAAGCACCTTAATTGGGCCCTGATTCAAGGACCTGTTATAGGTGTATTTTCCTTTATTTAGAATTTTTACATATAAGTCTTTGATATTCTATATTTCATCCAGAAGTTATTTTTCTCTTTATTTGGATTTTTTGATGGTTTGTTATTTCTTTTGCAAATTGATTCATATATCTCACAACTCAGCAATGTATCCCTGAGTGATCGCCATGTTTTTCACTATCCTCCTCATGGGGGAATGTATTTTTATCCTAAATTAAAAGGTTAAATTCTTTTTGAGAGTAATTTTAGGATAAGAAATATTATACCTCTCTAAATCCAGAAAGTGAAGTATTTGGAAAAGGTGCCATGAAGATGCCAGCACAGACCACATGCTTCGCCAGGAGATCCAGAGTGAATGTTGAGATGTGGTGATTTGAACTGTGTGGGGTTGAAATGCATGGTTTTTCTATGTATACTCATGCCAAAGGGGACTGCCCCCTAATTCGCTTCTTGTCAATATTTCTAGCAATGATTGGTTTTATTCTTTTTTCCCCTTTTATTCCCAAATTATTGTAATTTAAAAGTTGGTTATATTTACAAGATCTATTTGATAGACCAATCTTCCACTGGATCTCAGGGGGAAGGTGTAATTAGAAATGTTACCCTACAAACTACATTTCCCAAGAGCCCACTGATTTCCTGTTGTTATATACTTCCTGTAGACAGGGGGATATATTGAGTGTGGTTCCTGTTCTCAGGCTCTTTGCTTCCTGGGTTTCGACTGTGGTGGAGCATGGTTTTTGAACAAGTAGATTAGCCATGGGCACATGGTTTTCTTTTGTTGCATCTTTTACTTTTACTGATCATTAATAAATCTCTTAAAATATAATATTTTAAATTATTGTATGTTAATTTTAATTAAAAAATCTTTGCCTGGAAGTTTGGATATGATATATTATTGTTTCACTTGATTTTTGTCTGTTCTTCAAGTTTCCCTTTAGGGGTTAAACAGATGTTTTATTTTGCTCCAAAAGGAGATAATTTGCTTGATGTTCCTTCAAACTACTGTCTTGTAATTTCACACATTTAAATAAGATTTTTTTCTCCTTATGAAAAATAGCATGAGATTAAGAATAAAATAATTACCTTGGATTAGTAATTAATCTGTAAATTCCTGGTCTCTCTTTAAAAAAGAAATTTGAAAAATTTATTATTTAATATGTGTATTATTTTAATTGAATTTCAATGTGTTTCTTATTTCGATATTCCCCATTTTTTTGCTCTTTAAGGTTTTTTTTAATGATTCAAAATTATATATATTATGTGTGTGTATGAAGGAAATTTGGTGATATATGTCACCAAATATCAAAGTTGGAAAGTCCTTCAGAGAATAATCTAGTGCAACAGATCTTTCCTTCCAATTCAACTAAATATTTAGTAGTCTAGTTTGTTCTACCTCCAGCTATCTTTTTCTTCTAGAAATAATTGTCTCTTCAGTCCTTTTCACTGATAAGTTTATCCTTCCCTCAAAGAATTCCCAGTTGGACAATTCTTTTTGCTAAGAAGTTTTACAAAACAATACACCTCAGTCTACTTTTCTGTAATTTCTGTCTTTTGCGCAGGGTAAAACAAACCTTATCACTTATGCACATAGGAGATTTTCAAATAGTTCAAATAGTTATCAAGTCTCTTTAATATCTTATTTTTTCTGGTCTAAACATTTCTAGCTCCTTCATTTAATCTGTGTGATATATTGATCACAGTATTTTCTTCTTCTGAATGCACTCTGGTTTGTTTATCTTCTTCTGAAAATGTAAATGTATTTGTCTCTAGACATCTATATACAAAGTCTCCAAAAAATTCAACTAGATCCAGTGAAAAAGCAAGAATTAGAAACTTTAAAATGTTTCATCAATTAATTTAAACTTTCAGAAGAAAAATAAAGTGGAAATGTGAAAAGAACTAGGGAAGAAATAATGGGAAAATGGAATTAATATGTATAATACATATAAAATCTTTTCCAAACCAAGAACACCATAAAATTAGAATGAACCAAAGAGAAATCAACAATTTTGTGAAATAAAAAGATATTAAAAACATCAAGAAATTGAAGAATGTAATTAACTCAAAATGAAAACAAATGACATTGAAAACAGATGAAGGAGGAAAAAATAAGACTTTAAATTCTTTAAATGTCATTGCCAACAAATATCTAGATTTCAAATTTTCAGAAATCTCAAAAGAAAACTTCCCACACCTTTTAGAATAAGGATGAAAAATGGAAGAAATTATAAATTCCAAAAATACAAAAATAAGTCTCCAAATAAATGCTCTCAGAAATATTAATCAAAATCTAGAACTTCTATGTCAAATAATAATATTCTATATTCTGTAATAAGTAAATTTAGCAATTTAGCAGGCAGTACTCTAAAAGATCAGAGATAATAGTTTATGATATCTGAGAAGGAAAAGGCTATATGCTTACCAATGTCTCCTTTGTAGGTACTAATACAGTTAAATTAAATAAGTCTTCAAGCAGGTCAAGGGAGGCAATGATCTTAGGTCACCACAGAGTGATGCACACATACAATACCACCACACTTAGTTAGGCTTTGAGATTCTGGAAAGAATGTCCCCAGGAAAATGAGCCAGAAATGGGAATTTCCACTTTGGGAACATCCATGATGGGAATTTCTGAGGAACTGAAGAACTTGTGGCCTCATATTTACTTTGGGGAATAAAGGAAAGGAAGGACAATAGATTGGCTTACAAGGAGCTAAAGGAAGAAGGATCTTGGACTGAACTACCTGTTAGAGGCATAGACACCATGTGAAAAACTTCTAAGACCAAAGGATACTTAGATTATATCTACTACTTCTATCTAGGCTAAGGTCATTGCATACTTGAAGGCTTAATGTTCAGGCTAGGACAAATTTAATAATCCTTCCTAGGGTGATCCATGAGTACCTGAGGATTTCATGAAAAAAAAAAAAACTGTCAATATCAAGAATGCTGTACCTAATAATGTTAATATGTTTTCCCAATACATAGGGAGGGACCTTAATGAAAAAGTAGCTTTCCAATTATCCAACAGGAAAATACCAGAGGTATATAGGAATTTTGAAGTTCAAACTCATGTTAAGCCCTTCATAAAAAGTTAAACATTAAAAAAAAATAAATGACTAAACATGCATAGATGGCTTAAATGCAATTATGGGAAGTAATACATATGTCTCTACTGAATACTGTCATTATCAAGAGACACAAGAGGATTCTAAATGGATAAGGCTTGGGTTTCTGTTATGTCTTGATTATCTTTTTTTTTTATTTAATATATTTTATTTGGTCATTTCCAAGCATTAATCGTTAAAGACATAGATCTTAACTTCCGGTTAAGATGGCGGCTTAGAGAAAGCTAAAGCTCAGATCTCCTGAAAACCCTTCCCGACCGATCTCAAACGATAAGCTCCTAAGGCGCCGAAATTCAAAACGATCAACAGCACAGACCCTGGGAACCCTCCTCCTGGACCTGGACCCGGTTCAAAAGGTACGGCTCCCCTCAAAAGCCAGAACCCGAGATCACTCGGACCTCAGGGGTAGGAGGACCTCAGGGGTAGGAGCGCAGAGTCCAAGGCTCCCGGAAGCCGCAGCCCAGCCGGGCTCAGAGAGCAGAACCCTCAGGGCCTTCTACAGTCCCGGTGAAAGTTACTGCCTGGGGCTTCCGCTGCAGAGAGCTGGTCGAAACAACAGCAACCCTCAGGGCGGGCAAGACAGCCTCACGGGCTGGATCCTGCTATCCAAGTCTCAGTGAAAGTCCTTGCCCGGAGCTTGGGAAAGCTGCAGCCCATCCCCCCGCAGGCCGACGAAACAGCCTCACGGCCAGCGATTCTGAAGGCAACTTCCGGAAAGCGAGCCGGGGGGAGAGTGTGGCCTCGTGGTCCGACCCTTCCATTCCAGTTCCAGTGAGGCATATTCAGTTTAACCCAGGGAAAGCTCATAGAACTATCTGCCCAGGACTAAAGCCTCTGAACACCAGAAAGAGACAAGAGAAACTAATCCTCCACATTCAGAAATGGCAAACTCCACAGAACCACAGAAGCCCCAAAATACCAAGAAAAATAAGAAGAAAGGGGCGACTTTGGACACATTCTATGGAGCCAAAATACAAAATACAGAGCAGACAGAAGATAATATAAAAGAAAATGCTCCAAAACCTTCCAAAGGAAATGGAAACTCTCCACAAACCTATGAAGAATTTGAATCAGAAATGACCAAAAAGATGGAAGCCTTCTGGGAGGAAAAGTTGGAAATAATGCAAAAGAAATTCACGCATCTACAAAACCAGTTTGACCAAACTGTAAAAGAAAACCAGGCTTTAAAGGCGAGAATCAGGCAGCTGGAAGACAACGATCGTGTAAAAGAGCAAGAATCAATAAAGCAAAGCCAAAATACCAAGAAATTAGAAGAGTCTTGATTATCTTATGATGAAAACAAAGGGAGAGTTAGAGAAAATAATTTCAAATCATTAAGCTTTGCAAGTAAGTTATACACATTATTAGAAAGAGCTGTTCAGACTGCAGCTGAGAAATTCACACTCATTTGATCTGGTGAAAAGAGGAAGAATACACATAATTTTTTGGTAAATTTTATTTAGTCAATTTGGAACATTATTCCTTGGTTACAAGAATCATATTCTTTCACTTTCTCTCCTTCCCCCACCCCTTCCCATAGTTGACATGCAATTCCACTGGCTTTTACATGTGTCCTTGATCAGAACCTATTTCCACGTTGTTGATGTTTGCACTAGGATGATCATTTAGAATCTACATACACAATCATATCCCCCTTGACCTATGTAATCAAGAAGTTGTTTTTATTCGGTGTTTCTACTCTCACAGATTTTTCTCTGAATGTGGATGGTGTCCTTTCTCATAAATCCCTCCAAGTTGTTCAGGATCACTGCATTGCCACTAATGGAGAAGTCCATTACATTCAATTGTGCCACAGTATATCAGTCTCTGTGCATAATGTTCTCCTGGTTCTGCTCCTTTCACTTTGCATCAATTTCTGGAGATTGTTTCAGTTCACATGGAATTCCTCCAGTTAATTATTCCTATGAGAAAATGGTATTCCATCACCAACATATAACTCAATTTGTTCAGCCACTCCCTAATTGAAGGGCATCTCCTCATTTTCCAATTTTTTGCCATTACAAAGAGCACAGCTATGAATATACTTGTACAAGACTTTTTCCTTATTATCTCTTTGGGGTATAAACTCAGCAGTGCTATCCTGCCAAGCTTTCTTGAGCAAGGTCAGGCTGGAAGTACAAACTTAGAGAAAAGCCAAGTTTTGAGACAGAAGGCTGATCCAAACAAGAATGTTTCCACAGGTGTCTGTCTGGTTACTGCTAGAAGAAAGACAAGGAGTTCCTGGAATTCTAAGAAGATAGTATTTCCCAGCATCTATTTTGGTGACTGTCTGGTTCCTGATGCTATGGGGGGCTTGAATTTCCCACAGGTAAAATCTATAACTGTACTCCTGTAGCCATGTGTGAGAATTAGTTGGTTAGTTTGTGTGGAGATTAAAAATAGACTGTTGAACATCAGAAGACTGAGTGCTTTCATTTCCCATTTGCCATATATCCACCTCTATCCTTCTTCAGAAGAGTGAAAGGACACCTGAGGCTCTTCTGGCATCCCATTTTAACACTGTCCTCAACAAAATTGTATAAGGGAAATGAGAAAATTAGGATAAAATTAGAATAAGGGAGGAGTTCATTCATTCAATCAATAAACATTGATTAAGCAACTATTCTATGTTAAGCACTGTGATCAGCACCAGAGACACAAAGAGAGTCAAAAGTTGGTTCCCCTAGTATAAAAAATAGGACAATGATGGCAAACCTTTGGCCTGGGAGCCAAAGATGGCATGCAGAACACTGTTGGCAAGTGGCCATCCTGCCCTCCAGAGTTCCTTATTAGAGAGGCAGAGGAGCTGTTTCCTTCCCCTTCTCCACTATGCCTGACAAGATTTTCCCATCACCTGTCCCTCTTCCCAGCAGCCCAATGGTAGTAAGTTGGGAAGCTCACAGATGGCAGAGCTGTAGGGGATCAGAGTACTCAGGGCACTGGCCTTTCCCTCTCTATACTCCCTGATGACTTTCCTCATTTCACCCACCCCTCTGCCCAGAAGACCAATGGGAGTACTTCCTCCTTCTCCTGTGTGGGGTAAGGGGGATAATGCCTACCTTGCACTAGGTATGGGGGTGGGTACAGAATTTGGCATTGGGGGTGCAATGGGAGCAGGGCCTGGCACTCAGTCTCTAAAAGGTCCACCATGACTGTACTAGGGCATCTGGGAGGGCATCTCAAATACAATGAGAAACCCAAAAGCCTAAAAGGTTACCTAAGACTTGAACATCTTTAGCACTACTATTCAATATACTCAATGGATCATTGATGACTTATTCTTCATTCTAGGACAAGGATGAGTGTGGGAGTTGTTTGAGGGCAAGTTCCCATGGGGTGATGCCAAATTTAGAGTTTTGTTAAAAAAAGTTGTCAGCCTTCATGAAAACAAACTTTAAGAATGTAATATATGTATATATTTTTCATATATGTATATGTATACATATATATATATATAGTTTGAGATGGCAATGAGAATATGAGACTATGTATATAAATTGGTGAATGAATAAATGTATTTTTATATAAAAGGATGAAATAATTTTGTGCTATAAAGATGATAAAGAGGAGGATTTCAGAAACATTAGTAGGACTTGTATTAACTGATGCCTAATGAAGTGAAGAGTACTAGGAGAACTGTTTATATAATGGCTAAAAAAAGAATCCCTTGAAAAATTTATAGACTCCTTATCAGTGTCATGAAAAAAACATGGTTCTAGAGAACTAAGGATGAAAGTTGCTACCTACCTCCGCAGAGGTGAAGAATTTAAATTTCATAATGAGTAATTTCTTTTTTTCTCATTTATTTATTTTATTAAATATGGAGCAGTTCCTGACAAGATGGTGGACTCTTCTCATAAACCTATAAAATGGAGTAAAAAGAAAATAATTTTTTAATTGATTTACATTTCATGTACTTAGCTTAAAATCCTTTACCCCATATTCATATCAACAGGACATGACCAGGAACACATGATCGATTAATCCTTTAAGAGGCTAACATGTAAAGTTGCTTTACTTTGATTGGTTAAAACTCACATAAATGATTGGGTTTCTAAATTGCTTTCTGATCAGCTGGCTCTGGGACTAGATTGAAACTCTCTAGTAACTGGCTAATGGTGAAGAGGGAAAGGACTGATTAGCATTAGAAACCAGAATAAAAGTAAACCTGCTAGTTTCCACTCCTTGTATTTGCTTCCTGGCTGTAGCAACTGTAACATTGGCTCCTGGGTACCCATTCTCTAAAGGATGAAATAAAACACCCTTTGTTATTATTACTACTGTGTATTGCCCTCCATTTTATTTTCCCCTTTTGATCCTGCTCTTTTTCCTTTCACTCTGTTCCTCCTCACCAGTGTTTTGCTTTTTGTCACACCCCTATTTTCCTCTCCTTCCTATTATCTCCCACTTCCTTTATCTTCTTCCCCTTTCACTTCTCTGTAGGGTAAGACATAATTCTATACCCTGCAAAGATGATTGTTATTCCCTCTCTTAGCCAGTTATGATGCAAGTATAGTTTAATTGTTGTCCGTTACCATCCTCATCCTCCCCTCCTCTGTAATAATTTTCATGCCTTTATAAAATTTACTCCCATTTAATCTCTCCCTTCTCTTTTCTCTCAGTGCAATTCTCTTTTTAACCCCTTGATATTTTTGCATATCATATCATCAAAATCAGTTTACTTCCCATCCTTTGTCTAAGTATACCCCTTCCATCTATTCTAGTACAAAGAAGAAATTTTAAAAATTACAAATATCCTTTCTATGTAGGAACACATAGTTTGACCATGTTGAGCTGAGTTAATTTTCTCATTTACATTCTTAGTCTTCTCTTTGGTCTTGAATTTCAAATTGAAATTTTTTGTTTAGGTCTGGCCTTTTCCTCAGGAATGCATGGAAATCTTCTATCTTATCAAATGACCATTTTTTCCCCTGAAAGATTCTACTCAGTTTTGCTGGATAGATTGCTCTGGGTTGGAAAATTTTATCTTTAGCCTTCTGGGATGTCATATTCCATGCCTTCCTGATCCTTTAATGTTGAAGCAGTTAAGTCTTATATGGTCCTGATTGTAGCTTCATAGTATTTCAAATGTTTCTTTCTGGCCGCTTGCTGGTATTTTTCCTTGGATTGGGTTGTTGGGGGTGGGGAGGTGGGGGCAGCTCTTGAATTTAGCTCTATATTCCTGGAAGTTGTCATTTGAGGATTCCTTTCTGGAGGTAGAAGTCAATTGAATTTATTTATTCACTGCTTGTAGGAACTGGATAGTTCAAGTAAAATATAATATTATTTCACAGTTGAAAGTGCCCAAATAGTGAAATTTAGAAGACCTGGTTTAAATAGTTACCCGTTATCAAATTAAATACAATGATGATGATTTATAGTCCCAGAGTCAAATATGGTGGAGTGGAAGCAGAGAAGCTGGAAACCACCATGAGAATCCTCTTTAGACAATCTTAAAATAATAAACTGAGAATAAATATAAATTCAATTGACTTCCTCCTTCAAGTTCAAAGTATCATATACCAATAGATCCCTTGCATTTTAAACTGAGAAAGATTCTTTCTCTCTCAGTTTCTGACTAATTCCAAGTTGATATTACTTATATTTTAATTTAGTCAAATAAGCAGCTAGCCTTTGACTAGAACCATGCTTTCTATGACTCAGTCATATTGTAGCTAATCCATTCTAACTTCTTAAGCATAGAAAATTTGCTTGTAACCTATGGCCATGACATGGAAAATGCTATCAATGGATGATAGGAATGTGTTTCTGACTCTATCCCAATCTATTTACAGTTATCCTTCCATTGGAGATCAGGCATCCATTATCAGATAGTAGCCTGATAATTGAATTAATTGAATTGAAGAGACATGTGCTTTAATGCAACCTGGTTCTAGTTAAGAGAGTTAGCCTATTCACTAAATTTGATGTATTTATTACTTGTCTCTCTGTTGCCTTATAGTCATTGTTATCTCTTAAATGTGCTTTTCATATTATCTTATTTTACCCAATCATTGTTTTATTTTCCCTCCATTTGCAAATTTCTCTCAATCTCAGATTTTTATCTTCCCTAAAGAGTGTATTCACAAGTTTATATACAGATCAAATAAAATATTACAAAGTGCTTTATGAACTACAAAGCCCCAAATGAATGATCACTATGATCTTGGAGGTAGATGAATGAGTGATATGCCCTTTTTATCCCCTTCTTATACTTATAACCATGACATACTGCAGGAAATAGTATCTAATTTATTTGCTAAGTCTGCTAAGTAAAATTTTATGGATTATATATATACTGCATCCTGGTGTAGCCATTAATAAATAGTCCCTACTAAGCAGAAAGGTTTACTTTGTCATTTTAAATAATAAAACATTTTAATCTATTATGATATGTTGATTTGTCTTACAATGATCATATCTCTTGATACATGTAATAAATGTATATTATTAACAATTGTTGGGTAGGTACAGTATACCTAGATGTTTAAATGATATCAGAATTAGCTTAACCTGAAATCTAAAGTGTCCTTAGGAAATCTTTCTTAAAAGAAGTTACTTTTGTTCATTATGAAAGATATCAAGGAAGACAACAGGATTTGTTATCTGTGGACCTTTTTGTTCCATGAGAAATCTCCCCAGGATTTTGCATATGCTACTGTTGGACAATTCTTGCAAACTGATTCTGTATATAAAGTAAACTGCCTTTCAGATTGTTCTTACACATGTAAAGCAATTTAAATAATCTAGTGGACTTAAAAAATAATTTTTTTAAAATGAATATCTTCAGCCTTACTGAGCACTTTGCAGCATATTGCACTCATTTGTCCAAAGTAATGTACTCTCTGAATGAATTTACAGGAGATATAACATTGATCTATTCTAAAAATACCTACAAAACCACCACAACAACTCCAAAAGTATATTTTATCTTTTCAAGATTTTGAACAGGTTACAAAAGAAACTTTTTTCTTCTCTGTAATGTTTCTAGTTCACTATATGTTTTCCTCACATTCTCACAAGTTATATATATATATATATATATTTCAGATAGCAAAATATTTTTACATCATTGGAAAAGTTTTAGTCTTCTGTCATAGTAATTGTTTCTTATGATAAATTATATACATTTTTATCAATAGTTTCGTTAGTTAATATTTTAGATTCTGCAAAATATTTGAGTGACTGTCATGTGTTCCTGGGAATTTGCTTGCAATAGAATTTATTGAAATATTCCATCATATATAGCTTAAAATCAATATATTGTAAAGCTTTTCTTCCTTATAATTACAAGGAGCTTTCTGGGTAAAGATTACTTATAGATGTATAAATACTGATACTTAAATATCATAGCATTCAATCATTGTAAACTTCTAACTTTCCAGATATTCATTAATCAGTGCAGCGCCTTAGCAAGTCCAGTGGAGAGAGAGAATATTTCAATCAGTTACCTCATTCCACAAAAATATGAATTTTGTCTTTATAATATAAAACTGTTATTATTTAACAAACAGAACTGTATTAATAGTTGGTGATACCTCAGTTATTAATGACTCTTCTGTCTTATAAAATGTTTCCTATCAAAGTACTGTAATTAATAATGTCACCATATATCTACAAGCCCTTCTAATGTGTGTACATATATATATATGTATATATAATTTTTTTTTCTGCACTTTCTAGTCATCAGTGGATTTTTTTTCACATTTCATCATATGAGAACCAGGGTAGCTCTGGAAAGTTATACACATTTACAATTAATACAATGTGGAAATCATAACAATTTATTTATTCTATATGTCATGAGCCATGTGAATATTGTGAGAACAGATGGTCTTTATTCCCACAATTTAACCCAAACTCACCATAGTGAAATAGATTTAACTGACTTTGCAGTCTGATTATCCATTAAGTCAATCACATGTAGCTTCCTGCCAGTACATCATAGATATAAGCCTGAAATGAAAATGAAATCCTCTGCCTCTCAATTCACAGTGATCACTGATTTGGGGCTTTACAGTTCTCACAACATTTTGCATTATTTTATTTGATTCTCATAGAACTTGTTAAAGACACTCATAAGGAAAGAGAAAAATCCAAGACTGAGGGAGATTCTTATCTTCCCTAAGATCACATAGCTAATTATCACTAAAATCAGGAATCAAAGTTCCTCTGGTGGTAATTCATAAACTGTTTTGGGTTTTAAGAAAAATTATACTATCTTGCCCCTCATACAGAAGCAGAAGTATTTTAATATGTCAATCATTTGTGATTTCATCATTATGCGTACATCTACCACTAATGCAAATTGAAACTCTTCTGTTTCTCAGAATTTTCTCTTTGATTAAAGATGTCATCATCTCTTTGGTGACAAAATTCTAAGAAATCAGAGTATGGAAATAACTTCACATAAATCACTTGTTTCTACATGAAGGCTATCCACTTTAGTAGGATTTACTAGGATTCTAATCGATTGTTTTTGGTTTTAGAAAGTAAGTTTCCCTACACAATACCATGAGGTATCCTCACCTTCTTCTGAAACATCCTAATAAGAAACAAAGGCAATGATTGTAAGTTGGGAAAAGATGAGATATAATATCATACATGAAGTTAATGGAATATTACTTTATCATGACAAATAGTAATTATAATGAGAAGAGAAAAGTGAGGGAAAACATGTTATAAATAAAATCAATTGAATAAATGGAAGAAAAATATTGAAAACAAAGTCAAAATTGTATGCTAAATATTTATAAGGATTAAGTTTGTCCATGAAGAAAATATATGAAAATGAATTTATGAATTTCACACCTTGCTTTTCAGAGGTGTGAGGCCTATGGATTTGGAAGCCTGTGTATATATAAGATACATTTTTTATTTTCTCTTTGTCTCTCTCCATACATACATATATACATATGTGTACATAGACCTGGGTATATGCATATACATAAATATTGTGTAGAAGAGAGAAATTACAAGAAAATGCAGCAAGCAAGAAGCTGGAAATTGATCAGCTGTCACTCAAAGGAAAATTCCATTTGTAATATGACAGGGAAACAGTTTGAGGCAAGAGCCAACTGCTGACTGGATTTTCTGGGACTGGTCTGAGTCTTTGGGACTGATGGTGGTGAACCAAAGGAAGAAGCTGGGTTTATCTCTGGGACTTGGGATAATCAAGTTGGAGGTGACCTGGTTGAGTTATAGGCATATATGTGTATGTATATATATATATATATATATATATATATATATATATATATATATATATATATATGTATGTATATATATACATACACACATATATATAAAGTATAAGTTGTATATACATATAAATTTTATAAAAGTTATATATATATATTGTGTATATATAATAGATGATATTAGAGGGTATATTAGATGGGTAAGTGGTAACTAAAGGATCAGGTTCTTTTTTTATCTTCTTTTGCCTACCCTCCTCCCTTTTATACCTCCCTTTCTCTCTCTTCCAATTTTCCTTCCTCCCCTCTTCTTCCCTTCAGTTTCCCCTTCCCCCTTCTTCTTCAGCCTCCTTCTAAGTCATTCAGGGTAAACTATGATGTTTTAGAGGAAATACTCCTTTATCTTCTTTATCTCAAGTAAGGGTTTATTGGTGAAAACAGGAAAGATAGATTATGAAGGTAAGAGGATTGTGATTTTCCCTATAATCAGATAATATAAAATAGAGTAAAAACAAACCAATTAATTGGGTATGCCACTAAAAAAACTATTAAAAATTAAGAATCCCCAATTAAAGATTAATAGGAAATCCAATAAATCAAAGAATTTAATAAAATTGAAAGAGAACCATTGAATTAATAAATAAAACTAAAAGTTGATTATGGAAAAATAAATAAAATATAGCCTTCATGAATTTGCCTTTAACAAAGAAGAAAATAAAATAACAAGTATCAAAAATAAAATGGATGAATTCACCACCAATAAAAAGGAAATTAAATCAATAATTAACAGCTATTTTCTCCAATTATATGCTAATAAATCTGACAACCTAAGTGAAAGGGATACAAAAATATAAATTACCTAGACTATCAAAAGTGGAAATAGAACACTTAAACAATTCCATCACATAAAAAATTAATTGAACAAGCCATCAATGAAGCCTTGAGGGAAAAAAAAAAACAGGGTCACATGGATTCACAAATGAATCCTATCAATCATTTAAAGGACAATTATTCCAACTACTATACACTATTTGGGGAAAAATAAATAATTTTATGAAATTATTTTTATGAAGGAGATGGAGAAAGGGGCAGGGAGAGTGTGAGATGGGGAGAGAGAAGGGAAGAGAAGGGGATGAATGGATAAATGATCACAAATATGATACTGTCACCTAAATCAGGAAGAGCAAAAACAGAGAAAGAAAATGATCTGACAATTTCATTAATGATTATAGATACAATGATTTTAAATAAAAAAAAAACTTGTGAGTAGATTATAGCAGTATATCACAAGAATCATTCATTATAATTAGTTGGGATTTGCATCAGGAATGAAAGGCTGGTTTAATATTAGGAAAAACTATCAGAATAATTGACCATATCAAATTATCCCAATAGATGCAGAATGAATATATGTATGTTTTAACTTGTATTTCTCTAATGTGCTTATATAATATGTCAGTCTGTCTTGGTCAGTAGATTCCTAGATATTTTATATTGTCTAGGGTTATTTTTTATAACCTTTATGTCTCTTGCTGCTGAACTTTTTTGGTAATATAAAGAAATGATGATGATTTATGTGGTTTTATTTTGTATCTTGCAACTTTTCTAGTCATTAATTTTTTTTTCAACTAGGTTTTTCCTTTGCTAGAATGCTAATTTTGACAATAAGAAAAGAAAAATGAAGTGAAGGAGATAAATAAGGCAATGGAAAAACTAAACCATCACTCTGTGGATGATATAACGATAGACATAGAGAATCCTGAAGAATCAAGTGAAAAACCTAGTTGAAAAAAAATTAATGACTAGAAAAGTTGCAAAACGGCTAAAAACTAATAAATATAAACAACAATAGTATTGCTGGCTCTGTTTCACATGGAGACCAGTGAATAAGGAAAGGAAACCATCTGCTCCAAAATACTTATAACTCTTTATGGTGGCAAACAATTGGAAATTGATGGCATTCCTATTATTTGGGGAATAGCTAAACAAATTGTGGTATATAATTGTTAAAGAATACTACTGATCCATAAGAAGTGACAATCAGGCTAATTAAAAAAAAATTGGTAAGAACTATCCATGATGAGGAACAGTGAAATGAGTAGATCCTCAAAGAGAAAAATAATACATACCTACGGAATTAATACCAAAATTTAAAAAAAATGTGCATGTTATCTCCATAGAGTGAATTGGAAGGGGAAACATAAAAGACTTAAATTGTATGAACATGTCTATATTTCCAGGATTGTGCTGTCTGTACTATCAAGAGGATGGAGAGTGACTGGTTCACTTCAGGATAGATGCTATCAACAAACAAACAAGTAAATGAATGAATAAACAAAAAGAAGAGAATGGGAAATCCAGAAGTTAACCTGGACAAGGAGGAAATCTTTGAAAATTCTTTATAGAGCTTATTTTGTTGATATGAAGTAAAGTAAGCTGAACATATGATAAATGTAATTTCATTTACATTCAATCTGCTTTTTATTTCTATATGCAAATACTTCAAATACTTATTTTATTTGTTTTTTATAAAATTTTGAATTGGAAGATAAAATGTTGGAAGAAATAATATAATTTCTTATATTAATTCAAAATTCCAAGTCATCCTTTCTTTTGTAATAAACATCTATCTTTGTCATAGAGATTTTTAATATTACAAAAGTCTTTCTTCTAAAATTTTATTCAAAATGCTTATAAAAATTAATTAGATAATTTAATGTATTTTATTATGTTTATTTGTACTCCTTTTTAATCAAGAACTTTGAGATCTGAAGTATAATATGCTATATTTGATATAAGATATTGTTATGGACTTGGACTCGGTATCTAATTTTTTTACAATGGAAAGTTTTCCTGGTTTTAGGTTGGAAATGTTTAAAAATATTTTTTAATTGCAAAAAATGGGCAGCTAGATGGAACAATGGAGAAGGAAATGGTAAACCACTCTAATATCTTCTGAAGAAAAAGCCCAAATGGAATCATGAAGTGTTGGACATGACTGAAATAACTGAACAATAATAATGACAATGTAGTTATTTTTTTATTTCTACAGTTTAATTGAATTATTAAAATTATATTTTTGAGTAATGAGTTTATTCATATTCATTTTATTTGGATGTAAGATTTTATTCTATCTGAATGTTTTTTTTAATGAGAGGAAAGAATTCAATAAAGCACTAATTCACTCTCAACAAAAAATTCCATTAATTCTATTAATTTTCTTCCCACATTGCAATGTGGCAATTACAGATGATTAATTCCCCCAGCAATTTATTTTGGAAAATGTATAATAATTTTAATGTTACACAGATATTTGTCTTAGTTTAACACAATATTTTTACCCAAGGAAGGATTGGGTTTCAACACAAAACACCTAATTCAACTAGATTTATTCTAATTATTTTAAATTATTTAAATTAAAAGGGATATTAGCATTTCAAAATTTAGTGAATTAACTTCTTATTGGTCAAGGTTTGTTTATTCACATCCACTCTCTATTACCCTTATAAATTTTCCAGTTCTCTATATATTTTAGATATATAATCTCTGAGAAAATAATTATATTGCAAATTAAAAATAAAACATATATTTATACATAGCCTCAAACATCCAGTAATTCATCACTATAATAAATTAATTAAGTCTACAAAGCATAAATATAAAAGGCCCAATTTTCTATAATCAATGCCATAAAATTTTACTTCTTCTATTAACCTGGTCATAATATATAATTTGGACATATAATGGCATTTTAGTATTAATTCTTCTCAGTATTGGAAAGAATAACATTTCAAATTCATATTAATCATTTGAGGAGGAGTATCTTTCAGAAATGATACTTGTTGATTTAATGGAAGGATATCATTAATGATGCCAAAATTGCAATTGAGAGTACAATAGCTAATGTATTTTTTTCACAAAATCTTTATGAGAATGATTCCCATAGCAACATTAAACATTTGTGTAAAAATATGTTGAAAGCCATTAAAAGATTTTGCTAGTTATTTTCTTTTAAATTATTTTGATGCTTTTCTTGCTTCATATATCAAAATCACTTTTCTATTTACTATCTTAATAAGAAAGAACCCTAACATAAAATACTGTTTGTTTCAGCTTTTATTATGTTTTTTTCCCCTTAAATTGGTCCTGGATGATGATTTTTAAACCACCAAAGAACATCTAGTGAATATATGAAAAAGTTAAAAAGATTTTTTCTCTTCCTCTTGATTTACTTTATTCAGAGTTTGACAATTTTATATGAAGACCACCTATTCCAATTGAATGCTTCCCCTTCATAGCACCTAAAGAACAGTGTGGACAAAAAGCAATTCATCTTTTGACAACCAGAAATAAGCATTTCTATTTGCTGCTATTCCTATTTTACTTCTAAGAATAGTGATGGACAATCAGGAGCCCTTAATTGGTAGCTGACTGTTTCAAATAATAGTTACCTTCCAATTATCTGACACCAATTAATAGTTTGTCATTGAAGGAAAGGGAGAAAATTTAATACAATCTGAATGTAATTGAAAATTTAAAATCACATGCTCTTCTGATAAAGCAAAGAACTGAATCTGCAACCAGATAATACATGTATCCATGATATATTCTGCTCTTTTTTCTTTTCCTCCTGAAAAAAAATTTTAAAAAGCATTTATACAACTATTTTGTCCCCTTATTTGTAATGGAAAAAGTGATACTTAAAGATAGATAAAATATTTTCTCGAACATTGTTGTATGAAGTTGAAGGCATCTCCTCTATGCTGTAAGCTTAGCTTATTCATTTTATCATGATTAATCACAAAACACATAACAGAAAAGTATATTCCAAGAGAATGAACAATACGAACATTTATAATGAATAATATTTTCATTTTTATTTAAACTCATTACATTGTTTGACTATGAAATATACTTGATTTACCCACTCTTGTTAACAACTACCTACACAGAAGCTACCAAAGGACTGATTAGTAAATGATAATTATAATGTATAATATGAAATTCCTAAATTCAAAGACATAAAAAGGTTAAAGAAGATAAACAAAAGAGTGTAATGTTATAATATATTAAAATTAAGTTAGTATTTTCACACATTCTGGCACTTAGATTACAAATGACATGGTTAAAGGTTTTTCTTGATTCTTAACATTTACCTAGATTGATATCTTCCTTGTCTCCTGTCACTTAAAGTAATACTAGGAAAAAATTTAACTTGGAAATGATAAAAATTGAGTAAACCTAAAACAGATCTGCATGTTACTGCTACTAAAATTAGATGAAATAATCTAGTGTCTAATGAGTGGATTTTAGGCAAAATATTACTTAGAATTCAATAGCCAATATTTAATAATGAAAAAAGCAGATGTGAATTCTTTGAGTTGTGCATAATTATTTTTCCTTAGATATGAGAATGCTTTCTAACTTCCTTTTTATTTTTGTACACTCAAAGGACAATAAATATAGTATGCTAGAAGACTTTCTTTGCCTTTTAAAATATTTTCACAGAATTAATATTCTTAAAGTAAAAGTTAATCATTGCCCTTTGTTCACTTTAGTTGTCTATGTTCATTTTGCATTCATATTGAATAATTTGAATGTTCACCAAAAAAATGAACAAATTAAAAAACAATCTGATGGAATATAAATTAATATTTCATTGTGCCAATTGAATAACTTTTATAAACCTAGCTGATACACAAAGAAATGAAAATTAAATCTCATAAGAACTCTGAAACTTATTGAAATTCAATGGGAAGACTGATTTACTCTTTATATTGGAATTTGCATAACCATTTAGTATAATTATCTCAAGTATTTTTATAAGCTTCCATAAAAGAAATAAAACATCTTTTATATTTGATGTTAAAGAAGGGGTAGACAAAGTGTTATTTCATTCCTTTCAAACTCCAAAGGTGGTGATAAATGGTCATCTGACAAATTTGTAATTGATTTTTCACATTTGTAATTAAAAGATAAAGAAAAGAGCAAGGAAACTGATGTCAGTGTTCATTATACTTTTCTTGATTCTCTTTTCTGTTCAGTTATCAAATCATGAATTTCATACAATATTACCATCTTGGATTCTTATCTACTCATGATTCCTCCATACTTCTTTCCCTTTTCCCTTTATTGTCTAGCAAACTCATTTTCCTTTTCATATTTTGTCAGTGTTATAGCTTGTGCTTAATATCAGTTAATTAATAGATAATATTAAATACATCTGAAGTAATCAGGGAAGTTTGGAAGTTAAAAGAGATAAAAGAAAGGATTGTTTTTCTATCCCAATGAACTTGCTGTTTGTGCCCAAGAGAGTAAATACTTTTGTAATAGTGCTTTGGCATATGCCCAAAAGATAGGTGGAGATTTGGAGAAGCCAAGTGTTTGCTTCATGGAGATAGTATTTTTACTACGTACCATGGCTATTATACACTAAACTAGATGATGGAAAAGTGACCATTCACCTCCCATTAATCTTGTGTCTCACAAAACATAGTTTGTGTTTAAATATGGTTTGTCCTCCTTAGTTTTAGGAAGGTGTAAGTCCCTTGACCAGGGAGTTCAGTCCTAGGGTATTTTGAAATTAGTATTCTAGACCAGAATACTGTTGTTTTCACAACACAAAAGCCCTAATAATCCAAGTTGCTCTGGTGTGACCACAGAGACTTTGAAAGTGGAATATTGTGAGATTATTTATTTATGAATTAAGTTATACACCTTTTCCTCCCCTCTACAGAGACTCATGGGATGTAAGGGGATTATGTTACTGAGGTGTAAATATGAGTGCTTGAGGGTTCCTATTATACCTTTGAAATAAATACACCTTTGCAAAACTTAATCTGACCATAAAAGGTTAAGTGGTATTGAAGTCCTGGAGAGTTTCCCTATAACTGAATGAAAATAATAAGTAAACTTTTGACCAGATGGCAGAGACTAGACACTGATAAGGGGGCCAACGGGTATTGGTTGAGGGTTGAAATGTAATTGAACAGGCATCAGGGATTAGGAAAATAACTGTTATACACCATTTATGAAAAAAATAGATCAAAGCATTCAGAGATGTGATACTTCTTTAAAGAGAAATTCTCATTCATCCAGCAAGTTGTTTCAGTAAAATGTATTGTGGGAAAAATAAATTTCTTGCTATTAAACAGATACAAGATGGATAGACAAAGCATTAATTACGAAAGAATGGAATTGGTTGTCCATAAGTAGGAAAAATACCAATAATTTTTTTTTCAAAAAGAAAATCCTGGTACATTCTATTTTTTAAAAAATATAATAGAATAAACTATGAAATAAAAGGGAAAATGAAAGTAAAATTTTAGATCACTTAGGTGAAATGACATATTTTATTTAATATCATCAAATAAAAATATCTAAAGAAGAAAATGAAGCTCATGCCATATTTTTTCATTCCATTAGCATTTTTTCTAAATTTACATTGATCCATTGAATGACTTTTGATATATTGTCAACTGTATGTAAATCATTGTTAAACATTTTAAACTTGAAAAGATAAATTAAAGTAAGCCTCTTATTTCAAGAGGCATATCTTCAAAACTAGTTGAAAGATACATGAAAATAACATATTAGGGAAAGTAAGATATGCAATAATATTAATAATTGTAATAGCAACAGGGAGAAAGGAGGAGAAAGAGGTAGAGGAATAGTAATAATGATAATAATGACAATTTTAGAGAAACCATATATAAGAAATAATGGTCAGGCAAAACTTATAGGATTTGACAATTGATTGAATGAGGGGATATGATGTTGGAGTGAGGAATCAAGGATGACATTCATGTTGTAAGCCTGAGTGACTGCATTATATCCTTAAAGGGGGAATTTAGGCAGCCAGAAATATTATATGGGGGTAAATAATGTTTGAATGTCTGTGAGAAATATCATTCAAAATGTCCAATAGGCAACTGGACGTGAGAAATTGGAGTTTAGAAAAGAGATTAGGCCTAAATATGTAGATCTGAGAATCATCAGCTTACATATGAAAATTGAATCTACTTATATTTTTAATATTCTTATTTTCAGTATTAATATCAATTTTAATTATAGGTTCTAAGGCAGAGGAGCAGTAAGGAATAAGAAATTGGGGTTAAGTAATGTATCCAGTGTCACATAGATAGTAGGAGTCTGAGGTCAAACTTGAATCCATGCCCTCCTCTCTCCATGGTTGACTTTCTATCCACAGAAGCTGTTCCTATCCCATTGATGTTTTTCTTTTTTCTTTTTTTTTTGAAAATTTTATTTAATTAGTTAATTTAGAATATTTTGCCTTGGTTACTAGAATTACATACTTTCCCTCCCCTCCCATCACCCACAATTCCACTGGATTTACATGTGTCCTTTATCAAAACCCATTTTCATTTTGCTGATGTTTGCACTAGGATGATTATTTAGAGTCTACATCCTCAATCATATCACCATTGACCCTTTTAATTATATAGTTGTTTTTCTTTGTTGTTTCTATTCCCACAGGTTTTCCTCCATTTGTGGAGAGTATTCTTTCTCATAAATCTCTCCAAGTTGTTCTGGATCATTGCATTGACACTAATGGAGAAGTTCATTACATTCAATTGTACCACAGTGTATCAGTTTCTGTATATAATGCTTTCCTGGTTCCGCTCCTTTTGTTCTGCATCAATTCCTAGAGGCCATTACAGTTCACATAGAATTCCTCCAGTTTATTATTCCTTTCAGCACAATAGTATTCAATCACCAACATATACCACAATTTGTTCAGCTATTCTTCAATTGGAGGGAATCCCCTCATTTTCCATTTTTTTTGCCACCACAAAAAGTGTCAGAATGAATATTCTTGTACAAATATGTTTTCCTTATTATCTCTTTGGGGTACAAACCCAGCAGTGGTGTGGTTGGATCAAAGGGCAGACAGTCTTTTAATGTCCTTAGGACATAGTTCCAAATTGCCCTCCAGAATGGTTGGATCAATTAAAAACTCTACCACCAATGCACTAATGTTCCAAATTTGCCACATCTCCAGCATTCATTACTTTCCTTTTCTGTCATGTTAGCCAATCTGCTAGGTATGAGGTGATGTCTCAGACTTGTTTTGATTTGTATCTCTCATTATGAGAGATTTAGAACACTTTGCCATGTGCTTATTAATAATTTTGATTTCTTTATCAGAAATTGACTATTCATGTCTCTTGCCCATTTATCAATTGGGGAATGGTTTGATTTTTTTGTACAATTAATTTAGCTCTTCATAAATTTGATCAATTAGACCTTTGTCAGATATTTTTATTATGAAGATTTCCCCCCAATTTCTTGCTTCCATTCTAATTTTAGTTGCATTGGTTTTGTTTATATAAAATCTTTTTAATTTAATGTAATCAAAATTATTTATTTTACATTTTGTAATTTTTTTCTAACTCTTACATGGTCTTAAAATCTTTCCTTTTCCAAAGGTCTGACATGTATACTATTCTGTCTTCATCTAATTTACTTATAGTTTCCTTCTTTATATTCAAGTTATTCACCCATTCTTAGTTTATCTTGATGTAGGGTACAAGATGTTCATTCAAACCCAACCTCTCCCATATTGTCTTCCAATTTTCCCAGTACTTTTTTCCAATTGTTTATATGTAGTTTTAATTGTGTAGAGAGTATTTTGTGGTTATCTTCATATAGTTCTTGTATTTATCTTGGCAGATAGATTCCTAAGTATTTTATATTGTCTAAGGTGATTTTAAATGGAATTTCACTTTCTAATTCTTGCTGCTGAGAAATGTAGGAAATATATAGAAATTCTGATGACTTATGAGGGTTTCTTTTGTGTCCTGAAAATTTGCTAAAGTTGTTGATTATTTCTACTAGCTTTTTAGTTGATTCTCTGGTATTCTTTAAGTAGTCTATCACATCATCTGCAAAGAGTGATACCTTGGTCTCCTCATTGTATATTTTAATACATTCAATTTCTTTTTCTTCTCTAATTGCTACTGCTAGTGTTTCTAGTACAATGCTAAATAATAGAGGTTATAATGGGAATCCTTATTTCACTCCTGATTTTATTGGGAAGACTTCTAGTTTATCCATATTGCAGATGATGTTTTCTGATGGTTATAGATATGTACTATTTATTACTTTTAACAAAGACCCTTCTATTCTTATACATTCTGGATTTTTTCAATAGAAATAAGTGTTGTATTTTGTCAATGACTTTTACTGCATCTATTGAGATAATCATGTGATTTTTGCTCTTTTGCTTGTTGATATGGTCGATTATATGGATGGTTTTCCTAATATTCAACCATCCTTGTATTCCTGATATAAATTCCACCTGATCATCATGAATAACCCTAGTAATTACTTGGAGTCATTTTGTTAGTATTGTATTTAAGATTTTTTGCGCCTATGTTCATTAAGGGGATTGGTCTATAGTTCTCTTTAACTGTTTTTGACTTGCCTGGCTTTGGAATCAGTATCATATTTGTGTCATAAAAAGTAATTTGGTACAACTCATTCTTTGCTTATTCTGTCAAATAGTTTGTATAGTTTTGGGTTTTGTTTTTCTTTGAATGTTTGATAGAATTCATTTGTGAATCTATCTGTTCATGGGGATTTTTTCTTAGGGAGTTCTTTCATGGCTTATTCAATTTCTTTTTCTGATATAAGGTTATTTAAGTATTCTATTTCTTCTGTTAATTGAGGCAATTTTTATTTTTGTGAATATTCATTCATATCACCTGTATTGAGGGAAGTAACAAATTGCACAGAAACTATGAAGACTTGATTGACAGCCTTCAAGCCTCAGAATTATCCAAGAGCTGGCTGGGTTAGAGTTCCAAGCTATTGAAGGGATAGGTTTCCAACTGTCTGTCTGGAGCTGAAAGTCAAGCCTGGAGAGTGTGAATCTGGACTCTCTATGGACAAACTCAACTTGTAAGTTAACTGTCTTTGAATAAAATCAACAAGTTTGAGAGGAAGATTCTCCATATATTCTGGTGGACAGAGTGATTTTGGAGAAGACTTTCTTTCCTGGAACATTTGAGGACTCAACAGCTGGATTCATGTTACCTGACCCAACTAGGGCTCTGTGTGTGAGATTCTGGGTTCCCTGTTGGATGTTTCCTTAATAATTCTTAATTTACTTAGTTAGACAGGTCAGTTTAGGAAATTAACTATAGTAGTTTAAATATCTTGAGGCAAATAGCCAGATAGAAATCGTTCTGCTTTTCCTTTTCCATCATTCCTTTCTTTGTTAATAAACTCATTTTATTAAATTGTGATTTCCCTTTTGTCTAAACCTTTCCCCCTTCCTTAATTCCCCGTAAGATGCCTAGATTGCCATATTTATTACCATATAATTGGGCATAATAGTTTGTAATGATTACTTTAATTTCCTTTTCTCTATAGGGCATGATTCAATTCTCTGCCCCAATGGATTGGATTGTTCTTCCCTCTTTAGGTCAATTTCAATGCACATAAGAATTAAGTATTCCCCCCACTCCCACCACGTGCTTCATTATAACATATAGATTTGCCTTATTTTGTTTCTTTTCCCATTTCTCTTAGTATTAACCTTTTTTTAACCTTTAGTTTTATGTGTGTATGTCTTTGCATTCCATTCTATACAGTTTGCCACTATTCCCTCAGTTAATTTTTCCAACTATCCAGGTAATAATAACAATTTTTAAAAGATACCACTATCCTCTTTTCTTGTAGGGATACAAACTATTTTAACTTATCGGGTCCCTTAAAAATGTTTGTTTGTTTATTTTTAATTACCTTTTTGTCTTCAATTCTGTGTTTTGGCATTAAATTTTCTGTTCAAGTCTGGTCTTTTTTTATCAATGTTTGGAAGTCTTCTATTTTATTAAATGACCATGCTTTTTCCTGCAAGAATATAGTCAATTTTGCTGCATAGTTGATTCTTGGTCGTACACCTAGTTCCCCTGATTTCAAGAATATCATATTCCTTGCCTTTTGGTCCTTCAGTGTATATGCAGCCAGAATCTGTGTTATCATAACTGTGGTTCCATGGTATCTGAATGACTTCTTATCAGCTTGAAATATTTTCCTTCATCTGGTAATTCTTGAATTTGGCTATAACATTTCTGGGTGTTGTCAATTAAAAATTAATTACAGGGGTTGATCTGTGGATTCTTTCAATCTCAACTTTTTCCTCTTGCTCTAGAATGTTGGGGCAGTTTTCTTGGATAATTTCCTGTAGAATGATATCCAGGTTTTTTCTTTTGTCATTCTCTTCTGGTAGCTCATTGATTATTAAGTTGTCTCTCCTTGACCTGTTTTCTTGATCTCCTATTTTATGGATGAGGTGTTTCATACTTTCCTTAATTTTTTTCATTCATTTGATTTTGTTTTATACCTTCCTGCTTCCTGTGAAGTCAATTGCTTCCAGTTGTTGGTTTATAGTTTTTAAAGAAGGAATTTCATCCCTGGATTTTTGGTTATCCTTCTTCTGTTCTTTCATCTCCTTTGCCTCATTTTCAAGCTGATACAGAGAAGAAGCCCCTTGAGGACAGAACAACCCAAAATCACAGAGCCAGCACATAATGAGAGGAGCAAGACTACAGGCAACAAAAAGGGGGAAAGAAGGAGAAATATTACTAAGCAACAGAAAAAAGTAAAAAAAATAAAGGAATTACAATTAACATCTTCTACCCAGTCAATGAACAAAGAGCAAATGAAACAGAGGGTGATCAAGGAACACCAAGCAAAACACAGAAACTCCAGCAAATTTAACACAAGCCTTGAAAGAATTCAAAATACAATTCAAAAAACAATTAAGAGAGACTGAAGACAACTGAGAAAAGTAATTAAAAATCAAAATAAGTCATCTGGAAAGAGAAAACAGTGTCTTGAAAGTGAAAAATTAATCAGCTTGAAAATGAGCCAAAGGAAATGACAGTGCTGTGCCAGGCCCAGAGAGTGGAAGTAAGGCAGTGGAGAAGCAACTGGAGGGAACTGAGAGCAGTAACTCCCAAAACACCGGCAGGCAGGGGAGGACAGACCCTGGGCCTCCCTGGGAAGACAGAACAGCTGCGGAGTCTGGGTCTTCAACCAAGAATCAACTATCCATCAAAACTGACTATATACTTCCAGGGAAAAGTTTGGGAATTCAACAAAATAGATTTCCAACTTTTTGCAAAGAAAAGACCAGAACTCTGTGGAAAGTTCGATCTCGAAAAACAAAGAGCATGGAATACCTGAAAAGGTAAATAGGAAGGAAAGGGAAAAGGAGAAAAATGTCATCTTTTTCTGTTATTCAAACTCTCTTCTATAAAAACTACATTTATATCAATTTATATATATTAATATGTGGGGAAAATGTAATGTGTAACTCAAAAATTATACGCATCATTAGAGTAGTAAGAAGAATCACGCATAGGGAAGGTTTGGGGAATCAAGATGATATGGAGAAAGGGGGGATAGAAAGGAAAAAGGATAGGGGAATCATTGATGGTACTAAGACATGCTCTAAGAAATAGGTGGGGAGAGAAAAAACTAAATAGAATAATCTTTCTCACACAATGATACACATGGGAAGGGGAGGGGTAGAAAAGTCCTATAAGAAGGAGAGGAAGAGAGTTTTTACTTATACCTTACTCTCAGTGAAATCAAATGGGGGAAGAGGATCCAGATCCATTGGGATCTTGAATTCTATCTTATCCAATAGGGGTAGGGAGAGGGGAAAACTAACAGGGGTAGGGGGGGAGGAAACACAAAAAGGGAGGGAAGGAGAGAAGGTAGAGTGAGGGGAAAAAGAGAGGGGCTAGAAATGGAAACATATCAAGGGAGGGGACTAGGGGAATGATTTAAAGTAAACCACTGGCTTAAAAGGTTATAGCTAACAAAAAAAGGTCAGAATTAGGAGAGGATATCAAAATGCCAGGGAGTCCACAAGTGACAATCATAACTTTGAATATGAATGGGATGAACTCACCCATAAAATGTAGATGAATAGCAGAATGGATTAGAATCCAAAACCCTACCATATGTTGTCTTCAAGAAACACACATGAGGTGGGTAGACACCCACAAGGTCAGAATTAAAAGATGGAGTAAGATCTTCTGGGCCTCAACTGATAGAAAGAAGGCAGGAGTTGCAATCATGATATCTGACAAAGCCAAAGCAAAAATAGACATGATTAAAATGGATAGGGAAGGTAATTGTATTTTGTTAAAAGGGATTTTAGAAAACAAGGAAATATCACTAATCAACATGTCTGCAACAAATTGTATAGCACCCAAATTTCAAATGGAGAAACTAGGAGAATTGAAGGAAGAAATAGAAGTAAAACCATATTAGTGGGAGATCTGAACCAACCACTATCAAATTTAGATAAATCAAATCAAAAAATAAATAAGAAAGAGGTAAAAGAAGTAAATGAAATCTTAGAAAAATTAGAGTTAATAGACATATGGAGAAAAATAAAGAGGGACAAAAAAGAATACACCTTCATCTCAGCACCACATGGCACATTCACAAAGATTGACCATACACTAGGTCACAGAAACATGGCATACAAAGGCAGATAAGCAGAAATAATAAATGCAGCCTTTTCAGATCACAAGGCAATAAAAATAATGATCAGTAAGTGTACATGGAAAACCAAATCAAAAATTAATTGGAAATTAAATAATATTAACTATAAAATTTGTTAGTTAGAGAAGAAATCATATTAACAATAATTTCATTGAGGAAAATGAAAATGATGAGACATTCTTTCTAACATTTTGTGATGCAGCCAAAGCAGTAATTAGAGGTAAATTCATATTCCTGAGTGCATATATTAACAAACTAGGAAGGGCAGAAATCAATGAATTGGAAATGCAAATAAAAAAACTTGAAAGCAAACAAATTAAAACCCCCCAGAAGTAAATCAAACTAGAGATCCTAAAAATTAAGGGAGAAATTAATAAAATCGAAAGTGATAGAACTATTGAACTAATAAATAAGACTAGAAGCTGGTACTTTGAAAAAACAAACAAAATAGACAAAGTACTGGTCAATCTAATTTAAAAAGGAAAGAAGAAAAGCAAATTAATAGCATCAAAGATGAAAAGGGGGACATCACCACCAATGAGGAAAAAAATTAAGGCAATCATTAAAAATTACTTTGCCCAATTATATGGCAATAAATATACCAATCTAGGTGATATGGACGAAAATATACAAAAATACAAACTACCTAGACTAACAGAAGAAGAAGAAATAGAATTCTCAAATATTCCCATATCAGAAAATGAAATCCAACAGGCCATCAAAGAACTCCTTAAGAAAAAATCCCCAGGGCCAGATGGATTCACAAGTGAATTCTATCAAACATTCAAAGAACAGTTAATCCCAATACTATACAAACTATTTGACATAATAAGCAAAGAGGGTGTTCTACCAAACTCCTTTTATGACACAAACATGGTACTGATTCCAAAACCTGGCAGGTCAAAAACAGAGAAAGAAAACTAGAGACTAATCTCCCTAATGAATATAGATGCAAAAATCTTAAATAGGATACTAGCAAAAAAGACTCCAGCAAGTGATCAGAAGAGTCATCCACCATGATCAATTAGGATTTATACCAAGGATGCAGGACTGGTTCAATACTAGGAAAACCATCCACATAATTGACCACATCAACAAGCAAACCAACAAAAATCACATGATTATTTCAATAGATGCAGAAAAAGTCTTTGATAAAATACAAACCCATTTGTATTAAAACACTAGAAAGCATAGGAATAGAAGAGTCGTTCCTAAAAATAATAAACAGTATATATCTAAAATCATCAGCTAATATCATCTGCAATGGGGTTAAACTAGATGCATTCCCCATAAGATCAGGAGTGAAACAAGGATGCCCATTATCACCTCTAGTATTTGATAGTGTACTAGAAACACTAGCAGTAGCAATTAGAGAAGATAAAGGAATTAAAGGCATCAAAATAGGCAAGGATGAGACCAAGTTATCGCTCTTTGCAGATGACATGACAGTCTAGTTAAAAAATCCTAGATATTCAACCAAAAAGCTAATTGAAATAATCAACAATTTTAGCAAAGTTGCAGGATACAAAATAAACCTGCATACGTCATCAGCATTTCTATATATTTCCAACACAGCTCAGCAGCAAATACTAGAAAGAGAAATCCCATTCAAAATCACCTTAGACAAAATAAAATACCTAGAAATCTATGTCCCGAGACAAACACAGGAACTATATGAACACAAATACAAAACACTTTCCACACAACTAAAACTAGACTTGAGCAATTGGAAAAACATTAACTGCTCATGGGTAGGACGAGCCAATATATTAAAAATGAACATCCTACCCAAACTTATTCATCTATTTAATGCCATGCCCATTGAACTTCCAAAAAAATTATTTACTTATTTAGAAAATAAGCATAACAAAGTTCATTTGGAAGAACAAAGCATCAAGAATATCCAGGGTAATAATAAAAAAAAAATACAAAGGAAGGGGGCCTTGCAGAACCAGATCTCAAACTATATTACAAAGCAACAGTCATCAAAACAATTTGGTACTGGCTAAGAGACAGAAAGAAGGATCAGTGGAATAGACTTGGGGCAAGTGACCTCAGCAAGACAGTATATAATGAAACCAAAGACCCCAGCTTTTGGGACAAAAATCCACTATTCTATAAAAACTGCTGGAAAATGGGAATACAGTGTGGGAGAGATTAGGTTTGGATCAACACCTCACACCCTACTCCAAGATAAATTCAAAATGGGAGAATGACTTGAACATAAAGAAGGAAACTATAAGTAAATTAGGCAAACACAGAATAGTATACATGTCAGACCTTTGGGAAGGGAAAGACTTTAAAACCAAGCAAGACATAGAAAGAGTCACAAAATGTAAAATAAATAATTTTGACTACATCAAATTAAAAAGTTTTTGTACAAACAAATCCAATGTAACTAAAATCAGAAGGGAAGCAACAAATTGGAAAACAATCTTTATAAAACCTCTGACAAAGGTTTAATTACTCAAATTTACAAAGAGCTAAATCAATTGTACAAAATATCAAGCCATTCTCCAATTGATAAATGGGCAAGGGACTTGAATAGGCAATTCTCAGATAAAGAAATTAAACTATTAATAAGCTCATGAAAAAGTGTTTTAAATCTCTTATAATCAGAGACATGCAAATCAAAACAACTCTGAGGTAACACCTTACACCTAGCAGATTGCTTAACATGACAGCTATGCAAAGTAATGAATGCTGGAGGGGATGTGGCAAAGTGGGGACATTAATTCATTGCTGGTGGAGTTGTGAATTGATCCAACCATTCTTGAGGGCAATTTGGAACTGTGCCCAAAGGGTGATAAAAGACTGTCTGCCCTTTGATCCAGCTATAGCACTGCTGGGTCTGTACCCCAAAGAGATAATAAGGAAAAAGACTTGTACAAGAATATTTATAGCTGAGATCTTTGTAGTGGCCAAAAATTGGAAAATGAGGGGATCTCCATCAGTTGGGGAATGGCTGAACTATTTGTGGTATATGTTGATGATGGAATATTATTGTGCTAAAAGTAATAATAAAGTGGCAGAATTCCATGGAGACTGGAACAACCTCCAGGAAGTGATGCAGAGAGAGAGGAGCAGAACCAGGAAAACATTGTACACAGAGACTGATACACTGTGGTATAATCGAACGTAATGGACTTCTCCATTAGTGGCAATGCAATGTCCCTGAATAATCTGCAGAGAACTAGGAGAAAAACACTCTCCACAAGCAGAGGACAAACTGTGGGAATAAAAACACCGATGAAAAGCAACTGCATGACTACTTGACTTCAGGGGACATGTCTGAGGAGAGACTCTAAATGAACACTCTAATGCAAATACCAACAACATGGAAATGGGTTTGAATTAAGAACACATGTGATACCCAGTGGAAACACGTGTCAGCTATGGGTGGGATGGGGGGAGGAAAAGAAAATGATCTTTGTCTCCAATGAATAATGTTTGGAAATGATCAAATAAAAAAAAAAGAAAATAAAAGATTTGCATTCTTTGTGGCTGTAGCTTAATGCCACAGACACTACCATTTCTCACTGCTGACTATTAAAGTATTGAATTGTTTCAGCAAAAAAAAAAATAAATAAAAATAAAAACAACAAATATTGTTAAATTATAATACAAAATTAGTTTACTAGTAGAAGTTGGAAGGGAAAAGTTCAAATCAGATGTTTGTGATCCTGATAGAAGGATAGGATCTCCTTAAGTATGCATGATAGTAGAGCTAGAGATATTCTCTGTTTTCTTTGCTCTATAATAACACCTTTGTTCTATTGCTGAACCAGAATTTTTTGGATATGCTTAGAACAGAATATCCATTGTTCTTGTGTCTTCTTCCTTCCAGCCTCAAAGTATATGCATAATTCTATGAACTTTGGAGATCTGGTGGACAACAAAATGTTCTCCTGGCCCACACCAGGGAGATTAGAGACTCCAAGGAAAACAAGTACAGGACATATTATTTCTTCTATTTATTTCTTCCTTTTGAAGACATCTTAAAGATGCTATGAACTCATGACTTATGGCATGGTGGCAGCAAGTAAACATCTACCCCCCCCCCTGCCTTTACTATACTGGGCTCAGAGAGTCATGTTTATAGTTCAAGGGTGGTAGGAAGAAGAGATGCCTTAGAAGCTAGGATCATCCATTTAGTTTACCCTGAAAGTTCTATCTCAGCAGCAGATAATTTTATCAAGATGACAAGTAGAAAATTGAGAAGATTTTTCATTTTCAATGGAGTGAGGAGATAGTGAAGAATCTCTCCAATTGTTCATGCTCATGAAACTGTTATATTAAGCTAAGGAATTTGAACATTATTTGGCAGGCTAGGGGGAGCCATCACAGCTGATATGATCAAGGGAGTAGATGATTAGTTGGTGGGTAGATTCAGTGGCCATAATATGTATCCATTTTTTATAAGAGTCAGCCTTCAATGCAGAGGAACTTATGAGAAAGAGCACTACCCACATCCAGAAAAAGTATTGAGGGAGTAGAAACACAGAAGAAAACATATGATTGATCACATGGGTATATTATTGGGGATTCTTACTTTAAATTATCAGTTTATTGCAAATATTAATAATATGGAAATAGGTTTTGAACAATGATACATATAACCCAGGAAAATTGCTTGTCAGATCCAGGATGGGGGAGGAAAAAAGGGAGGAAAAGAATATAAATCATGTACCCATGGGAAAATAATCTTAATTAATTAATTTAAAAAATAAGAGTCAGTCTTTAGTGAATAATGAAAAACCTGATTCCTTGTTAGAAATGATTCCTTCCTTCTTGAATATTTCAAGATATTTTCCCATTCACTTAAAATAATACATTATAATTCTTTGTGTATCTCTTTCATTTCCCTAATAGAAAGATCAGGTTTCTTGAAATTAATAATTGTGTCATCATCCATCTCTGATTCACCTTGATCCAGAATTGGTGCATTGCCCATGGTAGTTTCTTAAATGATTTTTTTGGTATTGAGAATTGATCTAATTAAATTAATGTTTCAAGTTGTAAGGAAAATATATCCTTTCTAATTGTGTCTTTGCTTTCCTTCAGTTTTCCATGGGAGTTGGAGAAGATGAAACAGGTGTTTCTAGCAGGGAGAAATTCATCAAAAATTGGATTTGAATAATATATTGAAATACCATATCTTTCCTAGTTAAAAAATATCAAAGATTCTCTATATTTTTAGCCTTCTGAAAGATAGGAGAGTTAATCTTCATGTTGCTGGTAGCATAAAACTGTCAAAATTCAAATAGAAACAAAAGCCATTAACTGGTTCATAAAAATCCATCTGCCTGCATATTACCTTTTCTTTAAAACATAATATTATCAATGGATTACTGTATTTTTTCTTAAGTATATTTTAGCTACATTTTAATCTCATTTCTGTCCCATACAGGAATGTAATGGAACCCATATTGCTTATAGGCCACATATTTGACACCTCTGTCCTAGAGAACAATCATAACACAAATGTTTCTATGTTACTTTAAAAACCTGGAGCATGTGCCCTATTTAGAATCTTCAGGAAACTTAAGAGAATGATCCTCTGGGAAATATTAGCAATATGGGCATTTAATAACAATCTTTACCTTTAAGGCTTTTATGCCAGACTGAGATATACTTTTCTTTTGGAACTCTGTGTATAAACCTAAAGTAGTAGTTTGCATAATGGATTATTTTCATGCTTTGAAGTTCTGCTAAAAGGACTGAAATTTTTCATTAAATTTTGTCAAAATGGCCAAAGCTAAAAGAAATGCCACTTCATATAGCACTCTTCATCAAACTTCTTGAATGAATGATATTTTTTAAAAAATTATTCCTCAAGAGAAATAATATAATGATTTCAGCAGTATATATTTGTTTTTTTTGGGAGGCCTGTGTTCAAATGTAAAACTGGCATTTCAATGATGACATTGAAATAAACATTTAGATTATCTATCTTTCCCATACCAAAAAAATCTAATACAAAATATTTATATGCATAAATATTGTATATTTTGACTAAAATCACCTGAGGAACAATTAATTGGATTATATCATTAATTAATAAAAAAACTTTTATGTTCCATCTTTAAAATTTACAACAATACTTGCTTTTCTTTAGATGCTTTTCAAAGGAAATGGAAGGAGAAAAGTAGTCCCCAAATTTGAAAAAATTGAGCAGATTATGATATTTTTCATTTTTTTATATATTCTTAGAAATTTGAATTTCTCACCCAAGTCTTATTCAGGAAAAAATTAATTTAATGACTTTGAATGATTAATAAAACAGAGATTTTGACTAAGGTATTTCTTTTTCTTCTCTTCCTACCTAATAGAGATAACTGATGATGTAGCTAGAGCTTTGGGCTCAGAACCAGTAAGACTTAACTTCAGATTTGACTTCAGATGCTTACTAGAACAGTGACCCCAAATAAGTCACTTAACCTCTGTTTTTATCCATTTCCTCAACTATATAATGGAAATGACAATATTAAGGATTATTATTAGCATCAAATCAGATAATATTTATAAAAATCATTTAGCACAGTGTCTGGCACTTAATAGCCATTACATAAATGCTTATTTCTTTCTCCTTCCTTAAGAATCAGTTTAAATTTTGAAGAGGATACTGTACTAATATGAGTGCTCTCAGAAAATGACAAATACTTTTTGAAGTTTTATACTCTAGGGGTATTTCTGAAGTATTCCAATTGTCTTCATTAATGAATTTGGAAGTTCGAGCACTGGCACTGGCACAAATTAGCTATGTGACCTTAAGGAAACCATTTTACAATAAGAGGGGAGACATCTTTATGTATCTCATTAGAAAATCTGTAATGAAAGATAAAAATCTCTGCTTTACTGCCTCCCAAGGTTACTTTGAGAATCAGTTGAGATAATAGGATGAAAGTACTGTGAAGGCTTACCAGCACTATGGATATATTCTATATCATCATGCTTCATTTTTTCTTTAAAAATGAGCATATATATTCCAGATTCAATATGTTCATATTTTCCACCTTTGTCATCCCTTACTTTTGGTGCATAACATATTATCTCTGCTTTGGAGACTTTTTCCTCCTGCACACTTCCTTCATAAAGTAGCCTGTCTCCACATGTTGAAAGACATGAGAATTCCAGTAGGTTCCATTCATGTGGAAACTCCATAAGGAGATAACTACTGCTTGATTTATTGAAGAATTTTTTCTCTTTTGTCTAAAAGCCCTTTTCCCTTTTATTGGCATTCACAGACTATATTCATTTACCACCTCCCCCTCTTCCCCACCCCCCCACATTCAATTTCATTTCCTTAGCTTAAAGGGTTCATTGCATTCACTTCCCCCAACCTGTAAGAAGATATGTGTAGCCAGAGGTATTAAAAATTAAAAAAGGCTATCCTCAGTCAAGGAAGGAGTGGAATAACCCATTCAGATACTGAAACACAAATCTGTCAAATTGTTAGTACCAGATGACTAGGGGAGTTGCTATTGGTCAAAGTGAATAGAAGTTTCAAGCAACTTGACTGTTATTTCAGGAATATTTTTTTCAAAAAGTGGAAATGATTCCATGCTTCTCTTGCTATAATCCAAACTCCAAATTTGGCATATTTCTTATTGCTGTTTTCAAATTATGAAATAAGGAAGTCATGCTAACAATAGTTTCCTACTTTCTTTGTACTTGGAACCACCCATTTAAAACAGGCATGTTTCCTGAGTGTGTATCTTTGAAGTTTCAGCTTGTTTTCGAAAAATCTAGTGAGAAGCTGGAGCTATTATCCTTAAATCTCAAACACTGCTTTCTTTTTCTTGCCCTCACCTCCCACATACTCAGGTGCCCACCAGATGTTTATGTTTAGATGCATGCATATTATCCATTTATAAATATTTATACTTCTATAAACATTTCCTAATCCATAATGCTACACACTACACCATAAATGCCATAAGCTGTATTCATAAACCATTTACCATATGCTATTCCATATTCTACTAGGTCCTATGCTATATTATAATATGCAAATATGTGCTCTTTTTAATATGAATTCTTCACACTACATTTTAAACAGCTTCTGAGAACCAGAATGCAACACTCAGAAAACAGAATAGTTTAACATCAGGAAAGAAGCTTGACAGGAAAACATTATGTCACTACATCTGTTCCAGAGGTATTCTAAAGTATAACAATCTGTCCTGAATAGTTACAATAGACGAATTACAATGGGTTGGAACAGCTGTTGTAATCTCAGGTATTCTCCTGATCTTGCCATTACGACTCTGTATGTAGAACCTCTACATACCTAATAATAGGATTATCTGAATTTCATGATATTTTTTATCTATTTCAAAACCTCAATGATACTGTCATTGAAGTAATACAACTATTACCTTCAACAGAGTAGAATGCAACTCATTAATAGCTTTCTATCCTAAGTTGCATTTGGATAAAAGGAAAAAATATACTAGTAAACACTTTGTTTCTCATGGAAAATGAATGTTGCTTTAATTGTCTGAACATAATATAATTTCTCTAAATCTCAAAGGCTAATGACTTTTGGACAACTCTACTTAGCATCGAACTTACAGTCAACCTATCCCCCAAAATGGAATATGTATCACATATTTTCCCTACATTTACACCAATGATTGGTGAAAGGCTTGAAAATCATTGGATACTCTCCTGAAATGACATTTCAAAAATGACTTGCTTATCAGGTTCCTGCTCACCTTGGCTCCACAGCTGTTGATGTTATGAAGGCAGACAGTTGCATTTGTGTCCCCAGTGTACTGTAATTTCTAAGTTCTCCATATCACAAATAGGGTACACACTCAGCTTGGGAGAAGACTCTGTGATTCCCCCAAGGCTATGAAACAATCTTAGAAAGGAGAACAAAAGTTAAAGGACTTCTAGAACAGGCACTCGTCTGTCATTTATTTTCCTGTTTACTTCTTTACTCTAGTTTATTTGTTTATCCCTTACATAAAATCAACATATAGCATTTTAAAGTAATGGAAAACTACAGATCTCTAATGTAATAATGAACAGATGAACAAACTATTATAGTTTATAAATTCACTTGAAGGCTAGAGCCTTTGTAGTTTTGATATTACCCTCTTCTATGCTTTTGAGGAATTAACATTAATTTCAATTAAAAGTTTTTTGAAAAATATTCAAATAATAATAGAAAAAGAAAACTATGCATTAGTTCCATTGTACTACACAAAACTCTATTATTTTCTTCAAGAGTATGGAAAAATGTGCTATCATTTGGGTACTCACTCTGTCATCTGTGCCCCATAATGCAAGGACTGTCACTGGGAGTATTAGACCCCTTTCTTGTACTTTCCTTATCTTAATGAATTGTTATTTAACATTTGACTCTATTCCTTTTCAACTTGTGACACTTTGCTTTCATTTGTCTACATGTTATTGTCAATTATTTAAAGAGATAACTTCTTAGCCCCCATTATATTGTTCTCTTCTTTTATTTTTTGTAAATTTGTTTTGACTTTTCAATTTCCATAAAGATAGAGGTGGATGGAGAGGTATTGACTGATAGAAAAATTGATAGATAAAGAGAGATATTTTATCAGATGATAAGAAATGAATTACATGTTAAGAGCATCATTATAAGTAAAATTTTTAGTCTAAGATCATTTTCAGTCCCCTCATCAGCCTCTAGTAGTTGGCAACTCAAAAGTTCATGAGTTCATCTCTTTCCTGTTCTTCTTTATAGGCAAACAGCAAGAGTTTTTTTGGGTTTTTTTGCCTATTGCTTTTAACTTGCAGGTAATTCTCCACAGTACCAATAACATTAATAACATAATTGTTAACATTTACATACAACTTGCTATATTCAAAATGCTGTGAAAAATGGCATGCTTCAATTTGTATTCAGCCTCTATCCATTAATTGTCCTAGATCCTTGCATTGTTGATAAGTTAAGACATGCACAGTTGATTATTGTATTCTATTGATGTTACAGTCTAACAAAGGTTTCCTGGTTCTCACTTCATTTTGCATCATTTATATATATTTTATAGGTCATTTTTTGTCATCATTATCATTTTATTCAACATTTCTTTTTTGTCTTAAAAAAGTATCAAATTTATTTATATTCCTAATTTATTTCTTAAATTAGAATTACTAGACTTTTAAAACTTTAAATTATTTCATTTAAAACTTTAAAAAGTTTAAACCTTAATTTTAAACTTTAAAAAACTTTAAATTCATTTAGGAGGAAAAAATGATCATAACAATTAAATAGTCATAAAAGCATACAAGAAGGTTAAATCAATCAAACAATCCTTTTTTCAAAAGAGAAGTCTTATTTTAGCTTTTTGATTAAAAACAATTAACTTGTTTTCATTCCCATTTAGTTTACATATCAGGGTGTTTTTTTTTTTTTCCATTCTACCAGCACATATAAAAATGGGTTTTATTTTGGCTTAGGGGCCTGTTTTTAAGATTCCTCAGGAAACTGCCCTTTAATGTGGAGTTATCTGAACCTATGGGTACACTGGATCTGTTATCACACAGGTTAAAATAATCGATTAAAAAAAAGGTACGTATTTGAAGAATCATCAGACAAAACATTTTATCAATTCACTGTTATGTACAATAAGAACATGAATAAGTCAGATCCCAGTAAGTCTGGCACATTGATAGCAATTGTAAATTCTCCTCTGCAGGTGATTCCTAAGGTGGATAGCAGTGTTCATAACTGCACATAGTTCTATTTGCACAATATATAATATGCTATGCAATTAAAAAAGAAAGCAGGGGACAATTCTATAGTGTATTAAAATTAATCAAATATGAAATGTCTTACAATCACATTGCCAGAATCTTTCAAGTGTAGCTGACATTAACAATGCAAAAATGATCCAGATTTGCTTTTGCTCTCAAAAATGATTCCATATTAAGGAAACGATTGTGAATAAGAGCTGTATGGTAGCATAATAAAGACATGCATAATCAGAAAAGGAGGTAGGCTAGTTTAAGAGTGAGAATGGGACAAGACAGATAGCCCAAGGACCAATATTAAAAGAACTAGAGGAAGACACCCACTGGGTGGCTCCTCTCAAAGAAATATGGAATGACATCAACAACCATTGCAAAGGATGAGGAAAACAGGCAAGGGATATAAACTGTACTGGTAGAGCAAGTACACACCCCAATGAATCATAAATCTATTGAAGGGTCACAAAACAATGGTCTAAAAAAATAACTGAAGAATATATTTCTCATCCCCCTAAAAGAGAAAAAAAATTGATTTTCAATATTCCAAATCTTTGTCCACAAACAGGATCCCAAACTTAAGGTGTTATGAGATTATCATTCATATTCTTAAATCATTTTCATTTCTAACATAAGATTCACTTAAGAGCATGGGCTACCAAAAAGCAATGGCAAACTTGAGTTATAAAGAATTTGCAGTATAAATGTTCATTTATACAGTAGCTGACAGGCACCAACAAACTTCTGTACCCAAGCTGAAAAAATTACTAGTTAAAGCATTGAGGTTAGAGTTTAAATTTTCTCACATGGCCAAATTTAGTTGGATAAGATAACACTGTTATAAAACACAACAAAAGCACCCTAGTGTTTCTTTGAAAACTGCATAATGTTGAATGATTTTTCTCTAACTGTAGACTCTTTCACTGAGAAGGGTTTTCTTCTTAACCTGATTTTTCTCTCAATCTTTCTTTAGCCGTTTGGCTTTTGCAATGTTTTCTTGACGTCTCTGTTTCTTCTTCTGCTCCTTTTCTCTGGCCTCAATTATTTTTGCCAGTTTCCAAGACAGTACTGCACTTGCTAGAAAAAGTGGAGTCAGAGCCAAAATCACTGTAGTAAGGAAGCCATATGGATCCTTTGCAGCCCACTCCACAACATACTCTGCCCAGGCTTTTACATCAATCATCTCCGTAGCTGTCCTTGGAAAAAGCCTTTCCAAAGACTTTACTGCAGGATCATTCCTGACACTTTTGAGGACCTTTAGGTTTTACACTTCTTTGCAGGACTCCAGCTCCCCCAGGCTCAGCTAACCGACCGGAAACGGGAAGAAGGAAGCCTGGGCTTCTTCCGCTCAGCCATAGAGTTGAGCGCAGGCGGGGCCAGGGGGCGGGGGTCAGGGCCAAGCTCTATTCAACATTTCTTAATGGTACAACACTATTCTATTAAAATCGTATGCCAAAAATAGTTCAACCATTCACCAATTGGTGGACATCTCTTTATTGCCAATTCTTTACGACAACAAAAAGAGCTGCTATTCTTCTTCTTCTTCTTCTTTTTTGGTAAAATTAGGTCCTTTTTTCTCTCTTTGAACTCTTTGGTGTACAGATGTAGTAAGGGTTTTGCTGTTTCTAATAGTATGCAGTTTTTGATGGCTTTTGGGGTATGTTTTTAAATAGCTCTCTAGAATAGTTGTATTACTTCAAAGTTTTACCAACAGTTTATTAGAGCTCCAATTTTGTCTACATCCCCTCCAACATTCATCATTATTTTTTTTGTCATATTAGCCAATGTGATAGCTATGCAGTTATCCATCAGAGTTGTTTTAAGTTGCATTTTCCTAATTATTATTAATTTGAAACATTTTTTTCATATGACTAAATATTTTTAATTTCTTCATCTCAAATTTACCTTATCATATTATTGATCCTTTGTCAATTGGGGAAAACTTTGTTTTCTAATAAATTTAACTCAGTTCTCTAAATATTTAATAAAAGAAGCCTTTCTAAGAGAAAATTGTCACAATTTTCCCTCTAGTTTGTTCTTTCTCATCTAATCTTTAATACATTGAATATGATTTTTTTTTGCAAAATCCTTTTAGTTTAATGTAGTAAAAGTTATCAATTTTACATTTTACATTGTTCTCTCTGTCTTGTTTGGAAATAACTTCTTCCCTCATCTGTATATCTGACAGTTAAATTAAACCATGCTCCCCTAATTTCTTTATGATTTCATCCTTTATTTTAAAGTGATATATCCATTTTGACTTTGCTTTGGCATAAAGCATGTGGTATTGATCTGTGCCTAATTTCTACAATATTCTTTTCTGGTTCCTACTATTTTCCATTGTTCCTACTATTTTTTTTTTTTCAAATTGTGAGTTGTTGTTCTTCCAAAGCTTGGATTTTTTGGTTTAACACTAGATTACTATGACCATTTTCTACTGTTTAATGAATACTTAATTGATTCCATCAATCCACTATTCTATTTATTAGCCTGTATCATTGTTCTGATGGTGACCACTTTATTGTATAGTCTGAGACCTGGTACAGCTTTGCAACATCCTTTCATTTTTGTTTTTATTAATCCTATTGACATCCTTGGACTTTTGGTCTTCCAGATTTATTTATTTTATGGTTCCATGAAAAAAAAATGGATACTTTGATGTTTATGGCATTGAATATATAGTTAATTTAGATAGAATTGTCATTTTTACTATATTGGCTTTGCTTATCCATGAGTAATTAATTTTTTTTTTACTGTGTAGGTCTGTCTTTATTTTTGTGAGAAGTATTTTAGAGTTGTGATTATATAGTTCTTGGATTTGTCTTGGCAGGTGGACTCCCAGGTAATTTATATTTTCTACAGTTATTTAATCAGGGTTTATCCATCCCAGAATTATTTTAAGAAAATTAAGGGAATATGAAAGAAAATCAAATAATAAAAATTGGAGGAGATATGGGAAATAAATACATTGCTACAATATTGAAGTTATGAATTGATTGAACCATTTTATAGATGAATTTGGAACCCATACATGAAAGGTCATCACACTCAGTATGCTCTTTGATTTGCAATACCATTATTAGGTCTGTATCCCAAAGAGATAAAAAAAGGGAATAAGTATTATCTGTGTCAAAAAGATTATACCAATTCTTTTTGTGGTGACAAAATATTGGAATGGCTTAACTCATTATAATGTATGACTGTAATAGGATACTAGTGTGCCAAAAAAACAAAAACAAATTATTTTTTCAGAAAGAAAAAAAACCTGTAAAGACTTATATGATATGACACAAAGTGAAGTAAGCAGAACCATAAGAATATAAAACACAGTAACCACATTGTCCAAAGATCAACTGTAAATGAATTGGCTATTATCACCAAAACAATGATTAAAGACTACTCTAAAGGAATTGTGATGAAAAAATGTTTTCCATCTCCAGAGAAAGAACATGGAGCCTGAATATAGAACAAGGCATAAAAATTTTCACTTCATTTTCTTCATGAAAGTTTTTCCTTGTATGTGTGATATATGTTTCTTTCACAACATGATTAATTTAAAATATGCATTACATGATGGCACATATATAACCTATATTAAATTGCTTATCAAATTAGGGAAATAAGAATGGAGGGAGGAAGAGTATTTGGATCACAAAATGTTAGAATATAAATATTAAAATCGTTTCTACATATAATTGGGAAAATACAATTCAATATTATTGGAGGAAAAAGAAGAAAACAAAAAAATACCACATCATTAAAATCCAATCATTGACATGTCAAAGAAAAATGAACAAAGATTTCTTTTATCACATACATAAGGCAACAGTCAACTTTTGGTTTTCTATGTCAAATTATTGTGGCTAGTATCACCTCTTTTCATTTGGATGAGTTCCTTTGGTGAGTATTCTTGATCACTTTTCTTCCTAAATGTGAGATAATACTTTTAGCAGAGCGAGCACTAAATAGGACCACTTTGATTTTTAATATTAGAGATATCAATAAATATAATTATTCTATCATTTTAAATATATAGTAACTATGTAGTAAAATAATCTGTTTTAGCATAATATTCTATTAAAAGCTGAAATCAAAATGCAAAGTTTTTACATATTCCAAAGATGCCAAAGAATGACAGAAAAGTATGACAGTATTTAGTACTATCTTTCAAAGATTTGCTGTTCCTGAGAGAATGTTTCACATGTCTAATAATTTTTTCTAGTTGATAAACATGGGCTCATGTAAAATGTTATGATTAGTCAGCAATTATCTGATACTTCTTTCATGTGGTATTTCAGTTTCACACATAGACATAGTTCCCTTTGTGTTTTTTTTTTGGCTCTTTTTCAGACCATCAAAATAAAGATTGTGAAATTTGAATTCAATAAATAAACACCTACAGTTTCAAAGCTACATCATTATCAGCATTTCTAATTTTTAAATATCCTTACATCAAAAGTTATTGGGAAATTACAATGTGTAGGGCAGTATACTAGTTATAGAAGGCATGGCTCTGTCCTTAAGGAGCTGGCCTCAGAGTAATTATATTTATGCATGAATTTGAATTTTTGACAAAGATGATATTCCATATAAAACGCTCACTATTTGCAAAGCATGGTCTTATAATGGGATGCTTCAGAATTGTGATGCTTCACTAAGCAAGTAATCAATCAAAAAATAATGATTACATGCCTGCTATATGCCAGGCACTCTGCTAAGTGCTTAGGATACAATAATGAAAATAAGGCTGTCACCGGTCTTCAGGAGCTTATATTACATCAATTGAAATATCTTGGAGATGCAGCAAAGCATAGTTCAGAGGACTGAGTCTGAAGTCATGAAACTTTGTTTCAACTTCCAAATCTGTCACATGTATATGCATTCTGGTTCTCTGTGACCTTATGAGAGCACTGTCTCAATTTACTGATATGTAAAAGGAAAGAGCTAAAATGTGTGTGTGTGTGTGTGTGTGTGTGTGTGTGTGTGTGTGTGTGAACACAAAAATCATCTAAGGTATTTTTGAGGCAGGGACATTTTAAGGAGATTTTGAAAATTTGAATTGATTTTAATTGAACTATAAATCAAATTAGATATTATAAAAGACAAAAGTGAGGAAGCTAAATCCATGAATAGTGAATAGCAAAGGAAAAGATACAAAGATAACAAATGTGTGGACACTCAAAATAAATAGCAATTCTATTTCAATCTTGGTAGAGTTCTGCTTTTCACTTACTAATGACCATCCCCGTTAACTAGTTGAGTTTTTCATTGTCTATCAGATGGAAACACTAAGTAGTCTTCAGGTACACTCTCTCTGTACTGTAGGAATCAAACCAAGAAATTATAAAACCAGCAACATCCATAACTTGCTCTGCATTAGAAAGATGAGGTTATAACCTCCATGTCAACTGCAGGTGCTGATTTATTCCATTTGCTCCAGAATGAAAATTGATTCTCCCTCTTTCCATCACTACACATCATGCTGCAAATTACATCTTGACTTGAAGTTGGGCTAGAGTCAGGAGTTTTAAAAAATAGTCAAATCCTAGCAAATTCATGACAAGGTGACTAAGCAGGAATGAACTTATCTTCAATGTTGAATTTAGCTTTTCTTCACTCAAACATAAGTTTGTGTTATGACTATCACTGAGGTGTTTTTGCTTCTGTTTGATTTATTGAGTAAGCACTTTCTCAACTTATAGCAACAGGTAACTGTAAATTTGTCATCAATAAATGAGATTCCTAGAGAACCTATTCCAAATATACAATATAGATACAATTCTGGAAAATTACAAAGGGCCTTTGGTACATATTATTCCATAGAATCCTGTGAATAAAATTATTCCAAATTATTTTGAAAAGAGATTTCTCAGAATAATATGATGTTTTTAAACCCTTACCTTCCATCTTGGAGTCAATACTGTGTATTGTCTCCAAGGCAGAAGAATGGCAAGGACAAGGCAATGGGAGTTAAGTGACTTGCCCAGGGTCAGACAGCTGGGAAGTGTATGAGGCCAGATTTGATCCTAGGACCTCCCATCACTAGGCCTGATTCTCAATCCACTGAGCCACCCAGCTGCCCCCAGAATAATATGATTTAATAAGGAATTGTAGAATTCCACAGCAGTAAATGATCTTAGTAGTCATTCAATCCATCCATATACATCATTGAAAGCCATTTTTGAACAAACATTATAATTCCTAAAGGTTATAAACAAAAATATTCCCTCAAACTTTTTAAAGATAATCAATGAATCTGAAATCACCACTTCTTTGGGCAGTCATCTACCTTCTGGAATTTAAAACATTATATCATTTTACCTGATGATTAAATCAAAATCTTTGTCTTAAAGATTTCTTTAATTGCTTTTAGTTTTACCCTTGGTGACCAGGCAGAAAAACAAGACTGTCAATATTCAGTTGCATTTCTAAAAATTGAAAGATACAACTGAACATGATATTCCAAAAATGGCCTGACCAGACTAGAGTATAGTTAAATAACTATTTTTACTCCTGGATATTATTTCTATTTTAATGTAGCTAAGATTGCCTTAAGTATTCTGAATAATCAGAATGCACTGTTGACTCATTTTAAATTTAAACTTCGTTCATTAATCCCTCGTGTATCCTCCCAAAACTTATTTAGATTATCTGACACTGATGTTTTTCCTGTCTTGCAACCATAACTTCGATATTTTTAATTCAAAGATAACATATTAATGTGCATTATATTTCATCCTCTCAGTTTTACCCAATGGTCTAACCTATAAAGACTAAAAGGAAAAAAAAAATATTGACTGTGATTCATTCTTTTGCCTACCATTCCTAGCTTTCTGTTATCTACACACTTGATGAAGATATCATATGCATTTTCCCAACGATGACATTGAACCATGAACAATAACACATTGAATACAGCAACTCAACCAGTTTTTCATAGTCCATATTGTCCCATTTTTTCTAAAAGGATAAAATGAAATATTTTATCAAAAGTTTTGCTAAATTTTTCTTTACTCTGGTTGTGCAAAATACTTTGACCTACATATTTATAACCTCATTCAAAAAAGGAAAGAATAATGTGACATTAGCAATATTATGATTCTTTTCTAATTTACCCCTAAGAAAGTTTAACTATTATTAATATTAGAATTTTTGACATTGAAATAACTAATTCTCTAGATATTAACAGTTACTCTATAGCATGTAATACAATTAGAAAATCTTTGGCTTCTGAAATATGTTAGCTATCAGTGACACTCACAGTCTTATATATATATGTATATATGTATATAATATATATTTCTATATATCTTTTTCATTATGCACTTTCATTCTCTTTCTAAGTATCATTATTGTATACATATTCAATACACATATGCCTGTTTCTGTATCTAGAGAGAGAAGAACAAGGATACTACTTATTTCCATTGGTAAATGAAATTAATAGAAGCATTAGAAGATTGCAATAATTCATGTCAATATATTTAAGGTAATGATCATCACCATTTGATAAGTAAGTTAAATTAAAGAATTTTCTAAATCGAAAGGTTGAAAGAAACTTCATTTTCCACAGTCAATGTTTTTTTTTTCTCTTTGCTGAACTAAGAGCAATGTTAGATAAAGATGAGGGCAAACTTGAATATAAATGCAAATGCCAAAGATTATAAAGAAGGATGATATATTGTAGAAAATGGTGCTATGTGACCACCTTCAATTTATAGGCAGAAAACTGAGGTTTAAATAATGACTCTACCATTTAACACATGTATAATCCCATCCAAATCTTTTGACCTATGTAGACCTTAGTTTTTTCACATATAAAATTTGATATATATTACCTATGAGCTTCTGTCATACTCTAATATCATAATAAAACAAAACTATACTCAAAAAGATATGCACCTACTTATATCCATATGCATATATACATGTAAGGACAGCTAGATGGCACTGTGGATACAATATCTGACCTGGAGTCAGGAAGATTCATCTTCCTAAATTAAAATAAGGCCTCTGATACTTCCTAACTGTGTGACCCTGAGCAAGCCATTGTACTTTGCTTGCCTCAATTTCCTCATTTGTAAAATGACCTAGCAAAGTAAATAGAAATCTACTCAGGATCTTTGAAAAGAAAACCCCAAATGCAGTCACAGGATCACACATGATTAAAAATAAACAATTTAATAATGACATCTATATATACATATAAATAAATACATAGATATGTATGTATTTAATTTGTTTTGAGAGTTGAAGATTCTCAACTCATAGAAAATGTGATAGATCTATTTCTTTCTTCTTATATTTATTTCTTAAATTTTCTACAAAATGGCTGTCATGTAATTTGATTTATTTGTGTCTCCTTTCATGCTTTTGACAGGACTATTTTCTCCTCTATTGCCCTAGTTATTTGAAATAATTTCAGAGTCTATGAGTCAGTGATCTGAATGAGGGAAGGAGGGGGTGATAACCTGATACTAATGAAAATGGTATAGATTAGGATAAAAAAAATAGTTTCATTTTCAAAACACCATTAGTATTCTTCCACCATTACACTTTGTCTGATAAAATGTAACCTAATAATTTTACTAGCTAGTAATATCTTGAGTGTTTAAATACAACTGGAAAATGGTATATTTGAAGAAGAGAGTGGCATTCAAGTATTAGAGGTATGGTAGTTAAGAACTAAGCTTCATGAGAAAACTAAGGTCTACCCAAGAGAATCATAAATACTTCATTCTGGAAATGCCAAATGTCCGAACACTTAGCAATATCAGGTTCAAAATATTAATTACATGAAAACATTTAAAAGTTCAATAACATTCCTTGGACTTGTCTCAAAATAGTAACTTTAAATATTTTTTATTTTGATATATGTGTATGTGTGTGTGTGTATGGATAATCTATATTACACCTTCTCTCCTCTCTTTTTAGTTTTGGTTTCTGACATAATCATTTTATTTTTTTATTTCTCCAAAGTTATCAATAATATAATTGCCAAATCCAGTAGTCTTTTCTTAATCCTCATTCTTCTTGACCTCTTTAATCTTTGACACTGTCCATGACCCTTCTCCTTGATACTACATACATTTTAGATTCCAATCTCTCTTGCTTCTCTTCCTACTAATATGACCACTACTTTGTATCCTTTGTTGGGTTCTGATCCAGGTTACTCCCACTCACCATGGGTATCCCATAGGGGTCTGTCTCCGGTATTCTTTTCTCCTTCTATACAACTTTGTTTAGAAATTTTATCAGCTCCCGTAGATTTAATTATTATCACTAAGCAGACAATTCTCAAATTTACATAGGTAGCTCAATATTTTATGAATGTCTCCAGTTTCACATTTCTAATTTCATTTCCACTATCTAGAAATAGATGTCCATTACTCATTATAAACTCAACATGTCCAAAACTAAAGTCATTATATATTCTTCAAAATCCTCACCCAATCCAAACTTCATATATTGTCAAGGGTGTCATTATCCACTCTAATCCATAGACTCAGAAATTAGATAAGTAATGATTCTTTTTGTTTGTAACATGAAGTGTTTATTAAGGGAAGCTAAGTGGTGCAGTGAATAGGGCTCTGGGCATGGAATCCAGAGAACCTTAGTTCAAATCTCTAATCTTAGATACTTAACAGTTCTGTGATACTAGTCAAGTCACTTAAGCTCAGTTTCCATAAGGTTCCTCAATTGTATGAAGAAATTCTACTAATAACACTGAACTTTCATGATTTTTTGAAGATTAAGTAAGATAATATTTGTAAAAACACTTTGGATGATTCATCACATATAGTAAGAATATGATGATATTTGCTATTATCATTATCACCATGATCATCACCACCACTGTCAACCACCCTCAACAGAAGTACTAAAAGAGTTTTTAAAAACTTCTCGAGAGTGATATTGATTTCTCATCCATTTTTCTATCATCACCATTGCTCATTTTTGGCTTTCTGCCATTCCTTTAATGTTACTTTTTTAGCCAAGGGACATGTTGGCAATTTCAAATTATGTCTCATTACCAATAATATCTTCTAATTTTGTTTCACACAAATGCTGGCACTTTCTTTACATATCCAGTTAACTCCAAGGTCTGATACCCTATTTATTTCAGGCACTCTACTGGCATTGTGATTATTTGTTTTACATGGTTCTATTTCTGGCCACCTCTACAAAAGGAATGGGAAATAATCATTTCCCTACATTTTTCAAAGAAGAGAGAGAGGGTGAGGAAGGAAGAACTTAAAATCTTCATAATAGATTTATAGACTACTGTCCCAGGAAGAACATTTAAGATTTTTCATTCATTCTTTAGAAAGAAAAGTGGTAAAGTAGATAGATAGTATAACTGCCCTGCAGTCAATAAGCTCTGAGTTCAAAATTATCTCCAGACTTAAAACAGTTATGAGACCCTGTGTATGTCACTTAAACTCTATTTCCCTGGCACATAATATGTTCTCTATTAATGCTTATTCCCATGTCCTCCTATCCCATTAAAAAAGTAGACTAATTATAAATAAGTAACTCACTTAACCTTTTATAACTATTTGTGATTCTTATAATTTAATTCAATTTCAATTTCTCACAGTCCTATAATTGCCTCCAATTATTTAGGCTTCATTAAGAAGAAAAAAATGTTCCTCTGGTTTAACCTAATAATTTAGTTTCAATTATAAAAATACAATTTAAAAATGATGATTACCTCAGGAAATATGTTCATCTCTAGTTATGTTGGTCAATATATATGTTACTAGGTGGTACAAAAATAGAGTAATGAGCCTGCTTCCATTTTCTCATCTATAAAATCAGGATAATAATAACATATTTTGCAGAAAGGTTGCAAGGATAAAATGGCATTATATTTACAAAGCACAGTGAATTGCTTATTAATAAAATTTCAATTATTGTTATTATAAAATTCTATTAACATAAATGAATTTGCATTATCTTCTTGGAAATATTTAGTTTATTTAGTCCTACAAAGTAAATTTAGAGAGAATAAACTTTCTCTTCCATCTTTGCTAAGAAAGGGGAAATGAAACACAGAAAATAAGTTTAACATTTTATTAGTGGCAAAAAGAGAAAAAATGACAATTGTTCCAGTTCATTGGAGAGTGGTGACATTTTCATATAGAAATTAAATATTTGAACTCTTGCCGACATAATAGTAATCTCTATGTAACAACAAAGGAGTGGTTTTACCTGGGTATTCCTATTCCTATTTTAAGTTGCTTCCTGGAAGCCTAGACAAACTTATTTTATTCTCTTTGCCATCTAATCATTCTCCAAAGTTAAAAAAAATCTAAGTCTCATTGGCCTATTGAAAAAGTGGGAGAATAACCATCACATGGATAGAATAATTCTTAGACACATTTTTCATGGGAAAATATTAATTATATTGCAACAAAAACCTTAAAAAGATAGAGTGAGAAAAATGTACTTTGATTTGCATGTGAAATGCATAGTTTCTCTATTTGGAGATGAAAAGCATTTTTCATCATAGATTCTTTGGATTTACCTTGGATAACTGTCTTCATCAGAGTAGCTAAAGCTTATGTTGTTTTTGTATTTTCAAATGTTTTTAAGATTCTGTTTGATTCATTTCCCATCATTCATATTTCTACCCATATTTTTTCTGAAACTACTCCCCTTTCTCACTACTGTTAAAACAGTAGTACTCCATCAAAATTATATGCCACAATTGTTCAGACATTCAACAATTGATAGAAATCCCCTAAATTTCTAGTTTTTTTTAATACCACAATAATGCTATAAATAACTCTTTGTGGCAGTAGTTGTACTGCTAGATCAAAAGCTATGAATAGGTATATAGCTGTTTGGGGCTAGGTCCAGATTGTTTTCTAGAATGGTTGGACCAGTTCACTACTCTAACAAAAGTTTATTAAAGTTCCTATTTTCTATCATGCCTTCCAGTATTTTCATTTTTGATAGGTATGAGGAGGTAGCTGAGTTCTTTTAATTGGTCTTTCTTTAGTCAATTAGAATTTAAAGCATTTGTTTTACTAAGAAAGTTTTGATATCTTCTTCTAGAAATTATCTCTAGGTCCTTTGACCATTTACCAAGTGGTGGATGACTCTTATTATTAATTTGACTCAGTTTTCTATATATTTGAGATATGTGACCTCTATCAGAGAAACTTGCTATAAAATTTTGAGTATAATTTCATCACCTATGGTGCATTTTATCCACATATAGTTTCCCTGATTATCTCTTTCAGTTAGTCTATTTTTTAATCTTAATTTTTTGAGATAATCATGCAGGTCATTTTTACTTTAGCCAGATCATAATAGTCTTTGCTCTAGCTTTTCATTTCAACCCTTTGAAAAAGATTCTGTCCCAAGTTTGATGCTTGTACACAGTATATTGTTGGATTATGGTTTACAATTCATTATGCTATCCACTTCTGTTCAGTGGGTTTGTTCACTCCATTCACATTTATATTTATGATCACTAACAAGCATGTTCTGTTGTTGCATTTCCTGCTGTTTAACCTTATTTCTATCTTTTTTATCTTCTCTTTTCTCAAAAGTCTCTTTTTTCCAACCACTCCAATCCATTCCCCTCTCTATTTCTCCATCATATCACTTATACTATCCACTTCATATCTCCCTTTTGAGTAAGATAGATTTCTATTTCCAGCCAAGTGTGTGTATGCATTCTTCTCTCTTTGAAGTAATTCTAATGAGAATAAGATTTAAGCATTTTCAAACACTTCTCTCTCCACTCCATTATGAAACACTTCCTTTCACATCTCTTTAATATTAGACATTTTCCCCCATTCTACCTCTCCCTTTTTGGAATCTATCCCTCCCTCTCACTCCAACATTAGATATTTATAGATCTTTCCCATTGTAACTGATTCATGCTTGTCCCCTTTTTCTATGTAGATTCCTTCTAAATGCCCTAATAATGATACAGTTCTTAGTAATTTCATGTTTCATTTTCCCATGTATCAATACCATTTAATGATATTGTGTCCCATGATTATTCTTGCATGTTTACTTTTTATGATTCTCTTAAGTCTTTTATTTGAATGTCAAATATTTTTATTTATCTCTGGTCATTTCATCAGTAATTCTTGGCAGTCATCTATTTCATTAAATATCCATTAAACCACTCCTCCTAATCCCATCACCCCAAAATACACAACCCTGAAGGGAAGGACTATCCTCAGTTTTTCTCAGTAGATGGTTCTTGGTTATGAACATTTCTTTTTACCTCCAAAATATTAATCCTAATCCTTCTCTTTTAACACAGAAACTTCTAAATCTTGTGTTGTCTTGACTTCATTTTTCAATGCTTTTAAGGTGATGTTATCTCGGAAGAAGTGTGGTCATTGATATCTTGATCTATTATTTGTTTTTTCTCCAAAAGGTTCCCTGCTCCCCTATTCCAATAATTACTTGTTCTTCTCTCAGTCCTGGAATTATGACCAGGTCCTTCCACTTTTGCAGTTAAAGTTTTTGTACAAACAAAACCATTGCAACCAAAATGAGAAGGGAAGCAACAAATTGGGAAACCACCTTCATAACAAAAACCTCTGACAAAGGTCTAATTACTCAAATTTATGAAGGGCTAAATCAATTGTAAAAATATCAAGCCATTCTCCAATTGATAAATGGGCAAGGGACCTGAATAGGCAATTTTCAGTTAAAGAAATCAAAACTATTAATAAGCACATGAAAAAAGACTTCTAAATCTCTTATGATCAGAGAGATGCAAATCAAAACAACTCTGAGGGATCACCTCACACTTAGCAGATTGGCTAACATGACAGCAAAGGAGAGTAATGAATGCCGGAGGGCATGTGGCAAAGTAGGGACATTAATGCATTGCTGGTGGAGTTGTGAATTGATCCAACCATTCTAGAGGGCAATTTGAAACTATGCCCAAAGGGCTCTAAAAGACTGTCTGCCCTTTGATCCAGCCATAGCACTCCTGGGTTTGTACCCCAAAGAGATAATAAGGAAAAAGAAATGTACAAGAATATTCATAATTGCACTCAACTGGAAAATGAGGGGATGCCCTTTGATTGGGAAATGGCTGAACAAATTGTGGTATATGTTGGTGATGGAATACTATTGTGCTCAAAGCAATAATAAAGTGGAGGAATTCTATGGGAACTGGAATGACCTCCAGGTATTGATGCAGAGCAAGAGGAGCACAACCAGGAGCAAATTGAATACAGAGACTGACACATTGTGTATAATCAAATGTAATGGCCTTCTCCATTAGTGACAATGTAGTCATCCTGAAAAACTTGTAGGGATCTACAAGAAAGAACACTATCCACATTCAGAGGAAAAACTGTGGGAGTAGAAACCCAGAAGAAAAACCACTGCTTGATTACAAGGGTTGAGGGGATATGATTGAGGATGTAGACTCTAAATTAACATCCTAGAGCAAAGACCAATAACATGGAAATATGTTTTGATCAAGGACACATGTAATACCCAGTGGAATTGTGTATCGGCTATGGGGTGGGTGGGTAGAGGGGAGGGAAAGAATATGATTCTTGTAACCAAGGAATAATGTTCTAAATTGACTAAATAAATGAATAATTAAATAAAAATTTTAAAAAGATCGTCATCTGGTGATTCAGATAAAAAAAGAGTGCTGACAGAATTCCTGGCCTTGGAACTGTGATTTTAACCCTCATCCCTTTGTGATCAATCACAAACATTCCATACCCATTCTTTAAATATGATTCATAACTGCTGGCACTAGAGTTGAGAATAAATTTTGGTGTTACCCAGTGCCAGCAAAAAACCCTTTGTAATCTCTTCCTCACCAGTTCTGTAACACCTCTTCTTTTCTCTTTTAATCTCTGGGTTGAGAATTCCCATACCTGTTACTGCCATAGTATTTACTTTCAATGCACATTGCAGGTGCTACTCTATCCTGAGCATGTGCCTACCTTAGCATTATAGACCTCTCCTCTAGATCTACTAAGTTTTCCTAGGCTGAAAAAATGTTTCCTTCACGTTTTGTTTTCTATCACAGGAAAATTTTATTTAACCACTTATTTTATTTAAAGTTGGCTAGAGAGAATATTTAGAGAGTTAAGTTGTGTGTTGCCTGTACTCCATTAACTTGGGTTTTTTTTTTCACTTTTCTACTTTCAAAACTAATTCTGAGAGTTTGGAACATTTTGATGATTCCAAGATTAGTAGGCTGGTACAGGTAGAGATATTATCACAGCTTTCTTATCTGATGCTATCCTTACCTAGAAACATCCTCTCTTAACTTGTAACTATATATTTCCAATAATAGAGCCTTGTGATCTCAAGAGATCTTCTCCATCCTAGAATTGTGACCTGGAAGTGAATAAGAAGAATGGAATTAACAAACACAGAAAAGTTCTGTGACAATTACTAGCACAGGGGTCTCTTGTAATCTTTCTGATCAGTTTTCAAATTCTCTTTTCTGCTTTTCAATATAATTGAATTTTCAATATAATTTTAGAAAAGTTAGTTTAGATATTTGATAATTTGAAAAATTTGATTCAATAAAACTGAATCAGAATAAAAGGAACATACCTTTATTCTTAGTAGTACATGATATTTTCGCAAAAATAACCTTATATAATAAAACATAAAAGCCTGATGACCAAATTTAGGAGAGCTAGACTATAATGCTATGAAAATTGAACTCAATATATGACTGTAGATAAAATAGACTAAAATTAATTGTAAATTAAATAACTTTATTCCAAAGAATGAGTAGGTCAAAGGACAAATTAGGGGAATAATCAGCAGTTTCATTAAAGTGAATTACAATAAGAAGGCATTATATAAAAATTTTGGTGAAGCAACCAAAACAGTACTTTGGGAAATTTTATTTTTCTAAATACTTACATTAATAAAATAAAGAAAGACCAGAACAATGCATTGGTCATGCAAAAAGAAATTCCTTATCTAACCTGCTAGTTCCTAAAACTGTTATTGTTGCTGTTCTTTCCTCCAAGACTTCAGCTTGTGCTGCCACAACTTGGGTTCCAGTGAAGACCCCATTCAAATGGTATAGACTTTTCTTTCTGACTTTATAAATTTTCTTGAGCTAGGAAAAAAAAATTCTCACCACAGTATTTATTTGTTTGTTTGTTTATCATCCACTCCACAATTTGATTCAAACTATTAAAGTTAATTTGAGGAGAATGATGGGAGACCTTGATTGTAGTGTTTCCTCTCCTCTGTTATCTTGCTCTACCCCTTACAATCTCCTTACAAACATTCTGCTCATGGCATCTTGACTATGGGAATGACCTGTATAATTTACTCAATAAAATATTCTACTCTTCCACTGAAAGCACCTTGGGATTTTAAAGTCAAATTCTTTTTTCTCTCCTTTCTTTCATTCCTTCCTTCCTTTCTTTCTCTCTTCCTTTCTCCCTTCCTTCCTTTTTCTTTTTCTTTATTTTTTCTTTCTTTCTTTCTTTCTTTCTTTCTTTCTTTCTTTCTTTCTTTCTTTCTTTCTTTCTTTCTTTCTTTCTTTCTTTCTTTCTTTCTTTCTCTTTGCACATTTTCTAGATATCTTGAGTTATGGTGTGTGCAAAAATATTCCACCTCTTGTTTCTAGGTTGTACTTCTTTCCCCTACTTCCTCTGAAGGCAAGATCTTTGAAGAAAGTAACTTACTAGGATGTTTTTACTCATATCTCTAGTACTTAGCACATCAAGTGACAGATATTGACATTTCAGTAATAGCTTCAAATTGTGCTGCATGGTGCTTAAATATTAGGTATAAAAATAATGACCATAGGACATGAAAGCATTGTGATATCTAATTATTTGATGCAAATACCACATTGACACTCTGTTGAGTGCTTCTTGTTTGTATTTATCACTTTATTTTTTATTTTTTGAAAACTTAAAAATAATACCATAAACACAAGAGCTATATTTTTTGTTTGTATTTGACTTTGAATTCATGTTACCTGACTGAGGTAAAGATGAAAGGGTTTGTACTTTTAATGGCAAAATGTAAAGGAAAAATGAAGAACAATAAAGATCATAATTTACCATTTTTGTTGCTTTTGTTTAAGCTTAGAGCATTTGAAAGACTTTGGAAGGAAATATGTATTTCATCTGAACATATATTGAATTAAAATTGTTGGCAAAATCTTCATAGGAAATGTTTTGAATAGGTTTTGTTTCACAAGACTGGAAGAATGGAGAGGAGACAAAGTTAATAATAAATTTTGAATACATGAGGTGGAAGGGGAAAAAAAAACCAGCCCTGAATTACCTTCTCAAAACAAAAGTTTAAGAGGGAGAAGAAACAAGAAAACAGTGGAATAGCAATAATACTCATGAAATTAAGAGTCAGAGGCATAAAATTTTATAATTCAAAAAGATACTGGTTCTAATCAAGTAAAGATGAGGCCTAAGAGATGTTAATGCAAAATGACAGTTTTTTTAAATCATTATTTCATAACTCCAGAGATTTGAGAATTTGTTTAGAAATTGAAGACTACCAAGGACATAAAAAAGTATTGGTGTTGATCTTTTGTAAGAGAAGCTTTGATTGCTAATCAGAAAGGATAGATTAGAAGAATACAAAATGAATTATATTCTGACAGATGTGGTCATCAAGGAGATTAGATATTAAAAAAAGAGATCATGGCTTAATAAAGAGTTTTGCAAATGGAAAGTTATAATAGCAGGATGTGGAGTATGTAATTCAATTGACTATTGAATTAATTAAAATGTCAAAAGTATTATACTTTTCTCTTCTTCATACTATGGCAAAACAAATTCTACTTAGAGAGAGACAACCTCTACACATTTAAAATATTTGAATGTACAAATAAGAGTATAATGAATGAAATGAACAATGCATATATATATATGTATATATATATATATATATATATAGTTAGGGCATCTAGCTGATGCAGTGATGGAGTACTGGGCTTGAAATGAAGAAGACTTATCTTCATGGGTTCAATTCTGACCTCACTGTGTGATCTTGGGCATGTCACTTAACCTTGTTTGCCTCATTTTCTCATTTTCAAATGAGGTGGAGAAGGAAATGACAAACCATTTCTGAAATGGTGTCATGAAGAATCAGACACAGCTGAATAACATCAAAAACAACATATATACAGCAAAAAATTAAGCATAAAGTAGGTGTTTAATAGATGTCTTTTGATTGATTGATATTTATATAGCCACCAAGAGGATATATGGTAATAAATAGTTTACTATAAACGACTAGAAACTAGGATTACAAAATGAACCCATATTTTAAGAAACAGTCAAATATATTAGTAAAGTGCTCATGTTATAAAGAAATAGATAAATTCTATCTTAAATCAAAGCCTCTAGACTTGTTTTTATTTTAAAAGTAGAATTTATATTTTTCCTTGTCAGGTATCTTTCAAACTGAAATTCTAAAAAAAAATTCCAAAATCAGATAAATATTTGACTATGTTTATGCAAATAATTATACCATTGATATAACTTCTAGAATTAAATATTCATGCATAATGATATAAAGCTTTTCTTTTTCATCCTGTACTAATAATTTGGTTTAGTTTGCAACATCACATGTAAATTAAAATTCAAACTTCATTAGGTCAGCAATGAAATTAAAAGAAAACACACAAACACATACTTACCTCTCTGTTGTGAATAATTACTTTGGTATGTAATTTATAAAGGATACCTTGGAATATCTTTGCTAACTCATTATAAAAGTGATTAAAAATTACAGTTTTAAGTATTCACTTTTCTTTCTTTGATATTCACTCTTTGCAGTTGGAAGAACATTTATTTAATGATAGACTTGGGAAATATACCTAAATGAGAATATAGGAAAATTATAGTGAATGATTTCATCACTCAAGGTCAAGGATATATGCAGCACCATACAGAAATTATCATTTGCAATCCATAAAAGAGAAACTGGGAAATTTATCTATCTAGGCGATGCTTAGAAAGAAAGGCAGGGAAAAATGGCAAAGTTGGATTCTCTGGATAGTGTAATTCTACAATTTTAGTAGGAAATTGATATTACTTGACCAATCTAGACAATTTATTTAAAAAATATGTATTTTTAGCTTTTGGAAGATCACACCCTGCAAAATGGTTTTAGGGGAAGGAAAATGTAATGCCATCTAACGTTCCTTTGTTCGCTTAATATCTGATCTTTTTGTGATCTCATTTAATACAAATTTTCCATAGACTAAAAACAATCAATAAGGATATCTTTAAAAGTTTTGGAATTGAAGTCTAGTTTGAGTTCAGACTCATCTAATTACTAGCTTTGGGTTCATGGCTGAGTCATGTAAATTCTCTGAGCCACAGTTTCTTCATAAAATTAAATTTTTAATACCTTCTTCACTTATCCTACAGAGATGCTATGGAGATCAAATGGCATCACATATATAAAAGCTTTCGTAAACTGTAGGGAGTTACACAGTTTAGGAAAGCCAATTCATTCAAGCCATCATGGATAAATTCATCACATAGAAACTCACACCAAACACTGAGGTTAAATTCTATTTGACATTTTATGAATGGTTGTCTCAGAAATTCTGTACATGCCATTTTGGATGTATGAAATCTATGATTATAAATTAACAAACTATCTTTCTCAGAACTCATTTTTGTTGTTTTTGCTGTTTTATTAATGCTTTTTGTTAGATTACAGAGTTATTCAACAAAATTAGTTTAAATAAATTTTATGAAATTTTATTAAGTATTTAACATGTGCATAGCTCTAATAATATCTATACTGTTCTGAGTTCTAAAGATGGAAACCCAAAAATGAAATAATATCTACTCTCAGGGAGTTTATATTCTTTTGGAGGTGGAAGCACAAAACATGTAAATATTAAAATAAATAAAGTATACATATATATGCATATGTATGCACATATATTTGAAAATGTAAGAAATTATTGAAAGGGAAAGTTAAAATATGAGGTGATGCAACCAAGGACAGAACTGGAGTAGTAAGCTTGAGAAAGAAGAAGGTCCATCTCTTCCTCAGAGTTCAAAATAAAGGAGTAGAAAATGGAATATGGTGAGAAAAAAAGGAGATTTTTGGTTTTGAATCATAGAGAAAGGTAAAGATCAAATTTATAATAGGTGATTTCTATTTTCTCAACAAAATAGGAGTCAAGGACCTGCTGAGAAGAGGACTGTAGTTTAAAGTTCCAGAAAAGAATGAGAAAATTTCAAATTATTTATGTAGAGATTAGAATAGAAAATCACCATTAGAAGAATAAGAGCTTTAATCTAAAACTGTAAAGGTAAAATTAAGAAAAGATAACCATTTTATGCTGATCTTAATTAGCTCTGGTTCATGACTTTCCACAGGAATGTTGGGCATACACTTTGACACAGCATAGTTGTATCACTATATCTCAAATAGATCAAAGAAAAAATTGTACCACATTATTCCTGCTAACTCTTTTTGTGGTGGCAAAGAATTAGAAATTGAGAGAATACCCCAAAATGACTGAACCATGATATATGATTTTGATGGTATACTGTTTTGCTATAAGAAATGATGATAAGGATGGTTTCAGAAAAAAAAGGGAAATATATATATATATATATATATATATGTATGTATGTATGCATGGATGTGTGTATAATCTATTGTAAAAAATGGAGACTTGAACCCAGGACTCCAGTCCCCAGAACTCCTTGCTCACTTCCCAGAATGCTTTGTAATCACACTGATTTCTTACCTGGGTGAGATAACAAATTATTATTTAAAGGAGTTCTTGGGCCTACTGAGGCTCTTTCCTACTTTCGCTTCCCAGCAGACGCATCTCTCATGATGTAAGTGAAATTGAATGGGCCTCTCTGGGCCTAGACACGTGTTTTCTCATTCTGTATTTTCTTTAATCCTTAACCTTTAATAAACCTCTAAAAAGATAATACCTCTAGCAGAGAAATTAATTTCTACCTTGCCTCAGTTTCCCCTAAATTTTAATCATAACACTATGCATGTAAACATGGAAAGTGAAGTGAACAGAACCAGACTACTATAGTCATATACATAAGAACATATTTTAGAATGATTAACTTGGAAAGATTTAGCTACTCTGAGTAAAGAAAATTACCCAAGATGAATCCAAAGGACAATTGAGAGAGAGCAGTAAAGAAATCTGAATGCACTTGGAAGCATATTTTTCTTTTATTTTCTTTATTTTTCTGCCTTTTTTATTCAATTGTTCAGTCATAATCCAATTCTTTGTAATACTTTGGCATGTAATACATGAATCCTGTCCATGGGATATTCTTGGCAAAGATGCAAAAGTGTTCAATAATTTCCTTTTTCAGGGGCAAAGAGAGATTTCATGATTTGTTGAAGATCACATAACTAGCAAGTGTTTTAGGATTGGTTTAAATTCAAATCTTCCTGACTCCAGGGCCAAAACTCTATCCACTGAGCTTTTTAGTTAATTCTTCTTTTGCATAACACATATCTAATAAGGAAATATATTTGTCATCAATTTACATATACATCTATATCACATTGTTTACCTTCTCAAGGAGGTGTAGAAAGAGAGGGAATACATAGAATTTGGATCTCAATTTTTAAATGTTATTTTAATTTTTAATTGGTTTATTTATAATTTATATTTTTTATAATTTATATTTTTTATATTTATAATTTTTATAAATAAAAATATATTTAAATAAATATATATTTGGGGGTTGTAGTTTTGCATGACTTCATTTATATTATTAATATTGTGTTGTTTGGCTTATCAAAGTGGGACAGAGGCAGATAATTTAGAACTTAGTTTTTATAAATAATGAATGTTAAAATGTACATATAATTGGGAAATTGTTATGTAATTAATAAAATATATTTTAAGAATAAATGAAGTTGCAGTTTCAATAAATATAAAGACATGCAAATTTTCAGCTAAGCTAAGCTCCACAGTAAACAATTAATTAAATGATGCATAGCATTAAGTAAAACAAAATATCCAGAAAATCAGAAAGGAAAATAGTGAACTTCTATTCCATCCAAAATAACAATTAATGATGGGGTCAAAGTACAATACATCTTATGTCACAGACTATCCCAGTAAATGATCATTAAAACTTCATCTAAAATGAATTTCTAGTAGTGTACTAAAGATCAGTATCAGTTATCATTTGATTCCAGACCAGGGTTGCAGAATAAAGACCGGTCTGTTCTCAGAAAGCATTTTAACTATGGACTATAGTAGTAGGGGGAAAAAAATCAGAATCCAGACTCCTTATTCAGATTTGCAATAGAGAAACAGTATTCTTAAAGTGGCCATGACCTATGCTTGATATGGTAGTGTCATACTCCATAATTTTAAGTAGGGAATAGGTATTTGATTCTATTCCTTTATTATAGGTCACAGATCCTGGATATGGCTCAAAGTTTTTTTACTTTCATATCTAATATTTGGAATTAAAAGGAAGGCACAGATGTTTGAAGACCCTAATTTATCATGTATCCAGGAACATGATCAATAAAACCATAAAGAACATTCTTTAGAGATTTTAATAAGAAGTTATGCTCAACTAATCGGGTTGTTAGATGCTTTCTTCTAGAAAGAGGGCTGTGTGGCTTTTTTCAATTCCCCCCTCCCACCTGGATCAACTGAAGAGTAAATCAAACGACCAACAACTTTGGTGGCTAAAGAATCAAGAGAACATTGTGGGGAAGGGAAGGAAAAACAACAAAGACAGGAACTTTTATTAGACATTATTAGTGGAAAAATGGAATATATTAATGAACTAAAGAATAGTCCTATAATACTGAAAGATGGTGGTAGTCTCTCGGTGACCGAGAATGACTATTGTCTTTGTGCAGTTTCCTCTATGGTGTACCCTCATGTGGCTTTGGAGTCCAAAGGCCGAGGCACAGTTTGTGGCACACGGGGCATGGGACGCCAGTTGTTACGGGAGGTGCGGGTGTGGCCCGGTGTCGGCGTTCACGCGCAGCAGCAAGACGTCGACGTCGCTCATCTTCAAAGGTGGTGGCTGCATGGTGAATGTGGGTTCACCAGCTGCTTCTGACAGAGGCAGCAAGTTCTAGTTGCTTTGGTGTCATGCCAGCCCACTTCAAGTTGGACTTTAGCTGATCCTTGAATCTTTTCTTCGGCCGGCCTTGTTTCCTGAGTCCAGCTGACAGTTCACCGTAGAATACCTGTCTTGGTATTCTCTGTGGGTCCATGCGGATGACGTGTCCAGACCATCGTAGCTGGGTTCTGAGGACCAGGACTTCGATGCTGGTGGAGTTGGCTCTGTCGAGGACTTCCTGGTTGGTGATTTGGTCCTGCCATTGGATCCTCATGATTGACCGGAGAGAGCGTTGGTGGAATTGCTCCAGCTGTTTCCTGTGCTTCCGGTACAGTGTCCATGTCTCACAACCGTACAGGAGCGAGCTGAGGACCACTGCATTATACACTTTGAGCTTCGTTGCAGTGCTTACACCTCTGTGTTGGAGGACTTTGTAGAGCAGCCCCCCGAGTGCCTGGCTGGCCTTTTGGATCCTGGCATTAATCTCGTGGTCTAGGGACCCGTCGTTGGCGATGGTGCTGCCCAGGTACTTGAAAATGTTGACGTTAGAAAGCTGCGTGCCGTCGATTGTAATGCACGGCTGGTTCGTTGGCCTCCCTGGTGCAGGTTGGAACAGCACCTCTGTTTTGCTGAGGCTGATAGTCAGGCCAAACAGTTTTGTTGCGGTGGAGAACCTGTCCATAATGGTTTGGAGATGATTTTCTTGGTGGGCCATGAGAGCACAGTCATCTGTGAAGAGAGCTTCCAGGATGAGTCTCTCTGTTGTCTTTGCTTTTGCAGTCAGGCGGAGAAGGTCGAATAGTGAGCCATCCAGTCGGTATTTGATGTAGACGCCCAGGTCTAGATCTAGATTGTGCACACTCAAATACTGAAAGAATATAAAGTAAAACCATACCAAGACGAAATCCAAGAAGAATAAAAATATTAACCAATAATTATAATATTATAAATGTAATCACAGGGTAAAAGTGACTTGGCCATAGAGATTTTAAGAACTGATGGAGAAAATGAAGGAAAAGTTGAAATCCACAGGAAAAAAAGTTAAAATTGGAATGATACTAAATTTCATTGAATGAATGCATAAAAAAATGTTCAGGGAGATATACATACATATACTTATATGTGTACATATATATACATATATCAAAGCATATAAACATAAGTAGCCTATGATATAACAAAAATATTAAAACAAAGACAAAGTTTTGAAAAAAAGAAAACATTGACTCCCCAAAGAGCATTCACTTTGCAATAGATGAACTGAAAACTATGAAAAAAGGAATACTATAATTTAATGTCATAAAAGAATACTTTTCAGAGGACAGAGTGCAAATTAACATTATACATAAGTCATTGCTTGAAAAAATCTTTCAGTTTGATTCTTCCTGGAATGAGATTTCCAAACTCCTGAAATTATCAGGTTAAAGAAAAAGTAACTGCAAATAATCAAAATCAAAGCTCAAATACCAGGGAAACACAGAATACATTAAGATTGCATAGTGGGGGGGGGTGCAGCTGGGTGGCTTAGTGGATTGAGAGACAGGCCCAGAGATGGGAGGTCCTAGGTTCAAATCTGGCCTAAGAAACTTCATAGCTATATGACCCTGGGCAAGTCACTTGACCCCCATTGCTTAGCCCTTAACACTCTTCTGCCTTGGAACCAATACATGGTATTGATTCCAAGATGGAAGGTAAAGGTTTTAAAATAAAAAATTTAAAAAAAAGATTACAAAGTAGTTAAAATAAAGAAAAATAAAATTGGAATACAAAAAGTTGAAAGTAAAGAATGAAACAAGAAAAAATTAGGATTGAAAATGTAACATACTATAGTGTGAAACAAGGATGGACTTCTAAGATAATATATAACATTCAAACATTCATACTGAGAAAATAAGAGGATGGTCAAATATCTTGAAGTCAATCATGGGAACAAAGAAAAAACTGAAAAGAAAGCTCCAGTTAAGCAATTTGAAAAGACTAAGTGAAATTTATAAACTATTAGGGAGAGATGCACTCATTATCTATAGAATGTCAGATTTTAAAGAAAGAAAATGTCTATTTGTGTGTGGTTGATGATCTTGTAAAAAAACATATAATAAAAATGAACTTGGGGGTGAATGTGCTACATAGGAGATAGAAGTGAAGGCTGAGGAACATATTCCTCCCACTTGGGGCATCTGAGAAAAAAAGCATATATAATAAAGAAAAGAAGAATGGATTTTAAAAAATATTTTTCTTTATATAAAATAAGTAAAGAAAATGTGAATACACAAGCATATATACACAGTCACCAATAGAAAGCAATAGTTTAGAAATAGGCTTAAAGGTAACTAGCCAGGGAAAGGAAAATTCAGGAAGGGATTTGAAAAGAGGGTAAATTAGAATAGTATTTTCAGATAATATAGATATCTGCCTGAGTAGAATGATTAGAAGACAGGGAATTAAACAAGAGAGAAAAGGGTTTAAGACCAATAATCTGGGTCTGGTTTAAAATTAAGAGAAAAATAGCTGAAATGTAGGATTAACTCAACTCCAATTATATCTTATGTGTTGATCCCATTGTTTCCCCCCTACTTTAGTGGAATATGATGAAAGGAAGAAAAAATTTAAAAAATACAACTGCTAAAATAAATGAAAATGACTAAATGTCCCCCTTTTAATGTAGGATACAGCCAAAAAGATTAGAAAGTAGATGCCAACAATATTGTCTACCAGAAAGGTACTCAAAATTTAAAGATTCATAAAGTTAGAATGAAAGGCTAGAATAGTATGTAATATATGAAAAGTACACAAATAAGCTTAATGAGTTATTTATTATTTGAGTATGGATGCCTCATAGTTTATGACATTCAAATGAGTTCATATAGGGAAAGAAATGTCTCAACAGATAAACATGTAGTGGGGATCATTTCTATAATGATATATGTATGTTTTATGAGTGAAAGGAAAGGGATGGAAACAGAAATATGTGCAGGCAAAAAGTTAGAAATAGATTGGGAAATGACTGGTGGCATATACTGTATGTAGTATAGAGTATGTTGGAAGATAACATTGCAAAATGTGGTTATAAAAGGTTTACTAGTGATAAATAATATTTTAGATACTAAAATAAGAACTTTTTTTATTTTAACCTGTGGAAAATAAGGAAGTACTAACAAATTTGAGAGGAAGAATCACTTTTAAATGCTTACATTAAAAATAGGTATCTAAACAGGAATGTGAAAGATGAATTGTAGAGAAACTAGACTAGAGACAAATAACCAGTTAACTTGCTTTTAAATATTCCAGATAATATACAAGATTCCAAAGTTAACTAGTTGAAATATGAGTGGAAAATGGGATCTAGGTGTGAGACATTGTCAGTCAAGAAGTATAAGGGCAAAATAATTTTTTATTTTATTTTTTGTGAGAGGGTGAATTATGGATATAGAAGATGATTTCAAATTTTATCATTTGGGGAAGTTCAAAAGATAACCAGTTCTTATGATGCAGATGGTTCATTTTTCATATGTTGAGTGAGGAGAAAATCTAAGAGATACCTACCAGGCAGATGATACATACTATTGTAGTTTATGGGTGATGTTGGGTAAGGGGTTATATAATAATAACCTATCTCTAGAAATGGGAATTTCACAGATGAGAAGTTTAATATTTTCTTTTTAAAATTTTATTTAATTAGATGACTTAGACTATTTTTCTATTGTTACAAGACTCATGTTCTTTCCCTCCCATACCTCCACCTCCTTCCTGTATCTGATGTGCATGTGCAGTTCCACTGGGTTTTACATGTGATCAAGACCCATTTACATATTATTAATATTTGCACTAGGGTGATCTTTTAGAGTCTACTTTCCCAGTCATAGCCCCATCGACCCATGTGATCAAGCAATTGTTTTTAAGTTGAATATTTTCCATGGAGACTGGAACAACCTCCAGGAAGTGATGCAGAGCGAGAGGAGCAGAGCCAGGAGAACATTGTACACAGAGACAAACACACTGTGGTATAATCGAACGTAATGGACTTCTCCATTAGTGGCGGTGTAATGTCCCTGAACAATCTGCAGGGATCTAGGAGAAAAAACACTATCCATAAGCAGAGGACAATCTGAGGGAGTAGAAACACCGAGGAAAAGCAATGGCCTGACTACAATGGCTGAGGGGACATGACAGGGGATATGCTCCTCTTGCTCTGCATCACTTCTTGGAGGTCGTTCCAGTCTCCATGGAATTCCTCCACTTTATTATTCCTTTTAGCACAATAGTATTCCATCACCAGCATATACCACAATTTGCTCAGCCATTCCCCAACTGATGGGCATACCCTCATTTTCCAGTTTTTAGCCCCCACAAAGAGCGCAGCTATGAATATTTTTGTACAAGTCTTTTTGTCCATTATCTCTTTGGGGTACAGACCCAGCAGTGCTATGGCTGGATCAAAGGGTAGATATTCTTTTGTCGCCCTTTGGGCATAGTTCCAAATTGCCCTCCAGAATGGTTGGATCAGTTCACAACTCCACCAGCAATGAATTAATGTCCCTACTTTGCCACATCCCCTCCAGCATTCATTACTTTCCTCTGCTATCATGTTAGCCAATCTGCTGGGTGTGAGGTGATACCTCAGAGTTGTTTTGATTTGCATCTCTCTGATTATAAGAGATTTAGAACACTTCTTCATGTGCTTATTAGTAGTTTTGATTTCTTTATCTGAGAACTGCCTATCCATGTCCCTTGCCCATTTATCAATTGGAGAATGGCTTGATTTTTTTGTACAATTGATTTACCTCTTTATAAATTTGAGTAATTAAACCGTTGTCAGAGGTTTCTATGAAGATATTTTCCCAATTTGTTGTTTCCCTTCTGAATTTAGTTACATTGGTTTTGTTTGTACAACAGCTTTTTAATTTGATGTAGTCAAAATTATTTATTTTACATTTTGTGATTCTTTCTATGTCTTGCTGGTTTTAAAGTCTTTGCCCTCCCAAAAATCTGACATGTATACTATTCTGTGTTTACCCAATTTACTTATGGTTTCCTTCTTTATGTTTAAGTCATTCACCCATTTTGAATTTATCTTGGTGTAGGGTGTGAGGTGTTGATCCAAACCTAATCTCTCCCACACTGTCTTCCAATTTTCCCAGCAGTTTTTATCGAATAGTGGATTTTTGACCCAAAAGCTGGGAACTTTGGGTTCATTGTATACTGTCTTACTGAGGTCACTTCCCCCAGTCTATTACACTGATCTTCCTTTCTGTCTCTTAGCCAGTACCAAATTGTTTTGATGACTGTTGCTTTGTAATATAGTTTAAGGTCAGGGATTGGAAGGCCCCCATCATATGTGTTTTTTTTTTCATTATTTCCCTAGATATCCTTGATCTTTTGTTATTCCAGATGAATTTTGTTATGGTTTTTTTCTAAATCAGTAAATAAATATTTTGGGAGTTCAATGGGTATGGCACTAAATAGATAAATAAGTCTGGATAGGATGGTAATTTTTATTATATTGGCTCGTCCTATCCATGAGCAGTTAATGTTTTTCCAATTGCTCAAGTCTAGTTTTAGTTGTGTGGAGAGTGTTTTAAAGTTGTGTTCATATAGTTCCTGTGTTTGTCTCGGGAGGTAGATTCCTAAGTATTTTATTTTGTCTAAGGTGATTTTGAATGGGATTTCTCTTTCTAGTTTTTGCTACTGAGCTGTGTTGGAGATATATAGAAAAGCTGATGACTTATGTGGGTTTATTTTGTATCCTGCAACTTTGCTAAAGTTGTTGATTATTTCAATTAGGTTTTTGGTTGAACCTCTAGGATTCTTTAAGTAGACCATCATGTCATCTGCAAAGAGTGATAACTTGGTCTCCTCCTTGCCAATTTTGATGCCTTCAATTTCTTTTTCTTCTCTAATTGTTACTGCTAGTGTCTCTAGCACAATGTCAAATAGTAGAGGTGATAATGGGCATCCTTGTTTCACTCCTGATCTTATTGGGAATGCGTCTAGTTTTTCCCCATTGCAGATGATATTAGCTGATGGTTTTAGATATATACTGTTTATTATTTTTAGGAAGGACCCTCCTATTCCTATGCTTTCTAGTGTTTTTAATAGGAATGGGTGTTGTATTTTATCAAATGCTTTTTCTGTGTCTATTGAGATAATCATGTGGTTCTTGTTGGTTTGCTTGTTGATGTAGTCAAATATGTGGATGGTTTTCCTAATATTGAACCAGCCCTACATCCCTGGTATAAATCCTACTTGATCATGGTGGATAACCCTTCTGATCACTTGCTGGAATCTTTTTGCTAGTATCCTATTTAAGACTTTTGCATCTACATTCATTAGGGAGATTGGTCTATAGTTTTCTTTCTCTGTTTTTGACCTGCCTGGTTTTGGAATCAGTACCATGTTTGTGTCATGAAAGGAGTTTGGTAGAACTCCCTCTTTGCTTATTATGTCAAATAGTTTGTATAGTATTGGGATTAACTGTTCTCTGAATATTTGATAGAATTCACTGGTGAGTCCATCAGGCCCTGAGGATTTTTTCTTAGGAAGTTTTTGATGGCTTGTTGGATTTCATTTTTCTGATATGGGATTATTTAAGAATTTTATTTCTTCTTCTGTTAGTCTAGGCAGTTTGTATTTTTGTATATATTCATCCATATCACTTAAATTGGTGTATTTATTGCCATATAATTGGGCAAAGTAATTTTTAATGATTGCCTTAATTTCCTCTTCATCGAAGGTGATGTCCCCCTTTTCATCTTTGATGCTATTAATTTGCTTTTCTTCCTTCTTTTTTTAATTAGATTGACCAGTACTTTGTCTATTTTGTTTGTTTTTTCAAAGTACCAGCTTCTTGTCTTATTTATTAAATCAATAGTTCTATCACTTTCAATTTTATTAATTTCTCCTTAATTTTTAGGATTTGTAGTTTGGTTTTCTGCTGGGGGTTTTTAATTTGATGCTTTTTGAGTTTTTTTTATTTGTATTTCCAATTGATTGATCTTTGCTCTCCCTAGTTTGTTGATATATGCACTCAGGGATATGAATTTACTTCTGCTTAACTCTTTGGCTGCATCCCAAAAGGTTTGAAAGGATGTCTCGCCATTGTCATTTTCCTTGATGAAATTGTTAATTGTTTCTATGATTTCTTCTCTAACTAAACGATTTTGGAGTATCATATTGTTTAATTTCCAATTAATTTTTTATTTGGTTTTTCATGTACCATTACTGAACATTATTTTTATTGCCTTGTGATCTGAAAAGGTTGCATTTATTATTTCTGCTTTTCTGCATTTGTGTGCCATATTTCTGTGACTTAATGTATGGTCAATCTTTGTGAATGTGCCATGTGGTATTGAGAAGAAGGTGTATTCCTTTCTATCCCTATTTATTTTTCTCCATATGTCTATTAATTCCAATTTTTCTAAGATTTCATTCACTTCTTTTACCTCTTTCTTATTTATTTTTTGATTTGATTCATCTAAATTTGATAATGGTTGGTTTAAGTCTCCCACAAATATGGTTTTACTGTCTATTTCTTCCTTCAATTCTCCTGGTTTCTCCATTAGAAATGTGAGTGCTATATTATTTGGTGCATACATGTTTATTAGTGATATTTCCTCATTATCTAAAGTCCCTTTTAACAAAATATAATTACCTTCCCTATCCCTTTTGATCAGGTCTATTTTTGCGTGGCTTTATCAGATATCATGATTACCACTCCTGCCTTCTTTCTGTCAGTTGAGGCCCAGAAGGTCTTACTCCATTCTTTAATTCTGACCTTGTGGGTATCAACCCTCCTCGTGTGTTTCTTGAAGACAACATATTGTAGGGTTTTGGATTCTAATCCATTCTGCTATTCGTCTACCTTTTATGGGTGAGTTCATCCCATTCACTTTCAAAGTTATGACTGTCATTTGTGGATTCCCTAGCATTATGATATCCTTCCCTAATTCTAATGTTTTCTTCATCAGCTCTACCTTTTAGTCCAGTGATTTACTTTAAATCAGTCCACCTTGTCCCCTCCCTTGATATGTTTCCTTTTTTAGTCCCTCCCCTTTTGCTCCCTCCCCCCCTTTCCCTCCCCTTTTGTTTTCACTCCCCCCCCCCTTAGTTTTCCCTTCTCCCTACCCTTGTTGGGTAAGATAGAATTCAAGATCCCAATGGATCTGGCTGTTTTCCCTTTCAGAGATGATTTCCCTGAGATTAAGGTTTAAGTAAAAATTATCTTCCTCTCCTTCTTATAGGAGTTTTCTTCCCCTCCCCTTCCCATGTGAATCTTTGTGTGAGAAAGATTATTCTATTTGGTCTTTCTTTTCCCCCTATTTACACATTACATTTTCCCCACATGTTATTATACATAGATTGATATAAATGTAGTCCTTATAGAAGAGAGTTTGAGTAAAAGAAGAAGATAACATTTTTCTCCTTTTCCCTTTCCTTCATATTTACCTTTTCAGGTATTCCATGCTCTTTGTTTTTTGTTGTCAAACTTTACACAGAGCTCTGGTCTTTTCTTTCCAAAAAGTTGGAAATCTTCTGTTTTGTTGAATGCCCATAGTTTCCCTTGGAAGTATATATTCAGTTTTGCTGGATAGGTGATTCTTGGTTGAAGACCCAGCTCTCTTGCCTTTCTGAAAATCATGTTCCTTGCCTTACGATCATTCAGAGTAGAAATTACAAGGTCTTGTGTGACCCTGATTAGCATTCCTTTATATCTAAATTGTCTTTTTCTGGTTTCTTTTAGGATTTTTTCTTTTTTTTGAGAGAGATTTGGAATTTGGCAATTACATTCCTGGGAGTTGTCTTTTGGGGGTTTAGTGTACGGGGTGTTCTGTGAGCTCTGTCAGTGGCTGTATTGCCCCCTTGTTCTAGAATCTCTGGGCAATTTTCTTTGATTATATCTTGTATTAAGATGTTGAGTTTGCTGTTTATTTCTGACTTTATTGGAAGTCCAATTATTCTTAAATTATCTCTTCTCCCTCTATTTTCCAAATCTGTCACCTTGTCAGTGAATTATTTTATGTTCTCTTCTAATTTCTTGGTCCTTTGGCTTTGCTTTATTATTTCTTGCTTTAAAGCCTGGTTTTCCTTTTCAGTTTGGTCAAAGTGGTTTTGTAGATGCGTGAATTTCTTTTTCATTATTTCCCATTTTTCCTCCCAGAAGGCTTCCATCTTTTTGGTCATTTCTGATTCATATTTTTCATGGGTTTGTGGAGAGTTTCCATTTCCTTTGGAAGGTTTTGGAGCATTTGCTTGTGTTTCCTCTTCTATCTCCTCTGTGTTTTGTATTTTTGCTCCATAAAATGTGTCCAAAGTCGCCCCCTTCTTGTTTTTTTTTTGGAATTTTGGGTTTTTTGTGCTTCTGTGGAGTTTGCCATCTCTATCTGAGTGGGGAGGATTAGCTTTTCTTATCTCTCTCTGGCATTCAGACGTTTTAGCCCTAGGCAGATTGTCTGTTCTATGGCTTGGCCCTTGTTTCTGTGCCTCAGTCTGCCAGAAGAGCCAGCACTCTGAAGGGGGAGGGACTGTGGCTTCCTGGAGCTCTGAGAGCTGGTGATAGGATTAACCTCAGACTGAGTATGCCCTCAGGCAGCGACCTTCAGTGAGACCAAGATGGAAGGTTCTGGTCAGGGGGCTACAGGCTCTCCCCATCTCTCTCTGCCTCCTTGCTGTCTTGGTGCCCCCGCGACTGCCTTAGGTCATTTTCAGGGGGTGACCCTCAGAACAGCCGGCTCCCAAGGCCCCCCTGCCTGCCCTGAGGTTTCTGCTGCTGCCTCAGACTCAGCACTCTGGGTTGGGGGGTTGGGTCCTGGGACCTTCCCTTTGCCTTCCCCTTAGATCTGAGTGATCTCGGGCTCCAACTCTTGGGGGGCCATACCTTTAAATCCAGGTACAGGAGGAGTGTTTCCGGGGTCTATTCTGCTGTTTGTTTTGAATTTCGATGCCCTAGGAGCACTCCGTTTGAGATCGGTAAGGAAGGGTTTCTGGAGCTCCGAACTTTAGCTTTCTCTAAGCTGCCATCTTGACCGGAAGTCTCTACCTCCTTTATCTTGTCCCTTTTCTCCTCGTAATAATTAAGAGTTGGATTAAGCTGTGTCAAGCATTTTATTCACTGCCTTTAAATAGGTTATCTTGACAGCTTTAGCCTATCTATACCACCTGATCAATATCAACTGGCCATCAATATCCAAACCCCAAACAAGATCAATATTAAACATATAGTAGTAGTCTCTTGGTAACCGAGGATGATGAATGTCTTTGTGCGCTTTCATCTGTGATGTAGATGAGTGTGCACAAAGACACTTGTGCATGAAGGAGATTTAAGTGGAAAAGTCGATGCACAGAGACATTCCCACTATCTCGGCATTGGAAGCCTGGGTCCAGTGGCACGAAAAGTCGTTACACCTGGAGACTTCCTCAGCTGCATTGGATGGCCATATTGTCTTTTGTGCTCCAACACGCCCTAAGCACTCCACAGTGCCTTGCTGCATCGCCATCACAGCCGTTGAACCTTCTTATTGGTTTCTTCCGCCTGTTCAGCCGAAGCAGTCTTCACATGCTGGGTGAGCAAGCCCTGGTTCACCAGGGGTCCATGACCTGATGGCTACCCTCACAAGGTTTAGCCGGCCTGTTGAAGCTGTTACTAAAAGCCACAAGTGAGAGCTGGGTGTCAGGTGAGGGTCAGAGGCTGGAGAGCTGCCCTAAGAGGGCACGACAAGCCCTCCATACCAGAGATACTATTACCCATAACAACAACTACTACTGTTCAACAGAAAAGGCCCTCTTAGATCATCAGAGATAGCCACTAGCTGCCAGCCTCAACATAGCTTAAGTATTGTTGACCATCACCAGTCCATAGAGTCTCATTGGAAAGTTTCATTAAGATTTGGTTTCATCAGATGGTGATATAGTAAAATCCTGTCAGTTGAGCCAAAATTTAAGCAATTATTTCAATTCAGCAATCAGAAATTTCCTTAAAGTGGTAGTATGATGGTTTTAAAATTAGTCATATATGCAAGACATAATTAGGAATAATTTTCCTTCCCCTATCATTATATAAAATGATCCATATAATGAATTATTTTTTAAATGAATGATGAAAAATGAACAATTATTAAGTGTTGGACCTATGGTAGGCAACCTGTTTAATTCTGGCAAAAAATACAAAATTTGAAATGTTCTCTAACTTCAACTTACAAGGCTTTTATTTTAATAGATGAGATTTTATAGGAAAATGATTGATGAGAAAAAGTTGGCTCCTTTTTAAGTAGTCACATGGATGGTGAGTTCATGCATCAGTAAGTGAAGTAACACTTTTTATATACATGGATTTTTCATTTTATTATTCTTTTTATGGCACTTTGTGGATATTGCATTTTTTATAAATTAGAAATCTGTGAAAACCCTGAACAGAACAAGTCTATTAGTAACCATTTTCCTAACATGTGTTTTCAACATATCTCTTTCACATTTTGATAATTATAGCAATATTTCAAGTATATATACATATATATATATAATGGATGAGTTTAATCGTTATCTGTTATTTGATTAAAAAAAACAAGTTAAAAATAAGATGGAGAAGTTTGTAACCCAAAATTATCACTTAGATTCATGAGCATTGTATACCTGAGGTTATTATGCTATCCTCACCAACCCAGCCTAACATTTTCTTCCCTGAAAAAGAGTTAGAGCTTGTATCATTCTGAAATTTGTTAAAATATTTAAAACTACAAATAGTCCCTCACCTTTCCTCTTCTACCCAATGGCATTAGGTACAGGAATGCTACATATGAAATAGGACAGTTCACTTTGCAGAGATAACTGGAATACAGAGATGGCAAACACTGAACTTTCCCTGCCATGCCCTTTTCCTGCTCATTTATTTCATGTTCTCTTGTTAATGGTCTCACTCCTAGTGACACTGACAATCTCCTAATCACTCAAGAGAAATGTTGTCTCAGAGGGTCCTAGGTGATGCCTCTAGTTAGAATGTTGAACCTGAATTGAAGATCTGAACTTGAACGTGATCAGAGATATTTATTAGGTGTGTGACTTTGGACAAATCATTTAGACTCTTTCTCATTTAGTTTCCCATCTGTAAAAGGATGCTAAAATTAGTTCTTACTTTTATGATGTGAAGAAAATGTGAGATAATATTTTTAAGCACTTTGAAAAAATTAAAGTGCTATGTGAAGACTATTAGTCTTGCTTTCATCCCCATCCTCCCTCTGATGATGACAATGATGCTGTTAATGTCATTCAGGGTTTTTAAGCATTCTTCACCACTTGCTATCCATACATATTATATTCTTCATCACTCCAGGACATCATTGCAAGACCAAACCTTTCTGCCAGTCTGCTTTCTCTGAAAGACTTTGAGGAAAAGCTAGCAACTATGCACCTGCACCATTAGGCAAATACTAATCCGTCCTTTCCCCAGATCTTTATCCTCTGATGTCACAGATATTTGACTTCTAGGTATTGTTTTTATTTTCATCCATAGTTCATGAAGATGACTGCTTACATCTGAACAAGTTGTAATTCATTGTCATTTCAGCAGCACCGACATTGGGAGATGACCAATTCTTGAAATATTATTGCATTAATTTGATGAACCTAACTATAACTATAAAAGGATCTAATGTTCTCAAATTGTACTTCCTTAAGTGCTGAAGTAATTCCCTTAGGATACAGTCAAAGAATAGTTTAGTCACTGGGGAGAATGGAGGAAAATTTTCCTCTTTTTTTTGACATATTACTTTTAAAATGAAAGTAAAGTCAGATCTCCAAGCATAGTCATGCAGCTTAGCAGAGAGGGTCTTTCTAATGATATGACAAGAATATACAATTCATGAGTCTCATTTGTCTACTAATCAAGTGCTTACTGAGCACTCACACAGCTGTCTGACAACTTAGTTTCCTTCTGACATACATTCCCTAGCCTTGCTTTATGAACACTGAAGTATAATAAAAATCCTGGCAACATTTGCAAGAACCTGCATCTAAATAGCTCAAATAAAATTTGCAGTTACACATGCAAAACTAGTAACTGCATGTAATTGCACTTGGAACTATAAAAATCTGAGTACACATTTATTATCTTTTCTGAGTGTAAGTATTGTCTGACCATGAAATTTGAGCACCAATTTTAAATTGTGACCTATATTTTCCCAACCTATGAATATAGAGATCTAAATAGTTGTATTTGTGCTGCAATACCTATATTTAAATATTCTATCTTTGGTTTGTTCTAAGCAATTATGACATGTGTATAAAAGCAGTAAGTGGGGACAAAACAATAGAGAAAAATTGTATTACTAAAGCAGAACTTTCTATAAAATATGTAAAATGAATGAATACAAGGGAGACACAGAGATTCAAGCCATTTCCTTTTCCCATCCCATCATATTGTTCCTCTATCTGCCTTGCCACTCCTATACTATGATCTAGAAAAAAAGGGAAAAATTAAAATACTTTTGAAGAATCTCTATTTGACCAAGTTGTTCCTCATAAAATGTCAAGCCAAGAGAAAAATCCTTATATTAGTGATTTTACTGACCTCTCATGTGCTCACAATCAAAATTATATGCAGTTACCATCTTCTCTGCTTGATCCTACAAGAAAAGCATTAAAATGAATATATGCCAGGTACATTGTGTTTTACCCTAACAGCATAAACTTCCTTGAAACCTTATTACCTGATGCAATTTACTCTGGGGTTTCATATTTTAATTTTCCTATAGTGTAATCTTTCCAATGTTACTTTAAAGTTTCCTAATACTAATTTATAAAATGTATGAAAAAGAAACTCATAATAAGACTGCCTTTTGAAGTGCCCAAAAGATCTGAAGAAAAAAATTATGACATGAAACCCTATTTTAAAATGACACCATATTGTTAGACAATAGTTCAATATTATAATTCAAAGCATCTAATGATTTACACCAAATATGGGTCCCAACAAATACACCAAAACTTTTACAAGTATATAATTTTGATATTATTAATTCTCAAATGTTTAGTAATTATATTATTTATTGGCTGAAATCTTCTTATGATTTTGATAAAGGTAATTTTTATCAGTGACTTACTGTATTTGTTCAATAGAGGGAATTCTATAATTCAGTCAGATCAAACATAAAGTTTTATTTCAAATCCATAGAACACATACTTTCCAATAGATATTTGTAAGTTATAGGCAGATAACTGGAAGATAATTTAAAAAGCTTCTCATTAAATCATTATGGGCAAAATAGAGCTACATGGTTTGAAAGACAGTACAGTGATACAAGTTTCAAATTGGTTAACTACAGTAGATATGGCACAATGTATAAATCAGTGTGTCTGGAGTGTGGAGAATTCATCTTCTTGAGTTTGAATACAACCACAGAGAGGTAACTGTGTGATCCTTTATAAACCACTACATAATATTTGCCTTATTTTCCTCATCTGTAACATGAACTTGAGAAAGAAATGCCAAACCACTTCAGTATCTTTGTTGAGTAAACCCCAAAGTGGATGACAAAGAGTTAGACATGATTGACATAACAAACAACACCATGAATGCAAAATCAAACAATATATGTTAAATAATTTACAATAATTGAAAATGCTAGCTATTATTGTCATTAAAGGCAATGTCATTATTCATCTGTGTGTTATCAGAAACATTATAGAGATTGGCATATAAGAAAGTGCTATAACTAAGGTATGGACTTGAGTTTGAAGATGAAGAAAAGGAATGGAAAACCTTTAACTGGAACTTAAATTCATGGTGATGACTCTTTAAATATTTACATTTTTCAAGTGTAAAAAAAAATCTATTTCATCTTGACTTGAGAGGAGAGAATAAATGAGATTGCTGATATATATAGAGAAAGGTAGATTGCAACTAAATTTAAGGGAAGAATTTCCAAACAATATGAGTATTTTATTGAATCAATCTATGATCCCATTGAAGATTTCCACCATTCTTCTGGTACATATATGTATACAAAAACAACCTACACCCACATGTATGGGTACACATATAACTATTTGCATTATACACACACACACACACACACACACACACACATATGTATATCTTAGTGTTTTCCATTGTTTTGAGTGTGTAATCAATATTATCTAAAACAATGTAACATTTGTTATTCTTTATAATATTCAGCAAATTTATGACTAATTCATCTATAATGTGACAGATAATATTCAATTTGATATGTGGGATCATGATGAAAAATAGAAGAATGTTTAAAAATATTTGGAAATGAATTCAATGAAAAATGTAAAAATATACAGCAACAAAATTATATATTATAAAGTTATAAGACAGACTATGTCTATAATTTTCACCTTTTGTTTCTCTCAGGTATTTTGTATACCTATCATTTCTGTAGAATTCTTTCAAATCCCTTTTTAAATGTTTTATTAACTAAAATATAAAATATCCCAAAACAGAGAGAATGTAAATTGAAAAATAATATTTCATCATTTATAGTCATTTCAATAAAAAAGTCTTGTTTAGATATCACTTACTTTTAATACTTAAAATCCATTGAGCTTATAAAATGATGAAAAATGTTTCATAATTTAGATTTAGAAAAAGTAATAAAGTCTTTTATTATTTATACTTAGAGGAAAAACATAGAATTAACAACTAATAATATGATTTTATATTTTATTTAATTAAATTATCTTTTATATATACTTTTCATGATGTATAAAACCTCTGAGAAAATCAATGGAATCTTCATGATGACCCTTCCAATATTTACATTTTTCATGTATAAAGGTTATATTGCAAATATTTTAAAATTACTAAATGAATATTAAATGATATGTTTATAGTTTGAATAAAATTCAATAAAATTCATCAGTGTATAGCTTAAAGAAGATATATTTATAATGTTAGGTGAATAAAACAGTTTTGGCATATTTTAAATGAATTTCTCAATAGAATATAGCATTGTTCATATAGACTATATATCACAATGTAAGTATACATTTTTATATTAATTAATATTTCATCCAGTATTATTTAAATTATTTTTTACCTCAGTGCATACCATATTTCCATATCCATTATATCAATCCATAGAGCCACTGAGACCTTCAACTGAGTAGGCTGCATGCTAAAAAGTACAAATTATATCCCTGTCATCTTTAAGGTCCCATCACAACAGAGGCACATAAGAAAAATAGAAACATTTTTTTCTTCTAAAACAAATTAGTGTTTGCTGCTTTGTTTGAAGTTACATTTGGAATAAATAAAACTTTCCAAATGTCTAAACCTTCACAGAGCATAAAAATTAAACTGAGATTGCAAAAATTGTGCCTATAAAATAAAAGTTTTGATAACTTCACACATAACAGGATGAATATGACTCTATGATCTAATAAAGGTGATGTCCTTGGTGTTTTCTCCAATTTTGAACATTTATCTTCTATTATTGAAATACTATAGTTAGCTCATCTAAGCCTCCTAAATTCTGTAATTTCCTTCAAACTACAGAAACCAACAATCTCCTTAACACTAATGACTTCTCTCTTAATTGTTTCCAATTCATCCTATATAAATTCTGTTAGTATTTGGGTGTTAGAATGTTGTCTCTTTTATTAGATTTTAATTAACTAGTTGAGGACAAGGATTTTTTTGCCTTTTTTTTTAGCACCAGAATAAAACTTGTTATACGTATGTTTTTTAATAAACCTCAATTTATCCACTGGTCCTAGAAGTTATTAGGGCTGCCAAATAAGATGCAGGATTAAATAAAAAATACAGAAAGATTTATCATTAGCAAATTATTGTGAGGATTCAATAATATATCTGTAAAACAAAATACAAATATTATTGTTTAGGTTATTGCATGAATTTTGAATAAATACAGTGTTCTTTAAAAATAAATTTTATTCAAGGAGAGCAAATTAACAAAGAGAAATATTGTCTTGTCTTCCACTTAAGAAAGTTATGTTAATTCCATTATGGGAACTTCATAGGAAAATAACACATGAGATAATGATGCTGACAACCTTGTTTGTAATGCTTTCTCTATTATACTTACTGTATACTTCATTCATTTCGTTCTCAGGTTTGAAATTTTCTCCTTAAATTTATACTAATAAAAAAAGTAAAAAGGTATGTATCAAATAATAGAGCTAGATTATATTGTCAATATTTCTCTTCTTAGACAAAGACTTTTCAATTGCAAACAGATTAAGATAATTTTTTCTTAAAATGTCCCCCATAACAAACTTTTCATTTGTCAATGAAATAAATGCTCCATTCCAAAAGCAAGGAATTAAAATAACATTGTAATTTAATTCAGTTTAATTCAACAAGAATTTATTAGATGACTACAATGCTCTATCTATAATAGGTAAGAAATTTAGTTCAGCAACACACAAAAAATGTTCAGAATGCAATTCTTCCAATATGCTTGTTCCATGCTTTTAGAAAAGACAGATGGATTCTTAATATTAGAAAGAGACTTATAGAATCTCAATTTCAACTTGTCAACAAATTAAGACTTCCTTATAATATTCCCAACACATAAAATGATCAAACATCCAGAGGTGTAACAAAAGGTACCTAAATGGATAATAATCCTGGGGAGGGGAAGTAATCTTAAAGAGTTTGGAGGTGAAATGTTTCAGCTTTTCCAGACTTCATTGTTTTATGAAAGTTTCTGTATTGGGATTGGAAAAAAAAAGTCTTTTGAATTTAGTTACTGTATCCTGTCATGGTTATTGTATTTTACTGATTGTTTGCTTTAAGATTCAATTTTCTTTTTCAATTCATATGCCAATGTGACCAATACTATTATGTTACACTGAATCATTTTAATCTACTGTGTTTTGGTTATTAGATATATTCTGTTACATTATATTGATTTATACCTTTCCTCTCTAACTGTACTTGCAAAATATCATTATACAAGCCCATAGTCATCTTGCACAAACCCTTTTCAGTCGCAAAACTATAGATCTTTAGAGATACTGACGTCACGAGATCAATGGAGGACACATGTTGCTTATACAGCCTTTTCTTCCATTTTGCATTTATTAATTGCCACATAGATGATGGATGGACTTTGTCAACCTGATTAACAAACAACCTTTGGAGAATTTAATGACTTAAGAATTTGAATTGATTTTTAGGGATATTCAGAAGTGATTTTTAGATATCAAGTAGCATCCCCGCTGATTGTTCCTTTTGTCTGCCTTTGAGTTCTTTGTAACAAGAGGTAATGGTCCATTTAATAGTTGAAGTGAAGTGCAATAGCAATATTATATTTTCCACCTCCACATTTATAAAAATGTAATGGTTGAGACATATAAAGACACGCCTTTTACAGCTGTTCCAGTCTCATACCAGAAAATCTGGGAAGGTATTCCTAGAGCATGGTACCCCTGGATGGTTCACAAGAGGGAACATTTTCCATAAAGCCTAATTAACTTCTGGATGATTTTTAACTCTTCAGCTTAATCTAGCTACACCAGAATGATCTAGATTCTTGATAACATTTTAGACTAAAAATATTTTCATTATCAGTGTAGACGTCTGTGTTTTATTCTGTGCTTCTCTGCCACATTTTGGAATGATGGCAGTAATAGACTTTGTTAAAAACATCTCAGTCAAGGTTGAAATATTTGCTTTACATGTAAGACTTGTGACAAGTATCTATTAGCTTCTAAGGTTTAAAGAAATGTCACACAGCAAGCTCATGTGAATCCTATATGATAGTGGGTTTCTTTGCTATTATCATCACTTGGACTATTGTGAATTTGGGGTATTTTGGTACTTTCTTTGAATATGCATTATTTACTGTACAACAGTTTGATAAAGCTGTTGCTTTGTAAAAAATCATTTGCACTCACACTGTGGATCATGGCCAAGTTAAAAAGGAAATGGATCTCATTTTTGGATGATAAACCTTTGTTGTTTACCTTTCCTTGACTGACATAGTGTATAATTGATTGTAAGATATATATTTTTTATTTTAAAACATTTTTATTATTGTTTTTCCTTGTATATGCAATATAATATTTGAGTTTTTTTCCTCTAAATTTTTTACCTCAATGCACATGTTTTGTTTTTTTTTTTTTTTGCACTAGGGTAAGTTTAAAATGTCCATTAACATTAATGTCAATGCATATCCAAAAGTTTTAGACTATAGAAACTTGCCACTCATTGTTTTAAAATTATGGGACTTGCCTTAATGATTTTGTCTGATTCCAGGAAAAGGGAACACAAAAGAGCCACTGCATGGTGCCAAAGAATCACAAAGCCAACCTGCATAGTACCAATAGATCACAAGGCCAAAGAAACTAGCCAATCCCAGTGGGCCTGATGAGATGCTACACCAAAACAAAAGGACTTGAACTTGTTTGGGGTTCAAGGTTGTGGTTATTTTGACATATGTCAGAGGCAGGTCTCCCTCATCCCACATTCTATAAAGCACCTCACTTTGGATGCCATCCTGGCTCCAGTATCCCTGAGAGATAAGGTAAAAATCAGACCATGGAATGATATTTCCCAATTTGTTGCTGAAATTTAGTCCCTTTTCTGTCTTTCATGGTGTGGCAAATTTCCTGTAGTCTGGCTGTTGTTTGAGTGAGTGCATAATTGATACTGCAGATTTATGTGAAATAAGTGACTTTAAATGGACCCTGATTCAAGGACTTGTTATAGGATTATTTTTCCTTTACTTAAAATTTTTACACATAAGACTTTGATATTTTATATTTTATCCACAAGTAATTTTTTCTCCTTTATTTGAATTTTTGATGTTTTTGATTTCTCTTGTGATTTGATTCATATATCTTATAATTCATATACCTATGCATCAATGAGTGATCCCTGTGTTTGTCAATATCACCCTCAGGGGAATGTATTATTATCCTATAATGCAAAATTTAAATTCTATTGAGGGTAATTTTAGGATTTAATTTTACTTCCCTGAATCCAGAGAGTGAACTCTTTTGAGAAGGCACTAGGAAGATGCCTTCAGAAACAACACATTTCACTAGAAGATCCAGAATGAATTTTGAGATATGGTGAACTGTGAGGGGTTGAATGCATTTGTTTTGTATTTATACTTTTATGCCAAAGGGGACTGCCCTCTAATTGTTTTTTTTTTTTTTGGTCAATGAGCTTATCAATCATTGGTTTTATCCTCATTTCCTTTTATCCCCAAATTATTGTAATTTATAAGTTGGTTATATTTACAAGACCCATTGTAGAGACTAGTCTTCCAAAAGATATCAGAGGGAATGTGTAATTAGAAATTTTGTACCTTTGAACTACATTATGAAACTACGTATTAGTTAATGAACTACATTACCTAGGAGCCCACTCACGTCCTATCCTTACGTGCTGACATAAGCAGAAGATAAATTAGGTGGAGTTCAGGGTCTAACTATCTTTCCTTCTTGTATCATGGTTTTGATGGAGTGGGCCCTTTTGAGCAGTTAAATTAACATTCACATGGTTCTATTTTGTCAGATAATAAACTTTAAGTATTGAACATTAATTTTAATTTTACACACTTTGCTTTCCATCACTTCATATAAGTCTAAGTTGATTTTTTGTGACCATCTTATTCATTTCTTCACAAAGCATGATAGTATACCATTGCATATAACTCAGCTTGTTCAGCCATTCCTCAATTGATTGACATCATTTCAGTTTCCCATTCTTTGCCACCACAAAAAAAGCTGCTATTTGATATAAGGGGTGTTCACCAAACCATCTTTGATAATGTTGCAATTAAAACCTTTTAGTTAAATTGGTAGGTAAGTATATAATTTGTGTTATGATGTCTGTTTAAAAATTGTTATTAATATAGAAAACAACATATTAAATAATAATATTAATAAACAATAAATAAATTAATAAAGAAATAATTGATAAAATTTAATAAATAGATATTAATAGATATTAAACTATAAACCTTAAAATATTTAAAAATATATATCAGCTTGAGGGGGAACTATTATAATGTATATTCTTTTGTATAATGTTTTCTGCAAGGTTTTTTACATAGTAACTATAAGATGAATTTGAATTATTAGCTTTAGGGTGTTTCTATAATGTGTAGTTATAAATGTGTTATATCTATATGTAACGTGTGACTTGCATTTTGCAAGATGTTTTGTTTGCTTGCTTTCTTCCTTTATTTTACTTCTCCCTGATTTAAACAGAGTAGAGAATTAGGTTAAATGATTCATTGGTGCGAGGGGTCTCCCAAAGAATCATAGGGGGATAATATTGTTATAAGGAATTTCATGTTTTCACTTTCTGTCTTATTAGGAGCAGAAGTTTTAGGTTAGAGGAAGGTTTTAATTTGTACACTGTTTCTGTAAGAGGCAAAAACAGCTCTGACTGTCACTTTAAGAAGAAGGAACAGAGAGATTTTGCTTGAGCTCTTTACTTGAAAACCATAAAAATCAGTGAAGGAAGTCAGTTAGGATCTCTATTTTTGCTCTGGCTTCGGTTGAAGAAGAGTCCTAAGTTGTTCAGGTTTGCTCGATTTCAAGAGGTCTCTCTGACAGTTGGCTTCTGGCAGTGTCTGGTTTTCAAATAACAGTTTGAACATTTGGAGTTGAGGGAATGGGAGTTCTTGGCTGTTCAGTTTGGCTCCCTGTCAAGAGGTCTCAGAGTTGGCTTCTGGCAGCTTGGGATTTCAGTTAAGGAGTTCATTATCAACTTAAGGCTCATCATTTAGCATAGGTTAGTTAGATACAAAGTATTATTTAAGATAGTTGAGAGTAATTTTAAGAAGGTCTGCTCTGGCAAACAAGAAGACACTGTAAAGAAAGTAGTTAGATTTGGGGAGGGGGACATTTAGTTAGATATTTTAGTATAAGATTAAAAGATCTCCTATTCTCTTTTCCTAAATCCTTTTTATATCCCACCTCAACTATAAATAAATAAGGGTTGTACCAAACTGCTTCAGGACATTCATCAACCACTTGCACAATAGTTTAGTCCTCTAACAACCATCTACAAAATAGGTTTAATATAACAACTTTACCTAATCAATAACAGCTTTAGTTTATTAATAACAATTTCAGTTTACATATAACAAAGGGAATTATTCCTGTTTGTATCCTTTGATCATTTATCAATTAAAAGATTACTTGTATTCTTAGAAATTCGACTCAATTTTCTATGTTTGAGAAATTAGGCATTTTTAAGAGAAACTATAATCTTCCCAACCCCACCATTTATTGTTTTGCTTCCAGTCTTGGTTGCATTGGTTTTGTTTGTGCAAAAAAATCTCTCTTAAAATGAATTGTAAATAATGGTTGCAAGACAGAAGAGGGGTAATGGCTAGGCAACTGAATTTCAATGACTTGCCTAGTCTGGTGAAAGTTCATCATATCAATAAAGACTCCAATCCATTATTAGGTTTATTGGGAGTTGACCAATCTCACAATAAAGTTGGACTCTGGTCAAGATCAAGGCCAGATACCCTGAGCCTTAGGAGATAGCCTTTTTTATGCAAAGAAATCTTATGACATATGGACAAAGCAATGTAGTCAAAATTAAAATAGAATGGATATATAAATCTTTCACATAGGCAGGTCCTAACCAATAACAAGTGTTGAATAATCTGGAAGTACAAAAATAATCACTATGGGTAGTAGCCTATGTCAATTATTATTTGATTTTGAACATTTGATTTGAATTTGAACAATCCAAGGTCTCTGCAATAAGGGATTGGCATCAAATTGCTTTCTGTTGAAAATTATTATGAAATACTAGGAGTCAGCAATTGTATGACTGATATTTACACTTAAGTGCAGCTTTCTACCTTCATTCTGACTGTTTTGAGCTTATAACCCAAAGCAGTCCTCTGGCTCCTTACTGACTATCTTGTGCTTACATGAAGCAGGATGTGATGAACTTGGTAGAAATTTTGGATTACAGTCTTAAGGTCAAAGTATCTTTGACCTTAAGGTCATCATATATTATTGTTGTTATTGTATAAAATGTTCTTCTCATTTCACTTTGCTTCATTTCATATGAATCCAGGATTTTTTGTGATCACTTTTTCTATCATTTGATACTCTATAATAACATTCCATCAAATGCCACAATTTTCTCAGTCATGCCCCAATTGATGGAAATCACTTCAATTTAGAGTTCTTTGACAACATAAAAAGGACTGCTATGAATATTTTCTAGAGATAAATTCGTTTTATTTATCTTTAATCTCCTTGGGATACAGAACTGGTACTGTTATTTTTGGGTCAAAGGCTATACATAGTTTTGTGGCCCATTGGACAATATTTGGTTTTTATAGCCTCTGTCATCCTGATTTTCTACATGAATTAACTCCATAGTCTTGAAATTCTTCAATGAATGTGTTACTACAGCTGAGAACAACATGCACTTTATCACCTGAAAAGTACATAAGTCTAACTCATCTTTGTCAAAATGCTATAAATTCTTTAATATAGCCAATATTTATAGCAACTTTGGTAGAGACTACATCATAATCCAAATTCATTTTAAATTTTTTGGATGCTAAATACACTAATTCATTTTCACATGAATGGCTCAGTCTCCACATTTTGTGTTGGGGCAATTTAAGCAGTTATGTGGGAATTCAGAAACTTATATATTTATTCTGAATAAATGTCATCTTCATTTTAGTCAATTTTAAGCCTGCTAACATCTTTTTGTAATAGATCGATTGCTCAGGATCTAACAGTTTGTGTTCCATTTTCTGCATTTTTCTTACCCTTTAAACCATTATTTTGAGTGGAAGATACTACAACACATTTCCACATAACTGGAGAAACAGATGCTTAAAAGGTTAGAGAATGAGATGTTCTGGCAAAATACTCAACAATTTGATTAGTAAGATGTTCAGAGCTTTAATAAATAGTAAAAAACTTCCTCTGTATATAATGCTGCTCTCCTGAATCTCCATACAATTTTCAAGACCTAGGACATAGGGTCAGTTCACATAACCATGTAAACAACTGAAGATCACTCATCATAAATACAAGTTTGATTTTCTGAGCTTCAATTAATTTTCTAAAGGAATAAAACTCTACTTCCCAGACTAAAAAAGATAAAGTCCAAATTACTCTCAGTATTTGGCACTTTTATAATAAAACTTCATACTAAAGTATTTATTTTTGTATCTACCTCATCCACTTACTCAAAACCATCAAGAATAGTCTTACAACTACAGCAAAATATTATTTTACTTGTAGTTAATAATAAATTTTCCCAGTAACCCTCTCTCTCTCTTTCTCTGTCTCTTTCTCAAACACACACACTGACAAACAATGTATGTATACATATATAAATGTGTAAATATATATATATATGCACATGTATATATAGATTTATAGATGTAGAGATAGATATAATTAATATGTCCAGACTTTGTGCCTTTCAAGATTTTTAATTAATCTACAAAGATAAATAACTATTAAAATTAAATAGGAATACAAAAAAAAGAAATTAGGGTCTAAATCTGTACTGAATAGAATTGTAGATACACACAAATGAATCAGTAATATTTACACAAGTGTACGTGTGTGTTGACAGTGAATAAAGAGCTATATTCAAAGTCATTAAGTACCATCTTAGCAAGTTCAAATCCCTAGTAAAAAATAATTTAACTATGCCCTTTAACTCATTTACTCATCTGAAAAATAAATTGGAGAAGGAAATGGCAAAGTAATCCTTGCTATGAAAACTACATATATGGTCACATAGAGTGACACATAACAAAAATGATGAAAAACAACAAAATACCAACAATATATTCATATATATGTTTTAAAATAAATAGTAACAGCCATATGTAATCTATTTTTCATTGTCATTCCTTCATAATTTTTTCTCTAGTTTCAGTGATATGTGTCTTCTTTAACATGAACATGGAAACATGTATTGTATAATAAAACATATACAGTCTATATGATATTACCTGCCATCTTGGAATGGGAGGTGGATAGAAGGAAAAGAGACACATGGATTGCAAAATGTCAGAAACAGATTATTTAAAAATTTATAATGAAAATAAGAAAAACTAGAACCATTACTTGAAATTGAGGAATAACAAAACCATGACATGAATAGTTAGGTCTCAATGGAATAATGTCAAATTGCAGATAGTTATATAGAAAATTCAAACACTAATAATTAGAGAAAATAAAATTAAAGTTATTCCAAAATTCTTCTTTTTATTCATAAATTTGACATAGTTTCCTGCAAATAACAAATATTAAAGAGGCTAAAATTAGGCATATTAATGAACTTTTTTGAGGTGCTGAATCAATTCAACCATTTTTGTTAACAATTTGTTCCTATACCCAATTAGTAAACTATACATACTCCTTTGTTCCAGCTATATTTCGACTATGCTTAGAGGGGAAAAGGGTGAAGGGAAGCAATAAAAAGATATTATGTTCTCTATGTAGTAACATTTTTCATAGAAAGACCTGAAAAGTAAAAAAGGTCATCACCAGTTGGAGAATAGTCATATAAATTATGTTATTTGAATGAAAAAGGAAGAGATAGTATTGTGCCATAAGTGCCTAAAAAGTATACAGTTTTGGTGAAGCCAAGGAGGATTTGAATAATTTAATTCAGGATGAAATTAATAGATCCAAACTGACCATTGCACTAAATCATCATTCCAATTGTTGAAGAGTAAAGAAAATTGACCACAGCCTAACAGTGAGATGATGATCTATATATGCAAAATAAGGTAAAACATTTATATATATGTATATATACATACAAATATGAACACAGTATAAGCATGCATATATGTATACGTGCTTACTAATGTACACACATATATGTGTGTGTATCACTCTCCTATCTGTCTTCCTCATCTTTATTTATTGGTTTATTCCATGAATATTATACATATACTTAGAAATTATCATTAATTAATTTTTCAATAATAAAATTTTATTTACTCACTTGCAGCATATTTTTCACTCCTAAAAAAATAAGAGAAGTAAAAAAAAAATAAATAAATTGGATGCCTAAAGAAGTGGGCAGAATGATGCACTAGATATCTTAAGCCAAGTACCTGATCCAGCAGTAGCTGAGTTTCTCAGTTTTGCTTTCATTCATTCATTCATTTCATTTGCTTTCATTTCATTCATTTAAAAATGTTTATATTTTAAAATAAATTTTATTTTATTTGAAAAATATTTTCCATGGTTACATAATTCATGTTATCTCTCTCACATTTCCCAGAGGTGACATGTAATTCCACTAAGTTAAACATGTATTATCACTCAAAATCTATTTCCATATTTATTTTTGTAAAAGAGTAATCTTTTTAAACCAAAACCCCAAATAATATACTCATATAAACAAGTAATAAATCATGGTTTCTGCTGCATTTCTTCTCCAACCATTCTTTCTCTGGATGTGCATAGCATTTTTCTCATAAGTCCCTCAGAATTGTCCTGGGTCATTCATTGAATGGCTATTAGTAGCAAAATCTTTCACATTTAATCACCCCACAATGTTTCAGTTACTGTGTATAATGTTCGCTTGATTCTGCTCATTTCACTCTGCATCACTTCATGTAGATCTTCCCAGTTCTTTTAGAAAACAAATGGCTCATTATTCTTTATATTACAATAGTTTTCCATCATCATCATATACTATTTAGTATTTTATTGTGGTAAGGGTAGGAATAGAAAATACAGGAGGAAGAAATAGAGAGAAAGAGAGAAGGAGAAAGAAAATGAAAGCAATGCATTACACTAAAGTTAATGTGTGTATTCTTTTGGAAGACAGATTTCATTCAGAATTTTTACATAAAGAAAAAATTGCCTAATGCATATTTGCCTAAACCAACAAGTGTTTAGCTACATATAGATTAAGTATATCTTATGCATAAGATATTTATGTGCGCATATATATAAGAGATATCTAATATAGCTATATAGTATTGGCATTTCAATATCAGCATTTTGTTTCCATATTTATTAGAAAATAACTTTTATTTTTCACTTTCCTCTTTTTTAAGGGGTGAGAGAATTTGGAGCAAAAAATACATTTTTCTAATTTAAAAAATTATAATTTAATTTTAAAACCAAGTAATAAGGACTTCCAGTCAAGATGGCAGCTTAGACAGAGCTAAAGTTCAGATCTCCAAAAACCCTTCCTTACCAATCTCAAACTGAATGCTCCTAGGGCACCGAAATTCAAAATGAACAACAGGATAGACCCCGGGAACCCTCCTCCTGGACCTGGATCAAAAGGTATGGCCCCCCAATAGCCAGAACCCTAGATCACTCGGATCTAAGGGGTAGGCAGAAGGAAGGTCCCAGGACCTATCTCCCCCAACCCAGAGCACTGAATCTGAGGCAGAAGCGGGAACCTCAGAGCCTGCAAAAGGACCTCAGGGCCGGCTATTCTGAAGGCTGCATCCTGAAAACAACCTGACCCAGTTGAGGGGGCACCCAACACAGATATCAGGGAAACAGAGAGAGATGGGGGGGGCCTGTAGACCCCAGGCTGGAATCTTCCTTCTGAGTCTCACGGAAGGTCCCTGTGTCAGGGCATACTCAGTCCAACCCAGCTGAAGTTAATCCTATCAGGAGCCCTCCGAGCTCCAGGAAGCCAAGGCCCCTCCCCCCTCAGAGTGCAGGGTCTTCTGGCCAGCAAAGGCAATGAAATACCTTGTGGACAGTGCCAAGCCAGCCTCAGAGCATGGAAGTAAGGCAATGGAGAAGCATTGAGAATGAACCGAGAAGAGCATTAACACTGAAACACGGGCAAATTCCTGGCTTCCCTGGGAAGACAGAACAGCTGCAGAGAATGGATAATTTGCCTGGGGCTAAAGCCTCTGAACACCAGACAGATATAAGAAGAGCTATTCCTCCCCACTCAGAAAGAGATGGCAAACAGCACAGAAGCACAAAAGTCTCAAAACACCAAGATAAACAAGAAGAAGGGGGCAACTTTGGACACATTTTATGGAGCAAAAATACAAAATACAGTGGAAACAGAAGAGGAAACACAAGCACATGCTCTGAAACCTTCCAAAGGAAATGGAAACTCTCCACAAACTCTTGAAGAATTTGAATTGGAAATTATCAAAAAGATGGAAGCCTTCTGGCAGGGAAAGTGGGAAATAATGTAAAAGGAATTCACACAACTTCAAAACCAGTTTGACCAAACTGAAAAGGAAAACCAAGCTTTAAAGGGCAGGATTAGGCAACTGGAAGACAACGAGCAGGTAAAAGAGCAAGAATCAATAAAGCAAAGCCAAAAGATCAGGAAACTAGAAGAGAACATAAAATATCACACTGACAAGGTGACAGATTTAGAAAATAGAGGAAGAAGAGATTATTTAAGAATAATTGGACTACCAGAAAATACAGAAATAAACAGTAAACTCAACATCATAATACAAGAAATAATCAAAGAAAATTGCCGAGAGATTATTGAATAAAGGGCAATACAGGTATTGAAAGAGCTCACAGAACACCCTCTACACTAAATCCCCAAAAGACAACTCCCAGGAATGTAATTTCCAAATTCCAAAGCTTTCAAGCAAAAGAAAAAATCTTCCAAGAAGCCAGAAAAAGACAATTTAGATATAAAGGAATGCCAATTGGGGTCACACAAGACCTTGCAAGTTCCACTCTGAATGATCTTAAGGCATGGAACTTGAATTTCAGAAAGGCAAGAGAGCTGGGTCTTCAACCAAGAATCACCTATCCAACAAAACTGACTATATACTTCCAAGGGAAAGTATGGGCATTCAACAAAATAGAAGATTTCCAACTTTTTGGAAAGAAAAGACCAGAGCTTTGTGGAAAGTTTGATATTGAAAAACAAAGAGCATTAAATACCTGAAAAGGTAAATATGAAGGAAAGGGAAAAGGAGAAAATTGTTATCTTTTCTTTTATTCAGATTCTCTTTTATAAGGACTTCATTTATATCAATCTATATATATATATATATATATATATATATATGCATATATATATTAATATATTGAAAATGCATTGTGTAAATAGGGGGAAAAGAAAAACAAAATAGAATAATCTTTCTCACACAAAGATTCACACGGGAAGGGGAGGGGAAGAAAACTCCTATAAGAAGGAGGTACGAGATTTTTTTCTTAAACCTTACTCTCAGGGAAATCAACTCTGAGAGGAAAGAATATCCAGATCCATTGGGATCTTGAATTCTATCTTACCCAACAAGGATAGGGAGAAGGGAAAACTAAGGGTGTTAGCGGGGGAGGGAACACAAAAAGGGAGGGAAGGAGAGGGGGAAGGGGAGGGAACTAAAAGGGAAGGGCTGGAAAGGGAAACTTATCAAGGGAGGGGATAAGGGGGAGTGATTTAAAGTAAATCACTGGATTAAAAGGCTAGAGGTAAAGAAGAAAGGTTAGAATTAGGGAAGGATATCAAAATGCCAGGGAGTCCACAAGTGACAATCATAACTTTGAACGTGAATGGAATGAACTCACCCATAAAACATAGACGAATAGCAGAATGGATTAGAATCCAAAACCCTACCATATGTTGTCTTCAAGAAACACATATGAGGTAGGTAGACACCCACAAGGTCAGAATTAAAGGATGGAGTAAGACCTCCTGGGCCTCAAATGACAGAAAGAAGGCAGGAGTGGTAATCGTGATATCTGATAAAGCCAAAGCAAAAATAGACCTGATCAAAAGGGATAGGGAAGGTAATTATATTTTGTTAAAAGGGACTTTAGATAATGAGGAAATATCACTAATCAACATGTATGCACCAAATAATATAGCACCCAAATTTCTAATGGAGAAACTAGGAGAATTGAAGAAAGAAATAGACAGGAAAACCATATTAGTGGGAGACTTAAACCAACCATTATGAAATTTAGATAAATCAAACCAAAAAATAAATAAGAGGTGAAAGAAGTGAATGAAATCTTAGAAAAATTAGAATTAATAGACATATGGAGAAAAATAAATAGGGATTAAAAAGGAATACACCGTCTTCTCATCACCACATGGCACATTCACAAAAATTGACCATATATTAGGTCACAGAAACATAGCACACAAATGCAGAAAAGAAGAAATAATCAATGCAGCCTTTTCAGATCATAAGGCAATAAAAATAACAATCAGTAATGGTATGTGGAAAACCAAATAAAAAATTAATTGGAAATTAAACAATATGATACTCCAAAATCATTTAGTTAGAGAAGAAACCATAGAAACAATTAACAATTTCATCGAGGAAAATGACAACAGTGAGACATCCTTTCAAACCTTTTGGGATGCAGCCATGCCCTAATCAGAGGTAAATTCATATCCCTGTGTGCATCTATTAACAAACTAGGGAGAGGAGAGATCCATGAATTGGAAATGCAAACAAAAACACTTGAAAGCAAACAAATTAACCCCCCAAAAGAAAACCAAATGAGATCCTAAACATAAAAGGAGAAATTAATAAAATAGAAAGTGATAGAACTATTGATTTAATAAATAAGACAAGAAGCTGGTACTTTGAAAAAACAAACAAAATAGACAAAGTACTGGTCAATCTAATTAAAAAGAGGAAAGAAGAAAAGAAAATTAACAGCATCAAAGATGAAAAGGGGGACATCACCTCCAATGAAGAGGAAATCAAGGCAATCATTAAAAATTACTTTGCTCAATTATATGGCAATAAATGCACCAATCTAGGCGATGTGGATGAATATATACAAAAATACAAACTGCCTAGACTAACAGAAGAAGAAATAGAATTCTTAAATAATCCCATATCAGAAAATGAAATCCAACAGGTCATCAAAGAACTCCCTAAGAAAAAATCCCCAGGGCCCAGCGGATTCACAAGTGAATTATATCAAACATTCAGAGAACAGTTAATCCCAATACTATACAAACTATTTGACATAATAAGTAAAGAGAGAGTTCTACCAAACTCCTTTTATGACACAAACATGGTACTGATTCCAAAAGCTGGTAGGTCAAAAACAGAGAAAGAAAACTATAGACCAATCTCCCTAATGAATATAGATGCAAAAATCTTAAATAGGATACTAGCAAAAAGATTCCAGCAAGTGATCAGAAGGGTTATCCACCATGATCAAGTAAGATTTATACCAGGGATGCTAGGCTGGTTCAATATTAGGAAAACCATCCACATAACTGACCATATCAACAAGCAAACCAACAAAAATCACATGATTATTTAAATAGATGCAGAAAAAGCCTTTGATAAAATACAACATCCATTCCTATTAAAAACACTAGAGAGCATAGGAATAGAAGAGTCGTTCCTAAAAATAATAAACAGTATTTATCTAAAACCATTAGCTAATATCATCTGCAATGGGGATAAACTAGATGTATTCCCAATAAGATCAGGAGTGAAACAAGGATGCCCATGATCACCTCTACTATTTGACATTGTACTAGAAATACTAGCAGTAACAATTAGAGAAGAAAAAGAAATTGAAGGCATCAAAATAAGCAAGGAGACCAAGTTATTTCTCTTTGCAGATGACATGATGGTCTACTTAAAAAATCCTAGAGATTCAACCAAAAAGCTAATTGAAATCATCAACAACTAAAACCAAGTAATAAGATCCAAGGGTATGTGTAGTATCCAGGGAATAAACCAGTAGATAGAGATTAGGAAGAAATAAAGGGGGATGATTAATGTGACAAGCTTTTGGGCAACATGTGAATGTATAGGAACAATAAGACAATTAGGGAGATTGAGTGTAAAAATGAGTGAAGCCACAACTTTACCAACATCTAAAATAAAGCAGGAGAATATATGGAGGAATTTTGATATCAAAGAGAAGACTAGAAGAGAAGGAACTCTAATCTGATGTCCTTTATTTTCAATGTAAAGCATGATGCAATGTTTCTTGCTGAGATGAATGAGATGCTGCCTGTCTTAGGAACCTTGAGAAGATTATGGTGCCAGTATAGTGATTGTGATACAATTGCCAAGGATAAAGCATTTCTATATATGGTTATACAATTTTCTACACCAATATTAATTGATATTGATTAGAAGAGATTGTGAATTCTAGGAATAAGCTGTGCTTCTGTTTGGCAAGACATGAGATATGATCAACAATAAAGCAAGCATTCCCAAGGCTACAGAGTGTCGAATGAACAAATTTTTATTTCAAGTCTGAAAGGTGGAGGCAAAGTACAATTAAAGCAGAGTAAATCAATTGAGAGATCTCAGAGAGATGAAGTGATATGAAATCATCATGAGCATGTGGGACATGTTTGAAAGGAAATAAATAAACAAGAATTTACAAAGTACCTACCTTGTGCCAACACAACACTAAGTGCTTTAGAAATGTTATTCCAGATGATCCTGACAATAATTTTGATTGTGGGATTCTATTTTTCTTCTGTTTTATAGTTAAGGAAACCAAAGAAAGAAATTCAGTGACTTATTCAAGGACACATGACTAGAAAACATTTAAAACATCATCTTCAGGTCTTCCCAAATCAAGCCCCATTATTCTATATACTTTGTCAAAAGGTGTTTCTAAAATGAAAAAGAAGGTGAGATTAAGGGATAAGAGATTTTAAGTCAAGAGATGAAGTCCCTCTGCAACATCTCTAATACATTCTTATAAAACCTTTTCTTGAATAGAGATGGAGAACTCACTACCTAAGAAAGGTCATACCATTGCTGACCAGATCTTATAATTCAGAAATTCCTCTTTATATAGAGTTTAATACTACCTCCTTGTTGTTCCATAATATTTTACCATTTTGACTTTTTACTACCATTATTTTACACTGTTCCAGGTTTCAAAAATTATAAATATTAGACAATTCCTTATTGCCTCCTTTAGCTTATCTCCTTTTTTAGCTGCAGATTAAACTGAGTCTTTGTTATTCTGCTCTCAGTTGTAGAACACTGAATTAAATGTTGATGATGTCTTTTCTTCTCTAGAGGCAACAATGAAGAGTGAACGTGGAGCAAACATAGATTATTTAAAATCAACTTGATGACTTTTTTCATCACTTCTAAAATTCCAATAACAAAGACAACTAGCAGAGCATCCCTAGCCTCACACAAATGTTAATAGGAGCTTTCTATTTCTAGCAGCAACACTATGGTAAATTTGTACTGAAGGATATTATGCAAAAAACTTGAAAAACATTGTATCACACATATTTGCATGGCATTCCTTGACTCAAATTTTCCATCATGCATAAATCATTATTTTTCCCACACTGTGCCAATTGAAGGAATGTATACTCATATGCTCCATGCAGAGTTGATTTGTGATACTGTGAGTTATTTGGGCTTCATGGTGGGATTAAATATGTTTTTATTCTGTTTTCTTGCAGTTGCTTGGCTTCCATTTGCTTCTTTTACAGACTTCTGTAGAGCTGTGACTGACTCACTCTTGGGACTGGTTACCAAAGGGGATTTATTTAACCTTCCTAAAATTCTTGAGGTGCTTTTTAAAAATCATTTCTCCATAAACTCTTTTCCTTTTAAAACCAGATCCTTGAGCTGTAATAACTTGGGGAAAGTTCTATTTTCTTAGGTTTTAATATCATAAGTTCTCCACTGAGGCTGAGCTCAAAGCTGTCATTTTACAAGGGCATTATATAGTATATTGGGCATGTTGTATTTATTATTTAGAGTGGCAAGTAGAAAATAGCCTATTAAGCTCTAAAAACTGCTAGAACAACTATAGATACATAGCTTTTGTGGAATGGTCTCAAATTAGTGCTCACTGTAAATCTTTTTTTAAGGATCATTTGAACAGCTAATATCTTAAAATTCTTTTTTTATTGCTATTACTGAGATTTTTTTGTTTTATTTTTATATATTTTCCAGATTAAATATAAATATAATTATAATAATTGTTTTCTGATATTTTATGATCTATATTCACCATTTCTCTTCCACTCCCCTCTCTTACCGAAGATGTCAGGTAATATGATATGGGTATAACATGTAACATCATAAAATATATAATCCCATGTTTGTCATATTATGAAAGAAGGCACATATGCATTATACTAGAGGAAAAGTCATAGAGAAAATAAAGTGAAGAATTGTATATATCATTCTGAATTCAGACTCTGTAGGAATGTAAGGGATAAGGGATAGAGAAAAAGTATGGATTGTCTTTAAAAGAAAAGGAGGAGAATTTAGACACAAACCTTAGGAGAAGATTCTGAAGGAGAAAAGGATCTTGGGAGTTTTTACTGGCATTAACTGTCACTCCTGATCTAACTTTTTACTGATCTGGTAAGGAGGATCTTTGCTCTGGAATCCCCTGGGGTAAACCTAATCTTGTGGAAAGATTGGGATATTCCTGGGCTGGAGAACTGCCTTGGAGAGACCTGCCTTTCCCTGAGGAACTGAGATCACCACATGGTTAAGGTAAACTCAAGGGTTTGGTTAACTGGGACTCTTGGTTTATCTAGGAAACCACCCCAGACTTTACGTAAGGACTCAGTACATCTGTGAGTCCTCCCTCTTTAACCCTTTAAGAGATAATCCATACTAATAAGTATAACTAGGATAGTCATATAGCTTTTGGATTCTAGATAATATCAGGGGAGCTGGTAAACATGGCCTATAGAAGAAAAAAAAGGGTTCTCCTTTGCTGGAGGCATAGAAGCTGGGTGGAGTCTAACTTTTAGTAGTACTACCAGTTTCCCTTATTCCAACTTTCAAATAAATTTGTTTTTCTATAGGCCAACGGGTTTTGTGCTTTACTGGCTTTGGGGAGGTCCCTGTGTGTTTTCATCTCTCATCCATGTAGGCCTTCCTATCAATCCACATTCACTTGGTACCCCTATTTTCTTTTATTTCTGTCAATTCTTTCTATGGTGGTGGAAATCTACTCTGAATTTCTTTTGGTCTGTTAATAGGAAGAGAAAAAATATGTGTATCCCTTGTACTGATAATAGCTAAAAAAATAATGGTTCATATTGTTACCCAAATAAAATATATAATAAATAACATTTAAGAAACTTAGTTGAAAGTCAATTAAGTTGAGTAGTTTAAGGTAGTTGAGACACACAGACTGGGAAAAGAGTATGGGTATTTTTATAGTTGAATCTTTGGAATATCAAATTTCTTAAATCTTAAGGTGACCTCTGAGGATTACTGACAGAGCTACCCTAGTTAAATGAAAAATTCACAGCAAATGACTTAGTGGAGAGTTTGTTGGGACATTGAAATTTGTTTGAACTTTTGAATTAGGGAAGCTCTCACAGAAAGTATACCAACAGTCTGGATTACTGTCAGTATTGTTGAGAGTTCATACAGAGGAAGTTCCTTCCAGAAGGAGAGACTGGATGATGAGAGTCCCTTTCTAGGATGCATTGGCAAATATAAATTTTTGTACCAAGTCTATTTAATCTAGTCACATTTGTTGGACTGAATTTAGTTCTCTGGTTGTCTCCCATGTCTGAAATGTTTTACTTTCTCATCTCTACTTCCTAGCTTCACTGGCTTTCTTTAGGAACAAACTAAAATCCCATATTCCAAGTGAAGATTGTAAGGGGGAAAAAGGGGTTAATTACATAAACAGGTTGGACTTAATTATATTTAGAATAGGGTCACCAGGAATTTCATTTATTCCAAAGAGATTTATTTACATTTTCTTTACAAAATATAGAAAGAATGAAGTGGGAAAAAAGGGAGGATAGGGTAAGATATCTAGCCTAAGCACTAAGTAATTTACTCCCAGCCCCTGGTTCAACCCAGGCAAGGGAGTTTAGTTCTTAACAAGAGAGGCCTCTGCCCTTGAAGCCGAGGACCTGAGGATACAGGGAGCCTCTCTCAAGAGGATAGGTCTCTCCTGATGCTAGTTTCTTCATGAAAAACCAGCTCTTTAGAGTCAGATTTTCACTCACCATGTGTCAATCCAAAGGATGAAACTTAAGGACAGTCTTACCAGGAACAGGGTCCACGATCCAGTCATCAGATTCTTCTTCAGCCTCCACTTCAAGTAGAACTCCAAGAACTGACTTAGGAAGTTGTAACTCCCTTTTAAAGACACTTTCTTTTGTATAACTTCCTGTGCCTTCCCCTAATTTTATGTCTACCAATTACAGTTGAAGCTTTGCTTTAAGACTTCCTAGGAGCAGTTAGTTTAATTCTGATTCATCACCCACTATTGCACACATGGGTCACAGACCTCCCCCATTAAAGTGTGAATGGGGTGTTTATACATTTGGAAATTTAATCTAAAAATGGGCAGATCTCCCACAACTCTAAGTAGGGTGTTTACACTTTTGTTGATTAAGTTTAAAAATGGGCAGGGAGGTTAATTTAATTTTCACAATCAGGGTAGAGTTAATTAATTTCAATTTCACAATCAGGGGAGAGTTAAATTTAATCTTCACAAGATTTTTTTTTCAATCGTATTTAATCAAATATTATCACTCTGTTAATTATTTCATATTTATCGTGTGTATAATTTGTATGAATTCATTTGATTCCTCCCCCCATTAGATTGTATGCTTTTTAAGGACAAGGGCAGTCTTTTGCCTTTTTTTCATATACCCAGTGCTTAATATAATGCACAGCAAGTGGTAGGCATTTAATATATCTTTTTGGCTAACTTCTCAAATCTTGTTCTCCAGGTCCATTTACCTTTCCATCACTATGGGAACAAAAAGACAAGGGAACTACTATGGATAAACTCTCTGATCCTCCTGTATTATGCTGTCTTTCTAGCCCAGGAAATGAGGCTACAGACTCTTGTCTTGTGCCTTCCACAGCTCACTTAAATGTACATGTGCTCTTCTTTTTTCTTCTACCTCCTTTCTCTCTCTGTCCCTTCTTGTTCATCTCTCCTTTAAGCATATGATGCTACCTATAGTGTTGATTGTTTTTCTTTTATATTCTACTATGAGTGGAATTAGATAGTTCCCCACAGTGTGATCACCTGAGTTGAAGGAAGACACATCTATCTCAAAGTCATAAAAAGAGGGGGAAAAGGTTATTCCTAAGAATTTGACAGTGATCAAGTAGTTATTTTGTAAATGTTTAGAAGTTTGATTTTAAAAGTATTTCCATCATCCTCTCAGTGTATCTTAAGAAGGGAGAAACCTTGAGTCTCATCTTCAAGACCTAGAAAGGCACATGAGTTATAGAAATCAGCATTTGGATTTCCATTGGGTTTATGCTTTATTTATGGCAAATATATTTTCTGGGAAGGCATAATTATATTGAAATATCTCCCTCATTCCCTACTCAATAATCCATATATAACAAACACCCTAAGTTTCCCTTACCCTGAGATTCCTAGAAGTAGTGTACACTTAAATAATTAATGATTTTTCCATGCCTAGACCTGTATATTTTGCCTCTGTTTTCTCTGTGTAAAATAAAGTGACATCTAAAAAACTGGTTTTGGTAAGGTACCAAGTAGGGGTACTTAAGTTTTTGATTGATTAACTTAAAAATTGCTGATTGATAGACAAAGAGAGCTTGATTCACTCTTCAAAAATGTAGTATTCCATATCTTCCACTATATCTTGACATGACTATGGTCTTTGCAAAAACTTTACTTTGGTTGCAAGTCACTTTTCATTGCCCTAAAAGCAATATTGCATTCTTGTTCTTTAAAATTTTGTGATATATGTACCCAGGCCAAGAGACCACTGAGAAAGGAGTTGAGCTTGTTTTGGCTCTTGTGCATTTCCTTCTGTCCCAAGGTGAAAATAATTATCTTATTTTGTGATGGAAAGAAAACAAAATCTACATTCAATATGGATGTATTTGATTGGAGAACACATGAAGAAATATGAATGAAATGGAATATTGTTTCCTAGTAGAAAATCATGAATATGAAGAATTTAGAAAAACTTGTATAATTACATGAAGAAAAAAAAGCAGAACTAAGAAAATGTGTATAATGTCAAAAATAATGGAAAGAAGAGGAATATTTTTAAGATGTGACAACTTTTATTCATACAAGGGTCCAAACCTTACTTAATTCCATCGAATGGTCTCCTTTGTGGTTGTTGTTGTTTTTCTTTTCCTAAAAGGATATTTTTGAACCTTAAAGTAACATGGGATTTCATTCCCATACTTGTATGTGTGTAGAAATTTTGTGCAGAAATACTACATAGAATATATCTTTAATATCAACTTTGTGCTCTTCCTCCTGCCATAAAGATCACCCTATTGATTAGTCTGGAATTTTATAATAAAATCATAGTATTCTTGCTTGCATTAGGCATATTCCCTTAAATTAAAAATTCCACCTCTACTTTTCCTCAGCACTGACCTAGCCAGACCCCAAGGAATAAATCAGTCTTCTGAAGGTAGAGATAGAAGTCTATCCTAAGGCAATATGGTAAGTAGAATGAGGTGAAAACATGGCTAGTACTAAATGGAGAAGTTAGATTTGAGAACAAACCATCATCATCTCCTCATGTCTTCAATTCCCCACTATAGAACTTTCTCCCTTTTGTACTTCATACTGACTCCCTTTTTGTAGTAGTTACTTCATTCCCACAACTAACTCTCTTTTCAATTCACATGCAACTTAATTGGGCTTGACTCACCATGAATGTTGATTTAATTGCTTGGGTTTTCATGTTGCAAACTATACTTTGCTCCCAGAAATATTCTTCCCTCAGGCCTTGTTGATTGATCGTAATTACCAAAATCTACCTATCCCATCCTTCAAAGAGGTCTGAGGTCCTGAAAATACTAATTTGGATATATGAGTTCATACATGTCTTTTTAGCATGTCATAAGTGAGAGTGAATGTGGAGCTGTAGAAGAATTCTCAAGAGTCTAGGATTAGAGAATATTTGTTTTAAATCCAGCTCAAGACAAACTAACTGTATGGCCTTGGGAGATACATTGTTATCCTTCAGTTTCCCCATCCATAATTATCTCTATGGTCTCTTATAACCTTAACTTTGTAATGTTCTTCTCCTCAAACACAGATGGCTACTTTAGCCTATATACCCAAATCTTGAATGTTTCAGTTCCTGCTCAGACTATTGTAAAGGAATCTAAAAAATAATTCTAAAATTTTCTTCTACTAAAATGTAACCAGTTATGATGATTGGGTATTATTAATACTGTAGGATATACACATATAAGGGAACACATATGGACACAAAAAGATATACATATTTTCCAATAAAGCCATATTCCAATGATAGTAACATTATAGAACTGCCAAGAAACTTTGAAACTGAATATAAATGAGTCATATTTTATATTGATGAAAACACACAGGAATCTCCCCAAAGCCAGTAAAGCACAAAACCCCTTGGCCTATATTCAATTTTAATATATTCAAATTAGCTACTATCAAAATTAATGAAAATTTTATAATACGATCAAGAAAATATAATTGGGGAAAGCAAGTGAATATTAAATAAATTTGAAATTCAGAACTGAATTTAAAGGGTTAATATTTTATAAATCCATACTATTTTTCCAGAAAAAGACACCCTAAAGAACGAAGTTATCCTTTTCTGACATTAAAAGTTCACTGTTACATTTAATAAAATAATTGACATTGTGCATATATGATACTCTTATCAAGAAGACAACGGGCAACGGCTTTGACAGGCCGGCTAAACCTTGTGAGGGTAGCCATCAGGTCGATGTCGACCCCTGGTGAACTAGGGTTTTGCTCACCCAGCATGTGAAGACTGCTTCGGCGGAGCAGGCGGAAGAAATCAACAAGAAGGTTCAACAGCTGAGATCGCAATGCAGCAAAGCACTGTGGAGTGCTTAGGGCGTGATGGAGCACAAAAGACAACATGGCCATCCAATGCAGCTGAGGAAGCCTCCAGGTGTAATGACTTTTCGTGCCACTGGACCCAGGCTTCCAACGCCAAGAGAGTGGGACTGTCTCTGTGCATCGACTTTTCCACTTAAATCTTCATGCACAGGTGTCTTTGTGCACAAAAACGCACAAAGACAATCATCATCCTCCATTCGAGAGACAACCAACTGATCAAGAAGACATAGCAATAGATATCTCTTGTGTTTAATCAAAGAATATTTTGTAGTACAAAAGTGAAATATATTTTGTTTTGTTTAGCCCATGAAGATTTGACTTTAGAAATTGAATATTTCCTGGCTTACATTCCAAGTAGAAGTTACTGCTTTGCCATTATATATCTACACTATCTCATTAGGCACAGAATTTCAGAATAGCAAAGGATTTCAGTGACTAACAAGAACAATCCATAGATATAAGGAAGCCTTACATAATAAACCCAAAGAGTGATTTTTCAGAGTCTTCGTGGACATCTCCATCTACTTTAAATCCACTTTTGGACAGTTATAGTAATTACGCAAGTTTTGACCTTTTTTAATTTCTACCCATTGCTTTCCATATATGACAGGCAGTCCCGTATGTGACTAATAATTTTCATGTGTAAAATAGATAGGTTAAAAGTCACTATTTTGGGGTAGGGAGTAGAAATGAACTGACTGACCTATTAAATTAAAATTATGACCTTAGTCTCATTACCAGCATTTTCTAACAAGCCATATTCAACTGAAATAACAAGGAACTAGAGATTAAATTAAGAAGAATGTCAAAATCTGATTTCTCTCTCACTTTAAATTACAGCTAACCAATTGGCCATGTGAAGTATATCATTACCACCAACATAGTCCCATAAAAATAAGAATCCTTTTCTTTCTTTAAATTTTTTCAGTCTAAATAGAACTTTTAATGTGAATAGATTCTTCCATTTGTGTAATATAATTCTTTTAACTAGGATTAAGTCATTGCAACTTTCAAGTCTTTATGGTCATATAGTTATTCAAGCAAGCATATAGATCCTTTTTACTATGATTTTCAATGCAGTATCTAAAAGATTAAAATCAATAAAAATAGCAATTTTACTTCCTTGTGATATCTTTGTCTAATTGTTTCCCATCCTCTAAAATATAATTATATTTTACTATGTTTTTGTACAAATAGATTATTATAGCTCTTTACATTTTTCCAACTCAACAGAATTGGTAGTTCTTTCATAGATATTTATTTTAAGAGATGACTTAAAATATTAGAGCCCTTAGATAGCCAATAAATTAACTGAAATTCACAGTGTTAAAATTGACTGGGATCATTTCCTCCCCTCCACATTAAAGGCAGTCTAGTCCAATTTTATATATGCCTCACAACACTATTTTCTCACAAATATCACCACCAAGATAGCTACTCCAGTTTCAAGACACTCTATTAACACATGTTCACTCAAAATTAGTACAAAGGAATCCCTAGTAATGTGATTACTTCTGCTATTCTAATAAAATAGAGGACATGTATAGTTAGAAAGAAGGCATTTCAATTAAATTCATTTCAAGTGAATGCCTACTATTTTTGAGGCACTGTATTAAACACTAGCAATACAAAAAGAGAAAAACAATCGCTGGCCTCAGGTAGCTTAAAATCTGATGAAAGAAGCAGAGTAGGACAACACACAAAAATAATCTGAAAAGGAAGGGAGAAAGGATATCCCTTGTGTGAGCACATGGTTTGTTGAGTCCAAAGCAAGTAGAGCTACTAATAGAAAGTGAAAAGCTATGAAGTTTCAGAGCCCTCTATAATTTAGTGGCACATATTCTTGCTCCACCCCCCCCAATATTTAGAATGTAGTGTACATAAAGAGAGAGAGAGAGAGAGAGAGAGAGAGAGAGAGAGAGAGAGAGAGAGAGAGAGAGAGAGAGAGAGAGAGGGGTAGATAGATAGATAGATAGATAGATAGATAGATAGATAGATAGATAGATAGATAGACAGATAGATAGATAGATAGATATCATATGGGGGAAATATGTAAAGGGACAACTTCCCTATCTAAATGCTTCAAAACCACTGATGTCTAATGTTGATGTTAATGAACTGAGCTGATTTTGCTGAAAAGATTGCTTCAATAACGTGGAACCTTTCCCTGAATTAGATGTCTACCTAAAACATATGATGACTTCCCTCAGTGGAATGGGAAGATGACAACAATTTACTCAAACAACCATTTAAGATCGTAAGAACAGGTACTTGGGGAAAAATTGACACCAAAAGTTTCAATGTCATTCACTGTGTTTCAAGCTATCAGCAGGAGTCTTGACTTTTGTCTTGCCAGTGGACTTCCATGACTTGCGTCAAGCATGTGAGATTGAGCACTTTGTGCAATTCTGCCTCTCAAATCCAATTCATGCACAAATCATTGATCTATGATATCATTTGTCCTTTTATAAAAGGAAAGGCAAACAACTGTTTTCTTCTGCAAGCTTGCTGATTGTATGCATCATTTTTCTGTTTTACTCATTTTTTCAGCTGAATACATTCCTCCGATGGGTTTATTAGGCCTGCTCCTATTTGAGGAGTTTTATGTGAGTTTAAATATGTGTGTGTGTGTCATTTTCCCAACAAAATGTGCTCTCATAATCTTTCTGTATCACATTTTGGTAATTTTGCAATATCACACTTTTTCATTTTTATTATTCCTGTTGTGATGACCTGTGATCTGTGATCTGTGATGATATCATCGCAATAATTTTGAGGGGGACACCTAGAGCACCATATAAGCTGGCAAATTTAATTCATAATTTTTATATGCATTCTGAATACTTCACAAACCAGTCATTTCCCCTCTTCTTTGGCATCTCTATTTGCTGATACACAGTGATATTCAGATTAGGCCAATTAATATTCCAACAGTGGCTTCTAAGTATTTCATTGAAAGCTCCAGTCAAATGAATGTGCCAAACTTCTTTTTGTAGTCTTATTTTAAGAAATTGCTTCTTTCATCCCAACTTTCAGCAACCACAACCCTGTTCAGGAAGATGCCATCAATATCAAAGATCAAAGAATCTTATGTAAACAAAAAGATTGCAACTCAATTAAGGTTCAGATGAATACTTTTTTAAGGTTTAAGGTTAATACTTTATTAAGGTTCAGAATAAAATACTTTTAAAAAGTTATGTACCTTAATTTTTAAAAAGATATGTTATTATACCTTTAGTATAACAAGAGAGTATAAACATGACTTTTATTTGAATTGGGAAATTTTATTGTTTTATTGTTTATCACTTTATTGTTCTACTCTGGAAATGTACCCAATGTATCTCTGAAGTATGCCTGCAGTTAGGTTAGCAAAAAACAAACAAACAAACAAAAAATAAAAAACAAATCAGTCTACCTATATACAGATGAGGAAATTGAGGCTCAGATTGGGTGTAATTTGATGAACACAGTTATTTCATAATATAAGTAGAATTTGAACATTAATTCTCTTATTGGAAAGCCAATACCTTTAGTTTATAACTGATTTGTTGTTTAAAAATCTTTAATTTGGGTTGTATAAATTGTTTATTGAACACTAGAGAGGTATTCTCTTTACCCTCCCTCACCAGACACATAAAGTAAATCAATGATTTTCAGATACCAAAATTTACCAGTATTTCTGAGCAATAGTCTCCAATCTGAGAATTCCCATTCTTTCAACCAAACTTCTTTTACCAAACCAACCAAACAACCTGGAAGATGATAATGAGGAATAATAGAAAGAGGAGGAGGATGAGGAGGAGGAGGAAGAGAATGTGAGCTTTTTTCAAATCTCTATTTCAGCATTTCACAAGTATTCCAACAACTTATTCTGACTGATATAAAGAAGTTGTTGTCATTTCCAAGTAACTGAGGGTACGGCCTAATATCATATTGCCCTAAGATCTGTTACCGATTTCCTTTTGTTACTAATTTGCCTGATGCTCTATTGTACCTGAGCCTCATTCCCAGTACCAGGACTGCATTGACTTAGTATTTAATGAATCTCTTCTTAATTTGTTTTGTGTTCTATGGTTTACTTAACTATATTAAACTCCAAGACCTTTCTACTTTAGAAAAACCAGCAAGACTGGCTTTTTATTTTTCGGTCTTACAGGTAAGACTTATCAGATTAAGTTAAGCATTTTTCAAGCACCCACTGCATAAAGGAGGCCATAGTTGTTCAGTTGTGTTAGACTCTTCATGGCTCCAGTTGGGGTTTTCTTAGTAAAGTGGTAGAAGACTGACTAAATGGTTATCTTCTAGCTCTAAAATTTCTTGACTATGATCATGTAAATAATTAAACATATGAAGCAACAGAGAGTTTAGAATATATGATTAAAATTGAAAAGTATAGGGAATAGAAAAAAGTTCTATACATACTTTGGAAAAGTCAAAATTATGACAGATCTTTCATTTAAGTAGAGTAATGATTTATTCACTAAATTATGTGGGATGAAAAATTAAATACATCAATTCTAAATTCAGTTGAAGCATGGAGCTTTAATTAATAATCTAATTTAAAATATTTATATCATTCCTTTTTAGTACATATGAACATGAAGTAATTATTATGAATTTATCAGAAAAATATCTCTGTGTTTACATACATTAAATACAAATTTGTATGTGTATATATGTAATGTTGTGGTGTTTGGTTTTAACTGCTTATCATACTCAGATTTCTTTTTCTCAATAATGAAAGGCAGTAATTTAAATTTGGAGACAGGATATATTCCTGAATATTTGTTTATACATTTTTGTCCTTTCCATGCTGTTTTTGAAGAGAGATATTAAACTTTGACATCTTTATTTTTAAATTTAGTTATTTTTAGATGTAAAAGAGGAATCAAATGCTCCAAATAAATTATCAATTATGTTTCTTAATATTTGCTTATTTACACACATGAATTATTTGGTTAAAAAAGAAAATAAAATAATAGAAATTACATAATGTAATTTAAAAAATGTTTTTTTCTTGCGCTTTGCTTTTTCCTATTTATTTAATAGTACCAAAATTCTCCCATTAAAAATATTAAATAAGTTTTTAATGACATAAATAGAAATCTAGAAAAAATAAGCAGAGTTGTATTATTCATTAGCATTAATATTTAATGATAATTCAACCAAATAAATTTTAAAGGTCATTTCTACAGAAAAGTAAAACCTTAAAAAATTGCTTCATTTCTCTAGAACAAAAGATGTAAGAATATATCATAATTTGCGACAGATGTATAGCAGTATTATAACAGTAGACTAGGGAACAGCTCAGTATGTATATTGCCCAGGAATACAGGTGAAATCTTACAATGAAATAATTTTCAATTGCCTTTGGCAGAAAGAGGTGAAGGACAAGGCTAGTTAGTTAGGGCAAGAATGACCAAACTGAGTGCTATTACTGCCAAAGATTCAGGGAAGCCCTGCAGTAAATCTGCCTTTCATGTATAAATTCTCACTACTTTAGAGGGGAGAGGACAAGATTAGGGCCAACTCAGACATTAGAAACTAATGTGACAGGGTGTACCAAACCCTTTCAGTTGACTTAGCACTATCCAACTTGCAATATCATCTATGACAACTTTAAAGCATGAAAAGTGTTGATTAGTAGAGTTTGAAATAAACTTTGAATCTGTCTTCTGATAAGTCCTGTTAGAAATTTTCTAGGGGATAAAAATGTTCAGTGACAGCAATTAAAAAGAAAAAGGCTACACTGAGTGTGAGGGGTAGAGGGAGAGATGGGAAAATATATTTTAGTAAACCATTCCAAACTTTCTACGTATGAAGGTCTTTTAAAAAAAATTGAAGAATTTAACTGATGACCAATATTGCATTATTTCTACTATTTGGATGCATGTTGAAAAGAGAAGACTACTCTAAAAATGCCTAATTCTATTTCAGTAAGATTTAAATAGATTTATATTTTATTAATCATAATAACATCTATATGCATTTAAAAATATAACCATAGAAAGGTGACATAATATCTAAGCTTGCACACATACACAAAATGTTCATTTTACTGAGTCAAAAGCTATGTTTTATTGGTGTTATATTGAAGGTTTATACACACAGGCATATTTGTGTGCCTTTGAATACAAGAATAATTTAAGAAAATGTTACTGCTGCATTGATGTTCTTAGCATGTATCTTGAGTGTCAATGATTAACCAATAGTCATAGAACTGGGGACTCAGACTGGCCCAGACCACTTCAAGTCTCACCTCTTGCCTCTATTTGCTATTTTAGCAATGTTGACTAGGATATCCACAATCAGGGCTAGTATTTTCTGTTTTGGAGAAAATTTCTAGCACCATTTTTTCCATTTATAAAATGAAAGTCCCTACCTGCCCTTTTATTTTAGTGCAATAAAAATTTAGTTTATTCCATTGATAAATTAATTCCACCCATAAGTTAAACTAATATAAAACACTCATTATAAGACTACATAAGCACAGCACAAAGTATCAAAATTTAGTGCCATAACCATTGAACTTCCAAAAATTTTTCTTTACTGATTTAGAAAAAAAAACCATAACAAAGTTTATTTGGTAGAGCAAAGGATCAAGGATATCCAGGGAAATAATGAAAAAAAAAATACAAAGGAAGGGGGCCTTGCAGTCCCAGATCTCAAACTATATTACAAAGCAGTAGTCATCAAAACAATTTGGTACTGGCTAAGAGATAGAAAAGAGGATCAGTGGAATAGACTTGGGGAAAGTGACCTCAGCAAGACAGTATATGATAAACCCAAAGATCCCAGCTTTTGGAACAGAAATCCACTATTTGATAAAAACTGCTGGGAAAATTAGAAGACAGTGTGGGAGAGATTAGATTTAGATCAAAACCTTACACCCTACACCAAGATAAATTCAAAATGGGTGAATGACTTGAACATAAAGAAGGAAACGATAAGTAAATTAGTCAAACACAGAATAGTATACATGTCAGACCTTTGGGAAGGGAAAGTCTTTAAAACCAAGCAAGACATAGAAAGAGTCACAAAATGTAAAATAAATAATTTTGACTACGTCAAATTAAAAAGGTTTTGTACAAGCAAAACCAATGTAACCAACATCAGAAGGTAAATGACAAACTTGGAAACAATCTTCATAACATAAAACTCCAAGAAAGGTCTAATTACTCAAATTTATAAAGAGCTTAACCAATTGTACAAAAAATCAAGCCATTCTCCAATTGATAAATGGGCAAAGGACATGAATAGGAAATTTTCAGTTAAAGAATTCAGAACTACTAATAAGCAGATGAAAAAGTATTCTAAATCTCTTATAATCAGAGAGATGCAAATCAAAACAACTCTGAGGTATCACCTCACACCTAGCAGATTGGCTAACATGACAGCTATGGAAAGTAATGAATGCTGGAGGGGATGTGGCAAAGTGGGGACACTAATTCATTGTTGGTGGAGTTGTGAATTGATTCAACCATTCTGGAGAGCAATTTGGAACTGGAACTATGCCCAAAGGACAATAAAAGACTGTCTGCCATTTGATCCAGCCATAGCACTGCTGGGTTTGTACCCCAAAGAGATAATAAGGAAAAAGACTTGTACAAGAATATTCATAGCTGAACTCTTTGTGGTGTCCAAAAATTGGAAAACGAGGGGATGCCCATCAATTGGGGAATGGCTGAACAAATTGTGGTATCTGTTGGTGATGGAATAGTATTGTGCTCAAAGGAATAATAAAGTGGAGGAATTACATGGATACTGGAACAACCTCCAGGAAGTGATGCAGAGTGAGAGGAGCAGAATCAGGAAAACATTGTACACAGAGACTGATACACTGTGGTATAATCGAATGTAATGGACTTCTCCATTAGTGGCAATGCAATGTCCCTGAACAATTTGCAGGGATCTAGGAGAAAAACACTATCCACAAGCAGAGGACAAACTGTGGGAGTAAAAACACAGAGGAAAAGCAACAGCTTGACTACAGGGGTTGAGGGGTCATGTCTGAGGAGAGACTCTAAATGAACACTCTAATGCAAATACCAACAACATGGAAATGGGTTTGAATCAAGAACACACATGATACCCAGTGGAATTGCACATCAGCTATGGGAGAGGGGAGGGGGGGGAGGAAAAGAAAATGATCTTTGTCACCAGTGAATAATGTTTGGAAATGCTCAAATAAAAAAAAAATTAAAAAAGACAAAAAATATTCTGGAATGAATGAATAATGGAGAGAAATAAAGAATTTCAGAGTTGGGATGAATCTCAATGACCATCCAGTGCTAGCTATGCTAGCTATATACCCCCTTCCCCAATAAATACCCTTACAATATATGCAAGAGTCATTTAGTCTTTGCCAAAAGACTTCAAGTGAGGAGGCAATCACTCTTATCTCTATCCATCTTGATTTAATTTGATATCACTAATTTAAAACTATGTCTATATCAAGCCTAAATTTATTTCCCTGCATCTTCCACCCATTGTTCCCTGTTGTACATTCTGGAGGCAAACTAAACACTCAAATCTTACCTCAGTATTATAGCTTTTTAAATCCTTGAAGGAAGTTTTCTCTTCCTCCCCTATTCAAACATCCTCTTCTTTAGTATAATACTTTCATTCATCTGACATCCAGATATAGATTTCTAAGTCTTCACAATATATATTTCCTACTTCTGGACACTCAATCTCATCCATTTCCTTCTAAAATATCTCACTTTCCTTGCTTAACATGGCTTCAGAGTAGTAGCAGGACTTTTCCTCTCCTCACCACCTACCACTAAAAACTACCTCAAAAGGCAAAAACAAAAAACAAATTTAGATGAAGGAAGGAACTCCACATTAGGGTGTAGGTACATGGAATTTGGGCATTTCTACACTATAAGGGGGTGAAATAGCTTCCCCCAAAATGCGAGCTGATCAACTCTTTCCCACCACACCTACAGAGCCAGAGTCAGAGCCATGGCACTAGAATCAGCGAGTGAGTGAGGGGAACCTCCAGGTCCTTGGCATCTAAGACCACCAGGGACCTACCCCTGAGAGCAGCTAGACTTGAGACCACAGCAAGCTGAAGGGTACAGACCTTGGGCATGGAGATAGCACAGAGAGACGTGGCACACAATAGAAGCTGGGAAGACTCGAGTGGTGGCCTCAGTCAAAAAAAAAAAAAAACATGATCCTTAGCTCCATACATGAGCCTGCTCTCCTCACTCAGAATTCTGACTGAAAAGGATATGAAAAATAAGCATAGTGATGGCAAACAATGCCCAGAAAATACAACTTCCAACCACCAAAAAGAACAAAAAGAAGGTGTTGACCCTGGATAATTTTATGGAGAAAAAATCTAGACTACAGAAGAAATAGCAGAGGATGACAAACAACTAAACACAGTATAGACAATGTAGAAATAGCACTAATCAACATGTATGCACCAAATGGTATGGAATCCAAATTTCTAAAGAAGAAACTAGGGAAGTTGAAGTAGGAAATAGATAGTAAAATTATACTAGTAGAAGACCTGAACCTTCCTCTATCAGATCTAGATGAATCAAACCAAAAAATAAGAAAGAGGTAAGAAATGTGAATGAAATCTTGGAACAATTAGTTAATAGATATGTGGAGAAAAATAAAAATAAATAGGGACAAAAAGGAATACACCCTCTTTTCAGAAGCATATGGCACATTCACAAAGATTGACCATGTACTAGGGTATAAAAACATGGCAAACAAGTGCTAAAGAGCAGAAGTAATAAATGGAACCTTTTCAGATCATAATGCAATAAAAATAATAATTAGCAAGGTAAATGGTGTTAAGAGTAAAATTTAGAGTTGAGACTGAATATATTTTTAGTTGGTCACCAGGGATTTAAATTCTAAATCCCAACGAAATACTCAAGTCAGAATGGAATTTTATGGTAGTTTATTTACAATAGAAGGAAGAAATTAATAATGAGAGAGAGGGAGAGGTAAAAGGGGAGGATATTTGCCCTGGCCTGGTCTAAACCCAGCAGAAGTTCAGAGGCCTCAGCCAAGGTGCCTTCCCAGAGGTTGTTGCCTCCATAAAAGCCAAGGAAAGGGGAGTCAGCCTTAACACTCACCACATGATCATCTCAAGGAAGCAGTCTGAGGTCTCATACTCAAGTTCTTCCAAGTCAAGTTCCACTGCCCTGTCCTTAATAGGAAGTGATGCAAAATATAAATGCAATTCTTTATGTCACTTTCTGTGTCTTACATGTACCAATGATCACTTAAACTTGGCTTTGGACAGACTGAGTGTCAGTTAGTTGTTTCTGATTTGTCACTTGCTAGCACATGTGGGTCATAGATCTTCCTTCCCCACACTTAATCCTTAAGTGGGGGTGTATACATTCTTGGTTGCCAAAATTCTAAAGAAGGAGTAATTCTAAAATTCACACACACACATCCCCTCTGATGATGATTGGGATACTAGTCTCCCCAATTGAACACTTAACATAATCATCTTGTACCTCTAAATAGTCTAACTAGAGGTGCATACAAAATTTCACCTTCTGAGAGGAAACTACAATAGTTAGAGATAAGAGGGAAATAGAAGAGAGAGATAGCAAAAAAAATGTTTTGAGGGGCACATTGACAAAATCCAATTGGGAGCAACTCCCTTTTGGCATGAGTATACTTTCAAATTAAATGTTCAACAACCTTCAGTTCAATCAACTGTAAACCTTAAAATTTCTTAGACTTATGAATGTTGGAAATTTCACCATTGGGAAATCTCATACTGGAAAAAATTTCCTACAGATAGTAAGAACTCTATTGGAATTTGAAACCCCTTGGCATGGGAGGATCCTTCTCCTCCCTACTTAAGACTACTTTAGGACAGAAACCTTTTGCTAAACAATGGAAAGGGTTTTGACCTATGCTTAAGCATAGAACAGGAAGTTCTTTGAGTCATGATTGATTTTAGAATTGATACAATAGAGATACTTGGAATGACAGAAGCAGGTCTTGGAAAATACATTCTCCACCCTACTTAGAGTAACAGGATTTAGGAAGGGCTGCAGCAATATCAAGATTTAATTATTTGAGAATATGACCTTCAACAGACATGTGCAAAGCCACAGACCTCTGGGCGGTTCTGGGTTAAACTAGAGCCACCATTGGCACAGGGGAGACATCAACAGTGATTGGTAGATGTGAGATCTGAGGGGAGGGAACTTAGATGGTTTCCTTAAAGATAGCAGGGTCTGAGGACAGGGAGGAGGAGAGATTTTTGCTCGAGGAGGTTTTGCTCTGAAAGGTTTTGCTCTGAAGGAGTCTGAGAGGAGAGAGGTCCTGGGGGGAGAGCTCCTGGAGAGGTCTTAAAGAAGGCTGTGGAAGGAGAACTCAGGAGGAGTCAGGAGGAGAATTCTCTGGAACATTTCTTGAAAGGAGGCTCTCTTGAAGGTGGAGCCTGAGGCTGGCATGAGAAGCCTTACCTAGAGAGATCTTGGGTGAGTGATAAAACCAACTGACTGATTTATTCATTCTTATTCCTTTCTTACTTTCTCTCCTTTTCTATTGATTAATCAGTGTATTATAAATTAAATTTCTCTATAAAACTCAATTGGCTTAGGCATAGTCATAAAATGGGAATATATTCCCTGGTGACCATGTTATATTTATATAAAACCAAAACACAGTAGAAACATATTTCAGCGGTCATAATTGTTATATATTTCCCTTGCTCCCAAAACATTTTAATTATCACACAACCACACCCCAAAGTTCATTCTGGATCTTCCTGATATAGTCTAGGTTTTTCAGGCATCTTTCTACAAACAGTTCATTCTCATGATTTAAGAGTTAGCAAGTTTCTTTCCTTGAAGATCTTTCTCAAACAAAAATTTTAAATCTTAGATTTTTATTAAAATATGATCCCCTCTAAGAGGGTGTTGAGAAACAACCAGTTCAGATCAGGGTGCATGGTTGAGTTATGGGGGTATATGAGTCAATTATCAAAAAAGGGGAAAAAAACCAAAAACATAAAAGAAAAAAAATGGAAGAAAGTTAAACTTTTAGGAGAAAGAAAAAAATTCAAAATCAGATTGAAGTTATCAAAATCATGTTTATAAAATTTTGAGTAAACAAGAATAAATTCATAATAGGCCCTTTTATTAGGGTCCAATTAAAGTAATTTTTATCCCTAATGTATGTAGGACAGAATACAGTAATATTTCACTTACTCATTTGCAGCCAAGACTAAAGAAAGTTGCCATACTATAAGATAGAAAAAGGAATAGATTTGTGTGTGTGTGTGTGTGTGTGTGTGTGTGTGTGTGTGTGTGTGTGTGTGTGTGATAGGGAAGTGTCATTCCCTGGTCTGATTTTTCATTCTCAGAGATGTCGGAAACCAGGATGATAGCCAAACTTTGGTACTTGTCTGTGAGTATTTCACAAAGAGTGTGGATATAAAGGAATCCTTTCTTAACATATGTCAAACATCACGACCTCTACTCTCACACTAGGTTCAAGTCCTTTAGTATTGGCTCAGAAGTTCATCAATCCTACCTGGATTGGTTCCTTCTTTTTGACCTGTGTGCTCTTTTTGGCACTATTCAGGTTAAGTCTCTACTTCTGTCATTGTATAGATGAAGTCTTAGCTCCTTTTTTTGTTTCCATTTCCCAGAATCAGACAGAAAAATTAATCACAGTTCCATAACATTTATCAATAAATGGCAGGTTTCCATAGTCTAAAGCTTTTGGATATGCATTAATATTATTGAAAGTATAAATTTTAAACTTACTGCAGAATAAAAAATAATATTGATTTTATGTACCTTAAGTACAAGAAATGATAAAAGGGAAAAAATCAAATATTCTAATTGAAATAAAGGAAAAACAATGATAAAATAAAATTCAAGAATTCAATATGTTCCCAAAAACAGTATCCACTTGTCCATAGATTATTATCTCCAATGCATGGGTTAGGATACAGTCAAAAACTCTCAATACTGGTGATATGTGCTTCAAATGCAAAAAATGAGAGAAAAAATCAAATACTATATGGCACAAGTAAAGTGCAATAAAAGAGTACAGAGAAGAAAAACAAAAATGGAAAAATGTGTATATTTCATAATCACAGAATCCATTTCTTCTTCTATCTTCCTTCTTCCTTTTTCTTTGCTACTATGTGGAAGAGACACAAAAGTGAAAAGCTTTAATATCTACAAAAACAATAGAATCTTTAGATTCTATTGCAACCCTTTCTGCCCCATGTGGAGGGGCAGTAGCATACTTAGTATTTTTTGGATGAGCTCCACTTAAGTTATACTGTTGTTGGGTCATTTAGTTTGAGTTATCATTTTCCCAATTTCTATTTCTAGAATTTTCATTCCTAAATTTGTGATTCCTATGGTCATTATTATAGCTATTTCTACAGTTGTTATTAAACTGCATATTATTTCTGATTGCCTTGAATAAATTTCTATGCTCCATCATTTTGTGACCCTTCTTCTCACATAATTAGCAGATAATGGACCAATAGTTAGATTGTTGGAGAGAGGCATGTGCCATTGGTTGAGTATCATGTCCCTTTTCCTGTTTATCAATCTTATCTCTTAAAAATTTTGATTTTTTTCCTAATCGTGTCCATAAAATCATTAGTCTCTTCCTGTTTTTCTTTGTTTCCTTTTGAAATATATACAGCAGTTTTTCTCAAATCATCAAGATCCATTTCAGACCACCTTGGACAAAGAGTTCCATAATAATCCCTGATCACTTTGCAAGACTCCCAAACTCAATGAGCCTATCCATGAATCAGAGGAGAAACTGGGATTTTAGGAGAAGGGTCTTGGGAAATAAGGGCAGCCAAGAGTTGCAGACCATGAGAGAAGTACTTCTGTAGCTGAGCTATAGGAGAGGTGTCTTCCATCTCCATTTCAGGGGAAGGATTTTCCTCATTTAGAGGTTCAGAAACAGGCTTATAAAAGTAAGACATGTTTTGGGTGGAGTCAGTATTTGATATTTGACCCAGTAAGAAGTATTTAAAATTAATCAAATTGAAAGTAAAAGAACTATTGAATTAATAAATAAGACTAGAAACAGGTATTTTGAAAAAAAAAACAAATAAAATAGACAAAATAATTGTAAATCTAATTAAAAAAGGAAAAAAGAAAACCAAATTAACAGTATCAAAAATGAAAAGGAAGACCTCACTTCTAATGTAGAGTAAATTAAGGTAATCATTAAAAACTGTTTTCCCAATTATGTGGCAATAAATATGGCAATCTAGGTGATATGGATGAATATTTACAAATATATAATTTGCCTAGATTAACAGAAGAAATAGAATACTTAAATAATTACATATCAGAAAAAGAAATTGAACAGGTCTTCAAAGAACTCCCTAAGAAAAAATTTCCAGGGCATGATGGATTCACAAGTGAATTTTATCAAACATTCAAAGAACAACTAATCCCAATACTAAAATATCTCACTTAGAAATGAACACAATAATCCATGTAAAGTATGAACAAAATGGAGTACAATAAACCCATCACGTCTCTGTTCTGGGATATTAATTGTTTGACCTAAAGTTGAATTGACTTTTATTTTTTGGCTGTCACATCACAATATTGCTGATATCCGTTCAGTTAAAAGATTACTATATCATAATGCTAATTCATTTTTAGTTTATAATTAAACAAATCAATCAAGTTTTGTTTTTCAGATGAATATTTGATAACTGTGTCTTAAACATATTTTATTTATGAAGTTAGTTTCTTCAATCTAAGCTTACTATCTTATTTTGCTATCTATTGAGTATCCTCTTATTAGATTTAGCTCGATACTATTAACTTTCAGTATCTTTGTTTAACTTTGACTCTGCCATGCATTGTGTTAACTATCTTGCCCTGTCTATGCTGTATATGTAGAATGCTAAAAATTATATCTATGATTTTAAACAAATTATTAATAAATTTGTAAAATATCACAAAATCAACCATGGACCTCTAAGAACTATGTGAGATATCCCTTTTCCATGTTTATGTCATAGTACTAATGAAATTATTAACTAAATCTGAGTATGCCAGCAGTTCAAAAATCATCTAATCATAGCTTCATATACAAACCTCTCCATGTTCTGGTAAGCATAGCAGAAGATATTTTGTCAAACATATTCTGAACACCTAAATAACTTACAACTTCTGCACTGACATCATATATACTTTATTAATGTATTAATCAATTTAATTATTTTCTATTACAAATCTGCTACCATTGAAATGGTAGGAAATATGATATCCATTATACATATGAAGTCATACAAAAATATTTCTACATTAAGCATGTGCCAGTGGGTAAAGATAAAAAAGGGGGAAATGGGTTTCATTCTGCAATCTGAACCTACTAATTCTCTGTCTGTAGGTGGATAATATTTTTTATCATGAGAACTTTGGAGTTATAAATATTATTGTATTAATCAGTTGCTAAATATTTAACAGTTGATTATAAATCCAATGTCAAGTTGCTATCTTCATTATTTGTGTTTAGCTCACTTTTTACTTTGCATTAGTTAATAAATATCTTCCCAGATTGTTCTGCAACCATATCTTTCATCATTTCTATTACCACAATAATAGATGAAATTAATAAATGCATTTAAATATTTTAAAATATTTTAAATTTTAAACTTTTGCTTCAGATGATTAGCTTTCCTACAAAGTCAATGAACTTTAAAAGAAAATATATTTTCTTCAAGAATTCTGACTTACATGATTTGTTATAATTAATTTAGAATAAAGTAAACTTTGGGTTTCTCAAAGGGGAGGCTGTGTATGAAATTGAAATTGCTTGATTTTCTTTAAATAAATATAAATAGTAATAACAAATCATGCAAACTTTATCATTCAAGCATAAAAATTTACTTGTATAAGAATTGAACTAAGAAGAGATAATTGTTCTTGGATGTCCAAGTTTGGTATACAGATAATCTTAAAGTCAAGTGACTATTTAAAATAATTCTATTATATACATCAGTGATTTTCTAAACCTTATTACAACAAAGTAATTGTATGTGTGGAAAGTATAGTATAAAAAGCCTTTAGGAATTAGGAGAAAAAAGACATTCTTTAATAACTTGGATAACTGATCGTAAATAACTGAAACCCAATAAATGGATAGTTTCAACAGGGCATAAATACCAAGCCTCAGTCAGTTTATAATGATGTATGCAACATGAAATGAGGTTTCTAGATATGAGAGAAATGTGAAGAAAATAATTTTGTAAAATATAAGTGATGTCACGATTTTTAAGTAATTTATTATTTATTTTTTAATCTTTCTGTTCGGCTCCTTTAGAAATTGTTGCACTTTGGTTCAATTTGCATCTTTCTTTGAGTCTTTCCTTGAGGTGTTTTTAATCCATTGTCTTCTGATTTTATCTTGAGTTTTCCTTTCACCACAGAAGGTTTTTATGTTTAGATTATTTTTTTGTTCTTAGCTCATTTTATCCCACTTAATTCTTGATCATAGAGTTTTTATTAATGTTTGGATCTGCTCATCTCTGAGGATGTATAGAATATTAAGCTCAACCTCTATCTTTTATGTAGATTTTTTCTTTTCTGACTTCAGTAGGGGTTTATATAAACTATCAGTGATTCCAAGGTACTGTGATCCAAGAAGAGGTCAAAGCTCTCCTGATCTGTTTTCTGGTCCTTACCTAAAAAGGACTCCTACATCCTCTTGAGAATATCCACAGGTCTCTGTACTCGAAAACTGTGACCTTAACTGGCTAATGGGTGGCACAGCTACCAAATCACAGTGAATCATGTATCTAGCAATAGTTCAGACTTTTTGTGTTCTCTTTCTGACTAGGAGTTTAACTTTCACCATTGGATATTGAGCTGCTTACTGCTGATGCTAACTCTATCAAAGTCTGTTGTTGCTACCACCAATGGTGCTACTTCTGCCTGGCCAACCACTGACCAATTTAACTGTATACCTCTTTTTATATCTCCAAAAAATGCCCTGAATTGTAAAAAAAATCACTTTGACTTTTCATTTGATATATTGAAGTATTTTAATGTTTTGAAATGATGGGAAATCTCAGGAAAATGTTACTGTCATTCTGCCATCCTGTCTCCTCATCTCTATAGCATAATTTTAAAAACTGGTACTATGATTTCATCATTATAAAGAGCATTTAATATACAACTATATCACCCAAAATATAATAAGGCTTCATCTAAAAAATGTAGTTTTAGAGAGTTGTCTATAAATTTGTGTTATATAGAAAGGCTGAAGTCAACACATCAAAATAAAATAATATTTTAATCAAACATAACTTGTTATTTAGGTAGCCATGAAGTTTTTATGTGACAATTGGTTATGTATCTTGATATTTACCTAACATTTCTATTATAATGGCTTCTGAGGTTCTCTATTAATTGAGGGAATGTCCACTAGCTTACATTTTAATACATTCCACTCCTTTCAAACTTTTTTAATATACCATAAGTGATTTAATAGAGCATTTTCTTATTATTGATTAGATCACTCTTATTTCAGAAAACTAGAATAACATTTTAAATTCTCTAGTCTGATGACACTTGTATTCTCCAAAATAATTGAAGTAATAAGGACTAATTTATCAATCATATCTATCAGTTTTGTCAGAATCTGAGGATGTATATAATCCATCTGGACCCTGTGAATGGAATTCACTAAGAGCAACAAAGTGATCTCTTACTATGTGTTTTCTTAAGCTATATATCAATTGTTCATAAAATATATTTGTTGTTCACTTTGTACACCAAAGGCAATTCTTTCTGAAAAGAAAATTAAATAATAATTATCATTCTGTCTTCACTTTATTGTCAGTGATTACCATGCCCTGTATATCAACAAGTGGATTACTCACATTTTTTAAAAAAATTCCCCAATCTAAGTAAAACAAACAAATGAACAAAAAACTAAAGCAAATAACATACACTAACAAATCTATTTATTGCCTCTGGTTTACCTTGAAGCTATTCAGTTTATACTACTTCTTTGTGCTCCTGATATTATTCTTAGAATTTCATGCCATGCTTTTGTTTTTATCCTTTGGAACTTTCCACATTTTGCATATCATATTTTAGTCACATCTTTCTGAAGATTTGTTGATGCTTTCATTTGTGAAATCAGTCATTTATTGATGTCTAAATTCTTGTTTAGTTATTTTCAGTTCTCTATTTGTGATCATCTTTTTAGTTTTCTTGGTAAAAATACTGGAGTGGTTTGTCATTTCCTTCTCCACCTTACTTTACCATATGATAAACTGAGGCAAACAGAATAAAGTAACTTGTCCAAGGTCAGACAACTAGTAAGTATTTCAGGTCAAATTTAAACTAGCTGCCTCTAGATGATCAAATATCAAAGGAAATTCATTATCATAATTTGATCTTCAGAGGAGCCCTGCATAGTGGAAAGTCATCTCAGACTGAATGCAAAATTTTTTGCCTACAAAATCCCTATATAATTTTTTAAAGATTCTTTTTATGCCTACACATTTCTGCCTTACAAAAACAGGCCTTTCTTCCTCACAAAAATTATTTCCTTTTCTATCTACACACTCTCATTCTTGAGAGTTTCCTGTTCTTCTGCTAGAATATCCATGTTAATTTTTTTGTCTTTGTTTTTATTTTTTACTTATTTATTTTAATATTATGACTAAGTAAGCCTACTTTTCTTAATTGTTGAATGACCTAAGAGTGTCAAATTGTATCCCTGCTTTGGGCCTGAAATAATAGGTTCTTATCTGACTCAGATCCATCTCTGACATTATCCTTTGAAGTTTCATGTGAAACTATGTCCAGGTTTCCACTTGTTTTCTTTCAGAAGATCGAGGACATATTTTATTACTCTTTAATATTTGAAGATGTAATTTGAAAATACATATAGTAAAATATTTTCTTAATTTTCTTTTTTATTCGTTAAAAATTTTTCTCTTTCATATCTGCGTTATCCAACTTGACAGAATTAAAGATGACTTATTCAGGAACATAGCACATAAACCTGATTCACCAGGAGAGAGCCCATCAGGAATATTTGTCTTTGCCTTTGGGACGAGGGGTGTTGTAGAAGAAAAATTAAAAATTTACAATAAAAAGGAAACAATAATTCAAAGAAAATTTACAGATAAACTTGCAACAACTGTATCAAAAAGAGACAAAATATATAACTGAACATTATATTAGAGATGAAGTATGACAACAATATTATCTAAATCACCATATTCTCTGACAAATGTGTTTCCTACATTGTAAAAATAAACAAAGGGGAAATTTATTTAGTGAAGATAGTAGACTAGGATCCACTATCTCTCAAAACCCAGTAATCTCACACTCTTCTGTATGAAGTTATGACATGGTATTGTGGGTAGGAAAAAAAATATATATGTATATATTCCAAAGTAGGTGAGCAACATCATTCTAAGTTCCTAACTTTAAATTTCCTGAAATCAATGATGGAATATATGTGAAAAAATGAATTTGTGAAAATATATTAAAAAAAAGAGGCCTAAGTTATTAAAACCAAACATCCTAAAGTAGTTTCATGATGTGTTGTTGTTGTTCACTCTTTACTCAGCATTTAATTATATGTCTATAATGGAAAGAATGAAAAAGAATTCTTTGTTGCCAAATAATTAAGAATAATAACTCTAAAAAGCATTAGCTTACATAGGAAGAAATGCAAATTATCTCATCTTTAAGAATTGATGTCCCTTGGATAGATATGTGGAAAATGAATTTTCATACATCAGATTTTATCAAAAACTTACAAAGTGAATTAATTTATTTTCTCACAGTCACATTCAAACCTATCCATCTGGCAAGCTATTATTTTTTTCTTTAAGATTTTTTATTGTTGGCTGCATCTGAGTAAACAAAAGCCTGCTTAAAAGTTCTTAGCAAAGAAAAGAACAAAATCCACTGTAAAGTTTCTATATTGTTTGAACATTTCTATTTTCTCTTTCTCTATTAAAAATATAAGCCCAAGATTAAATATATTTGTTCAGCATTTCTTCAAATATACTTTTATATAAAAATCAATACTCAACTTCTTTTTAAAATTTATTTTTAGAAAAGGTTTCCATGGTTACATGATTCCTACCCCTCTTTTCTCCCTTCTTCCAGAGTTGACAAGCAATTCCACTGGGTAATACATGTATCATTGTTCAAAATCTATTTCCATATTATTCATATTTTCAATAGAGTGATCTTTTAATGCCAAAACCTCAATCACATTCCCATTGAACCATGTAATCAATCAAATATTTTCCTTCTGTGAACTCCAACAGTTCTTTCTCTGGATGAGGATAATGTTCTTTCTCATAACTTCCTTGGTGTTGTCCTGGATCATTGCATTGCTACTGGTAGAAAAGTCTGTTACATTTGATTGTGTCACAGTGTATCACTTTCTGGATACAATGTTCTCCTGGTTTCGCTCATTTTGCTCTGCATCAATTCCTGGAAGTCTTTCCAGTTCATGCAGAAACCTTACAGTTCATCATTCCTTTCAGCACAGTAGTATTCCATCATCATCAGATACCATAATTTGGTCAGCCATTCCCCAACTGATGGACATCTGCTTATTTTCCAATTCTTGCCACCATAAAGAGCTCAGATATAAATATTTTTACACAAATATTTCCCAAATTTTCTTTTTGGGGTACAAACACAGCAGTGATATGGCTAGATCAAAGGACAGGCATTATTTTAATGTTCTATGGGCATAATTTCAAATTGCCTACCAGAATGGTTGGATTAAATCACAACTCCACCTACAATGTATTAACGTCCCAATGTTGCACATCCCCTCCAACATTTACCATTTTCCTTTGCAATACTCAACTTCTTATACATGAATAGACTGAGAGAAGGTAGTGTCATGAAAAAAAGGGGCAGTTGGATGTTAAACAAATTCTTTGAATCTGTACTCAGAAGATGTAGGGTTTAATATACCTTCTCCAGATGTTAAATGTATTATTTTAGGCTAGACACCACTTCTTTTGCTTCCAGTTTCTGGTAAAGAATTATGATGTAATTGAAATTAACCCAAATTTCTTAACATATTTTTTATGTCATGGACTTTTTTGACTAAATGGTAAAGGGCTTTAGCCTTGGGACTCTTCAGAATGATATTTTGTACTATATATTTATATTAATATCTATATCTATATTCATAAATAATGATAGTTTTCCAATCTAAGTATATGAACAACTTTAAATCTATCCATTTATCCTTTGAATTCTCTATGTACAAACACATTAGGAAGGATTTCTACTTTTTAGACCTCTTTACCACTCACTAATTCTACTATATTATCTTTTTAAATTATTTTAATTACATGTAGAAACAATTTTGACTATTGTTTTCTGATATTTTGTGATTTGGATTTGCTCTTTCATATCCTTAAGCCCCACCTTTTAGGCAGTAAAATAATCTTATCCAGGTTATATCAGTGATTTCCTGCAATACATATTTCTCTATTCCCCATTTCATGATTGAAGATATATCACTTGAACAATAAAAAATACATGTGGGAAATAAAGTCATGGACGGAGTACTTTAATCTATAATCAGATTCTGACTTTTCCCTCTCTGGTTATGAAAAGTTTGTTTTTGTTGTTGTTGTTTTAAATCACAAGTCCCATGGGGGTATGTTGGAACCTTGGTTTGATAATAATAGTTTAGTCCTCCACAGTTGATCATCAAACAATATTTCCCTTACTATATACTTTTGTCCAGGTTTTGCTCACTTCACTTTGAATCACTTCATACAAGTCTTAGCAGGTTTTTTCTAAACTCATCTTGTTCATCATTTCTTTTTTTTCACTTTAAACATTATTTTATTTGGTCATTTCCAAACATTATTCATTGGAAACAAAGATAATTTTCTTTTCCTCTCCCCCCTTCCCACCACCTCTCCCATAGCCAACGCACGATTCCACTGGGTATCACATGTGTTCTTGGTTCAAACCCGTTTCCATGTTGTTGGTATTTGCATTAGGGTGTTCATTTGGAGTCTCTCCTCAGTCATATCCCTTCCCCACCTGTAGTCAAGCAGTTGCTTTTCCTTAGTTTTCCATAGTTTATCCTCTGCTTGTGGATAGTGGTTTTTAGATTCCTGCAGATTGTTCAGGGACATTGCATTGCCACTAATGGAGAAGTCCATCACCTTCGATTGCACCACAGTGTATCAGTCTCTGTGTACAATGTTTTCCTGATTTTGCTCCTCTCACTCTGCATCACTTCTTGGAGGTTGTTCCAGTCTCCATGGAATTCCTCTACTTTATTATTCCTTTTAGCACAATAGTATTCCATCACCAACATATACCACAATTTGTTCAGCCATTCCCCAATTGAAGGGCATCCCCTCATTTTCCAATTTTTAGCCACCACAAAGAGTGCAGCAATGAATATTCTTGTACATGTCTTTTTCTTTATTATTTCTTTGGGGTACAAACCCAGCAGTGCTATAGCTGGATCAAAGGGCATACAGTCTTTTATCACCCTTTAGGCATAGTTCCAAATTGCCCTACAGAATGGTTGTATCAATTCACAACTCCACCAGCAATGAATTAATGTCCCCACTTTGCCACATCCCCTCCAGCATTCATTACTTTCCTTTGCTGTCATGTTAGCCAATCTGCTAGGTGTGACGTGATACCTCAGGGTTGTTTTGTCATCATTTCTTATAGAAAACTAGTTTTCTTTACAATCATATGCCACAGCTTGTTCAGCTATTCCTTATAAATGGACATGACCTCAGTTTCCATTGTTTTTAAGTTTAAAAAGAATAGCTGACTTCTGGGTAAACATGGCTGCAATCTAGACGCCACACGCTTCCTCTCCCTGGCACTGAACAAAATAGACTACATCAAAGGAGCATAAAAATCACCTTTAGAGGAACAGAAGCACTCCCCAGTACCCCACAGAGGCAAAGGTACATGTGGTTTGAACATTTCCACATTATAATAAGGAGGGAAAGCTTGCACAGAAACGTGAACTGAGCCACCCTTCCCCACACCACCACCACCACCAAATCAGAGTGAGCTACCAGAGCGCTCACTAGGACAGCAAATGTGAGTGGGGAACATCTCTGTCTGGGGGGGGCACTCCAGGGTCCTTGGGATCTGAGGACTGCCAAGAAACCATGTCTCAGGGTGGTTTCATGTGAGAATCCTGCTCTGAGCAGAGGGTGCCTGTGGAGCTGTACTTGGGGAGGTTGCGCTGATCATCTGGGCGGAGCTAAACACCAGGGGAGGACCATGCGCTGATTATCTGGGCGTAGCTGAATACCTGGGAGGTTGGGCTGTGAACTGGTGCCCCACTCTCTAAGAAACCTCAGAGGCTGGGAAGAACTAGTCTGAAGCAACCTAAACTCACAGAAAACCCTCCCATATCACCCAGACCCCAGACCAAAAAGGAAAGGGGACTAAAACAACCAAAGGGATGGCTCACATGGCCCAAAATGAAGAAAGGGGAAAAAGTGACTATTGAGAACTTTTTATGGGGGAGTACCCAAGGAAAAGAAGAGAATGAGGATGAAATGAAAAGAAAAAATCAGAACATGCCTCCCAAAATGGAAACTATCAACAAACTCTGGAAGATCTCAAACTGGACCTTACCCAAAATATGGAAAACTTCTAGAAAGAAAAATGGGAGAAAGAAATAAGCAGTCTGATAGATAAGACTGCTCAATTGGAGAAGAAGCTGGAAGCTTCCAATAGAAGGGCACACAAAGTTGAAAAGCAAAACCAGTCGCTAAGGACCAGAATTAAGCAACTGGAATACAGTGAGCTTGCAAAACAGCAAGAATCAATAAAGCAAAGCAAAAAATTATTGAATTAGAAGAAAACATAAAATATCTCACTGAAAAGGTCACAGACTTGGAAAATGGAGGAAGAAGAGACAACCTCTGAATTATTGGTTTCCCAGAAAAACCAGAGATAAACAATGAACTCGATGTTATTCTACAGGAGATTATAAAAGAAAATTGCCCACATGTTCTGGAGCAAGGGGGCAAAATAGAAATAGAAAGGGTTCATAAACACCCTCTATACTAAACCCCCAAAAGAAAACCCCTAGAAATGTAATTGCCAAATTCAAGAGCTTCCAAGTAAAGGAGAAAATCCTACAAGAAGCCAAGAAGAGGAGCTTCAGATATAGGGGCTCTCCCATAAGATCACACATGACTTAGCCGCTAACACACTAAGAGACTGCAAAGCATGGAACACGATATTTAGAGAGGCAAGAGAGCTGGGTCTCCAACCAAGAATCAACTACTCAGCAAAACTGACTATATACTTCCAGGGGAAAGTGTGGGCATTCAACAAAATAGAAGATTTCCAAGCATTTGCTAAGAAAAGACCAGAACTTAGTGGAAAATTTGATATCCAAGCACAGAAAGCAAGAGAAACATGAAAAGGTAAATATGAAAGAAAGGGAAAAGGAGATAAATCTTATCTTTTTCTTTAAGTCAAACTCTTTTCTATAAGGACTACATTTATATCAAATTATATATATATTAATATGTGAGGACAGCGTTTTGTGTAACTCTCAAAAATTGTATGCATCATAAGAGTAGTTAGAAGAAACATGCATAGGGAAAGATTGGGGCATTAAGAAGATTTGGTGAAAGTGGGTGTAAAGAAAGGAATAGAGAGGGGGAACCATCGATAACACTAAAACTTACTTTAAGAAATGGGGGGGGGGGGGGCTTCATAAATTCTTCCTTTTCGGACTTCCGGTTAAGATGGCGGCTTAGAGAAAGCTAAAGCTCAGATCTCCGGAAAACCCTTCCCGACCGATCTCAAACGATAAGCTCCTAAGGCGCCGAAAATCAAAACGATCAACAGCACAGACCCTGGGAACCCTCCTCCTGGACCTGGACCCGGTTCAAAAGGTACGGCCCCCCTCAAAAGCCAGAACCCGAGATCACTCGGACCTCAGGGGTAGGAGCGCAGAGTCCAAGGCTCCCGGAAGCCGCAGCCCAGCCGGGCTCAGAGAGCAGAACCCTCAGGGCCTTCTACAGTCCCGGTGAAAGTTACTGCCTGGGGCTTCCGCTGCAGAGAGCTGCTCGAAACAACAGCAACCCTCAGGGCGGGCAAGACAGCCTCACGGGCTGGATCCTGCTATCCAAGTCTCAGTGAAAGTCCTTGCCCTCAGAGCTTGGGCTAGCTGCAGCCCATCCCCCCGCAGGCTGACGAAACAGCCTCACGGCCAGCGATTCTGAAGGCAACTTCCGGAAAGCGAGCCGGGGGGAGAGTGTGGCCTCGTGGTCTGACCCTTCCATTCCAGTTCCAGTGAGGCATATTCAGTTTAACCCAGGGAAAGCTCATAGAACCATCTGCCCAGGACTGCCTCTGAACACCAGACAGAGACAAGAAAAACTAATCCTCCACATTCAGAAATGGCAAACTCCACAGAACCACAGAAGCCCCAAAATACCAAGAAAAATAAGAAGAAAGGGGCGACTTTGGACACATTCTATGGAGCCAAAATACAAAATACAGAGCAGACAGAAGATAATATAAAAGAAAATGCTCCAAAACCTTCCAAAGGAAATGGAAACTCTCCACAAACCTATGAAGAATTTGAATCAGAAATGACCAAAAAGATGGAAGCCTTCTGGGAGGAAAAGTTGGAAATAATGCAATAGAAATTCACGCATCTACAAAACCAGTTTGACCAAACTGTAAAAGAAAACCAGGCTTTAAAGGCCAGAATCAGGCAGCTGGAAGACAACGATCGTGTAAAAGAGCAAGAATCAATAAAGCAAAGCCAAAATACCAAGAAATTAGAAGAGAACATAAAATATCTCACCGACAAGGTGATAGATCTGGAAAATAGGGGGAGAAGGGATAATTTAAGAATAATTGGACTCCCAGAAAAGCCAGAAATAAACACCAAACTGGACATGGTGATACAAGATATAATCAAAGAAAATTGCCCAGAGATTCTAGAACAAGGGGGCAATACAGCCACTGACAGAGCTCACAGAACACCTTCTACACTAAACCCCCAAAAGACAACTCCCAGGAATGTAATTGCCAAATTCCAAAGCTATCAAACAAAAGAAAAAATCCTACAGGAAGCCAGAAAAAGACAATTTAGATATAAAGGAATGCCAATCAGGGTCACACAAGACCTTGCAAGTTCTACTCTGAATGATCGTAAGGCATGGAACATGATCTTCAGAAAGGCAAGAGAGCTGGGTCTCCAACCAAGAATCAGCTACCCAGCAAAACTGACTATATACTTCCAAGGGAAAGTATGGGCATTCAACAAAATAGAAGACTTCCAACTTTTTGCAAAGAAAAGACCAGAGCTCTGTGGAAAGTTTGATACCGAAAATCAAAGAGCAAGGAATACCTGAAAAGGTAAATATTAAGGAAAGGGGAAAAATGTTATCTTCTTCTTTAACTCAAACTCTCTTCTATAAGGACTACATTTATATCAACCTATGTATACTAACATGTGGGGAAAATGTAATGTATAAATAGGGGGTAAAGAAAGACCAAATAGAATAATCATTCTCACACAAAGATTCACATGGGAAGGGGAGGGGAAGAAAACTCCTATAAGAAGGAGAGGAAGAGGGGGGGGTACTTAAACCTCAATCTCAGGGAAATCAGCTCTGAGAGGGAAAAACATCCAGATCCATTGGGATCTTGAATTCTATCTTACCCAACAAGGGTAAGGAGAAGGGAAAACCAAGGGGGGGAGGGGGGGAGGGAGAACAAAAAGGAAGGGAAAGAGAGGGAGGAGGGGGAGGGAACAAAAAGGGAGGGACTAAAAAGGGAAACATCAAGGGAGGGGACAAGGGGGACTGTTTCAAAGTAAATCACTGGACTAAAAGGTAGAGCCGAAGAAGAAAAGGTTAGAATTAGGGAAGGCAATCAAAATGCCAGGGAGTCCACAAATGACAATCATAACTTTTAACGTGAATGGGATGAACTCACCCATAAAACATAGACGAATAGCAGAATGGATTAGAATCCAAAACCCTACCATATGTTGTCTTCAAGAAACACACATGAGGCGGGTTGACACCCACAAGGTCAGAATTAAAGGATGGAGTAAGACCTTCTGGGCTTCAACTGATAGAAAGAAGGCAGGAGTGGTAATCATGATATCTGATAAAGCCAATGCAAAAATAGACCTGATCAAAAGGGATAGGGAAGGTAATTATATTTTGTTAAAAAGGACTATAGACAATGAGGAAATATCATTAATCAATATGTATGCACCAAATAATATAGCACCCAAATTTCTAATGGAGAAACTAGGAGAATTTAAGGAAGAAATAGACAATAAAACCATACTAGTGGGAGACTTAAACCAACCATTATCAAATTTAGATAAATCAAATCAAAAAATAAATAAGAAAGAGGTAAAAGAAGTGAATGAAATCTTAGAAAAATTAGAATTAATAGACATAGGGAGAAAAATAAATAGGGATAAAAAGGAATACACCTTCTTCTCAGCACCACATGGCACATTCACAAAAATTGACCATACATTAGGACACAGAAACATAGCACACAAATGCAGAAAAGCAGAAATAATGAATGCAGCCTTCTCAGATCACAAGGCAATAAAAATAATGATTAGTAATGGTACATGGAAAACCAAATCTAAAACCAATTGGAAATTAAACAATATGATACTCCAAAACCGTTTAGTTAAAGAAGAAATCATAGAAACAATTAATAATTTCATCAAGGAAAATGACAATGGCGAAACATCCTTTCAAACCTTTTGGGATGCAGCCAAAGCGGTAATCAGAGGTAAATTCATATCCCTGAATGCTTATATTAACAAACAAGGGAGAGCAGAGATCAATCAATTGGAAATGCAAATGAAAAAACTGGAAAGCGATCAAATTAAAAACCCCCAGCAGAAAACCAAATTAGAAATCCTAAAAATTAAGGGAGAAATTAATAAAATCGAAAGTGATAGAACTATTGATTTAATAAATGAGACAAGAAGCTGGTACTTTGAAAAAACAAACAAAATAGACAAGGTACTGGTCAATCTAGTTAAAAAAAGGAAGGAAGAAAAGCAAATTCACAGCATTAAAGATGAAAAGGGGGACAGCACCTCCAATGAGGAGGAAATTAAGGCAATCATTAGAAAATACTTTGCCCAATTATATGGCAATAAATACACCAATTTAGGAGAAATGGATGAATATATACAAAAATACAAACTGCCTAGACTAACAGAAGAGGAAATAGAATTCCTAAATAATCCCATATCAGGAATTGAAATCCAACAAGCCATCAAAGAACTTCCTAAGAAAAAGTCCCCAGGGCCTGATGGATTCACCTGTGAATTCTATCAAACATTCAGAGAACAGTTAATCCCAATACTATACAAACTATTTGACATAATAAGCAAAGAGGGAGTTCTACCAAACTCCTTTTACGACACAAACATGGTACTGATTCCAAAACCAGGCAGGTCAAAAACAGAGAAAGAAAACTATAGGCCAATCTCCCTAATGAATATAGATGCAAAAATCTTAAATAGGATACTAGCAAAAAGACTCCAGCAAGTGATCAGAAGGATCATTCACCATGATCAAGTAGGATTCATACCAGGGATGCAGGGCTGGTTCAACATTAGGAAAACCATCCACATAATTGGCCACATCAACAAGCAAACTAGCAAGAATCACATGATTATTTCAATAGATGCAGAAAAAGCCTTTGATAAAATACAACACCCATTCCTATTAAAAACACTAGAAAGCATAGGAATAGAAGGGTCATTCCTAAAAATAATAAACAGTATATATCTAAAACCAACAGCTAATATCATCTGCAATGGGGATAAACTAGATGCATTCCCAATAAGATCAGGAGTGAAACAAGGATGACCATTATCACCTCTACTATTTGACATTGTACTAGAAACACTAGCAGTAGCAATTAGAGAAGATAAAGGAATTGAAGGCATCAAAATAGGCAAGGAGGAGACCAAGTTATCACTCTTTGCGGATGACATGATGGTCTACTTAAAGAATCCTAGAGATTCAACCAAAAAGCTAATTGAAATAATCAACAACTTTAGCAAAGTTGCAGGATACAAAATAAACCCACATAAATCATCAGCTTTTCTATATATCTCCAACACAGCTCAGCAGCAAGAACTAGAAAGAGAAATCCCATTCAAAATCACCTTAGACAAAATAAAATACCTAGGAATCTACCTCCCAAGACAAACACAGGAACTATATGAACACAACTACAAAACACTCGCCACACAACTAAAACTAGACTTGAACAAATGGAAAAACATTAACTGCTCATGGATAGGACGAGCCAATATAATAAAAATGACCATCCTACCCAAACTTATTTATCTATTTAGTGCCATACCCATTGAACTACCAAAATACTTCTTCACTGATTTAGAAAAAACCATAACAAAGTTCATTTGGAAGAACAAAAGATCAAGGATATCCAGGGAAATAATGAAAAAAAAACACATATGATGGGGGCCTTGCAGTCCCTGACCTAAAACTATATTACAAAGCAGCAGTCATCAAAACAATTTGGTACTGGCTAAGAAACAGAAAGGAAGATCAGTGGAATAGACTGGGGGAAAGGGACCTCAGCAAGACAGTATACGATAAACCCAAAGATCCCAGCTTTTGGGACAAAAATCCACTATTCGATAAAAACTGCTGGGAAAATTGGAAGACAGTGTGGGAGAGACTAGGAATAGATCAACACCTCACACCCTACACCAAGATAAATTCAAAATGGGTGAGTGACTTAAACATAAAGCAGGAAACCATAAGTAAATTGGGTAAACACAGAATAGTATACATGTCAGACCTTTGGGAGGGGAAAGACTTTAAAACCAAGCAAGATATAGAAAGAATCACAAAATGTAAAATAAATAATTTTGACTTCATCAAACTAAAAAGCTTTTGTACAAACAAAACCAATATAACTAAAATCAGAAGGGAAACAACAAATTGGGAAAAAATCTTCATAGAAACCTCTGACAAAGGTTTAATTACTCATATTTATAAAGAACTAAATCAATTGTACAAAAAATCAAGCCATTCTCCAATTGATAAATGGGCAAGGGAAATGGATAGGCAGTTCTCAGATAAAGAAATCAAAACTATTAACAAGCACATGAAGAAGTGTTCTACATCTCTTATAATCAGAGAGATGCAAATCAAAACAACTCTGAGGTATCACCTCACACCTAGCAGATTGGCTAACATAACAGCAAAGGAAAGTAATGAATGCTGGAGGGGATGTGGCAAAATAGGGACATTAATTCATTGCTGGTGGAGCTGTGAACTGATCCAACCATTCTGGAGGGCAATTTGGAACTATGCCCAAAGGGTGCTAAAAGAATATCTACCCTTTGACCCAGCCATAGCACTGCTGGGTCTGTACCCCAAAGAGATAATGGACACAAAGACTTGTACAAGAATATTCATAGCTGCGCGCTTTGTGGTGGCCCAAAACTGGAAAACGAGGGGATGCCCATCAATTGGGGAATGGCTGAACAAACTGTGGTATATGTTGGTGATGGAGTACTATTGTGCTAAAAGGAATAATAAAGTGGAGAAGTTCCATGGAGACTGGAACAACCTCCAGGAAGTGATGCAGAGCGAGAGGAGCAGAACCAGGAGAACATTGTACACAGAGACAAACACACTGTGGTATCATCGAACGTAATGGACTTCTCCATTGGTGGTGGTGTAATGTCCCTGAACAACTTGCAGGGACCCAGGAGAAAAAAACACCATTCATAAGCAAAGGATAAACTATGGGAGTGGAAACACCGAGAAAAAGCAACTGCCTGAATACAGAGGTTGAGGGGACATGACAGAGGATAGACTCTAAATGAACACTCTAATGCAAATACTATCAACAAAGCAATGGGTTCAAATCAAGAAAACATCTAATGCCCAGTGGACTTACGCGTCGGCTATGGGGGGTGGGGGGGAGGAAAAGAAAATGATCTATGTCTTTAACGAATAATGCTTGGAAATGATCAAATAAAATATATTTAAAAAAAAAAAGAAATAGGGGGGGCATAATAGAATAATTTTTCCCATATAAAGATACACATGGGAAGGGGAGAGGAAGATCTCTCATATGAGAAGGAGAGGAAGAGAGTGTGAAGTGGAATTACTTAAACCTTACTCTCAGCGAAATCAAATTTGAGAGGGAAGAACATCTAGATCCAGTGGGATCCTGAATTCTATCTTATCCAACAGGGAAAGAAAGAAAGAAAATTTAGGAGGGGGAGGGTGGAGGGAATATAAAAAGGGAATATAATAAAGGGAAGCATATCAAGGGAAGGGACTAGGGGGACTGACCTAAAGTAAATCACTGGTTCAAAAGAATATAGATAAAGAAGAAAGGTCAGAACTAGGGGAAGATATCAAAATGCCAGCAAATCCACAAATGACAATCATAACTTTGAACATGAATGGGATGAACTCACCCATAAAACGTAGGCAAATAGCAGATTGGATTACAACCCCAAACCCTACCATTTGTTGTCTTCAAAAAACATATATGAGGCGGGTTGATACTCACAAGGTCAGAATTAAAGGATGGAGTAAGACCTTCTGGGCCTCAACTAACAGAAAGAAGGCAGGAGTGGTAATCATGATATCTGATAAAGCCAAAGCAAAAATAGACCTGATCAAAAGGGATAGGAAAGTTAATATATTCTGTTAAAAGGGAGTATAGACAATTAGGAAATATCACTAATCAACATGTATGCACCAAATGGTATAGCATCCAAATTTTTAATGGAGAAACTAGGAGAATTGAAGGAGGAAATAGACAGTAAAACCATATTAGTGGGAGAATTGAACCAACCACTATCAAATTTAGATAAATCAAACCAAAAAATAAACAAGAAAGAGATAAAAGAGGTGTAAGAAATCTTAGAAAAATTAGAGTTAATTGACATATGGAGAAAAATAAATAGGGACAAAAAGGAATACACCTTCTTTTCAGCACCACATGGCACATTCACAAAAATAGATCATACACTAGGTCACAGAAACATGGCACTCAAATGCAGAAAAGCAGAAATAATCAATGCAGCATTTTAGATCACAAGGCAATAAAAATATTGATTGGTAAGGGTACATGGAGAGCCAAATCAAAAATTAATTGGAAATTAAATAATATGATACTCCAAAATTGGTTACTTCGAGAAGAAATCATAGAAACAATTAATAATTTTGTTGAGGAAAATGACAACAGTGAGACATCCTTTTAAACCTTATGGGATGCAGCCAAGGCAGTACTTAGAGGAAAATTCATATTCCTGAGTGCATAGATTAACAAATTAGGGAGGACAGAGATCAAGGAATTGGAAATGCAAATCAAAAAACTTGAGAACGAACAAATTAAAAACCCCCAGAAGAAAACCAAACTAGAGATCCTAAAAATTAAGGGAGAAAATAATAAAATCGAATGTGATAGAACTATTGAGCTAATAAATAAGACTAGAAGGTGGTACTTTGAAAAAACAGACAAAATAGACAAAGTACTTGGTCAATCTAAATTAAAATGGGAATGAAGAAAGTCAAATTAAAACATCAAGGATGAAAAGGGGGATCTCACCTCCAATGAAGAGGAAATTAAGGCAATCATTAAAAACTACTTTGCCCAACTATATGGCAATAAATTTACCAAAGTAGGTGATATGGATGAATATTTACAAAAATATAAATTGCCTAGATTAACAGAAGAAGAAATAGATTTCTTAAATAATCCCAAATCAGAAAAAGAAAATCAACAGGCCATCAAAGAACTTGCTAAGAAAAAAATTCCCAGGGCCTGATGGATTCACCAGTGAATTCTATCAAACATTCAAAGAGCAGCTAACTCCAATACTATACAAACTATTTGACATAATAAGCAAAGAGGGAGTTCTACCAAATTCCTTTTATGACACAAACATGGTATTAATTCCAAAGCCAGGCAGGCCAAAAACAAAGAAAGAAAATTATAGACCAATCTCCCTAATGAATATAGATGTAAAATCTTAAATAGGATAATAGCAAAAAGACTCCAGCAAGTGATCAGAAGAATCATTCACCATGATCAAGTAGGATTCATACCAGGGATGCAGGGCTGGTTCAATATTAAGAAAACCATCCACTTAAATGACCACATCAACAAGCAAACCAACAAAAATCACATGATTATTTCAATAGATGCAGAAAAAGCAGTTGATACAACACCCATTCCTATTAAAAACACTGGAAAGCACAGGAATAGAAGGGCCTTTCCTAAAAATAATAAACAGTATATATCTAAAACCATCAGCTAATATCATCTGCAATGGGGATAAACTAGATCCATTCCCATTATGATCAGGAGTGAAACAAGGATGCCTATTATCACCTTTATTATTTCACATTGTACTAGAAACACTGGCAGTGCCAATTAGAGAAGAAAAAGAAATTGATGGCATTAAAATAGGCAAGGATGAGACCAAATTATTGCTCTTTGCAGATGACATGATGGTCTCCTTAACGAATCCTAGAGATTCAACCAAAAAGCTAATCGAAATAATCAACAAGTTTAGCAAAGTTGCAGGCTACAAAATAAACTCACATAAGTCATCAGTATTTCTATATAATTCCAACACAGCTTAGCAGCAAGAACTAGAAAGATAAATCCCATTCAAAATTACCTTAGACAAAATAAAATACTTAGGAATCTATCTCCCAAGACAAACACAGGAACTATATGAACACAATTACAAAACTCTCCACAAAACTAAAACTAGACTTGAACAATTGGAAAAACATTAACTGCTCATGGGTAGGACGAGCCAATATAATAAGATGACCATACTACCCAAACTCATCTATCTATTTAGTGCCATACCCATGGGACTTCCAAAAAAATTCTTTACTGATTTAGAAAAAATCATAACAAAGTTCATATGGAAAAACAAAGGATCAAGAGTATCCAGGGAAATAATGGAAAAAATACAAAGGAAGGGGGCCTTGCAGTTCCAGATCTCAAACTTTATTACAAAGCAGCAGTCATCAAAACAATTTGGTACTGGCTAAGAGACAGAAAGGAGGATAAGTGGAATAGACTTGGGGCAAGTGACCTCAGCAAGGCAATATATGATAAACCCAAAGATCCCAGCTTTTGGGTCAAAAATCCACTATTCAATAAAAACTGCTGGGAAAACTGGAAGACAGTGTGGGAGAGATTAGGTTTAGATGAACATCGATGAAAACCAACTGCTTGACTACCGGCCTGAGAGGAAATGGCTGAGGAGAGACTCTAAATGAAAACTCTAATGCAAATACCAACAACATGGAAATAGGTTCGAACCAAGAACACCTGTGAAACCCAGTGGAATTGTGTGCCGGCTATGGGAGAAGTGGTGGGAAGGGGGCGGGGGGAGGAAAAGATAATGATCATTGTTTCCAATTAATAATGTTTGTAAATAACCAAATAAAATAATGTTTAAAATGTAAAAAAAAAAAAGTTGATATGATTTTCAACAATAAATTTCTGACATTTTTTAATCCATGTTTTCTGTCTCCTTTTCACACCTCTATTCACCCCAAGATAGCATGTATAATTTTATAGGGTATATAGGTGTTATCATATTAGTAGTAGTTTCTCAGTAAAGGAGGATGACAATTGTCTTTGTGCGCTTTCATCTATGATGTAGATGAGTGTGCACAAAAACACTTGGGCATGAGGGAGTTTTAAGTGGAAAAGTTGATGCACAGAGACAGTCCAACTCTCGGCATTGGAAGCCTGAGTCCATTGGCATGAAAAATCGTTACACCTTAAGACTTCCTCAGCTGCATTGGATGGTCGTGTTGTCTTTTGTGCTCCAACATGCCTTCTAAGCACTCCACAATGCTTTGCTGCGTCCCCCTCTCAGCCGTTGAACCTTCTTTTTTTTTTTTAATTTTATTTGGTCATTTCCAAACATTATTCACTGGAAACAAAGATCATTTTCTTTTCCTCCCCTCCCACCCTCCCACCACCTTTCCCTCTCCCATAGCCGATGCACGATTCCACTGTTTATCACGTGTGCTTGACTCAAACCCATTTCCATGTTGTTGGTATTTGCATTAGAGTGTTCATTTAGAGTCTCTCCTCAGTCATATTCCCTCAACCAATTGTTTTTCATTGGTGTTTTTACTCCCACAGTTTATCCTCTGCTTGTGGATAGTATTTTTTAGATCCCTGCAGATTGTTCAGGGACATTGCATTGTTACTAATGGAGAAATCCATCACCTTCGTGTACCACAGTGTATCAGTCTCTGTGTACAATGTTTTCCTGGTTCTGCTCCTTTCCCTCTGCATCACTTCCTGGAGGTTGTTCCAGTCTCCATGGAATTCCTCTACTTTATTATTCCTTTTAGCACAATAGTACTCCATCACCAACATATACCACAGTTTGTTCAGCTATTCCCCAATTGATGGACATCCCATTGTTTTCCAATTTTTGGCCACCACAAAGAGCGCAGCTATGAATATTCTTGTACAAGTCTTTTTCCTTATTATCTCTTTGGGGTACAAACCCAGTAGTGCTATAGCTGGATCAAAGGGAAGACAGTCTTTTATTGTTCTTTGGGCATAGTTCCAAATTGCCCTCCAGAATGGTTGGATCAATTCACAACTCCACCAGCAATGAATTAGTGTCCCCACTTTGCCACATCCCCTCCAGCATTCATTACTTTCCATAACTGTCATGTTAGCCAATCTGCTAGGTGTGAGGTGATACCTCAGAGTTGTTTTGATTTCCATCTCTCTGATTATAAGAGATGTAGAACACTTTTTCATGTGCTTATTAATAGTTTTGATTTCTTTGGCTGAGAACTGCCTGTTCATGTCCTTTGCCCATTTGTCAATTGGAGAATGGCTTGACTTTTTGTACAATTGATTTAGTTCTTTGTAAATTTGAGTAATTAAACCTTTGTCAGAGGTTTTTATGAAGATTGTTTCCCAATTTGTTGCTACCCTGCTGATTTTGGTTACATTGGTTTTGTTTGTACAAAAACTTTTTAATTTGATGTATTCCAGATTATTTTGCATTTTGTAACTCTTTCTAATTCTTGCTTGGTTTTGAAGTCTTTCCCTTCCCAAAGGTCTGACATGTATACTATTCTGTGTTCGCCTAATTTTCTTATAGTTTCCTTCTTTATGTTCAAGTCATTTACCCATTTTGAATTTATCTTGGAGTAGGGTGTGAGGTGTTGATCTAAACCTACTCTTTCCCACACTGTCCTCTCATTTTCCCAGCAATTTTTATGAAATAGTGAATTTTTGTCCCAAAAGCTGTGATCTTTGGGTTTGTCATATACTGTCTTGCTGAGGTTGCTTGCCCCTAGTCTATTCCACTGATCCTCCTTTCTTTCTCTTAGCCAGTACCAAATTGTCTTGATGACCGCTGCTTTATAATATAGTCTGAGATCTGGGACTGCAAGTCCCCCTTCCTTTGTATTTTTTTTTCATTATTTCCCTGGATATCCTTGATCTTTTGTTCTTCCAAATGAACTTTGTTATATTTTTTTCTAAATCAGGAAAAAATTTTTTTGGAAGTTCCATGGGTATGGCACTAAATAGATAGATGAGTTTGGGTAGGATGATCATTTTTATTATATTTGCTCATCCTACCCACGAGCAGTTAATGTTCTTCCAATTGTTCAAGTCTAGTTTTAGTTGTGTGGAAAGTGTTTTGTAGTTGTATTCATATAGATCCTGTGTTTGTCTCAGGAGATAGATTCCCAAGTATTTTATTTTGTCTAAGGTAATTTTGAATGGGATTTCTCTTTCTAGTTCTAGCCATTGAACCTTTTTATTGATTTCTTCCGTCTGTTCAGCCAAAGCAGTCATCACATGCTGGGTGAGAAAAGCCTTAGTTCACCAGGGGTCTATGACCCAATGGCTATCCTCACAAGGTTTAGCCTTCCTGTCGAATCTGTTGCCCGGGGTGTGGCCACTGCCTCATGCTAGCAGCTACTGGGAGCCACTAGTGAGAGCTGGGTGTCAGGTGAGGGTCAGAGATTGGAGAGATGCCCTAGGAGGGCATGACAAGCCTTCCATACCAGAGATACTACTCCTCCTTGAGCACCCCATACAAACCTGTGTTATCATATAATACCTATTTTTTAATATTAATTTTGATGTTAATCAATGTGGAAAAAGACATAGCACTTACACTAAAGAAAAATTCATGGAGGAAACAGAAAAGAATGGTATGCTTTAATCTGCAGTCAGTGCTGGTCATTTCCTTCTATGGCAGTGGGTAGGCTTTTTCACCATGAATAATTTGAGGTTGTGTTGTATTCTTACATTGTTGATAGGAGTTGTCACTATTAGTCATTATACCTTATTGCTCTTACTGTGTACAGCATTCATCTGGTTTCTGCTCACTTCACTCTGCATCACTTCATGTTATTTTTTAAAATTCTCTGGCCTGTTATTTCTTATGGCACAATAGTATTCCATTAGAATCATATACTACAACTTGTTAAGCCCTTCCCAAGTTTTCTTTTTCAGTAGCAAACTGTTTCAGCTACTTAAAAGTAATGAATTAGTTCAGATAGTTTAACTTAATAGGCTGAGTATTTTTTTATAAATAGCATCTTACAAAGATATTAATTAATCCTAAGAAATGTGGACTGCTGAATTATATTATATTGACATTAATTAGCAGCACATAGACAAATCATTACCAATGATCAAAAATAAAAGTTTTTCCCCTTAATACCATTATTTCCATATCAATTTGAGATTTGTATTTCAAGAAATTATTTTTTTAAATAGTGAGTTTAAAGCAATGTAAAATATTACAGTGTTACTACTAGGAAATACTTTTTAATTTAGAAGTTATCATTAGATTTTTTAAAAGATCTTGTTTGCATTTATTTGGATATTAATTACTTTTTTAGTTATTTATGAAGCTATTTATAGAGGTAGAAATAAATATCTGTGTAGAGGTGGGTCCAATTTTGCACAAATTATCAGAGCTAAATCATAAACAAAACAAACAAAAAACCCTTCTTCAAAGTGATATTTAATATATTATATAATATGATCTAATTGTTCTCCTTGTGGTGAGTGATGAAGCAATACAATGTAATCTTGTTTGAGGGATATTGATGGGAGATCCATAATGAATCATTTCCCCCCAGAAATGAATGAATGAAAATGATTGACAGGTACCAGAGACAATAAAATATTAGGGGTCTTCAGCAGAGGGAAAAGAATCATTTACAGATTGTTTCTGCTGTAATTTGTTGAGGAATTTATTATTTTTTAATCCAACTATGGGATTATAGGCGAACCAACCTTTGGGTGACCTAAAGATTAACCAAAACTCAGGAAAACCTTTTGATATATGCATACTGTTAAGAGAGTTTTTATTAATTTCTATCTTTTTTTATTTAAGAGGTGAAAGAGTAATAAGATTTCTTAGTTAGAGACCCCCTGCTGTGCCGCTTATCAGTTGGTGATCCCCTATTGTGCAGGTTGGCAGTTGGTGATAGTTAGAAGCATGTGTCTGAATGTGGTGTGTAAGCTGGAGACCACTGGAAAAGATTTTTGTTTTTGTTTTGTTTTTTGGTCTCTGAGTCTCCTGTGGAGAGGAGTGTGTGACTCTCTAGATGGAGAAACAAAATATAAGGCCTTATTAGTCTAATTGATCATTCATAACTTGGATAGATATGTAGTTAGATAGTGGTTATATTATTAGATAGTCAGAGTAGAGAAGCATAGGTGAGGGCTTTGACCTAGCAGAAGATACTGCCCTCTGAGGAAGATAGATGTAGAGTTTTCTAGAGAAATTTAGTTAGGATTGGGATTTGGTATATAGTTACAAATTATTATAAGATTACTTTCACTTTCCTCCTTCCAATAACTTATCCATATTTCCTAATAATAAACTAAGTGTTTTGTGTCTAATAAACTTCACCATGGTTTTTGATCAAACTCTGGCCCCCCAAATTTAACCCCTCAAAATACACACACATACAAAGACACACTATACACTCCACCCCCCACATCAACATATTATATGAATTAAATACTTAGGGGACCTCCAAACCAATCAGATTCTGTAAGGAAAACTTACTATCACAGCGATCATGTACCCTAGTTTGCAATCCTGGAAGGCAAGATTCCTGACCAGTGGCAGTCAAGGGATATGACATGTAGGGATTGAAATGAAACCCTGGCCAATTAGAAAATCTGAGAGGAAAAGATTCGACCGAGGTTAAAAAACCAGCACCTGAAGTGGGTGGTCTCTCTCTCTGCAATGTATTTTTTGGCTTATGAAAATAGCTCTTTCACAATCCTTCTGGCACTTATCTATGTAAGCCATCTCTGGCAAGTGGTGCAGTAAGAGACCAGACTACTAGAGGATGTATATTTATACACACATACATACACACAAATAAATGTTTATATACATATATGCACACAAACCCTAGATAGAATCAAGAGAGAAGACATCCAAAAGTAAGTGATTTGAAATAGCCAAGAGGAGAATCCACTCTCAAGAAGAAGTAAGCTTTTGAGAGAAGTATTACATATTTCTTGAATGTAGAATATTAACCTATATGCCTTACTCATTATCAACCATGGAATTTGAGTTAGGAGATTGTGAGTTTATAGGGCAAGATCCCAAAGGATGTCAAAGAATTTAAATTCCCATCAGGGATTCTATACCTACAGGCACAAGATTGATCCTGGCAAGGGCAATGGTAAGAAGGGTTGATTTATGGATGGAGGAGTGGGATAGTGAATACTGGAAGTGAAGATGATGCAAAAATAAAAAGTATAGATACAAATTTAAAGTAAGAAAAGTAAAACATTAGCTTGTATTTAGAATTTGACTTTGTACTGTACTCTTCAAAGGTGTTTTTTTTTAATTTTAATTTTTAATTTCATACATTGTTCCTTGGTTACAAAAATTATTTTATTTCCCTCCCTCCCCTCACACACCACTCCTATGTGCAGTTTGACTGTGTGGCTCCTGTGTTCTTGATCAGAACCTCTTTCCATGTTGTTGGTATATTCAATAGGGTGTTCTTTTGGAGTCTATTTCCCGATTCATATCTCCTTAGACCCATGTTATTAAGGTGTAGTTTTTCTTTAGTGTTTTTACTCCCACAGTTTTTCCTATGGATGTGGATAGTGTTTTTTCTCCTGTACCCTTCTAGGTTGTTCAGGGTCATTGCATTACAACCAGTGTAGGAGTCCATTGTACCATTGTATCAGTCTTTGTGTACAATGTTCTCCTGGTTCTGCTCCTCTCACTCTGCATCACTTCCTGGAGGTTGTTCCAGTCTCCATGTAATTCCTCCACTTTATTATTCCTTTTAGCACAATAGTATTCCATCACCAACATATATCATAATTTGTTCAGTCATTCCCAAATTTAAGGTTATCCCCTGCTTTTCCAATTTTTGCCACCACAAAGAGCATAGCTATGAATATTCTTGTACATGTCTTTTTCCTTATAATCTCTTTGGGGTACAAAACCAGCAGTGCAAAGGCTGGATCAAAAGGCAGACAATTTTTTATCACCCTTTTGGCATAGTTGCAGATTGTCCTCCAGAATGGTTGGATCAATTCACAATTCCACCAGCAATGAATTAATGTCACTACTTTGCCACATCCCCATCCAGCATTCATTACTTTCCTTTGTTGTCATGTTAGCCAATCTGCTAGGTGTGAGGTGATACCTCAGTGTTGTTTTGATTTGCATTTCTCTGATTATAAGAGATTTAGAACACTTTTTCATCTGCTTATTAATAGTTCTGAATTCTTTAACTGAAAATTTCCTTTGCCCATTTATCAATTGGAGAATGGCTTGATTTTTTGTACAATTGGTTAAGCTCTTTATAAATTTGAGTAATTAGACCTTTGTTGGAGTTTTATGTTATGAAGATTGTTTCCAAGTTTGTCATTTCCCTTCTGATTTTGGTTACATTGGTTTTGCTTGTACAGAAACTTTTTAATTTGATGTAGTCAAAATTATTTATTTTACATTCTGTGACTCTTTCTAAGTTTTGCTTGGTTGTAAAAGTATTCCCTTCCCAAAGGTCTGACATATATACTATTCTGTGTTCACCTAATTTACTTATAGTTTCCTTCATTATGTTCAGGTCATTCACAGATTCTGAGTTTATCTTGGCATAGGGTGTGAGGTGTTGGTCCAAGCCTAATCCCTCCCACATTATCTTCCAATTTTCCCATCAATTTTTATCAAATAGTGGATTTTTGTTCCAAAAGCTGAGGTCTTTATATTCGTCATAGACTCTTGCTGAGGTCCCTTACCCCAAGTCTATTCTGCTGATCCTCCTTTCTGTCTTTTAGCCAGTACCAAATTGTTTTGATTACCACTGCTTTAAAGTATAGTTTGAGATCAGGGATTGCAAGGCTGCCTACCTTCCCATTTTTTTTTTCATTATTTCCCTGGGTATCCTTGATCTTTTGTTCTTCCAAATGAACTTTGTTATGTTTTTTTTCTAATTTCGTAAAGAAGATTTTTGGAAGTTTGATGGATATGGAACTACATAAATAGATAAGTGTGGGTAGGATGGTCATTTTTATTATGTTAGCTCATCCCACCCATGAGCAGTAAATGTTTTTCCTATTGCTCAGATCTACTTTTCATTGTGTGAGAGAGTGTTTTGTACTTGTGTTCATATAGTTCCTGTGTTTGTCTCAGCAGATAGATTCCCAAGTATTTTATATTGTCTAAGGTGATTTTGAATGGGATTTCTCTTTCTATTTCCTGCTGCTGTGATATGTTGGAGATATATGGAAATGTTGATGGCTTATGTGGGTTTATTTTGTATCATGCTACTTTGCCAAAGTTGTTGATTATTTCCTCTAGCTTTTTAATTGATTCTCTAAGATTTTTAAGTAGACCATTATATCATCCTCAAAGAGTGATAGCTTGGTCTCCTCCTTGCCTATTTTGATTCCTTCAATTCCTTTATCTTCTCTAATTGCTACTGCGAGTGTTTCTAGTACAATGTTAAATAATAGCAGTGATAATGGGCATCCTTGTTTCACTTCTGATCTTATTGGGAATGCATCATGTTTGTCCCCATTGCAGGTGATGTTTGCTGATGGTTTTAGATATATGCTGTTTATTATTTTTAGGAAAGATGCTTCTATTCCTATATTTTCTAGTGTTTTGTATAGGAATGGGTGTTGTATTTTATCAAAGGCTTTTTCTGTATCTATTGAGATAATCATGTGATTTTTGTTGGTTTGCATGTTGATGTGATCAATTATGTGGATGGTTTTCCTAACATTGAAGTATCTTTGCATTCCTGGTATAAATCCTACTTGATCAGAGTGAATGACCCTCCTGATCACTTGCTAGAGTCTTTTTGCTAGTGTCCTATTTAAGATTTTTAAATCTATGTTCATTAGGGACATTGGTCTGTAGTTTTTCTTTCTATGTTTTTGACCTGCCTGGCTTTAGAATCAGTACCATATTTGTGTCATAAAAGGAATTTGGTAGAACTCCCTCTTTGCTTATTGTGTCAAACAGTTTGTATAGTAATGGGAGTAACAGTTCTTTGAACGTTTGATAGAATTCCCTTGTGAATCCATCAGGCCCTGTGAATTTTTTTCTTAGGCATTTCTTTGATGGCCTTTTGGATGTCTTTTTCTGATATAGGATTATTTAAGAATTCTATTCCTTCCTCTGTTAGTCTAGGCAATTTATATTTTTGTAAGTATTCATTCATATCACCTAAATTGGCATATTTATTGCCATAGAATTGGGCAAAGTAGTTTTTAATGATTGCCTTAATTTCCTCTTCATTAGATGTGAGGTCCCCCTTTTTGTCTATGATGCTGTTAATTTGCTTTTCTTCTGTCCTTTTTTTTAAATTAGATTGACCAGTACTTTGTCTATTTTCTTTGTTTTTTTTTCAAAGTACCAGCTTATAGTCTTATTTATTAAATCAATAGTTCTAACACTTTCTATTTTATTAATTTCTCCCTTAATTTTTAGGATTTCTATTTTGTTTTTTTCTGGGGGGTTTTAATTTGTTAGATTTCAAGTTTTTTGATTTGCATGCCCAATTTATTGATCTCTGCCCTCCCTAATTTATTAATATATGCACTCAAGGATATTAATTTTCCTCTAAGTAATGCTTTGGCTGCATCCCATAAGGTTTGAAAGGATGTCTCACTGTTGTCATTTTCTTCAATGAAATTATTAATTGTTTCTATGATTTTTTCTCTAACTAACCAATTTTGGAGTATCATATTTTTTTAATTTCCAATTAATTTTTGATTTGGCTATCCATGTACCCTTTCTGTTCATTATTTTTATTGCCTTATGATCTGAAAAGATTGCATTTATTCTTTTGGCTTTTCTGCCTATGTATGCCATGTTTATCTGGCCTAGTGTATAGTTAATCTTTGTGAATGTGCCATGTTCTTCTGAGAAGAAGGTTATTCCTTTTTTTGTCTCTATTTATTTTTCTCCAAATGTCTATTAGGTAAAATTTTTCTAATATTTATTCACATCTTTTACCTCTTTCTTATTTATTTTTTATTTGATTTATCTAAATTTCATAGTAGTTTGTTCAGGTCTCCCACTAATATAATTTTACTGTCTATTTCCTCCTTAAGTTCTCCTAGTTTCTCCATTAGAAATTTGGGTGCTATACCATTTGGTGTATACACGTTGATTAATGATATTTCCTCATTGTATATACTCCCTTTTAGCAGGATGTATTTACCTTCCCTATCCCTTTTAATTGGGTCTTTTTTTGCTTTGGCTTTTTCAGATATCACGATTGCAACTCCTGTCTTCTTTCTACCAGTTGAGGCCCAAAAGGTCTTACTCCAACCTTTAATTCTGACCTTGTGAGTATTTACCTGCTTATGTGTGTTTCTTGAAGACAACATATGGTAGTGTTTTGGATTGTAATCCACTCTGCTATTTGTCTATGTTTTATGGGTGAGTTCATCCCATTCATATTCAAAGTTACAATTGTCACTGGTGAATTCCCTGGCTTTTTGATATCCTCCCCTAATTCTGACATTTCTTCTTCTGCTATAACATTTTAAACCACTGATTTACTTTAAATCAGTCCCCCTAGTCCCCTCCCTTGATATGCTTCCCTTTATATCCCCTACCTTTTTGTTTGTTTGTTTGTTTTTTGTTTTGTATTTTTAGGGTCTGTTAACTTCCCTCCCCCCTCTCCTTCCCTCCCTTTTTATACTCCCTCCTCTTGCACCCTCTTAATTTTCCCTTCTACCTTACCCTGTTGAATAAGATAGAATTCAAGATCCCTAAGAATTTAGATGCTCTTCCCTCTCAGAGTTGTTTTCACTGAGAGTAAGGTTTAAGTAATACCAATTAGCATTCTTTTCATCTTCTTCTTATAAGCGAATTCTTCCCCTCCCCTTCCCAAGTGTATCTTTGTGTGAGAAAATTTATTCTATTTATTTTTTTTCTATTTCTTCAAGTATATCTTAGTACCATCAATGATTCCCCCTCCTTTTTATTTCTTCCCCCCCCTTTCTCCATATTGTCTTAATGCCCACATCTTTCCCTATGAGTGATTCTTCTAATTACTCTAATAATGCATACAATTTTTGAGACTTGCACTTTACATTTTCCCCACATATTAATATATATAATTTGATATCAATGTAATCCTGGTAGAAGAGAGTTTGAATTAAAGAAAAAGATAACATTTTTCTCTTTTTCCCTTTCCTTCATATTTACCTTTTCATGTTTGTCTTGCTCTTTGTGTTTGAATATCAAACATTCCACAGAGTTCTGGTCTTTTCTTTATGAATACTTGGAAATCTTCTATATTGTTGAATGCCCATACTTTCCCCTGGAAGTATATAGTCACTTTTGATGGATAAGTGATGCTTGGTTGAAGACCCAGTTCTCTTGCCTTTCTGAATATCTTGTTCCCGGCCTTGAGGTCATTCAGTGTTGAAGTTGCCAGGTCTTGTGTGATCCTGATTGGCACTCCTTTGTATCTAAATTGTCTCCTTTTGGCTTCTTGTAGGATTTTTTCTTTTGTTTGAAAGCTTTGGAATTTGGCAATTACATTCCTGGGTGTTGTCTTTTGGGGATTTAGTGTAGAGGGTGTTCTGTGAACTCTTTCAATGCATATTTTGTCCCCTTGTTCTAGAACCTCAGGGCAGTTTTCTTGGATGATATCTTATACTATGATATCAAGATTTTTGTTTATTTCTGGCTTTTCAGGTAGTCCCATGATTCTCAGTTTGTCTCTCCTTCTTCTGTTTTCCAGGTCTGTCACCTTGTCAGTGAGATATTTTATGTTATCTTCTAATTTCTTAGCCTTTTGACTTTGTTTGATTAATTCTTGGTCTTTTGCAAGATCATTGTCTTCCAGTTGCCTGATTCTGACCTTTAAAGACTGGTTTTCTTTTTCAGTTTGGTCTGTCCTGCTTTTTGAGGCTTCTAGTTGTTTTTCCAATTGGGTGTTTTTGTCCCTCAGATTGTTAAATCCCCATTGCATTATTTCCCATTTTTCCTACCAGAAGGCTTCCATATTTTTGATAACCTCCAATTTAAATTCTTCAAGAGCTTGTGGACAATTTCCATTTCTTTTGAAGGTTTTGGAGCATTTATTTGGGTTTCCTCTTCTGCTATTTCCTCTGTATTGTGTATTTTTCCTCCCTAAAAATTATTCAAAGTCAACCCCTTCTTCTTGCTTTTCTTGGTGTTGGGATGTTGTTCCTGGGCACTTTTTGCCATCTCTACAGTTTTTTCTCTCCTTTCCAGTCAGAAATCTGAGTGAGGAGGGCTGGCTTTCTGTATATAGGTCTAATGATCAAGGCTTTTGTCTCAGGCAAATTATCAATTCTCCACAGCTGCACTGTCTTCCCGGGGGAGCCCAAGGTCTGCCCTCTCCTGCCTGCCAGCATTTTGGGTTTTACTGCTCTCAGGGGTAGGTTCTTGGTGGTCTTAGTTAACTCCCAAGTCCTATTGGTGCCCCTTGTTCACTTCAGGGGTGCCCTTTGCACACTCATTGATTATGGTGCACTAGTTCTGAGCACCCAAGTTCTGAGCTCCCCTTGCCCACCTGCCGAGTTTTCAGGTGTTACTGCTCACAGGGGTAAGTCCTTGATGGTCTTAGTCAGCTCCCCAGATCTGGGGCTGCCCATTGCTCAGTCCTGGGGTGCCCCTCCCTCACTTATTGATTCTGGTGTGAGCTGACTTTAACTCTGACTCTGTAGGTGTGGTGGCGGAAGGTTCAGCTCAGATTTGGATGGGAGCTTTTTAGTCCCCTTATATTGTGGAAATACTCAAATCCCACATACCTTCAGTATTAGACCCTACTCTGGACTTCCTCCATTCTTATGAGGATGGTTTTTGCGGTTCTTTTGAGGTTGTCTGTATCATTGAGTCTGAGAAGGGGAAGTGAGCCATGTCTAATCTGCTGCCATGCTTACCCAGAAGCTCCGAAGGTGAGTTTTTTAACCTAAATCTTGGGAAATACTTCTTCATACACTCTAGAGAAAGAAAAAGAATTGGAGAATAATTCATGGTCTTAATATTTTCAGAACTTTTTAAATTTTATTTGAACTATTATAAAATTTTTGAATTTAGAATATTGAGTTTAGGAGGTAATTGGTTATGTGGATTTCAGTGAGCCAGCAAGACTAAAATCTGGAAATTAATCCTTAACATTGTACATTTTGATCTAGGTGTATGCTCTGAATTCTGATCACAAGCATAAAAGGTTAGGGAAGGCCATAATTTTATATCAGAATTTCAAGTATCATTTAATATGGCTTAAAAAGTATCCTTCAAGAAACTTTGAAATCTCATTAAAATACTGAATGATTATAGACACAGGTATATATATATATATATATATATATATATATATATATATATATATATATATATATATATATATATATATATATAACTGCCTACAACTTCTGTTAGAGAAAGTCCAGCTTACCATTCTTCATTCTACCCTCTGGCCTTTTATATCCTTTTCTTATCTCACTTCCAGTCTCTTTGGTTTCTACTTCCTTTTACTGAGGGTTGATATATCTTTACAGATCTTTATGGTAAAAGAACCTCCAGGCCCCGAATTATATTAGAAGAAATGGATTAAGAATTCCCTTTACAGGCATATGATCAGTTGTTTTCTACACTTTAAGGAAATACTGAGGGTAAATAAATATTCATTTTATTTCAAAGAAAACATTCAGAATGTCTCAAACTTAGACTATGACTAAAACAAATTTGCCTGGGTAAAATGGATTTATTTTCTTCCAGAGATTTTTCAATATGCCCTTTAATTTGTTTTTCATTCTTATAGCTTTCTTTTTGATTGAGCTATAGATGAATTTTCATTATCTCTGTCATAAGTGTAAAAAGTATAAATGAAAACAGCATCTCTAGACTATTATATCATTCTTACACAAATACAGACATGTTTAAGAGACTTGTGTCAAAGATGTGCTTGAAATCAGATTCTAATATCAATTCTTATGGTAAGAATTCAGGATAACATGCTCTAAAATGACTTCCCAGCTTTGCAACTTAACAAATGTTTCTGAGCTATGTTGGGAACTACTGAAGCATCGTGAAAAGTAAAGATGTTATGGAGATTTGATTTTTTAATAGATAATAATGGAAGAAAGGAATTCCTGGTGAGTTTTTGTTTACTTACTTATTTGTTTAAGAATATAATGATAAACTCTCAGGCAGGAGAAATGCAAAATTTGTCACAGAAAAAATATTCTGAGATTGTAGATGCTTTGGCACTATTTGAGCCAGGTTGTTAGTGTCAAGAAATAAAGTACTTTAAGTATTCCTAAGTGACCTGTTTCCACCTGTTCAAAAGTACTGTCAAAAGGAATATCATGAGGTCAGTAGGCAAAGAATGATGAGACTGAAGAAAATGGAACGTTCTGAAATGCATGTTTTACATTACTCTTGGGTCAAAAGAATGTTCATGGACAGAATGGTTGTCAGAAAACCAAAGTTTTATTTCAAAATTTGCTGAATAGCCAGGAAGAAGTGATGTCCAGGCAAGCACAATTTAACAAATAATCCCTTCCTTCTTAGCCATCTTCTTTGAGGGAAGTCCTTGATATAGAATATAGAAGCAAACTTATTTAAACATCCCTGTTATCACAGGGGTATGTACAATTTTGGATACTGTCTTTTCTATATGATCAATTATATGAAAGTTATCATTCTGGTAACATTTTTACAAAAGTGTAGAAAGAATGTGGGTGATTTTCTGCATATATTATTTTTTGCTCACTTTTATTTTAAAGGACTTCAAGATTTAAAAACTATTTATTTTACAGTAACCTACTTAAGTAGGTCATAGATTTGTCATTACTTCCATTTTATAAAAGGAAACTGAGGATCAGAAAAGTAGTTGACTCAGTGTCAGAAATGGAAATTTAGTTCTTATCTTAAGTGAAATGTGATACCAGTTTGATTAGGCTTCATTGCTTCTCATGAGCCAAATACTAATTAAAATCAAAAAGTATTTGTTATTTGCCTACAGTATGCAAGAAATATGCTAGCTTCTGGGATATAGAGGTAGATAGTTCATAGTCCTTCCTCTCAAAAAATTTACAAAATAAAAGTGATAAATGGGATACTAGAGCAATCAGGTAACTATTCTGAAATACAGATTATGCTAAGTACAAGTATACTATAAGTGAATTGAGGTAGGGGACTGGTCAAGGAAAGATATCTTTGTAGATTAATTTCACATTACTTCTCCCATGCACTCTATTTTCAAACTAAAAATCTTTATGTTTTCCATTGACAAAACTTCTTTTCCTCACTTCATACATTTCCCCAGGTTAAACTTCACCCCTTAGAATAAACTTTCACCTCACCTTAGCACTTAGAAACTACTTAGAAAGCAGAAATCTTTTTGGAATTTGTTTCTCAAGTAGAGCCTCCTATGCACATCTTTGCCTATTCTCCCTCAGTTGTTAGTACTCTCTCCATCCATCCAGGTTTGAATAACTTTACAATATCTTCTTATCCACATGCTCATACATATATTGCTTTATTGCTTTCCCTCAATAGTAGTACTGATTAGTGGGTTTCTTCTAAATGGCTTTTGCCCATATATTTCAATAGTTATAGACAATAGATGTTATGTGATTTTTAAAGTGTATAACCCTTACATGGACAGGGAGAAGCATTTTCTTCCATTAAAAAAAGTCAAGAAGCATTTATTATGGGCCAACCATATATCAGGAATTTAGTAGGCCCTCAGAAGACAACTAAAAAAATGAAGAATTTATTAGATATATGGACTTGGATTTCTGTTACTCTTTTATTTTGATCTTTGTTTCAATATTTTGATTTGAACCAATGTATCTTTTGACAGATATATGATTGTGCACATTTTTGTGGACTTTTGAAAAAAATGTGTGTGTGTGTGTGTATTTTTTAGTGAGCTTTGAAATATAGAGTACCTCGAAAGAGAAGATTCTTTTCTGGGACATCCTCTGAGATGATAGGGAGGGCCAGAGGTCTCATTTAAATCATTGCAATTCAGTGCAATGTGAATTTTAAACAAGTTACAGAAGAATCCCCTAAGTAAAGAGTCACTAAATTAATACAAAAATATATTAAGAGAAAAAACAATTTCTAATGGTCACAATGCAGAGTTGATTTTTTTTGCACATAGATTCTAGCTTTTATTTAGCATTCAGCAGTGTTCAATGTATAATAAACCCTTTTTTCTATTCATCAATCCTCAAATGGTCAGTATTACATCAGTGGATTCCTGATGATTTAGTGACTTGAAATTATTATTTTAAAAATATAAATGTAGCTTCTACAAACCAAATCAAAAGGTCTAATGAATGTAGCAATTATAGCTGAATAATTATTGTTAAGTATTCATTATGAATTAAGAATTATCATAAATTTTCATAGTAGCATCATAATGTGTAATAGATCATTATAATTTTATTTGGAAATCATTTAAACCTGATAAACCTCTTTGTTATTAATTCAGTAAATAACCTCATCTTATAGGGATTCATGAAAATATTGAAAGCTATATATATGGAAAGGATGCTTAATTTGAAAAAAATGAAACTATAGAATTCAAAAAGACAACTTAGTAGCAGTGAAAGCAAAAACTGCTCTGAGAATCTTCTCAAATAAACCTTAAAATAGGACCTCAAAACAAATAATGAACCAACAAGGGGATCGAGTTACATGACTCTCTTATGGAAAACACATTTAGAGGTAGGTAGAAAGGGTCTATTTCAGAGGATATGGAGGAATCTGAAATAAAACCCCACACATAGAAACATAAGCTTTCCACCCCCCACTTACTGCTCCCAGTTCCAAACCTAGGAGCAAGCCAAATGTGTGACAATGGGATCCTTCTTAAGCCAACAGAAAAGCACCCCACAACCACTCCTTGAAGTAACAAATCCTGGCATAAGTCTGTAGTGAGGCCCCAACAGTGGCGCTTGGCCCTTTCAAGTCTACTGTGAAGCTCCTTGCCACCGGATGAAGTACCCCAGAGTGCTCTGAGTCCTGCAAGCCATTAACCTTTCCTAGAGGAAATTGAATCAGCAGAATCAACTGAATTTAGACCTCCTAGCCCACAGGCTATCATTCCAGTTTAAAAGAACTGAAAATTGCAGAAAAACATAAATGGGGCTGAGGGTAGCAGCAAGGAAAAACTGAAGTTTAGGAGTAGGAATCATCTAACCTGGAGACAGAGTCCACTTTGAACATAAAGGTAAAAGTAAAAAAAAAAGAGGTTGGGAAAAGAGAAAACAGTAAAAGAAAGACCTAACTAAAAACAAATTATGGAGACAAAGGGGAGCAAGGTACAGAATCAGTAGAGGAAGAAACACCAAAGAAATAGTAATGCAAAAAGAAAAAAATCCTAAAAAGCAAAATTGGCCAAATTGGAAAAAAAGAGTTCCATGAAAAATAGAATTGGTCAAATGAGAAAGGAATATCAAAAGATCATGGAAAGGAACCATTCTTTAAAAAGTAGAGTTGGATATATAGAATATAATGACTTCATGAAACATCAAGAAACAATAAAAAAAAAAACAAGAATGAAAAAAAATAGAAAAAAAATATCTCATTGAAAAAAAACAACTGATCTGTAAAATAGAACTAGGAAAGGCAGTGTAAGAATTATGGAATTACCTAGAAGTTATGATAAAAAAGGCCTGCCCATGAAATTATCAAATAAAACTGTCCTAATATTCTTGAACAAGAGTAAAATAGAAATTGAAAGAATCCACAGATCACCTCCTATAGTAAATCCCTGAATGACCACTCCTAGGAATATTATAGCCAAATTCAAGAGCTCCCAAGACACTAAGAAAATGTTGTAAGTAGCCAGAGACAAACAATTCAGATATCAGGGAATTACAGTAAGGATTACACAGAATTTAGCAGCTTCCACATTAAAGAATCAGAAGGCTTGGGATATGATATTCAGGAATACAAAAGACCAAGTTTACAACCAAAAATTATCTCTGGATTTAAAGTGACTATATTCTTTCAGGAGAAAAAAAGGACAATTAATAAAATAGATTTCCAAACATTCATGATGAAAAGAGCAGATCTAAACAAAAAATCTAATTCAAACACAAGATTCAAGAGAAGCATAAAAAAAAAACAAATAAGAAAAAAGCAACATAAGTGAGTCAATAAGGTCAAATTATTTATTTCATACATGGAGAGATGGTATTTGTAACTCGTAAAAATTTTTATCATTATCCTAATAATTAGAAGAAGCATAGAAATACTAAGAGTTGTGTGAATAAGCTATTTAGGAAGACATGAAAAAAACCATGAGGTGAAAAAGACAGGATTGTACTGAAAGAAATTAGGAGAGCTTGAAAATGACAGAAATTATTTCAAAAAGAGGTAAAGAAAAAACTACTATTATAATGGAGGGGTGGATGAGTCTGTAATGAGCACATCTTAAAACTTACTCCATTGGGAATTGGATCAGAGAGGAAATAAAAATAGACTCATTGGGCTATAGAATCCTCTTACTCTAAAAAGAAGTAGAATGGGAATTAAAAAGGTGATGGTGGGAAGGGGAGTAATATAATGGAAGGGAAATGGGGGCTTGATAAAAGCAAAACACCTGTGTGGAGGGAAAGAGAAAAATGGAAGAGTGCGGGATTAAAAAGGGAAAAATATGGAGATTAATAAGCATATGATAATCATAACTGTGAATATAAATGGGATGTATCACCCATAAAACAGATGCAGATAACAGTCAGTAAAATAAAGAATTCTACAATATGTTTATAAGAAAGACATATAAAGCAGATAGACACATTGAAAGAAAAGGTAAGGGAATGGAGCAGAATCAATAGTGATAAAAAAAAAGGAGTAAGAATCATGATCTCAGACAAAGCTAAAACAAAAATATATTTGATTAAAAGAGATAAATAAAGTAATGAAATTTTGGTAAAAGGTATTATAGACAATGAAGTAATATCAGTACTTAACATATATACACCAAATTGTACAGCCTCCAAATTTTTATTTTTTTAATTTTTTTTCTGAGACATGATCTTAATTTTTTTTCATTTAGAATATTTTTCTATGGTTACATAATTCTCTATTCCTTTTCACTCTGTTCCTCCCCACCAATATTTTGTTTTTATAACCCCTCCTGTTCCCCCACCTCTCAATTACTCACCACCCTTCCCTTGTCTTGCTCCCTCTCTTCACTATAAGGCGATAGAATTCTATACTCCACTAAGTATACTCTTTTTCCATCACTGAGCTAGTTATAATGAGAGTAAAGTTTAAGCATTGCTCATCATAATCCTTATCCTCCCCTCTCTGTATTCATTTTTCTTGACTCTTTATATTCTATAATTTATCCCGTTTTATCTCTCCCTTCACTTTTCTCTTACTGCAAACTTCTTTCAGCCCTTGGTTATTTTTTTACATATCATTCATATACATATATATGTCATATGTATAGTTCCATATCATCACATTTACATATAAATCATATCATATACATCATATTGTGATAATCAGCTTACTTCTCCACACTCTTCCTGATTAAACTCTTTCTATATTATCTACTACTAAGAATGATTTTTCAGAATTCTAGAATTCCTCTTTCCATGTACACATACATATTTCTACCTTAATGAGTGCCTTAAATTTTCTCTTTCTTATTTACCTTTCTGGGCTTCTCTTGTGTCTCATATTTGGCCTTCAAATGTTTTGTTTAGGTCTAGCTTATTCCTCCAGAATGCTTGGAAATCTGTCTTTGGGCCTAGCTCTCAATCCACTGAGCAACCCAGCTGCCACTACTAGATCTGGTTTCTAGGTCTGTAGATCTTTTTGTAAGATATTTCATATTTTCCTCTTCTTTTTCATTCCTTTGATTCTGCCTTATTGTTTCTTTATTTCTCATGAAATAATTAGTTTGTACATGGTAATTTATAATTTTAAGGCCTAATTTTCCTTTGTCACTTTTTGATTCTTGTGGGTTTTAAAATTAATAATAAATAAATAAATAGTATATTTAATAAAATTGCATTAATAATAAGTAAAACAAAAGAACTGCCTGATTTCAGCCTGGTTGCAAGTCCAAGAGAGGAAGAGGGAGGAATTACATTCACTTAAATACCATCACACAAAATGTAGGGATGCAGGAAAAGGGAATTTTGGAAAATACTAAGGGACTTCTGGAGGATGAAGTCCAAAGGCTCAAAATCTCCATTTATACATATTTCCCCTGTGATCCCATTGGAAAACCAGTTTTCCCAAAAGGATCATGGAAACATAATCAACTTAAAAATTGCAGTAATTTGTGGATAAAAGGAAAAGAGAACAAAACCAATGATTACTAGGTTAACAAAAAGCCAATTTGGGGGCAATCCCCTTTGGCATAAGAGTATACATTCAAAACAAAGACATTTCAATCCCCCATAGTTCAATTCACATCACAAAGTTCCCTATGGATCTTCTGCTGCAGCATGTGGTCTCTGCAGGCATCTGTCTTCATGGGGCACTCTGGATTCTGGGAGGTAGCAAGTTTCTTATCCTAAAATTGCTCAAATTTAAATCAAAGTTCACAACAATAACTTAGACCCCCTGAAGTGAATAATAACAAACATAGGGATCACTCGGGGATGCATGGCTGAGTTATGAGATATATGAATCAATTTGCAAAAGAAAATAAAAAAAAACATGAAAAAATCCAAATAAAAGAGAAAAAGAACTTGTGGATGAAATACAAAATGCAACAGTCTTATGTCTAAAAAAATCTAAGTAAAGGAAAAACAAATATATAACAGGTTCTTGAATCAGGGCCTAATTAAAATGATTTATGCAATTATTCATTTACCCAATCAGTAGCCAAGACTACAGAAAGTTTGCCACACCATGAAAGACAGAAAAGGGTCTGGGTTATAGAAGCCAGGTAGAAGCCAAATTTGAGAGACTTGGTAGAATGTGGGACAAAGAAGACCTGCCTTTAACACATGTTAAACAGCTACAACCTAGAACCCCAAAAAGTTAAAATCCTCTTGTCTTGGTTCAAAATTGCATCAATCCCCCTGGGATCTGGTGTCTTTGACCTTGAGCTCCATAGACACTATGCAAGTGCCATGTGCTTATTTAGAACTGTACAGTAGCTCTTTTGTATATTCCCTTCTTTTGGAATCACACAGAATCATGAAGCAAAGTCCCAGAATTATTTTATACAATCAAGGACATCATTTTTATAGTCTAAAGATTTTGGGGCATGCATTAATATTAGAATAAATGTATTTAAAATGTATATTACTGAAAAATAAAAAAATAAAGAAAAATCTTCTCAATACTGTTGACATATGCTTCAAATACAAAAAGGAGAGAAAAAATAAAATGCAGATACTTTATTGCATATGCAATCAAAACCAATAATAAAAAGTTTTAAAAATAAAAAATATATAACTTAAAATGAGTGACCCACTGTGTCATCCATGTGTGAGTACAATGATTTTCAGAATAAAACAGTAACACAGTAGATAATGCACATTCAAAGAAGTACCAAAGTCCCCAAAATTCACAATAGCCCAGTTAATTACAATAGCAAGCAGTCCCACTATCATATTTCACATAAGTTTCTGTATGACATTTAAAAAAACTACATACTGATGGATATTTGTGACAACTTTTACAGATGTGACAAACATATTTTTAAGCAAAGTAAAACTTATTTGAGTCTAGGACATCATCAAGAAAACTAGATTGTTCTGGTGGAAGTAAATTAAAATGAAGAGTTTTGCAGGAGCTCTTTTTCTGGCTTCCTGATTCATATAAATACATTGGTAGGAACATTTCTTTGTTTCTATAGCTTTAATAAAATATTCTTTATAATATATATAATTTTTAAAAGCATCTATTCAGAAACTACTAGTTACTAAAATTATTTCTGAAGGTCCCTTAGAATTACAATTAAATTCTTAGCTTACTAAATTCTCTAAAGGTTGTATATAGCTTTTGATGAAGTCTATCCATCATCATCTATGTGACAATACACAAAGGCAACATGTCATCTTCGATGGATCTAGTGAAAATGGTTTGGGCAAGATGTTCATGGGCTTACAATGATATTTTTGTTCTTTAGCAAATGTAAAAGTACAAATTAATAATCAACATAGGCAAAACATAGCTTAAAATGTTTCAGTATAACAGAAAGATATTGATTTAATTAAAACAGATGAAATTTAAAAAATTAAACCTTAAAGCAATCAATTAATACAATAATATAAACCAACGAGAACATGCAGACAGTCAGTACAATCAAAGTCCTTTTCACCAATCCCAATTGACTTGTTCACTATTATAGGAGGAGAATAAACTCAAAATAGATAGCAAGAAACTTCCAGATCTCTTTTAAAGTTTCCTTCCCCTCCCCTCATATTTATTATCCATTTATATTTCATTTGTCAGAGGTCTGAATTTCCTCAAAAAAGCACAGGGTAGAATCTCCACTCTGCATGTTGAGAACAGTTAGGACTTTTAGAACTTTGTCAAAATATTTCAGGTTAGTTTGTAGCATAAGCAGCCTAGCTTGTGGCATATTCTTGAGGAGAAGGAAATAAGGTGGGAAATCTCCAATGAAAATAAAAAGTCCCAGGGTAAGAATCAAGCAGATCTAAACTGCACTTTTTAGCTCTACCAACTCAAACTCTTGTTTCAGAATTTCAAGCATGCTTTGCAATAGCATTTTTCCTAAAAGAAACGGAATGGGGTTTGTTTAAAGAGTAAACATAAGGAAGCAAAACTTGGAGGAAAAACAATAGTGTCTTTGCATATAAGAGAAAAAATACTTCTCCTTGGTATTTTGGGTCAAGAGAAAAAAGGGGAAAAAATCAGGTTTATTCCCCAAAACTGACTTTAAATCTACTGATTTGGAACTAACTGCCCTTCCTGTGAAAAACCTTTAGTAACAGCCTTCTAAACTAGGAGTCCAGGATCAGCTTTAAAAAATCTGCTTGAAAATTGGAAGGTGTGGGGTTCTTTTTTCCACACTGAAAAATGGCTATGTAATACTCGAAACTCACATGGAGTTTCGGGGTGGGGGTTTGGGGTGGATTTTTATATATCACCCTCTGTGGGAAAAAAATGGCTGGGATTAGCAGGCTCTTGTGGCATGTCTGGTCTCAGCAAGAGGAGGTTCCAAGCTGGGTGGAGAGAGGTGAGGAATGCTGGTCAAGCAGATTGACAGGAGAAACAGCAGGCAGCAGCTGGTAGCAAGGTGGGGACAGAGCACAGGCACACCTCACCACCTGAACATCATGGTGGACAGTGACTGGGCATACATACTATATTAACTGTAAGGCTATCTGCTCAAAATTCTCTGAGAATTCATAGTCCCTTCATGATAAGCAAAAATGTGGGTTTTAAAATTAATAATCAATAACCAAATGTTATATTTTATAAATTAGTATTAATAATAACTGAAACAAAAGAACTTCCCAACTTCAGCCTGGTCTCAGGTCCAAGAGAGCAAGAGGTAGGAGTTACAGCCACTTAAATACCATCATGCAAAATGCGGGAATGCAGGTAAAGAGAATTTTGGGAAATACTAAGGGACTTCTGGGGGATGAAGTCCGAAGGCTCAAAATCTCCATTTATACATTCTCCTTTTCAATTGGCCTGTTTCTTCTAGCATTGCTTTCCTTTCTTCTTACATTACTTTAATTTCTTCTTGCATCATTTTAATTTTCTTCCTCACTTCTCCTCTTCCTCTCTTAATTAGTTTTTGAAGTCTTTTTTGAGCTCTTCCTGATTATGCATACATTCCATATTTTTCTTTTGGACTTCAAATGTGTTTCCTTTGCTTTTGCTGTCCCATTTTGTGTCTGTATCTTGCTTTTTTTTTCTCCATAAAACTTTTGAGTTAGGTGCTTTTTTGCCTATCTATTTATAAGTAGGTTCTCTTTTCTTGAAAGTTGGGGTACCCTCTTAAACTTCAGCCCTTCCTTGATGCTATTTTTGGCTTATTTTCTGGGTTGTTACTAGTTTACCAGATGGTCTTGGGATGGAGACCTCTGGTTGTACCCTCCCCTTGCTGATTCAATTGACCTTTGAGATGTTGCTAGCTTACTCTGAACTTGATCAGGTCAGGTGCTGATCAAATTTTAAGTCCCAGGTTTAGCATCACGTTTTTCTTCTTTTGTCTTGTCTCAAAGTGTTCTTGATTCAATCAGAGGCAACCTTTATTGCCCTGTCTTGGATCTCCACCCTTAGTTTTAGGCAAAAAGATCATAGAGAGACTCCCCCTGAGAACTGTGTCCTCACCCCAAATTGTGGATTGTGTACTCATCTGAAACCCAGATTGGGGCTCCTGACTTTGCTCTGGGCCCACAGGGATTGACCCCATTCAGCTCTGATTGCCCTGGAGTAGGACTCCAGACTTCTCCACAGGTGTGAAATTTCAAGGGATATGAGTTGGCTTGGACCATTGCTTTTCCTGTTAGGATCTTAGGGTCTGCCCACTAGATAGGGTTTCAGCTCAAAACCTGTGTGGGGATTTGGAAGTTGGGAAGTTGAGGGTATGATTTTCTCTTGGCTTACTCTTTGTTCTCTGTTATGCCTCCTACTAACTAGTTCTGCTCCCCTCTCATCTCAGTTCCCTTGATTGTTTCTGCCTACATTTTGAGTTTTTCTTTTTTTTTTTTGAGGGGTGATTCATTCTGTCTCCTTGTTTTTTTTCCTTTACTCCTTTTTTTTTTTTTTGGCAATATTTTGCTCTTGTTCAGAGTGGACTTTCATGGTGAAATAGTGATATTGTCTAGTTATTCCTCCATCTTGGCTCTATCCCCGGAAATCTCGGTCTCCAAAATTTTAAATGAGAAACCAAATAAGTTTACATGCAAATGGAATGTAAAATTATACTAGTAGTGTATTTCCATCTTCCTCTAACAGAACTGGATATATTTAACCATAAATAAAAAAGAAAGAAGTAAAGAAAGTAAATAAAATGTTAGAAAAGTTAGATTTAAAAGCTCTCTATGGAATATTTAATAGGGATAAAATATACCTTTTCAGCAGTTAATGTTACATATACAATAGCTGACCATATACAAATATTTTAAAATAGTTTTATGAGGGGGCAATAGAGAGGTGAATGGTATCTCTGAGAGGATTGCAACATTTAAAAAGTAAGGAACAACCAGGCCAAGTAATGTCATCAAAGATATATATATTATTGAAAAATAAGAATAGCCATAAAAGGAGAGTGGTGGATAGATGAGGAATGACCTGTGTACTACAATAGTATCTAAAGAATTCAAAGGAAAATGAAAAATAACCCTTGCAGAAAAGGCATATTCTGGCCTACTCAACACACACACACACACACACACACACATGCACATATACACATACACATAGAAAACCTCTGAGAAGTATACTTTACTTGCAAGCATATACTTGTATATAGAAATATATACAAGTACATATGTTTTTATGGCATGGACAGAAGATGTATGTTTGGCACTATGCTATTCATCATTTTTTTTAATGACAGATAAAAATCATAAATTTGCTGAATCAAGATGGCATAGTTTCAGGAAAAATCCACATTCAGATTGCCCCTTTACCCCCCCCCCAAAAAAAAAGCAAATCCAAATATGCCTGATTTTGAAGATAAATAAAGGGATGAATCATTTGTATAAACATAAGACATTCCTCGCTTAATGATAAAATGATATGAAAAGGATGTTTTCAGAGGAAGAAATCCAGTCTATCAAGTCCATATAAAAATCCTCTAAATAACCAAAACAAAGATAAATTTACCATTCTTTTACTCTAAATGGAGAGAGCTTTGTAGCTGATGGACAGTGGCTGAATTCAGCATAGGTGAAACTCAAAATTGGGCAAGCCGTGTTAATCCAAACTCAGGAACTTGCAGAGCTTGGACCAGAAAGGGACAGTTTTCAAACTTAGCCTTGGATTAGACTAATTTGGGAGTACAGAAAATCTTTTAGGCCCCCTACCAGAACTGTCATTGAGATCCTAAAATAACACAATATTTAATACCCCAAGAAAGAGCAACAGAACTTGCCCAAGCATCCTTTACTTAAGATGTATTGTCCAGCTTTAACATTAAGTGAATATTAATAAACAGGTGGGATGAATGAAGAAACAAACAAAAGAATCTTACCATAAGGACCTATTATAGAGATAAATACACTCAAGAAATAAAGAGAAGAGAATGACTCCAAACATCTATAATTAAAGTTTCAATAAATAACACAACCTGTGCTAAAATTCAATTGGACTTCCTAAATGAGATGAGCATTAAAAAGAAAACAAAAATGCTGTTTTTTAATAAAGAAAATGAGAAAAAGAAAATAAAAATGGTATCAGGTCATAAGACTGCAATAAGATTTGTACATGAAAAAAGAAATTAGAAACAAAATAAGAAAAATAAAGGAATATTTGGAAAAAAATAACAGAAATAAAAGGTATAAAACTTAGCCAAAGCAACAACTTCCGTGAAAATTGCACTTGTCCAAATAGAAGACAATTCCACCATTATGTGATCATAAATATTAAAATCAAAAGGTAAAAAGAGAAAAATTTAAGCTATTTAATAGCAAAAACCAACTGGCCCAGAGAAGAAATCTAGATTTAAAAAATAATTATTTTGTGACTAGAAAAGAATGAGGAAAAACAAAGCCTAAATATCATATTTTGAGCAATAATTAAAGAAAAATGCCTAGAATTACTGGAACCACAATGCAAAGATGAAAGAGAAGTAATTTATACATAATCTCTTGAAATAAGTTCTAAAATGAAAATTCAAAAGGAAAATTATATTCATGATTTGGCATTTCCAGGTCAAAGAAAAAAATAGCAACCATAAAAGAATGAATCCAAATATAATGGAGTTAGAGTAATGATTATGTATGATTTAGCAGCCAACAATATTTTTTTAAAACAATGGGAACAATAAAACAATGAACTTGGAATATAATGCTTCAGAAGACAAAATAATAAAAATTTTCTAGCAAATTAAGTATCATCCTTCATGGGAAAATTATACAATGAAAGAGAGGACTTCCAATAATGCCTGTTTGAAAATATGAGAACTGTGTAAAAAAATTTAAGCCCAAATACAAAAGTTAATGGAAATATAAATTAATAGTTAATAGAAGACATGAATAAGCAATCATAGGAGAAAAAATAAGAATAAACTGCTTTCTTCCTATTATGTGAAGAGGACACATATTCCCTTGAGCTCTATTATCATAAGACATCATAGAGGGAATCTAAATAGACAAGGCCTAGGAGTGATTCTACTATGTCATGATAATCTTCAAAGAATGAAAACAGAGATGAGAAATGCACAAGGGAGAAAAGAGAGAGGAAAGTTAGAGAAAATGCTCTTTAAATAATAAAGGTAAACAAGCAGATGTCTGTATGAACAGGAAAGAAAGGGTAGTGAGAAACCAGCTAATTAAACTTAATTGTCAACTGTACTAATGATTGAAGATTAGATTCATTGTAATGAAATACATTTCACTCAGCAAAGAGATACGTAAAGATCAGTGACAATTGAAGAGATAGTAGATTAAGACATAGATTAGATCCAAACAAATTAAATACAAAGATTGAATACAAAATATATAGATATTTTTTCAGTATTAGGAAAAATGAAAATCTGAGGTGTTCTCATCAATTAAATAGTTGCTGAGTAAATTATTGCATGTAAATAGGTAACATGGATATAATGGCATATTGTAGTTCAAGAATAGATGGGTTTTGCAAAGATTAAAGTAATAGGAAGTTGTAAGCGGAAAAAATCCTATAGTGCTGAGTTATGCTAAAGTATAATGAATTTGTTTCCTAAATTGAAGCAAGCAAAATATGGTTGAGTACATTTTGGCTGCATAATGCCAGGGATTTTATTTTCAAGTATGGGTTGTTCTACAGTAATTCAAATGGCCATTTCAATTCTTAACTTCTGTAATTCTGAGTTCATTAATATAACACCAATAACATTAAGATGTTTTATTAGTAGTACAATATTCTGTATATTTCTATAGATATCCAGTAAAATGGAGCAAATTAATTTTTGATTTTCAGATGAGGTAATATCCATATATAGTCTAAATCATTTATTATAAAACACTAATAAAAATGATAAACTTCACCAACATTAATGAATATAAAGCTAAAGAAAATAATAGCAACTTCCAATTTGAAAAGAAGTAAAATAAACTAACATACCTTTAGTATTTGATATTTATATATAAGCATATCTGTATCTACAAAAATAGATAGATATTGCTAATGAATTTATGGGTTTTCATCTTCCTTTATTCTTTATGTCTGTCTGCAGTTCTACTAATGAACAAGTGCTCTTTCCTGTGACAATCTTCAAATTGACATTGGCACCTCTAAAATCAATGATTTCTGGAAGTTTCATATGCTTGATTTCATCTTTCAGTTTTGATAAAAGCCCATCATATTTTTATGACCTTTCACAGTCTCACCTCTGCTTCTTAAAAATACTCATCTTTTTTCAAGGCTAGCATAGAATTAAAGCATAGAGGAATTAATTTCTAATCATTTTATTTGGTAATGTTCCTCAAATTATCTTGTATTTATCTCTGTAAATGTTATACCCTCATTCCTCATTGTAGAATGAAAACTCCTTCATAGTGACCAATATTTTAATTCCTCTGTTTTTTTCACTATCCAGCTGCAGTGCCTTACACAAATCAACTACTTAATAAATTGTTGTGAAAGTGAATAATGACCCACACCATTTTTAAATTAGTGCTCTTTTTTTCTTTTTTGCCTTATTGATGTCAAAAAAATAAGATCGCAAAGTAGAAGGAGAACCAATCATGGAATTAGGAAGACTTAAGTTCAAGTTTTATCTATGACTTTTACTTTTATGTGATTGAAGTAAATTCACTTAACCTCTCAAGACTTGAAAAACTCTTAAATGGCACCCACTGTAAAGAAAGTGCCAGTTTGATTTCAGAAATATTATTCATTCAGGGAATTCTCTAGCCTATTGAAAGCATAAATATAGTCTCTACCTCATGACTCTCAATTCACAGGGCTGGAACCATTCTTAATTGCATGACTTGATTTGAATCTATACATATAAACAAAACAGTGCATTTTGCAATTGTCAAAGAACAGGAAGAAATGGAAATTGGCTCTATCGTTAGCTTAGAAAATAAAGGGAATCATGAGGGAGGGAGGGAAGAAAGAAAATAAAGTTAATTGAAAGATAATTGACTCATTAGCTTAACCAAATAAAATTTTCTAGGGTGAGGTAAAACTGTCAGCCTGGAGAGATAACATGGTTTATAGCAACCAGTGTCTTGGCAGAGATTTAGGAGCTGTTTATTTTAAAGACTATGGCAGCATTATTCCTTTTATTCCTGTCTCTGAAATCTTTACATTTATAGGGATGAATATTTGAGAAATTCCAGAGTATTATATCTTACTCTTTAATGAGTTAGGCATCTTAACAGGGAATTTCATTTTTGTGACTTTTAAAAATATTTCCCGTTTTTTCCAATAAAATAGAGGAATATCAGAAATTAAATGTATTATAATTTGTCAACCTTATCAATTAATTTCATTCTTTTTAACATATAGAACAAAAAGAATGATTTTTATAGTTGTTCTAAATAGATCATCTAAATAGATCATTTACTAATGCTCTTCTGTTTCTCAGCTATGAACTATGTACGGCACTAAGAACTCTGATTGTCGGAGATTTCTCAACATCCATCACTATTTCAAATAGGTAAGGACTTTCTTGAAGAAACCAGAGAAGAATGCAGGCACTGGTTGAATGAGATTGTGACTAACTATTCTCTGATTATATTCAGTAAGTTTCCTGGACTCTGCTTGTCTCTCCCTCCCCAATTCCCAGCTCTTTTTTTTTTTTTAAATCAGCCATCCTTCCCTCTTGTTCTATACAGGAATTAAATGAGAGAAGATCTGGAGGAAGAGTTGCAGCAAAAGGTCACACAAGTGACTCTTCCTATTTAAAAGTCAGAAACATTGATTAGATTTACTATGCTTTCTCTATGTATGATTTTAATATATTCATTAGAGATGAAAATTCTTCAAAAATCATCTACTGAAGCTGCCTTTAAGCAAAGCTTAACCAAGTCCAATAAGTGTGTTGCTTATTAAAAATATTGCATAGCTCATTTATTAACTAATTTCTAAATTGGTCAAAGATAACCTGCATTCTCCAAGACAGTCTTATATGTTATATGTATAATTTCTATCCCACTCTACACTATCTGTTACTAGAATTTTGTCTAAATTTACTTATCCTCTATTACTTTTGCTCTACTCGTTCCTCCCTTATACCTGTCTTCTCTTTTCTCTTTGAGCTGTAATAACACTTTTTTTTAAACCCTTACCTTGTGTCTTGGAATCAATATTCTCTATTGGTTCCAAGGCAGAAGAGCGGTAAGGGCTAGGCAATGAGGGTCAAGTGACTTGCTCAGGATCACACAGCAGGGAAGTGTCTGAGGTCAGACTTGAACCTAGGACCTCCTGTCTCTAGGCCTGACTCTAAATCCACTGAGCTACCCAATTGCCCCTGCCCATACTTTCTTAACTAGCACTGAAAACCTTCTCATTTGAGGTTGTGAGGGTTATACTACTAGCTCCTTCCTATCTGATACCAGGTGTGCATTGTGGAGAGGATTTAGTCCTAGGGAACCTGGACTCCAATAACTAAAGATGGCATTTTTCTTTATACTCAATGCTGCATTTATAGATTCCCACTATACATTGTAATAGATGAATCCTGAATTCTGGTTGCATTTCTACTCTCTAGGGCCATGGCACAGACATCAAGATGGATTTATTAATTTTTATCCTAATAGAGTAAATGACAATAGCAGGTACAAACATTCACCATAGATACTCAAAGTGTGTGATTATATACCAACTATATTGAAAAACTCAGATAATGATGTGAAGCACTTTGAAAATTTAGAAGTCTCTATAAATCCTGGTTATAATTTTTATCATTACTCTGCTTTCAGGCTAATGATTAATTCATTCCTTGAGTCTTCTATTGCCCTCTTGCTAAATTCAAATGATAGTGGTAGACTAATAAAGGGATAATCTGGTAAATTTTAGAGTTCATATACACACATTTTAAAATATAATATGCATTATTAATGCTTCCTTAAGTCTAGACAGTAAAAAGTTAATAAATAAGGCCCTCATTTGCCTTGATGGCATATTTCAAATATATACATATTCACACTAAAAATCTAAATTTCTGGTTAGAGCTGGCTCCAGCACATCCCTCAGTCATACTATCTCATTCAATAATATATAAACTCCCTAAGAGTAGAGACTATTTTATTTTTGTCTTTGTTTTCCCAGAACTTTGTTCAATGTTTATAGCAAAATATCAGAGCATAATAAATACTTATAGATGAACTAATAAAAATATTTGTTGGATTCAGTTGAACTATCATATATTTATATATTCTGCCTATCTCAAGGATATTTCATCCTTTTTGTATACCCAGTGTAATCTATTCTTCCTATTTTGGTTCTCTCTAACTCATCCAGGTGAGACTCTCCAGGCCCATTTCCCTCAATGAATAATTCAAGTTGAAAAATCTGTATGTTGTGCATCTGTGTTACCATACCCAACTAAAGCTTAATTCATTTATTCGTTTTGTTCCTCCAGGCTCTTTACAATCTTGAAGGCTTTCCTAAACTCAGGCATATCTTCTTTCTAGAGAACAGTCTAATTTCTTTTAACCTTTACTTGATATAAAAACTGATGAGCTTGATCTCTCTCTCTCTCTCTCTCTCTCTCTCTCTCTCTCTCTCTCTCTCTCTCTCTCTCTCTCTCTCTCTTTCTCTCTCTCTCTCTCTGTCTCACACATACACCAAACACACACACACACACACACACACACACACACGCACGCACACACACACACACACACCACTACCACCACCACCACCACCACCACCACCACTACATACTACTTGGAAAATTCTCATTGTATCTATGTAGAAATACTTTCATTTCCTGTTACAGGATAATAGATCTAATTCTGCATTAGATAAATTTTTGTGTTTCAAAATCTTTTACAGTACAGAAAATGGAACCTAGTACAGTGATAGAAAGCAATAAAATTGGATTTTATCTATAATACTACAACTATGCAGCTAGTGATTTTGGATCTAGGTACTTGATCTTTGATAACATGGTATAAGTGAAAATGCCTTAGGTTTTCTGATTCTGAATCTGGCTTTGACATTTACAAGAATAGATAAGCTTAGTGACTGCATGTAGTTTCAGTTTTCTCCTCGATAAAATGGGGATAATAAAATGTTCATGATCTATCATCCACAATTGCTGTGAGAAAAAATATCACATAAATGGTGGACAGACCCCTGGCCTAGAAATTAGGACAACTTATCTTCATAAGTTCAAATCCTGCCTCAGGCATATTGTTTATGATCAAAATCACATACTATGTGATGCTAGGCAAGATGCAACCCTGTTTGCCTCAAATTCCTCATTTTTAAAATGAATTGTTGAAGGAAATGACAAACCATGTTAATATCTTTGCTGAAAAAAATCCCAAATGAGGTCACAGTGAGTTGGATATGACTCAACAACAACAGATTTATTATTTTCTATCAAATGAGAATATTAAAACATAACAACTTCTCAGGTCTCATTCTAGTCTCCCAAGTACTTAACCACATTCTAATTTGCTTAGCAGTTATTTATATACCTGTCTTATTTACACAGCTCACTGATGAAAAACTACTCTATAGGTCATTCATCTTCTTGCAAATATTTTATATTAATATAGTGGTAATTTCTTAAGCAGGATGATATATTATAGATTATTTATTGCATGTAATTATCATTTCTTCCAGTTGTTAGGAAGCAAGTATTTTATAAGCACTTACTATTTGTTGGGCACTATACTAAGCACCACTATTCAAAGGAATAGCCAGCATACTCCTACCCCTCAAGGAGATAATTGCCTGATTGGGGAGATGCTCTGTAAAAAAATGGGTCCAAATAAAATGCATATAGAATCAATAGATAATAACCTTAGAGCAGATTCAATCAGCAAATAATTAATTAATAAACATTTATTAGCTCACTGGTAGTGTCAGCCTTTCTTCATCTTGAAATCACAGGAACTCTGTGTCTCTGTAATTCACCATTTACCATTACCTAGTGAAGGTGATTGATATCTTTAATGAACTTTACTATCTTTATAGTATCATACCATTTAGGATTGGTAGGGACCTTGAAATTAATTGAGTTCAAACTCTCATTTTAAAAACACTTTACCTCTCTAGATCTCTAGTTCCTTGCTAGAGAAATGACCTAAAAAGGGGGTTGGGGGGTCCTGTGATTAATAGACATACAATCAGCTTCAATGCACTTTACATCCCTTGTTCAACGGAAGGATAGTTGAACTGCCTCTTCTCCATTAGCATATAAACTCTTCAGACTATTAACTTTTGATGACTTTTCCTCTTCAAGGTTGTCTGTAATGCTCATTTTCACTGAATTTCACACATAAAAATGTTTCTTGATGAAATGTAGAAGAACTCAAAATCTGATATTCTCTGGTCTCCTGATGATTTTTATGCACAACACTTTTTTCTGCTGAAGAAAGAGTGGCATAATGGAATGAATATAGGATAGGAGATTTTTGGTTTCGTGGCATAAGGTAACTCCCAGAATTGGTAAACTGCCAAATTTCTGTGATGCTAGTGTTACTCTATCAAAAATATGAAGATGTACATTGCAAGTTTACTATCAATAAAGATAATCCAAAAAGCACTGAAATCAAAGAAAATAATCTCAAAACTTCTAGTGTCCTCTTTTCTCTCAAAGTTACTTTATGTGTGCTTAGTATTTATTTCTAAATTAATGTGATATTTTTTTCATTCAATAGAAGTTCCTTGTAGGCAGAGGCAGTCTCATTTCTGACCTCATATGTGTAGGTTATTTTTAATTATTTTCCCAGATTACAAGTTGATACAACTTTAACAATTGTTTTCTGACATTTTTGATTGATGTTCTCTCCCTCCTTAAAACCTCTCAACTCTTCCCAAGATTGCAGGCAACATGATATAAATTATACTATGTGTTATTAAACATTAAATATTTCCATGTTTGTCTTATTATAGAGAAGACATAGCTTACACTAGAGAAAAATTTATAGAGAAAATACAATGAAGAATGGTTTGCTTCAATCTGCAATGCTACAATCAGTTCCTTCGATGGTGCTGGATATCCTTTCTATTCATGAGTACCATGGAGTTGTCCTCAATCCTTGCAATATTGTTAATAGTTAAGCCATTCACAATTGATCATTGCACATTTTCATTGACATCATAAGAAATATTCTCATTCTGCTCATTTCATTTTGCATTCCTTCATATACATCTTTCTAGGTATTTTTTTTCTGTGATCATTTTGCTAAAATTTTCTTATGGTCAAATAGTATTCCATTATAATCATATACCAAAAATTGTTCAGCCATTCCAAAATTGATGGGCATCCTTTCAGTTGCCAGTTTTTTGCTACTACATAAAGGGCTGCAATAAATATTTTTGCACTAGTAGATCTTCTCCTGTTATCTTTGATCTCTTTGGGACACAGACTTAGTAATTTTATTGTTGGGTTAAAGGGTATGTACATATTTCTGGTGTATCCCCAATTTTTACCAGTTTTGGCCACACTATTGTTATATAATGAATATATATCTCAATTTTTGACATAAAATTCATATCATTTATACTTAAAAAAACAAAAGATAGAAGAAAAATAATATAACAAGAAATAAATCCTGTACAGTGGAAGGTCCACTAACTTTGCCTTTATTTTATTTTATGTATTTTGTTGTTCACTTCTGTCTATTTGTGACCCTCTGAACTTTTCCATGGGGTTTTCTTGGCAAAGATACTGAAGTGATTCATCATATCCTCTTCCATTTGATATTTATAATTATCATTAATATGCATATACTTCTAGTTCTGTTAATATTTTTTGGATACTTCATAGAGGTTTCTCAACATTTCCTTTTTCCTATTTTAGGGAATTCTTTTATTATATTTCATTAGTATTCCAAAATTCCCTCATCTACTTTCCAGTCCTTCGTGACATAAGTTGCATAGGCAAACACATGAACAAAACAAACATACACACATGTAGACATATGTGCATGTTATGTAGAGTATATATTGTGAAAGAGAATTCTTTACTCTATTGTCTATCCTGAGTTAACACTAACTTAAGTACCTCACTAGATTGTGAAGTCAGGATTAACTCTCCTTTGTCTACCTTTTAATTAAATCAACACAAGCTTGAACTAAGTGGAGGAGCTGCACACTAAGGTGAATTCACACCCTACTTAGTGCTAGGTGAGAAGCCAAGCAAGGTACTAGGAGAGCTCCACCCATTTTTCTAACTCAAACAGTCAGAAATTTGTAAGAGTTCACACTCTCAGAAATGGTTCAATCAGAAAACTGTGAACCTCCTGGGCAGTTGCTAGACAATTTGGAAACTGTTATTGGCCCTTGTGAAAGAGCCAATAAATAAAAGCTATTAAAGTAATTTCAACTTTGAGAATAATACTTTGAATCATATATTTTAGTCAAACCCTTAATTTTAACCCTTAAAATATGCATGCATATACATGTATATGTTTAGAAGTAAAATAAATGAAGTTTTGAACACCTAGTATCTTGTAACAGAATGTTTCCTCATTTTACATTACTAATAGTATGAAATCCTACTGGAGGAAATACTGGGCCATTTGTTATATTTATTTGTAATAGAAAAAAGTATTGGAAACAATATACATACTCAATAATTTAAGAAGAGCTGAATATTGTTTTAGCAATGTCATAGAAAAAAAACGATGTCATAAAAGGTAAACTAATAAAACAAATAAATACAGAAAGCCCTGTATGAAATGATGCAAAACAAGATGAACAGAATAAGAACTGTATAAATAGTAAATATGACTACATATAAATGAATAAAATAGAAGAAGTACTTTAAAAAGAAGGGAACTAAAACAAAGTGGGAGGGACAGTTTATTCTTAGGAATATTTAACTACTTGTACAAAATATAAAATTCACTTCATTTTTTTTAAACTGCTGCAGGAAGTGTAGGCAGAGGACTTAAATTAATACTCTAGTATTGCAATATGCTGGCTATCTGACCTCAGGAAAGTCTCTTAAACCCTCTGAGTCTTAATTTCATCATCTATATAATAAGAAGACTGGACTAGATGCCCTATGAAACTACTTCTACTTATAAATATATAATCCCATTTAGAAACTTGCATATGTTTACAATTACCAGCTTTAAATTTTTATTCACAAATTTTAATGGTAGAGTAAAATATCAAAAGTCTAGATCATCAGCCATCTCAGTCTACCTATCACTTTATAAATAAAGTGAGATGTAGTAACATGGCCAATTTATAACTGAATACTAGAATGTTTATTCTTATATTAGTTATTTTAAAAAATCAAAATTATGATTCCAAATGCAATTTAATTATTTTATTTTACTGGAACTATCCAAAATTGTGTGTTTGAGCTTGAGAACCCTCCATGATCTTGAAAATCAGTGTAAAGTTTTTTGATCATCCCTACTAGAGAAGGAGCCTAGATTTTGGATTTTTCTTTTATGGGATGTTTTGAGCAATTTACAGGGATTTGTGAGTTATTATTTTTATGCCTATTATCTTATTATTTTTTAAATTTCTTTTTAAGTTTTATCAGGCATTCTTTTAGGGCCTGGCATCCTTTCATATTTTCCATTGAGGTTTCATTTTTGGCATTGTTTTTCTCTTCTGAGTTTGTATTTTGGTCTACCATGTCATTAAAATAACTTTCTTAAGAAAGTTTTTTTTTGCTTATTTTTCTAGATTTTTTTTCCTGCTATGTTATATATCTGTTGAGAATTTCTATTCCTGAGGTAGAAGAAGCACTGTTCCAAGCTTGGGAAGTACTCTTCTCTAATACTTAGGTTAAGCCTGGCTGCCTTTATGTTCCACAGCAAATCTGTTGAGGAGATATTATTACCAGGTTGCTTTGTGGAGGCTTCTACCTGTTTGGTCCAGCTATGTTCATCACCTTTGTACCAGCCCTTTGTTTCATGGGCTGTGCAGGTCCACTGCTCTGTAGCATACTGCCTTAAGTGTTCTGATGCCATGTGGGAGTTTGTAGATCCCGTGTCCTCTCTATACCTGTGTTGAGTTGCTTAGGCTGGGCTCATTTTTATTCTATAGCTTCATTGCCTCTGACAGAATTTCAGATCATTGGGCTTTTTTTAGTTCTGCTGATTATTACAGATGATTTTAAAGTTAATTTAGGGCTGTGATCTAATCTAAATTTGATTTTTGGTCACCAGGGGATATCCTAAATAAAATACCCAAGTCAGTTTGGAAATATATGGTGGTTTAATCAATATATAGGGAAGAAATCAAGGAGAAGAGAGAGGGAAAGGTATAGGATTTCTCAGGAAGAAATCAAGGAGAAGAGAGAGGGAAAAATATAGGATTTTTCCTGCCCAGCCTGTGCCAGGCGAGTTCAAAGTCCTCCTCCAGGAGGTCCTTGACGATTAAAGGCTTTCTCAAAGAGAATAGTGTTTGGAAGGTAAAGGAGAGAAAAATCAGCCTAAACTCTGAGAGGTCTCAGAGGAGAGCCTCACCAAACTAGGTTACTAGGCTTCCTCCAGTATGGTATTAAGGAAAACTCACCGCTAAACCTGGACAATAGCAGCCGCCATGCCAAGATGCTAACACGCTCAGCAAGCTGCCACCATCTCCCTCTCCACTGTCAAATTGGCTGGAGAGAGGAAATGACTTGAAATATATAGATGGTTTTACAACTCTTTCCTGCATCTCACATGTTCCAATGATATCTTAGACTTGACTTAGGACAGCCCAGGGGTCTGTCAGTTGTTTCTGATTTGTCATTTGTTAGCACATGTCTGTCATAGGCCATCCTCCTCAACAATTAATCCTTAAGTATAGGGGTAAACATTTCTGATTTTGTTAGACTAAGTAGGGTGGAGTAATCTAAAGTTCACATGATATAATACTTGGGCAGCTGGATCTCCACACTGTTTCCTTGTTTCCTCTCTTCTTACCCCATTGATATGTTTTCCTACCTCTTTCCTTTGTTTCAAAGTGAATTATTTGTGTGTGTGTGTCTGTGTATATGTGAAGGGATGGGGGTGTGTTATAGTATCCTTTACTTTGCCATCTTATGTCCAAGCATGACTTATTAACTTTTAAAGATATCTTTGTTTATCTGCTGAGTTGTGTTTCATTTTTTGCAAACTCTTTAAAATTATTTTTTATTTAATAAAGAAGGGGGATATATTTATTTTATTAAAAGTTATATGTTGATATTATACAATGCTGTAGATATATTTTATGCATTTTTGAGTTTCCAAACTTTTTTGTGTTATCTATTGACTGTCAGGTATCCTTTGTACATTCTGAAAAACTCCTAAGAGATCCCCATTAAACTAGAATAAGGAAAGTTATGATGTGGATGGGACACTTAATCAATGTTTTTCATATGACCACTACCTTTATTAAATCACAATAGCTAGATGACACTGTCAATAGGCCTCCAACTCATGAAGATCTTAATTCCAATCTAACCTCAGACCTTTATTACTTGGGTGAGAAGTCACATAATCTGTTTTCCTCTATTTCCTCATTTGTAAAAAGAGAAAATAATAACACTTAATTCCTGAGTTTTTTGAGGATTGAATTAGATAATAATTGTAAAGTGCCATGTAAATGAGTATTATGTAAAAGTTAGTCTATTTTACAGCTTTTTAAATTATCAAATATATATCTTTTTTAAGAACTTTATTCTTGTCATTATTTTGTTCTTGTCACCTTCTCTTCTCTCCCCAATTCTCTATTATTTTTAAACCTTGCCTTCCATCTTAGAATCAATTTTGGGTATTGGTTCTAATGCAGAAGAGTAGTAAGTGCTCTAGGCAATGGAGTTTAAGTGACTTGCCAAGGATCACACAGCTAGGAAGTATCTGAGGCCAAATTTAAATCTAGGACCTCCCATCTCTGGGCCTTACTCTCAATCCACTGAGCAACCCAGTTACCCCCTTGTTTTTTTTTCTATTCCCTAGATATATTATTTTGGAACATTTAGTGATTTAGTAAATGACTGGTATACCAACACATTGATAAAAATTAAATTATATATTTTATTATAAAATTTACTTATGACTAAGTTTCTTAATTTACTTATTTTCTGTCCAGGATATGTATCCTGGACCCTGGAAATAAGACTACCTACCAGGTAGTCTAAAAGTAAACATTTCTTCTGAAAAAAATAATAACTTTAAAATGCCCAACTCTTGCCTTGCAATAGTGTGCCTGTTTTGGGGGGCATACTATTCAAAGCTCATGACTACTTACATTCTGAGTTTCTGTCAGCTTCACCAGAACAGCTCTCCCACACCTGGAATATGAGCCCTATGATCCAGATTTTACTTCAACTTGCTCTAAACCAGGATATGAGACTAACCATCCTTAAACTATAGTTTTTCCTACTTCTCATTTTTGATCTTTTGGTCTACTGCGTGTTTCATCTTCCTCCATGAAAAGTAAAGTCCTTGAGTATAGGACTTGTGTTGATGATTTTTTTTGAGATTTTTTTTTTTATCAAACAGATGCCTTAGTAAGACAAGATGAATTCTTAGAAATTCAGTTAGTTAGTCAAATGTTAGTCACTTTTACTCAGTGACATACTTAACCTAATCCAAGACCATCATCAGTTTATCTCAACATTTTATTTTCATTTGGCATGACAAAAGCAATTACTTTAAGGAAAAGTATTTTTCCCCTTCTATAGCACCTAGAACCACTTGCCAAAAAATCATGAAGCTTAGATACTCTTTTTTATCTCTATATATCATTTGCTTAAAGTAATTTATGTAGAAATTGACCAAAAAAATAGTTTATCCATATAAAAACATAATTGCTTATACAAAATATGGCATTGATTTAATGTTTAAAAAAGAGAATGTTGCAGGTATTGGAATTAGAGTACATCTACTGAAATCTCAGTACTGCAATTTGAATCTCCAGAACTTAAAGGTTTCACATTAGATCTTTTTATCTTTTTATCTATCTATCTATCTATCTATCTATCTATCTATCTATCTATCTATCTGCCTGTCTGTCTGTCTAGCTTGTTATCCTTTCATCTATCATCTATATATCCATTAATATAGGAAACATAGAGAATAATAAAGCTCACCTGAGTGGAATTCTCTAATATGTGAGGAAGAATACATAAGGATAAAATCATTATTTTCTTGAAATTTTAAAGTTATTGTTTTTTATCTTCAACAACATGTATTATCCAAAGTGTGAGAACTGCTTAAATGAACTTTCACTGATAGAGATAAAATATCAAAATTGTAGTGCAGTTGTTTTTAAGTGATGTTGACATTTGTTAATTCCTAGAATATTTTAATTACTCATTTCTTAGAATTTTCTAATGGATTTATTAGAAAATATGTTAGTGTGATCTGGAAACTATAATCCTTCCACAAGAATGTCTTAGTTTTATTGGTTGCTTAATAACATATTGTTAAATAGCAAAAGGGTAAAAGTGAGTGCGCCATAGTGAGAGGGGTGGGGATGTTTGCAAAACTAATATTCTGCAGTGCATTCTATCTTCATAGTAATCTAATGACCTGAGAAATGTAAAGTAAGTTTCCAAAGTATATGCCTAACATTCAGCTTGTACATTAAACATATCTTACACAGAAGTAGATACTAATTCTCTGTTAATATTCTTTGAGAAGTTGAAAAGTGAATATACTAGTCCTTAGATAAAAGGACAAGGATAGTCCTCTATGGTACTAATATTCCCTTTCAGGCCTTTGAGTTCTATGCCTAAATGTCTTCCTTCTCAGAAGATTTTCTTTTGCTTTCACAGAAACTCTTAATCCTTATGTTTTCAAGGTGTTGTTTTTTTCCCTATAAAATAAGTGCACTTTAAACTTTGAGTTTTTACTATTAAAAGTATTGTCATAAAACATTTGCTTTTAAATATTTTAAAACTGAAGATTTTTGAATCTTCATAGAACAATAATATTTAGTCTAATGAGCATTCAATAATAACATTGATAAAAGTAGTGTCAAGACACTGACGATCTCAAATAAAAAAAAAAAAACTTTAAATAACATAATGCAGGGAGGAAAAAATGTTATAACCATGTAACCTGGAAGGAAAATCTGCTTAGGTAACTTTTTCCTTGCTTTTTTCTTCTTTCCTTTAGAATCTTCTGTAGGATTTCAAAGAAACTATTTTGTTATTGCAATTAAGTAAGCTATCTATCCAAAAAATTATTTTATTTGCTTCCAAATCTTTATAATGTGATAATCAAATGTGGAACATGTCTTACAATTATTCTTATTCTGCATGATCTTTTGTGATATAAAAATGCATTTCCTGTAGATTTTTTTCCCCTATGTAAAGACCATATCTTTAGTCAGCAACTGAAATTCTCTGAATATTTCTGGTAAAGTAATATAGTAAAACCAAGTTAATTGGACACATTTCCCTTCAAGATACCTTTTAAAAAGAGACATTAATCATCATATAAATTAATTTTATAAAAATTATGGTTAGATTTATGTATTGGTATGTTTAATTCTATCAATCTCCCCTTCTCTAGACTACCAGTTTTTGTTGTTGTTGTTTTATAAAGGATGAAAACAATAAACATCTTAACATCCTTCAATCAAGGGACTCTGCACAATTGATCCAATCGGAATAGGAAGTGCCAACTTGAAAGTTTCAGCCATCTTGGCAAATTTGTTTTATTACTCCCTTATCTTATAAGTGAAGACATAGATTAAAGAAATACAAAAAAAAAAAGACTTGTCCACAGTCAGATAGTAAATTATTGAAGAATCAGAGAAGCAAGATTGGTAAATACTCTAATTTCTTTCAACTAGAATTTTATTCTACTTTCAGCTAAACTGTTATTTTAGTACTTATGTGGTACCTGCTCGGGAACAAGATAAACAACAGCATGCTCTGAAAGTGAAAACAAGGTTATGTAATTATTCGTGGTACATAGACTCCATGCCTCTAAGATGAATAGAACTACAGCTGGGTCATGAACATAAATTCTAATGTTATCAATAGGCCAGAAACCATGATGATACAAAGTTCCAGCTCCCCTTCACTGACCCGCCAGTGACCTCCTTTTTGATTATGAAGAATGAGGCTTTCCAGAAACAATATTATGGCACTTATTTCATATTAGGTAAGATACTGCTGCAAGGAAAGACCAGCAAATTTGCCATATTAAGTGCCATCACTAAGGAGAAATCATACTCCTGATTTCAAACTTTAAAATTAAGTTCTTTCCTTTTAGCAAAATTATTTCCTGTGAACTTAGCTTCCTAAAGAAAAAACATAGTCAACATTTAAATTAAGGCATACATTCAGGGTTAGGTAAACCGATGTACAAATATTATTGTAGTCTTCCCTAATCCCAGTTCTTGTTTAGAAGGAATTTTGATTGAAAATATTATATGTATAGCTACACAAACATGTGTGTGTGCTTAATATCATTTTAATATTACTCTATTCTGTTAACTGTCCTGTCTATATGATCAGTTTTTTAATAATATCAATATTAATAGTCAATGACTGAATTTAGCTAAGTGAAATGAGTAAGCAATCTGACTGATTTCTAATAATATATAGTAATCAGAGTCATTGAGTCTCCATTTACGTCTTTAGCTTAAGGATTTCTGTTTTAATCCAAACTTTCTCTCTTTAAAACAATTATTGGGGGGGGGCAGCTGGGTTGCTCAGTGGATTGAGAGCCAGGACTAGAGATGGGAGGTCCTAGGTTCAAATTTGACCTCAGACACTTCCCAGCTGTGTGACCCTTGGCAAGTCATTTAACCCCCATTGCCTAGCCCTTGCCCCTCTTCTGCCTTGGAGTCAATACACAGTATTGATTCCGTCAATACACAGTATTGATTCCAAGACATCAGGTAAAGGTTTAAAATTTTAAAAAATTAAATTAAAAATAAATAAAACAATTATTGATGTATTTTAATTTTCCATCATACTTATTTACATATTATTCCCATTTAATGAGAAGTCTTTGTTAACAAAATAAGATTATCAGATAATCCAAAGGACTGACCTCATTTAAGACTGCTTGCAAAATTCCACACCTATAGCACACACCACATACTCTCTTAAAACAAATAAACAAAAAAATATTTCTCATTTTGTACATTAAATCTGTCACAACCCTGTAAAAATATTATGTTTCATCATTGTTTAGTTGGTATCATGTTACTGATTATAATTCTTACTAATTCTTACAGCTTTACAAGTTTAATTTTTAAAATGCAATTATGGTATAAGTTCTTTTTCTCATTTTGCTCATTTAATTCTTCACATTTTATAAAAGCCAACAAAATTACTAATTTAATAATATTTTATATAGTATAAATTGAGTTGGTTCTGCTCCTTTTATTGTATATTAATTTTTTAATCTAATTTCTCTTCAAAATCAACTATTTCTGCATTTCTTATGACAAGATAATTCTTCTCTATCACATTGATATTACATAACTTAATCAACTATTTCTCAAATGATTTGCTTCCCCTGAGTTTTCATTTTTTACCATTATAAAAAAGAGGTGTGATATATACATACTTCCCCTCTTTAAAGATAATAGGAACATTAAAATATGACAAGATTTCAGATATGCTTAATTACTGTTTCAAATAACTTAGTAGAAGAAAGAAATGGAAGGAAAATGGAAATACTTTGTGGAGGAATGATGGACTGTAAAATTACTCTTTCATATAATGAAATTTTAAGAGATCAAATTGAGAGAGAGAAATAGAGACAGAGACAAAAAGAAAGAAAAAGAAACAACTTTCATTTAAATTGTAAAGATTAAATTAACTCTCCCCTGATTGTGAAGATTAAATGAACTCCCCTGCCCATGTATAGATTTAATCATCAAAAGTGTAAACATCTCACTTAATCATTGAGTGGGGGAGGTCTGTAACCCACCTGTGCAATAGTGGGTAACAAATCAGAATCAAACTGACTGCCCCATGGGCAGTCCTAAGCGAAGCTTCAACTGTAATTGGTAGACATAAAAGTGGAGGAAGACACAGTAAGTGATGCAAAAGAAAGTGTCTTTAAAATGAGTTACAACTTCCTGGGGGAGATCTTTGGGGACTTCTTCGGAGAGTTCTCTGAGTTCTTCTTTAGTTCTGAGTTCAAGCTGGAGGCTTGTGAAGAATCTGCTGACTGCACCTGACACCCTGTTCCTGGTAAGGCTGTTCTTAAACTTCTTCCTTTGGACTGATATATGGTGAGTGAAAAGAGCTGATTCCTTTCCTGAATTTCTAAAGAGATTAGCCTCAGGAGAGACTTATCCTATTGAGAAAGGCTCCCTGAACCCCCAGGTCCTTGGCTCAAAGATGAGGCCTCTCTGGCTAAGGACTAAACACCCCTGCCTAGGTTGAGCCAGGGGTTGGAGCAAAATACTTAGTGTGTAGACTAGATATCTTAACCTAGCCTCTCTCTCTAATTTCTTACTTTATTCTTTCGCTGTTTTGTAAATAAATTGTTAAATAAATCTCTTTGAATTTAATTAAATTCCTGGTGAGCCTATATTTTAAATAATCCAGTGAAACTTTTATAGAAACCTCTTTTCTCCCTATTACAAAATGAACAAGTACTGAAAGAAATAAATTGAGTAATCCAAAAGTGAACTCCTAAGCAAGATATAAAGATAATGAAATAAATTTACAAGTGAATTCTATCAGAAATAAAAGAAAAATAACTTAGCATATTTGATCATTTTTAAATAGAATGAGAAACAACTCATCTACATATTTTGATGATGTTCATATTTTTTACACCTAAACCAAGGGGAAATAAAGAAAGAAAATTATATACTAATATTTCTAATTGATGTAGATACATCCAAAAACCTTATCAAAGGAATAATACTAAAAAGAATATGTAATATTTTGTCACCATAAAATTGTGGGACCAGGACAAAGGTTTAATTGTTTTTTAATAGAAAGGATAAGAGATGTAAGAGAGAGGTGATGGAAATAGATCATGCCAAAGAAAATATTAAAATATATTCTCCATTTAGCTGACTTCCAGCTTATACTTTTCCACAATAGTGCCAGCAATCCTCAGTCAGTTCAAGAACTGAAGTAGAGTCACAGTTAATATAACTTTCTCTCTGCCCACTTACTCACACATCAGGCCTGGTGATCCAACTGATGGCCCTCTTCCTTTGCTTGTACTATCCCAGGGACATTTGCCCTGCCTTATTGTCCCTAACCTTAATTGTTGATTTTTCTGCTGACCTCAGAGGGGCACCAGAGTTTAGATCTATCCTCATGATCAAGGTCCCCTTAATAATTTCCTTCAAACAATGACAAGATTAGAATTATACCAATAATTTGTTTGGTTCTATATAAAGTAAAAACTCTAAAAATAATATACCACACAAAGAATTAAACTATTAAAACATGACAGCATTAATAGATACTTTAAAAAAAAGATTTTGGAGCAGAGCCAATATGGTAGAAAAGGTACAAAGATCCAACTGATCTTTACCAAATTACCTTCCCCAAAACTATGATTCAAAACAAATATGCTTCTAAACAAATTTTGGAGAAGCATTATATACAAAAAGATGAGGTGAAATAAATTTTCAGCTCAAAAAACTTAGAAGGCCAGCTCAAAGATCAATTAGAAGAAATGACTAGGATAGATATTTAGTATAAAGCAATATTCCAGAGCAAGCCCTACCATAGCAATAGGCCTTGGGAGCAGCAGAATTAGCAGCAAATGCATCTGGAGCTTGAATATACAGACTGTAAGAGCAGAAAGGTCAGACTCAGAAGGAAATTACAGGAACCATGTTGCTGGCTCTGGGTGCAAGATTCTTGTGTTGATCATATGCTGATACAAGTCACAGTGCTGAGTCAAGATCTCAGGGTGATGAGGAGTACTACCATATACAAGTACTTGTAGCCACAAAGGAACAAGAAACCCTGCATATATTGTAAATTACCCAACCATTCCCCAAATGATTTGAGAAAAATTTGGAGGAAATGAAAACCAATCTGACAGTTTTGGAGAACAATTCTGACCTATGACAAAAGAGGTATAAAAGAGAACATACTCTTTATCCTAGAAATTCCATTACTATGATTGTATCTCAGATAAAAATGGCAATTACCTATTTATACAAAGAACTAGAAAGTGAGAGGATACTCATCATTTGGGGAATGGTTGGGTAATTTACAATATATGCATATAAAGGAATAATTATTGTATAGTAAGAAATGACAATCTCAAGGAGCTCAGGAAAACTTGAAAAGACATATATACTGAAGCAGAGTAAAATAAACAGAACTTGGAGAACACTACTGTACACGGTGACCAAAATATTACATAATGAAAAATTGTGAATAACTTAGCTATTCTAAGCAATTTAATGATCTAGAACAGACCAGAAGGATTTGTGATTAAAAAATGCAATCTGCTGCCAGAGAAAGAACAGTTTGGAGTTTGAATCCAGAACAAAGGAAACAATTCACTTTTTTAACTTCTTTTCAAATTCCTTTCCACAAACAGATTAATGTATAAAAATGTTCTACATTATTGCACAGCTAAAATTTATAAGGGATTATTTGCTATCTCCGTGGGGAATAGGGGGGAAAGGAGAGTGAGAGAGAATCTGAAACACAAAATTATTTTTTTTAATGTTGGAAATTTTTTTACATTTAATTTGTAGGAAATAAAATTTTAAAATATATTGACAAAATTCAACATCTATTTTTGTGGGAATAGTCTTCTTTTTAAATTTATTTAATTAATTTAGAATATTTTCCCAGGGTTACATGATTCATGTTCTTTCCCTCCCCTCCTTGCTCCCCCCTCCATGAACCAACAAGCAATTCCACTAGTTTTACATGTATCATTGTTCAAAACCTATTTCCATATTATTCATATTTGCAATGGAGTGATGATTTAAAGTCAACATCCCCAGTCATATCCCCATCAAACCATATGATCAAGCACTTGTTTTTCTTCTGCATTTTTGTTCCCACAGTCCTTTCTCTGAATATGAATAGCATTTTTCTCATAAGTCACTCAGAATTGTCCCAGATAATTGCATTGCTGCTAATAGAGAAGTCCGTTACATTTGATTGTACCACAGTGTATCAGTCTCTGTATACAATGTTCTCCTGGTTTTGCTCCTCTCACTCTGCATCACTTCCTGGAGGTTGTTCCAGTTCACATGGAATTCCTCTAGTTCATTATTCCTTTTATCTCAATAGTGTTCCATCACCAAAAAATACCACAGTTTGTTTAGCCATTCCTCAAATGATTAACATCCCCTCATTTTCTAGGTGTTGACACCACAAAGAGTGCACCAATGAATATTTGTATACACAAAATAGTCTTTTTCTTTACACAGTAACTATTTAAGAAAGATCAGTATTGTATGAAATAGTAAAAGCTAGTGACTTTCTAATAAGTTTGTTGGTAAACAAAGATCAGTCTTTATCAACAATATTATTTAACAAAGTTGTAAAATTTACAGTTCTAATAATATCTCAAGAAAACAATGGGAAAAGCACAAGAAAAGAGAAAATATCCGGGCATCAGATTGGCTAAAATAATAAAAAAGTCAAAATGACAAATTTTTCAGGGGATATGGAAAAATGGGATCACTAATACATTTTTGGTGGTACAGTAAAGTAATTTAACCATTTTGGAGAGAAATCTGATATTATTTCCGAAGAGTAATAAAACTAGGTATACTTTTTGAAGTAGCAAAAAATACTGCTGATTTTTTGTTTCCTAAAGTGATCAAGGGAAAAGGAAAAATAATGTAAAAATTCTAAAATATTTTTAGCAAATCTCTTTAGAGGGTGTGTGAGGAAAGTTCTCTTCTTCACTCCCTTCTGGGTAACACAGCTGGTATATGTCTGTGTGAATCTCTTTGAGTCTATGTAAGTTTGCATCACCTAGAATGAGTCACTGGACTGTGGCCTATGCTCTTTACCAGCGATGAGTGGCAGGAAGGTTAAAAGGTTAGAGACAAGGAAGCAGGCTCTCTTTTCTTCTGCAGTGATCAGCTAAGAGGAAGGTGGTAGCCATGTTGAAACCACCCATGTGGCTAAATAGAATAAGTTCTTCTCTCTAACTCTAGGCATTTACCTATCCAAGTAAATTCTAATAACATTTATGAAAATTAGGACTATAGTCCTAACATTATTTCTTCCAGGGGAAAAGAACTGGAAATTGAGAGAACACACACCAATTAGGCAAGGCTAAACAAATTGTGGTATATAATATAATTGTGATGGAAAAATACTGCATACAAAGCATAAGAAATGGCAAACATTTTTTTAAATGGAAATATCTACATGAAATTATTAACAGTGAAATGAACTGACCCAAGAAATTATATAAGCAAGAATGAAAAGAAAAGAGCTGGGCACTGTGATTCAATCCTATATTCTCTGCTACATAAAAGACTGAGACTAGGGATCCAGGACATACTGAGTAAGAAATAAATATAGGGAAAGTATGTTACTGACTATATTTACCCAGTTGGCTATAAATTCACCACCTTATAGAGTGAATATAACTCATTTCTTTTTATCAGTAGGAGAAGGAAGGCATAGTTATAATTTAAGACTTAATAAAGAATAGACATAGTGTACCTCCTGGAAATTATCATTACATATAAATGCCAGGAAATTATATATTACTATATATTATATATGTATTTGTGTGTATGGGTAGTTGTTTGTACAGTGGATAGAGCACTGAGCCTAGAGTCAGGAAGACTCATCTTAACTAATTTAAACCTGGCATCAGACACTACATATACTAGATGTCTAGATGTGAAACTCTAGAAAAGACTTTTAACACTGTTTAGCTCAGTTTCCTCATCTGTAAAAATAGCCGGAGAAGGTAATGGCAAATCACTACTGTATCTTAAGTAAGAAAATCCAAAATGAGGTCAAGAAGACTTGAACAAGGCCAAAAACTGACTAAAAAATAAAATATTTCAGATTTTTCCAAGCACTATCTGTAAATATTATAAAGTTAAGTATTATAATATGCTATCTGTATCTATCAAATAACAAAAAAGGTCATTGCTTTTATGGTTTATGTGTAAGAAAGCCAGAGTGACTGTACTTTAATGCTCATAGCTTACACCCCAAAGTGCCATCATGTTGGTAACTACTTTTTATATGATAGACTGAGGGGAAAATTCCTTAGGTATAGGCTCCAGGATAATTTCAGGAAGTACGCTATGACTATTTTTGGTTTTGTTGTTTTGTTTTGTTTTTAATCTTTGTGTTTTTTTCCTTCACAAGGTTCCGATAGCATTGTCAGACCTCACTTTTTTTATCTTTACAATGAGAAGGTTGCAGAAGATGAATATTGCAGTTCCTACCAACTATAATTTATTTTTTATGGTACCTTGAATTCAGCTTTGAGAAAATCAAGCAATATATATGAATTTACCCTTTTATAGAATCATTCTATCTCAGTGAAATATGATACAGAGATCAACTAGAAAAGGAATGGCAAACCACTTTAGTATCCTTACCATGAAAATACCACGGATAACTATGATCCACAGAATCAGAAACAACTGAATGACTGAACAACAACATGAAATTAGATGATTAGATCACTTATTTGACCTTCCAGCAAGTAGCCTGATTAAATTCCTCTACATTTTGAGTGATTTGATCTCTTTGCCGTACAAGGAACTCTCAATAGTCTTCTATAGCACCACAATTTGAAAGTTTTGATTCAGAAGGGTTCAGCTTTCCTAATAATCTAAATCTCACAAGCATATATTGTAACTGGAGAAAAAAATTCATAGCTTTGACTATAGACTTTTGTCAGCAAGGGCATATCTCTCTATTTTAGTAAATTGTCCATATTTGCCATAGTTATCCTTTTAAGAAAAAAGCTTCTTTTGATTTCATTGATTTCTCTGAGACAAAGGATATAAAATCTGACATTACTTCATTTTCTTCTTCCTCAATTTACCAAGAGGTGATAGAATTAGAAATTATTTTCAGATATCTTTATTTTAATGTTAAGCATTAAGCATATTTTTTCACTCTCCTCTTTCACCCTTATCAAACAGCTTTTAAAATCTGTAATTTTTGTTATCAGAGTGGTGATATCTGCCCATATGAGAGTGTTGATATTTCTCCTACAAACTTTAATTCTGTATTTTGATAGAAAATAATTTAAATTATTCTCTGCATATTGTTACAAAACTCTATGTGCACATATGTATATGTGTTGGTATAAACATGTATATGTATATACATAAATTTTATACATATATACATGCATTCACTTATGTAGGTGAATATTTCTCCCATAATTTTGCAGAATTACAGGTTTCCAGAGTGGAAAAAGATCTAAAAACCAATTTTAGTACCATTCATACATATCTAATATCATCCCCTTATTGATGATCATTTAGATTTTTTACAACTTCTTAAAAGGATGATAATAATGATCTTTCTGGAACCCCATTCAACTAGGACAGTATTAACTATCATGAAGTTCTTCTTAATATATAATTGAGATTTGACAGCTAGAAAAATTTACTCTTGTACCTATTTTGTGAAGATAGGATTAACTCTCCCCTTCTTTATTTTTAGCTAATCAACTCAAAAACTTAAAGTACCCCTGCTTAACAATAAGTAAGAGCATTCACCAGACACTTACTGGAGAAAGCTCATACCTCCAAAAGGCCACTGCCCTTCCCTGGGCAGTGCTAGGCAAATTGGGAGGCTCTGATTGGTTCCTGTAAGGTGGGAGAGCAATAGGAAGTGACATCAAGAAAAACTGGTTTAAAAAGGCCAGCCTTATGACTGATTCATTCTCTGCATTGGGGAGGTGGGCTGGAGGAGGACTCTTTGCTTCCTTGGTTTTTGCAGGAGACTCTTTCACTGGATCTTGTATCTGCTTGTTGGGTGAGTGGCTTGATTCATAGAGGAGGCTGCTCTTGTGGACTTCTGGCTGAAGGCTCCACCAAGAGATCAATACCTTAGGAAGTCTCCTGCTGGGATGTTGAACTAGACTTCACTTCACCGGAGAAGCTCTTAGAATGGTAGGCTTGATAAGAATCTGGCTTTGTCTATATTTCACACTTTCTCTCTTTCTACCTCTTTATAAATTCAAGCTGCTAAAAATCATTTTGACTTAAGCTGTAATATTTTAAAATCAGCATACAATATTACTTTACAACTTTTTTAATGAGTAAAAAGCTCCAATTTAGATTCTTACAATTTCTACTCTTTAGGGCCAAATAGAACCAGCCTAATTCATCTTCCAGTGACAGTCTTCAAATACCTATAAACAACTATCTTGAGCTAATCTCTTTCAGGTCTTCAATTTTCTGTGATAAGTGTCTTCAAGTCCTTCAAGTGATTCTAAACATTATTCAGATTTCCTTCTAATTTTGGCAATTGAATGATCTAGTCTTAATACATTAATGATTAATTAATTAAATCAGTATATATGTAAAAAAGGATATTATAGTATGTACTTAAGAAGACTAAAATGCTAATATTAGTAAGAATCAATGCCCTCATATTAGTATTAAGATTAATGATGTGGTAGAGGTGTGGAGAGAGAGAGAGAGGACTTGTAAGCCTAGATGCAAGAACCAAGGTTGGGGACCTGGCTGTCAATCAAAAAGAAGGTTCCAAATGGAATGTTCCCAGGAGTTGGCAGTTGAGGCTGGCTGAGGACCCTTGTGGGGCTGGCTTGGTTTTGAGGCTCTCTTACCAAGGGATAAACCTCTGCTCTCTCTGAGATTTGGCTGAACAGTTGGAGGAAAGCCAGACTGAAGGAGAGACTTTTCTTGGTGGCTTTGTGAAGAAGAAAGAAGATTTTAAACAGTTGTCCTCCATCCATCTCTCTGTCTCTCTGTAACAGTTTGTGACAAGACTGATTATTTCCATAACCCTCCTCAATTCTCCTTGTAGTTTAGGGAAACCCTTATCCCTCTTACCTCAGTCTCCCATCCTGTTATCACAATAAACCCCTTACCTGAGAAAGAAAACTAGAGTATTTTATAGTCCACTCAGGGAGGAGGGAGGAAGCCAAAAGGCTTCCAGAAGAGGGTGGTTAAGGGAGGGGCAAAAGGGGAGTAAGAGGGTAGGAAAGCACTAAGATATTAGCCTTTAGGGATCAATAGACAGTCCAGAGAATTCCCCTGTAGCAGTATCCCCTTTGGCTCCATCTCTCCCTAACCCTGTAGTAACTAACAGCATTTCTCATTTATCCCCATTGTAACTAAGTACCATCAGGTTTATCCCCATACTTAGTAGCAGCTCTCTCTACTCTGACAGAGTACCATTGCAACAAGTAATAGTGTCACACAGATTATTAATTTCTATTTCAATAAGTAATACTTACCACAGATTACATTTCTATTTCATTGATTTATCCTTAGTACATTAAAAATAATCTCTAACATTTATAAATTAGCTTTATTGTACCTTACTTTTCTTTTTTCCAGTGTCTACTGATTTATTGGTTTTTTTTCCATTCTAGGTTCTCTAATTATCTTTAAATTTTTTTTTCAATTTAAACTATATTTTCTGCCCTAACATTTTCCTTAATTTTTTTTTAAATTATTGTATTGAGTTCTTAGGTTTTCTGAAAGTTCTGATTATTTTAATACATTTTGTAGAATGATTATTTTTCCCATATTTTTTTTTAATTTCAGGAGGTTCATCTTAGCTTAAGTTCATTATATCTAATCCTTTTAAGGAGAAACCACTTTTTATTTATTATTATTATTAGTCTTTATGTTATTATTTCTTCTTTTTTAAAAATACTATTCCCCTTTCCTTTTTATTCTTATACTTTTGAACCATAATATCAGTAGCATAACAGAATTTTTTTCTCCAAACTGAACCAATATAAAACTTTAGAGATAAGAATTAAGAGCTAGAGACTTCCAGTCAAGATGGCAGCTTAGAGAAAGCTAAAGTTCAGATCTCCAGAAACCCTTCCCTACCGAACTCAAATTATATGCTCCTAGGGCACCAAAATTCAAAATGAACAACAGCATAGACCCTGGGAATCCTCCTCCTGGAACTGAATCAAAAGGTACACCCCCCACCCCCAAAGCCAGAACCCAAGAATACTCAGGCCTAAGGGGTAGGCAGAAGGAAGGTCCCAGGACCCATCCCCCCTTCTGGGTCCAAAGCAGCAGAGGGAACCTCAGAGCCTCAGGGCCGGCTATTCTGAAGACCACTTCCTGAAAAAAACCTGACACAGACAAGGGGGCACCCAACACAGACAGCAGGGAAATAGAGAGAGACGGGGGGAAGTTGCAACCCCCTGGCTGGATCCTTCCATCCGAGTCTCATGGAAGGTCCCTGTCTCAGGGCATACTCAGTTCAACCCAGGGAAAGCAAATCCTATCAGGAACCCTCAGAGCTCTGGGAAGCCGCGGCCCTTCCCCCATCAGAGTGCTGGCTCTTCTGGCCGGCTAAGGCACAGAAACAAACACCCCGTGGAAAGGGCCAAGCCAGGCTCAGAGCATGGAAGTAAGGCAACAGAGAAGCACTGGGAGGGAACTGAGGAGGGCAGTAACACAGAAACACCAGCAATTCCTGGCTTCCCCGGGAAGATAGAACAACAATTGCATAGAAAGGACAATCTGCCTAGGGCTAAAACCTCTGAACACCAGACAGAGATAAGAAAAGCCAGTCCTCACCACTCAGAGATGGCAAACTCCATAGAAGCACAAAAGCTCCAAAATTCCAAGAAAAACAAGAAGAAGGGGGCGACTTTGGACACATTTTATGGAGCAAAAATACAAAATACTGAGGAGATAGAAGAGGAAACACAAGCAAATGCTCCAAAACCTTCCAAAGGAAAAGGGAACTCACCACAAACCCATGAAGAATTGGAATTGGAAAGGATCAAATACATGGAAGCCCTCTGGCAGGAAAAGTGGGAAATAATGCAAAAGAAATTCACGCAACTACAAAACCAGTTTGACCAAACTGAAAAGGAAAACCAGGCTTTAAAGGTCAGAATTAGGCAACTCGAGGACAACGAGCAAGAATTAATGAAGCCAAGACCAAGAAATTAGAAGAGAACATAACATATCTCACTGACAAGATCATAGATTTGAAAATAGAGGGAGAAGAAACAATTTAAGAATAATTGGACAACCAGAAAAGCCAGAAATAAACAGCAAACTTGACATCGTAATAGAAGATATAATCAAAGAAAATTGCTCAGAGATCCTAGAACAAGAGGGCAATACAGGCATTGAAAGAGTTCACAGAACACCCCCTACACTAAATCCCCAAAAGACAACTCCCAGGAATGTAATTGACAAATTCCAAAGCTTTCAAGCAAAAGAAAAAATCTTACAAGAAGCCAGAAAAAGACAATTTAGATATAAAGGAATGCCAATCAGGGTCACACAAGACCTTGCAAGTTCCACTCTGAATGACCGTAAGGCAAGGAACATGATTTTCAGAAAGGCAAGAGAGCTGGGTCTTCAACCAAGAATCAGCTATCCATCAAAACTGACTATATAATTCCAAGGGAATGTACAGGCATTCAACAAAATAGAAGATTTCTAAGTTTTTGCAAAGAAAAGACCAGAGCTCTGTGGAAACTTCGATATCGAAAAACAAAGAGCATGGAATACCTGAAAAGGTAAATATGGAGGAAAGGGAAAAGGAGAAAAATGTTATCTTTTTCTATTACTCAAACTCTCTTCTATAAGGACTATATTTATATCAATCTATGTATATTAACATGTGGGGAAAATGTAATGTGTAAATAGGGGGGAAAAAAAAGACCAAATAGAATAATCTTTCTCACACAAAGATTCACACGGGAAGTGGAGGGGAAGAAAACTCCCATGAGAAGGAGAGGAAGAGAGATTTTACTTAAACCTTACTCTCAGGGAAATCAACTCTGAAAGGGAAGAACATCTAGATCCATTGGGATCTTGAATTCTATCTTACCCAACAAGGGTAGGGAGAAAGGAACACCAAGGAGGCTAGGGGGAGGGAACACAAAAAAGGGAGGGAAGAAGAGGGGGGAGGGGGAGGGAACAAAAAAAGAGGGACTAGAAAGGGAAAACTATCAAGGGAGGTGACAAGGGGTACTGATTTAAAGTAAATCACTGGACTAAAAGGTAGAGCTAAAGAAGAAAGGTTAGAATATATATAGGATATCAAAATGACAGGGAGTCCACAAGTGACAGTCATAACTTTGAAAGTGAATGGTATGAACTCACCCATAAAATGTAGACAAATTACTTTGCACAATTATATGGCAATAAATACACCAATTTAGGTGATATGGATGAATATATACAAAAATACAAATTGCCTAGACTAACAGAAGAAGAAATAGAATTCTTTAATAATCCCACATGAGAAAATGAAATCCAACAAGCCATCAAAGAACTTCCTAAGAAAAATCCCCAGGGCCTGATGGATTCACCAGGGAATTCTATCAAGCATCCAGAGAACACTTAATCCCAATACTATATAAACTATTTGGCATAATAAGCAAAGAGGGAGTTCTACCAAACTCCTTTTATGACACAAACATGGTACTGATTAAAAACCAGGCAGGTCAAAAACAGAGAAAGAAAACTATAGACCAATCTCCCTAATGAATATAGATGCAAAAATCTTAAATAGGATACTAGCAAAAAGATTCCAGCAAGTGATCAGAAGGGTCATCCACCGTGATCAAGTAGGATTTATACCAGGGATTCAGGGCTGGTTCAATATTAGGAAACCCATCCACATAATTGACTACATCAACAAGGAAACCAAAAAGAACCACATGATTATCTCAATAGACACAGAAAAAGCCTTTGATAAAATACAACACCCATTCCTATTAAAAACACTAGAAAGCATAGGAATAGAAGTGTCATTCCTAAAAATAATAAACAGTATATATTTAAAACCATCAGCTAATATCATCTGCAATGGGGTTAAACTAGATGCATTCCCAATAAGTTCAGGAGTGAAACAAGGATGCCCATTATCACCTCTACTATTTGACATTGTACTAGTAACCCTAGCAGTAGCAATTAGAGAAGGAAAAGAAATTGAAGGTATCAAAATAGGCAAGGAGGAGACCAAGCTATCACTCTTTGCAGATGACATGATGGTCTACTTAAAGAATCCTAGAGATTCAACCAAAAAGCTAATTGAAATAATCAACAACTTTAGCAAAGTTGCAGGATACAAAATAAACCCACATAAGTCATCAGCATTTCTATATAATTCCAACATAGCTCAGCAGCAAAAACTAGAAAGAGAAATCCCATTCAAATTCGCCTTAGACAAAATAAAATACCTAGGAATCTACCTCCCGAGACAAACACAGGAACTGTATGAACACAACTACAAAGCACTCTCCACACAACTAAAACTAGACTTGAGCAATTGGAAAAACATTAACTGCTCATGGATAGGACCAGCCAATATAATAAAAATGACCATCCTACCCAAAATTATTTATCTATTTAGTGCCATACCCATTGAACTACCAAAATACTTCTTCACTGCTTTAGAAAAAAACATAACAAAATTCATTTGGAACAACAAAAGATCAAGGATAGCCAGGGAAATAAAGAAAAAAAAAACACATATGATGGGGGCCTTGCAGTCCCTGACCTTAAACTATATTACAAAGCAGCAGTCATCAAAACAATTTGGTACTGGCTAAGAAACAGAAAGGAAGATCAGTGGAATAGACTGGGGGCAAGCGACCTCAGCAAGACAGTATAGGATAAACCAAAAGATCCCAGCTTTTGGGACAAAAATCCACTATTCGATAAAAACTGTTGGGAAAATTGGAAGACAGTGTGGGAGAGACTAGGAATAGATCAACGCCTCACACCCTACACCAAGATAAATTCAAAATGGGTGAGTGACTTAAACATAAAGAAGGAAACCATAAGTAAATTGGGTAAACACAGAATAGTATACATGTCAGACCTTTGGGAGGGGAAAGACTTTAAACCAAGCAAGACATAGAAAGAATCACAAAATGTAAAATAAATAATTTTGACTACATCAAATTAAAAAGCTTTTGTACAAACAAAAGCAATGTAACTAAAATCAGAAGGGAAACAACAAATTGGGAAAAAATCTTCATAGAAACCTCTGACAAAGGTTTAATTACTCAAATTTATAAAGAGTAAACCAATTGTACAAATAACCAAGCCATTCTCCAATACATAAATTGGCAAGGGACATGGATAGGCAGTTTTCAGATAAAGACATCAAACTATTAATAAGCACGTAAGAATTGTTCTAAATCTCTTATAATCAGAGAGATGCAAATCAAAACAAATCTGAGGTATCACCTCACACCTAGAAGATTGGCTAACATGATAGCAAAGGAAAGTAATGAATGCTGGAGGGGATGTGGCAAAGTAGGGACATTAATTCATTGCTGGTGGAGTTGTGAACTGATCCAACCATTCTGGAGGGCAATTTGGAACTATGCCCAAAGGGCGACAAAAGAATGTCTACTCTTTGATCCAGCCATAGCACTGCTGGGTCTGTACCCCAAAGAGATAATGGACAAAAAGACTTGTACAACAATATTCATAGCTGCGCTCTTTGTGGTGGCCAAAAATTGGAAAACGAGGGGATGCCCATCAATTGGGGAATGGCTGAACAAATTGTGGTATATGTTGGTGATGGAATACTATTGTGCTAAGCGGAATAATAAAGTGGAGAAGTTCCATGGACACTGGAATGACCTCCAGGAAGTGATGCAGAGCAAGAGGAGCAGAAACAGGAGAACATTGTACACAGAGACTAATACACCGTGGTATAATCCAACATAATGGACTTCTCCATTAGTGGCGGTATAATGTCCCTGAACAATTTGCAGGGATCTAGGAGAAAAAACACTATTCATAAGCAGAGGATAAACTGTGGGATTAGAAACACCGTGGAAAAACAACTGCCTGACTACAGCAGTTGAGGGGACATGACAGAGGAGAGACTCTAAACGAACACTCTAATGCAAATATTAACAACATGGCAATGGGTTCGAATCAAGAACACATGTGATACTCAGTGGAAACACGCGTGGGCTATGGGGGGTTGAGGGGAAGGAAAAGAAAATGATCTTTGTCTTTAATGAATAATGCTTGGAAATGATCAAATAAAATATTATAAAATTTAAAAAAAGAATTATGAGCTAGATATAGAGTGAAGCTGAATCTTCAAGTTGGGAAGACAGAAACATTTTTTAGGGGAAAAACATTATTGAGCAACTTCAAAAACCTGAGAATGTATAGCTTCTTCAGAGTATTGCCTCCATTCCACAATCCATTTCACCCTTAATATGATGAAAGCAAATATTAAGCCAAATGAGTTGGTGCAGGACAAACATTTGGATTTAAAAAAGAATGTTGGAAGGACAATATATGAATGTAAAAAAATATTTCTATTATTAAATTCATGGTACTACCCTTGAAAAAGCACTGGCTTTGAAGTCAGAGGACTTGAGTCCAGTCCTAAGCATTTATACTTGTTACTTGTAATGTGATCTTAAATAAGTTAATTAACCTTTGTAGAACTCATTGTTATTATCTGTAAAAGAGGGGGCGAAATATGAATGGATCTTTGTCCTTTATACCACTACAAATACGATAATAATTTCATCTTATTCTTATCATAAGGTTAATAGGATTTTCTTTTTTCTTTCTTTCCTTTGTCATATTTTTCATGTGCTAAATTCTAAATGCTGTTTTTTATTACTCTCTACCTTATAATAATATTGTTTTCTTCTATCTCATCATAGAACCTTTATAAACAACAACAAAAATAGTTCCCTATAGCCTTTCTATATGCCTCTCAAAAAATCATTTGGTGGCTATTAAAGTTACATAGAATATATCAGAATTTTCTTTGAATAATTATATAGAAATTATTGCTGTACTGGGTATTAAATGGAATCCCCATTAATTGCACTATCTTCTGAAAATTTCCTCTTTAAAACTGAGTTGAAATCATAACAGATGCCAAGAGGGAAGAATCATAATTACCAATCTCCCTCTCCAAACCACTCTTATTAAATGACTACATAAAATACTAAACTGAATTTTAAGCAGAAAGAAAAATCCCAATGAATCTTTTTTTTTTCATTATAAGGCAGCTGAGAAAGACATAAAGATGATGTAGTAGCTAGCCAGGTAAACAACATGGGCCTACAAATATAGATTGGATAGAAGCCTAATAAGAATTCCTAAAAGAGATAAAGGAAGAGATAATTTATAAGAGAAACAGAAAGAAATCTTCAAATTTGAGCAATTGTGGAAAACTGGTAAAAAATAGTTATATAGAAAAAATTGAATAGAAAATTAGGCATCATATTTGAAGAACTTATAAGTTCTATATCTTAGAAATAGAGTTCAAAGTAAAAGTTGAATACTTTCTTTTGAAAGAAATCCTGAAATTAAAACACCTAGGAAAATTATGACCAAATTTCAGAGTAGCCATGAGAAGAAAATAATGTAAACAGTCATTATGAAAGAATTCACATACTCTATAGCCACATGATTATAAAATATTCACTAGATAACATAAGTTAGTAGAGGGCTAGGAATATTATATTATGTAAGGCAAAAGAACTAGAAATTCAATCAAATAGCTCTATGCTTTGGCTATGTTTTCATCCCTAAGCTATTAGGTTTTTTTTAGTTCTGGTAATGTTACTTTGAGACTAGGGTGTCCATTCCCTTCTCTCTTATAATCTCTCCTGTTCTGCTAATAGGAAATGGTATAAATAATAAGCATTTTAATGATATTGTTCTTTGTATACAGCAGTCTCCTGAAGGAATTCTGAAACAGAATAAGAATATATATATATATATATATATATATCATTAAATTGAGAGAAATTTCAAAATCAACTGTGAATAATACAGTCAAGTATAGATTTAGAATATCAGACAAGAGGTGGAACTTTCATGTACTTAAGATAATTTTTGTCACAGATTTCTTTGTTTGATATATTATAAGCATATTCTATTTGTACAAAACAGTAAATTAGAGCCTAAATTGTCAGTACTTATGTAAAAATTATATGATGTGGAATAAATAGTTCTAACACAAAATCTTTGAAAACAAATTATGAATATCTAAGAAGACTCTGAGGATTACTATATTCATTAGATAGAATTCTTAACTTGTGAACATCTGGTCAATTCATTTCTGAAAAATCATGAAATATCAGCTTATAACTGTTGCCAGCATTGCAGTAGATCACATATAATATATGGAGTATTTGAAAACAAAATTATTTTCCCATTAAAACTTTTAAAGTATCATTTAAGATATAAGTTATAAAATATGAGAAATATACTGACAGCCTCAAAAAAGGCAGCTAATGAAGAGAAAACAAAGAAAGAATACAAGTTATTTGATACTACTTTTATAGTGTTTTTGAACAGGTAGCTTAGCCATGGCCACATTGTTTTATTTTGTTACCTTTTTATTTCTTTACTTATCATGATCATTAAGAAATATTTTAAAATACAACATTTAAATAATTTGAGATTATTTTTTAATTTTTACAATGATGGCAACCACAAAGGGAGAGAAAGAATTCTCAATTCTTTAAGATAGTCAAGATAATTTTTTTTATGTCACATTTCTCCTTCCATGGCTTTTCACACACACACACACAAACACACAAACACACACACACACACACACACACACATTCACCACACCCCATCAATAACTCTGTGAGAATTTTGAACTCTCTTCAGAGCTGCTACCCTGCTCCTGATGGTTTTTCTTCCCCATTTTCTACCAGCCACCCCTCCTGCTGGAGTGCATTAGTTTGAGGAACTTAGCCAGGGATTCTTGGTGGAGAAAAGATAAGCCACTTCTTGAGCCCATCTGCTTGAGCCAGCATTCCTCACTGCTTTATCTGGTGTTGCTACTTCTGTTCTAGCCTCCTCCTGCTTCTCCTACTCCTCCTGCACTATCTCATGCTTCTTTTGCTGTTAATTTTGATGCTACTGCTTACTGCAGCTCCATATGTGGAACTCACAAGCTGGGAGAACTTGGAGCCACTCTACAAGCAGCTGGTAAAAACACTGATGTATTTTCCTTCAGCAATAATTAGACTACTAAGTCCCTGTCCACATGGCAGGGGAAGCAACCTGCTCCCTAGCATTTTATGCCAAGGGGGTAGGAGAAAGGAAGGTTACTCTTCCAAACAAGAAGTAAAATTACAAGCATGGCTCACTATATGACAGAGCATGCTCTACTACATGCTCTACTACATACCTATTTCAAACAGCTCCCAGATTTAGGGTGCTTTTTCATCCTACCATTGCTGGGTATACTGGTCCTTGAGATTATATTGCCTGAGGTTTAGAAGAGAAATTTATCTCCCTAAAACCCCCCTGCCATTTGGGCCTGCTCAGTTTCTAAGATAAATCCAATTTGGGAATCCTCCATATCATGTTCAGTGTATAATTGAAAATCTATTACCCTAAAAAAGAACTACATTTCCTGGGAGCCCACTGACATGCTATCATGATGTACTTCCTGTAGACAGGGAATAAATATTGAATGGTCAGTCCTGCTCTCTTTTTTTGACCCTGTCAGCAAGCATGGCAGTGGTGAGTGGGGATTTTGAAATGGCTAATTAGCCATGGGCATGTGGACTTTATTTTGTATCCCTTATATTCCTTTATTTCTAATGATCATTAATAAATCTAAAATATAATATTTTATGTATTGATATTTAATTTTAACTTTTACATCAGCAAGGAATTCTTCCTCACTTTGGGAGACCCAAGATTTGTGACAAAAGGAATCAAAATGGATAGAGAAGGAACATTCATTGTTTTATGAAAGTCTCTGTATATTATTGTATTTTACTGATGATTTACTTTAAAATTTTAATTTATTTTTCTGAGTTCATATATTAATCTGATCAATACTATTCTGTTACACTGAATCATTTTAATCTACTGAGTTTTTGCTATTAGATATATTCTGTTACCCTTCCCCTATAACTATACTGAACAAAATATTTTAAAAGCCCATAAACAGTTTTTTCTTCTATTTTTCCTTTGTTAAATTGTCACATAGTGTATGGATGCTCTCCATCAATCTGGATAACAACATTTGGAGAATGTAATAAGCTAAATATCTCATATTGATTTTAAGGGGTCTTCAGACATGAAGTTTAGATTTTTTTTTCAATATTTCTGACAAATCATTTGCCTGCCTCTAAATTATTTATAACAAGAGGTAAAGGGTTCATTTAGTAGCTGAAGTGAAGAGCTATTACAATCTCCACCTCCTCATTTGTAAAAATGTAAATGGATGAGACATTCTCTGCTACCAGAGAGACTGGGAAGTTGTTCCTAGGGCATGGTACCCCTGGATGACTCCTAAGAGAGAACATCTCCCATTTGTAACTCTTCAGCTTACTCTACCCTTCCACCAGAAAGCTATAGATTCTTGGTCACATTTTTAGACCCAACATCAACAGTACAGAGGTTTCATTTTTTTTTACCCCTCTGCCACATTTTGTAATGATAGCAGTAATAGTGTTTTTTTAATATCTCAGCCAAGGTTGAATGATTTCTACATGTGAAAAACTTGTGATAAGTATACATGAGTTCATAGGTTTTTTTAATATTATACAACAACTCATATGAAATATGATAATGGGTTTTTTTGCTATTGTAATTAACTGGGTTATTGTGAATTTTAGGGACATTGGTACTTTTAAAATATGCATTATCTACTATACAACTATTACTTTATAAAAAATTGTTTCTTTGTAAAAATCATTTGCAGATATAGAGTGATTCATGGCCAAGTTTGAAAAGGAAACTGATATCATTTTTTGATTGAGAAACCTTTGTATTTTACCTTTCCTTGGTTGACAAAGTATGTCACTGATTGTAAGCTATATATTTTTATTTTTAAAAAAGCATTTTATTATTATTGTTTTCCCTTGTATATGCAATGTATTATTTAAGTTATTTCTCTTCTTCTTGTATTTGAAGCACATGTCAATAGTATGGAGATTTTTCTTTAAATTTTTTTTAAATTTTACAATAACAATAATTTTATAATAAATAAAATATATTTGCCCTAATGCCAAATACATACCCCAAAATTTTTAGACTATAAAAATGATGACATGAGTGTTTAAATCTGCTTAATGATTCTGTCATATTCCAGAATGGAATAAAAAAATAGCCACTGTACAGCACAAAAGAAACACAAAGCTATCTGCATAGTGCCTATCAAGTACAAGGTCAAAGAGATCAGCCAATCCTAGTGGAATTGATAAGATTTTGAGCCAAGACAAGAGGACATGAGTTTGTTTGGGGTTTGAGATTATGGCTATTTTGACATATATCAGAGGCAGGACATCCTTTGAGCCCTAACAAACACCTCACATTGACTACCATTCTGGCTTCTATAATCTAGTCCCTTTTTCTGTCTTTCATAATGTGGCAAATTTTCTATAGTCCTAGCTACTGATTGGGTAAGTGTTTAATTACATAAATCATTTTAATTGGGCCCTAATTCAAGGACCTGTAATAAGATTATTTTCCTTTACTTGAAATTTTTACACATAAGACTCAGATATTCTATATTTTATCCACAAGATATTTTTTCTCTTCTATTTGGATTTTCTGATGTTTTAAATTTCTTTTGCCAATTGATTCATATCATATACCTCATAACTCAACCATGCATCCCTAAGTGATCCCTGTGTTCTTCACCATCCTCCTCATGGAGGAATGTATTATTATTTTAAAATGCAAAGTTTAAATTGGGGGGGGGGGGTAATTTTAGGATAAGAAACATGCTACCTCTCTGAATCCAGAAAGTAAACTGGTTGGAGAAGGTGCCATGAAGATGCCTGCACAGATCACATTTTGCACCAGAAGATCCAAAGTGAACTTTGGGATGTGGTAATTTGAACTGTGTGAAGTCGAATACATTTGTTTTGTATGCATACTCTTATGCTGAAGGGGACTGCCCCCTAACTGACTTTTTGTCAATATGTCTATCAATCATTGGTTTTGTTCTCTTTTCCTTTTATCCCCAAATTATTGGAATTTGAAAGTTGGTTATGTTTATAAGGTCCTTTGGAGAGATCAGTCTTCCACTGGATCTCAGTGGGGAATGTATAATTAGAAATATGTTACCCTAAAACTGCATTTCCCAGGAGCCCACTGACTTCATATAGTTACACATTTCCTTTAGACAGAGGGATAACTTTACTGGGGATCTTGGCCTTGAGCTATTGGTTTCCTAAGTTGTTATTGTGGTGGTAAGTTGGGTTTTTGAACAGGAAGATTAGCCCTAGACATGTGGTTTTATTTTGCCTTTTTATTTCTTTAATTCTAATGATCATTAATAAATTTTAAAAATATATTTAAATTATTTTAGATTAATTTTAATTTTATAGTTAATGTATCATAGACATTAAGTAATAATGAATAATGTTATAAAATAAAAATAATACTTTTTCACTATTGTGTACTATTGTAAATGTAATTTATTTTAAATAAGGCATCATATAAATGTTAGCTGCTCATTATTACTATTAATTAGTTAAGACTTGAATTTTTGTTAGTATATAATAAGTACAACAGTAGAAACTTCTAGCAATTTAGATTAGAAACTAAATTCTTACCTTAAAGGTATATCCAGGACATTGAGAGATTACTTGATTTAACCTTAGTCATAAAGCTAATATATATTGGAGACAGAACTTTAACTCAGGTATTCAAAACAGCAAAATTGACTCTCTATGCAATATACCACACTGACTTATAGCTCTCATCACACATATACACACACACTTATCTAAAAATGTACACACAAATACACACATTATCATTCATGTGTTCATTAAAGAAGCAGTGTGCCACTTTATGTGGAATAAAAAATTGAATGTATCTATCTATATATACATATATTATATTCTATTGATGTATAATTAAGTAATACACATAAATATAGATAAGTATACATTTAATATGTATATATATAATATTTGTATATATATATGTGTATATATAATATAATTTTAATACTATAGGATTAAAATTAATATCCAAATACTTCAAGTATTATATTTTTATAAGAATTAATTAGTAATAATCTGAAAAAAAAAAGGATAGTGATAGCCTGAGCAAAGAAGACGATCCCAGACAAGGAGACATGGGAGAAAGATCAAGGAGGAGAGAACAGGAAGAAGAGCCCAAAGGCAGGGTTGCACACAACTTTATCATTACAGCACAAGGATGCAACTTCAGGACAAAAGAGGAATGCTGGGACAGGTAGTCCAGGCATACAAGATTTCTAATTACACATTTCCCACATTAACCTTTGGGAGACTAGTCTACCCAATGGAGCAGTACACATGACAAACTTAAAACTCTAAAGATTTTTAACTAAGTACATACAGTATTGCAGTTTCTAAAGGGAAATTACAATAATTTGGGGATAAAAGGGAAACAAAAGAGAAGAAGAATAAAACCCATGATTGGAATATTTATAAAATGCCTATTTGGGAGAAGTTCCCTTTGGCATAAGAGTATACATTCAAAATAAATGCATTCGACCCCCCACAGTTCAAATCACCATATCCCAAAGTTCACTCTGAATCTTCTGGTGCTGTGTGTGGTTGCTGCAGGCATCTTCATGGCACCTTCTCCAAACAGTTCACTTTATGGATTTGGGGAGGTAGCAAGTTTTTTATCCTAAAATTTTTCTCAAAAGAATTAAAACTTTACATTATAGCATGATAATACATTCCTCCCCCTGAGGAGGATATTGACAAACACAGGTATCACACAGGGATAAATGGCTGATTTATGGGGCATATGAATCAATTGGCAAAAGAAAATCAAAAACATCAAAAATTCAAAATAAAAGAGAAAAAAATAAATTCTGGATGAAACTTAAAATATAGAAGACTTATGTGTAAAAAAAATTCTATGTAAGGAAAAATATATATAACCTATATAAGGACCTATAACCTGTCCATGAATCAGGGCCCAATTAAAGTGATTTATGTCCCATAATCCTATTGAAGCAATTGTGCACTTACCCAATCAGCAACTAGGACTAAAGAAAATTTGCTACACCATGAAAGACAGAAAAATGACTAGATTTTAGCAGCAAATGGGAAATTGCATTACCTAGTCTGAGTTTACCTTTTCTCTCAGGAATAGGGAAACCAAGATAGCAGCCAAAGTGAGGTGCTTAATAGAATGTGAGACAGAGATCACTTGCCTCTAACATATGTCAAACAGCCACAACTGTGGACTTCAAACAAGTTCAAATCCTCTTGTTTGGACTCAGAATTTCATCAATTCCACCAGTATTGGTTGGTCTAATTGACCGTGTACTCAATTGGCACTATGTAGGTTCTCTTTCTGCTTCCTTGGCACTGTGCAATAGCTCTTTTTGTAATCCCTTCTCTTGGAATCAGACACAAGCATTAAGCAAAATCCCATGATGTTTTAAACAACCAATGGCACAGTTTCTATAGTCTAAAGCTTTTGGGTATGCATTGACATTAGAGCTAATGGACAATTTATTTTATTTTATTTTATTTTATTTTATTTTTCAATTTGAATTAATTTATTTAGTCAATTTAAAACATTATTCCTTGGTTACAATACTGACGATATTTCTCAACATCCCCGCCATACACCCTTCCCACAGCCGACGCACAATTTCATTGGGTATTACTTGTGTCCTTGATCAGAACCTATTTCCATGCTGCTGATGTTTGCACTAGGATGTTAACTTAGAGTCTACACCCACAATCATATCCCCTCAACCCATGTATTCAAGCAGTTATTTTTCTTCAGTATTTCTACTCGCACAGTTTTTCCACTGAATGTGCATAGTGTTTTTTTTTTTTCTCATAGATTCCTCCAAGTTGTTCAGGATCACTGCATTGCCACTAATGGAGTAGTCCATTACATTCAATTGTACCACAGTGTATCAGTTTCTGTGTACAATGTTCTCCTGGTTCTGTTCCTCTCACTCTGTATAAATTTGTGGAGGTCGTTCCAGGAAGCATGGAATTCCTCCACTTTATTATTCCTTTTAGCACAGTAGTATTCCATCACCAACATATACCACAATTTGTTCAGCCATTCTTCAATTGAAGGGCAATCCCTCATTTTCCAATTTTTGAAACCACAAAGAGCGCAGCTATGAATATTCTTGTAAATGTCTTTTTCCTTATTACCTCTTTGGGGTACAAACCCAGCAGTGCTATGACTGGATCATAGGGCAGACAGTCTTTTATTGCCCTTTAGGCATAGGTCCAAGTTTCCATCCAAAGTGTTTGGATGAATTCACAACTCCACCAGCAATGAATTAATGTCCTCACTTTGCCACATCCCCTCCAGCATTCATTACTTTCATTTGCAGTCATGTTAGCCTGTCTGCTAGGTGTGAGGTGATACCTCAGAGTTGTTTTGATTTGCATTTCTCTGATTATCAGAGATTTAGAACACCTTTTCATGTGCTTATTAATAGTTTTGTTTTCTTTTACTGAAAATTGCCTATTCATGTCCCTTGCCCATTTATCAAATGGTGAATGGCTTAATTTTTTTCTACAATTCATTTAGCTCTTTATAAATTTGAGTAATTAGACCTTTGTCAGAGATTTTTGTAATGAAGATTTTTTTCCCCAATTTGTTGCTTCCCTTCTAATTTTGGATGCATTAGTTTTGTTTGTACAAAACCTTTTTAATTTGATGTAATCAAAATTATTGATTTTATATTTTATGAAATTTTCTAGTTCTTCTTGGTTTTAATGACTTTCCTTTCCCAAAGATCTGACAAGTATATTATTCTGTGTTCACCTAATTTGCTTATTGTTTCCTTCTTTATATTCAAATCATTCAGCCACTCTGATTTTATCTTGTTGTAGGGTGTGAGATGTTGATCTAAACCTAATCTCACCCATACTGTCTTCCAATTTTCTTAGCAGTTTTTATCAAATAGTGGCTTTTGGTCCCAAAAGCTGGCATCTTTGAGCTTATTATAGACTGTCTTATTGAGGGCATTTACCCCAAGTCTATTGCACTGATCCTTCTTTCAGTCTCTTAGCCAGTACCAAATTATTTTGCTGACCACTACTTTATAGTATAGTTTGAGATCTGGGACTGCAAGTGCTCCTTCCTTTGCAATTTTTTCATGATTTCCCTAGATATCCTTGATCTTTTGTTCTTCCAAACGAACTTTGTTATGTTTTTTTCTAATTCAGTAAAAAAGTTTTTTTTGGTAGTTCACTGGGTATTGCACTAAATAAGTAAATTAATTTGGGTAAGATTGTCATATTTATTATGTTAGCTTGTCCTAACCATAAGCAATAAAAATTTTCCCAATTCTTTAGATCTAGGAATTTCTCTTTCTTATTCTTGGGGCTAGGATGGGTTGAAGATATATAGAAATGATGATTTTTTTATGTGGGTTTATTTTGTATCCTTCAACTTTTCTAAAGTTGTTGATTGATTCGTCTAGCTTTTTGGTTTATTCACTATGTAATAATTAAAATGATTTAGGCCATAAACTGTAAGAGTTAAAATAGTTGGTTGTCATAAACTATAGTGATTAAAATAGTGGAAGATATAAATTGTAGTACATATAAGAATGGATGTAAATTGTGACTGCAGAAAATATGTTTCAAGATAGTGTCTTGTTTTTAAATCAATATATAAGGTGGTCACCAGGGAAATATTCCCAATTATGAAATATACCCAAGTCAACTGGGTTTTATAGATATTTTAATTAATTAATACAATGAGGAATTAAAGAAAGAGAGAAAGAGTAAGAACGGAATAAGTATGAAGGGCCTTAAGCCAACATGGCCTAGACCTGAGTCTTAAGAGAGAGAGATCAGTCAGTCCTTAATCACTCACCACAAGATCTGTTCATGCAAGGATTCAGACACCAGTTCAGCCAGCCATCAGACTCTCTTCAGAGCCTCCTTAGAGACTCTTCTTCTCAACAGCCTCCTTAGAGACTGTTTCATTTTTCTCAGATTTTTCATTTCCTTATATAGGGAATTTTCTCCTATGTCACCTCTCCTAAGTTCTTCCATCTACCAATCACAGTAGATGTTTTTCAAAGGACAGACCATTCTTAGTCCACACCTAAGAAGGTGTAAATTTTTGAGTAATTCACACCAGGAAAGCTCTGAGTAAGTTTCCCAGCTCTTTGTTCCTTGTAAATTCACAAGTTGCTTGACCTTTATTGTTACTTATCTTAAGAACTTTTTGCCTTATTATAAGTATGGGTTTAAGTACTTTTCATTGTTCAGAAAAGAGTTTACAACTTTTTCTTCCCCTAGGGCAGACTTAAGTAGGTGAAGTAGAGTTCTCACATTCCTGATCTAAGTAGAGTTCACTGCCCAAATGGGGAATGGTCTTAATCCAATCTTATGAAGTAGGGTCTGGGAATTTTTAAGGTTCACAACTAGGACTCTTTAAGTAGACAGTCATATCATCTGCAAAGAGTGATAGCTTGGTCTCCTCATTGCCTATTTTAATACCTTCAATTTCCTTTTCTTCTCTAATTGCTACAGCTAGTGTTCTCAAATTCTGGCTTTTGTGGGGTGTACCTTTTGAATTGACTCCAGCAGGGGGGTTCCTTGGCTCTCTTTTTGTTAGGTTTGATTTTCAGTCCCCTAGGAGCATTTAGTTTGTAATCAGTATCGAAGGGTTTTCAGAGGTCTGAACTTTTCCTGCCTCTACACCACCATCTTAACTCCATCTCTAATGGATCTTTTAAACATGAGTTATAGACAGATTGAAAAGAATGAATTGTCTTAAAGTAAAATAAACACAACCTTACTGTCTTTTCTTTCTAGTGTATGTAAAGCACTTTTCCCTAAATTGCTCAATATGTATTTCTGAAAGCAATTTGGCTATAGACCCCTCTCCATCACTATACTTTGTTGCTAACTGTAACTTTGATTCTTGAATAAATATCTTGTGATTCAATGCTCTTAATTGTATTATTTCAGTTGTTTGTTTCTCCACAATGAGAAAATACAAAACTACAAGAATCCTCATCCTTAACCTCCTTGTTTGGGAAAATATGCTGACCCTTACCCTATGTCTAACCAGTATTATTCAGTTTAGAGTGATTTCATAGGGGAAGTATTATATCCATTATTTTTTTATGTTGTTGTTATGATAAAACACTTTTATTTTTATATAGATATAAAGATATAGACATAATTTAGGAATAATCATATTAAGTTAAATAAATTCTGATTTATTCATATATATTTATAAGTGCATTTGCTTAATCAAAAAATTCTGACAAGAGCACCTCCACCCCTTTGCCCAGGTGAATAAGACCAGGGTGGGTAAAAGGACATCTGTAATTTACTTTACTGTATTCTTAAATACTGTGAAAGAGATGTCATATGAAAAGGCCCTGTGGAAATTCCCCCCCCCCTTTTTTTTTTAAATTCAGGAGCTCCATGGCTCTATGTAATTTTCCTCTTTTGCTCAATATTAGGTAATAATCTGCCTACCATATGGTATACACCTTCTCCTACCAGTCTCTTACTTGGGAGTACTTCTCTCAGTCTATTATTCCGTGACCTTGATAATACAGACAGTCTTTTGCCTTCCTATTTATCTCTAGTATATAGCACAATTATCATCACATGATAGCTACTTAATGACTGTTTATCATTTGATTACTCCCTCTCTGACCTCAATAGAGATCCTTGTTGTTATTGTTTCTCAGTTATATCAATCACATCTTATTTATTCTGATTCCCATCTGGGATTTTCTTAGCAAAGATACTGGAATAGATTATCATTTCCTTTTCATTGTATGTAAGAGGAAACACTTAAACAGAAGCAAGTGACTTGCCTAAGGTCACAAAGTCAGCAGGTGTCAGAGGCTAGATTTTAACTGAGATCTTCCTGACTACAGATCCATTGCTTTCTCCCCAATAGCAGCTAATTTGCTATATGAATGTATTTAAAATATCTATCTATAAATACATATGTGAATATATGTATACATATACACACATACATATATATGTAGTGCAGGTGACAATAACAAACTGATGTTTTCATACTGAGTGGAGAGGAGAAGATACAAGAAATCATGTAGAGGTAGAAATGTTTGGCTTTGGCAATTTATTCAATATCATTTCAAAGTATTCACCAATTGAAAAATCATCAAAAGTTATAAAGAGGCAATTCTCAAAGATAGAAATTAAAACTATAGACATTTAAAAAATATTCTAAATCAATATTGGTTAGAATAATGAAAATTAAAACAACTTTGAATACTACCTCATGTCTATCAGACTGATTCATATGAGCAAAATGGAAAATCATATATTGGAAATTATATGGGGACATTGGAACACAAGTATACTTTTGATGGAAGTGTAAACTAATGTAGACACTCTGGAAAGCAATATGGAGCCAAACCATAGTGCAATACAAGTATGCATTCTCTTTGACTCAGTAATAGTACTACTTGGTCTGCATTTCAAAGATATTGGAGATAAGGAAAGAGGATCTACTTGTAAAAATATTATTGTAGTGGCAAAAAATTGAAAACTGAAGGGGTGTCCATAAAGTGGTGAATGGATGACCAAATTGTAGTATTTGGTTGCAATAAAATATTATTAGACAATAAAAATGATAAACAGTATGAATTCAGAAAAACCTGGAAAGATTTAGGTGAATTGATACAAAATGAAGTGAATCAAACCAGAATACAGAAACAGAAATATAATGATCTACTATAAAGAACTAAACTATTATCAACACAGTGAATTTCCATGATATACAAAAAGGACTCATTATTTAAAATGCTATCCAGTCAAAGAAGGAATTGGTGATATCTGATTGAAGATTAAAGACATGAAATTTTCCACTTTATTTTTGTTATGAGGTTGTTGTTTTTTATTGTAAATGTGATATATATCTTTTGCCGTGGCAATATGGAAATTTGTTTTTCATGAAAGCATTTCTATAAACTATAGCAGACTACCCCCTTGTTCTAAAGGAAGTAAGGGAGAGATTCTCAATCACAAAATATCAGAAAACAATTGTCAAAAATTGTTCCTACATGTAATTAAAAATTATAAAAGAAATAATTGACAGAGACAAGAGGATGAAAAATGAGGAAATTATGAGGAACAAATATAGACTCCTCATTCTAGGAATTTGATAATAAAAGAGAGGATAGATATAGGAGTAAAGAGTCAAGAGAAATGTCATTTATTTATTCATTCATGTGTTTGTTTATTCATTAAAGGACAGGGGAAAACTCAGAACATCCTAGGCAGTGAGCAATGCACAAAAGGTGAGGGAAAGATTAAATATGAGAGAAGGAAAATGATTGATGAAGCAAACTCCTAAAGGAGACAACAGAAGATTTCATCAAAGGCAAAAGTAGAGAAGTTTGCCCTTATAATAAGGACTGTCTCATTTTCTGAACCTATAGAAAGGAAACGGAGTCTGGGTGACAACATGGAGAGGACTTCACTTATTGAGTAATGGATATATGGGCGTTCATGATGGATTGCATCAATCTCCTTACTCCAGGAAGAGGTGTGAAATATTGTATTAAAGCTAGAGTTGGTAGCTTGAGAAAGGAGGTTTTTAAGAGTCATTATGGTACTATAAGAGTCAATCAGATATTAATCAAAAAACTGCTGTACAACAGTGAAAAAGCATTTTAGATTAGATAGCAAGAATGTGTAGTGGTATAGGGCAAATGAAATTCAGTTATTCAGGAGTATTATGAGCAAAGGTGGATATTAGGGGTGTTAAATGGTTTAAGATTTTCCAAACATTGGCAGAGAAAGGACAATGAATAGACAATGTACAGATTGAGAGCAGTAGCTTAATGAATTTTTGCAGTAAAGACTGAAGAGAATTCCTAATTATACTTATAGATTTGTTTTTAAAATTACTTTACTATATTGATTTATATGTTTAAAACACATCTGTTATTTCTGTTTATTATCATGCTTGTAATTATATATTATTTGATGGTCCCAAAGAATTTCCATATATAGTAACTCATTGATTATCACTACTCTTTTATGAGGTTTATAGGACAAATATTGTTATTCTAATTTTAGGAGGAGAAACTGAACCAACAATTATTTTTTGGTGAGTTGATCAAGCTCATATGATTGAATTAGGATTTGAACTCAAAATCTGCATTTATTTTTCCCCAAGAATACTTACATTTCCAAAAAGACCATTCATTATGTACTAAAGGACTTCATACTAGATATACTTTGGGGAAAAGCCCCATTAATGAACAAATATTCATCTATAATATTTATAAAGAATTATTTTACTGAAAATAAAAATTCAATTATTTCCCTACATTTATAATTTTCATGTGTAATATTCCATTATGCAAATATAGATATAATTTTCATTTTTGGTTTGACTTTTTCCAAATTCTGAGAGTTCTCTAAAATTTAAAGTACTTTTCTTTACAAGTAGTGTAACAGTTAAAATTTAGGAATATGGGGAGACTGAGGCAGGTAGAAATTAGTTTCTTTCTGCAAGGAGTATTGTATTTTTTGGAGGTTTATTAAGGATTAAGGATTAAAGAATATACAAGTAAGAAACATGTGCCTAGGCCAGAGGCCTAGACAAAATAACCTCACATCATGGAAGAGATGCCTCTGCCCCAAAACGGAAGTCCAAAAGAGAGAAAGAGTGCCCAAAAGCCTTTGCCATCAGCTTAAATCCTTCCTCGATTGCGGCCCATCTCAGAATTGCGTGAGATTACAAAGCCTTCTGGGGAAGTGGGGCAAGGGCTTGTGGGGATTGAAGTCCAGAGTTCAAATCTCAATTTTACAGTGATTAACAACCTTCTGTACAACTACAATTATAAAATCTGGAAATTTAACCCTAACTAAATTCTGTGATGTGTTTTAAAATCACAAATCCCTTCTAACACAAAATGAAGTGCAGAGCCATTTGGACAATGAAAGTTAAAACTCATTCTTTTTACTGTAATTATCTGATATTTCAGATGAAAGAGAGATTTTTTTTTAGTTGCCAAATCAAATTAACTTTTCTCAGTCCTTATTAATCATAGACTTACTGTAGGCTTTGATACTGTTAATCACTTTCTCCCTCTTGAAACTTTTTTCTCCTTAGGTTTTTGGGATACCACCACTCTCCTGACTTTCTTCATATATACTTATTGTTCTTTATCTGTCTTCTTAATTAAATCCTCTTTCAGATCAATTCTTCTAATTATAGGTTTTCCTCAGGGTTGTGACATGGACCTGCTTCTCTTTTCCCTCTATAGTCCTTTACTTGGTGATATCATCAACTCCCATGGATTGAATTATCATTTCTATGCTGATCATTTTCAAACATATCTTTCTTGTCCCAATCTCTTTGCTGACTTCCAATGTCATATCTCTAATTTCTCTTTAGACATTTTGAACTGGATGCTTGTAGACATCTAAATACATTGAAGAGAACTCATTATTGCATCTCAAAATCCTCTCCCTCTTACTTTACATATAATGTAACTGTGGAAGGCAATACCATACCCCAAGTACCTCAAGCTCATAACCAAGAGTCATCTTGGATTCCTCACTGTCTCTGACTCCTCCTACTCATTCCAATCTGCCATCAAGGCCTATTGATTTCATTTCTATAACATCTCTCCAATATGACTTCTTCTTCCCTAATACCCTGCAAACTCTCTAGTGCAGGTCTCTCATCATATCATGTTTTAATTCCTACAAAAAACCCACTGGTAAATCTGTCTATCTGAAGTCTCACTCCTTGCCAATTCATTTTCTATTCATGCACTAAGGTAATTTTCCTAAAATGATTATGTCACTTTCCCAACACCTTCAATAAACTTCAATGAATTCTTATCATCTCTAAGAGCATATAAATTTGCTCTGTTTAGCATTCAATGTCCTTTATAACTTAGATTATTCCCAACCCCATCTTCTTACAATTTATTCCTCAATGTTCACTCTTCAATCATTTTACATTGACTTGATGGTTATTCAAAAAATAAGATACATTTTTTCCTACCTGACTACTGATTTCTTGGTTTCCTTTAAATTCCAATTAAAGTCCCCTCTTCTACAGAAAGCTTTTTTCCAATCCCTCTTAATTCCAGTTTCTTCTCTTTTAGTTATTTTCAATTTATCTTCTATTTAGTTTCTTTTTATTTGTTTTCCTTTTTTTCTGCCATTAATTTGTAAGATCCTTGAGGTCAGGAACTTGTTTTTGTCCATTTGTATGTTTCTAACACTTAGCACATAGCATAACATAGAAAATAAATATTGAATTAATTGGTAAAATAGAACAGAGAAGTGGTGATGAAAAAGCATGCTATTTTCATATTTTCATTATTTTCTTATTTCCTTTTGCATGAATATTTAAAGTCTAAGTAAGTTTTTCCCGGAAGGAAAAATATTGAGTTAGAATATTTAGCACCTGATGTGATCAACCATTGTCAAATTACACCAAACTGGTTCACCAGTCTTCAAGGTCATATATTGTCTTCCAAACCTTACCATGCTCAACCAACAGCAACCACTACCACACTGAGGTACATTTTAATACATTGCTTATGAGTATTTAGAGGCAAGTCGAGCCATGTTTTAATAGGCTTATTTTTGGAAGTGGATGTAGCAACTCCTTCAGGACAGAAAACCCTTGCTCTTATAAGGATTCCCCACCCCCACCCCACGCAAATAAAAAGACCTATTCTCCTAAAAAATAGCAGGTAACCTGCTTGAGTAATGTTTACAATACAGCAAAGTAGTTCAGATTAAGGGGCAATTCATTCATTTCCAGGAGACTTCCATGGCCATTTCTGATTGATGTGCTTTTCTTGAAAACCTTGGAGTTCTTATAACTACATTAAGAATTATAAAAGAGAACAAAGATGTGTGTAAGTTTGCATTAGTACTCTATAAACATAGGATCATTGATTTTTAAAAAAGAAGGTACTTCAAGGGTCGCTGAGTCCAATCATTTCATCATACAGATATAAAAACTAGGTCGGAAGTGTTAAAGTACCTTAGTCACTGCTTTCACAGTAAGACTAACAGAGCCCAAATTCAAATTGATGTCTTCTGATTGCAAATTCAGTTTCCCTTTCCACACACAGTAAATATCTTCATGTTGTGAAAGAGGAAATAGAATGGATTTGGAAGTATACTTGACTATTCATAAGGAATAACATACAAGGGGGTTGCATGTATTGCTTTAAGATGGTTAGACAGTCCTTTGGTATCAGGTGATATTTGGCCCTTAACACTTACTATACAATCCTAGCAAATGATGATTTCTTATTTTAGTTTGAATGTTTACAGGTGAATGCACTTTAGTAATATCGGTATCTAAATTTTACATATTACTTTTGACAGAATGTCATGGGATAATTGACAGCAAAGGTGGCCATCAATCAATAAAGTTGGAAACAAACATAAATGAAGCATCATGTTATTTCCTATTCTATGAGCAAAGTCATACAGGACACTGGAGAATGGAAAACAAAGCTGAATGACAAATAGGCTATTGTGCATTGTCACAGAACAATTTCAGTTCGTCAGTTTATAGAAGTAGTATGCCATCCTCCAGATAAAAAAGGAGGGCAAAAATCTTAGTTTAGAAATGTGTTTGTTACTATAATGAGATATAGAGCTTATATTACAAATATATAAAATACATATGAATCTATGTGGATAGGTATATGTGAGTATATTGTTTTGGGGAAAGAATAGAGAAATCACTTTCACAAAAAAAGCAAAGGTATCAATAAAAGTTTAAAAAGAAAATTTAAAGTAATAAAAAATTTAAATATAAACAAACAGTAAACTAGGGAGAATATCACAGCATAGAGAACCTAGGTATTAATAGAAAAATCTAGTTTATGAATAGAAATTTTAAAGAGTAAAGCAATGAATTTCAGCAAAGAATGGTAGAGTGAGCATAATAGGCTTAGTTTTATACCTTAAAAACCTGGATAGACTATCTTGAAATCCTATATATAGAACACAAAGTGGGGGAAAATGGGATCTAATAGGATTGCCATATTGAGTCATTTCCTAAGATTTAGAGAGAAGCATTTGACATTCATAGATTTATAGATGGTGATCATTAGGCTTTATATAAGGTATATGTAAATGTGAACAAGATGATTGTGATCTATAGTTTCATCTGATCTATACTGTGGATTTCTGTATAATTTATTGATTTTTATTACTTTATTTTTACTTTATTTTACTTTATTATTACCTCATTTGGTATCTTACTTTTACTATCAATTTTTCTGGGCTAGGGAGGGGAAGCAAAATATCTCAAGGACAAAAGCAATTTGATTGTACATCAACAAAATGAATAGGAGGAAAGAGTAATGGATCAGTAACTATTTAGTTGTAGGGGTGACACATGATGCCACCAAAATATTTTTAAATGGTACAAGGAAGGCATATTAGAGAGGTTAGTATAATTGTGTAAGCAGGTGATATTCCCCTCTCCTTTCTTTCGCTTTTTTCTTTTTTTTCTTTCTCTCTCCCTTTCTATCTAGTAGACTAGTTGAGCTCTTTGAGGATATATGACTCCTCCCTTCATTGCCCTTTCAGTGAGTATGAAGAGGACAAACATAGTCTTACTTCAGATGAAAAAAGTAATTGAAGACTCCATTTCCAAATTAAACAAGAACTGTCAATGAGCAACCCAGTTAATTATATTCCTTAATGTGTACTTTGGCCATCATCCAATGGGTACATGGAGTTTGGGGGAATGTGGGTCAAAAATGAACTGTATGAGCAGAACTTTATGGTATAGAGTAAATTAATTCTATTGCATAATGCTATAAAAGAAAATACATAAAGAAATTCTAAGGATTTAAAAACCAGAACAGGAAAAAAAAACAATTCCAAGGACTCAGGAGATCTGGGACACAAGCATAAATCTGCTACCAACAAACTGTGTGTCTTCTGGCAAAGCAGTGGCATTGACACGAAGAAATTTAAATTCTCATCCTGGTTCTAAAATTATCTGTGAAATACATGGAAAAACCCTAGAAAATTCTGGCTCTCAGGTCCTATCTTCTGAAAAGATTGATTTGGAGTATATAATTTTTGTGTATTTTCTAGCTCCAACATTACATAAGGTTTAGCAATGAGGACAATACTAAATTAATATAGTGTTAATTTATAGTAAAATATAGTAGTAGTAATAAAATATAGAAATGTAACTAATATTGCAAAGAAAAAATCATCTATACAGCTCAGTAACTGATATATATATATATGTATATATATATATATATATATACATATGTGTGTATACATATATATTTGTTATACAAAGAGGTGAAATCAAAGGAATTCAAAGAAGCCTTCCATGTCTTTATCTTGACTTACTTGGAAAATGACAGTATTTGCCACAAGAAGAGTGGCCAAAGGAGTAATTGCTTTGGAAAGAAGATTATTAGCTCAAGTTTAAATCTGTTTTATTTGTACTGTCACAGCAGATAAAAGTAAATGGCCAACAGGCAGAGATAAATACATATACTTTTATTGTATCTGAACTATGGAGTGAAATTGTTACTTAATTCTGAATTTAGTGAATTCATTTATTTCTGAATTTAAAGCTTGTATAGTTTACTTCCATTTGGACTCCAAAATGTGTGTATGTGTGTGTGTGTGTGTGTGTGTGTGTGTGTGTGTGTATGTGAATAGGGAACAGACCCAGACATTCTGTTTTGCAGTAATTAATTCCTGAGAATTCAAGATATGTTAAATATCTTGACCAATAGGCAACTTGTCAGTATTTATATTTTTTAGAAAATTGGTTTTACTTCACTCAGGATCACATAGCCACCTATGAGTCAAACGCAGAACTTGAAACCATCTTCATCACTCCAAAGTTAGAATTCTATCTATATGGCCACTTATAAAATTTTGGCCAAGCCTTTCAAAGTTGTTTATTGTTGATCATCAATGGTTTCATTCCCATAGCATTTTAGGTCAATATTCAAAACCAGTTCTGATTTTTCTGTTTCATTTCAGAGAAAAAAAAAACTTTTATTTTATTTTATTTTCATTTTAATAACAAATTTCCATATAAGCATTCTGAAATTATATGATCCATATTGTCTCCCACTTTTCTTCTCTCCCCACTTCTACAGCTCACATGCAATTCATTTGGTTATATATGTACTATCAAACAAAATATATTTCCATATTATTCCTTTTTTAAGTGAATAATTTTATAAAACCAAAAACTCCAAAGCATAAATCCAAATAAACAAGTGATAAATCATGTGATTTCATCTGCATTCCTACTTCAAACAGTTCTTTCTCTGAAGGTGGATAGCATTCTTTTTCATAAATCCCTCTAAATTCTCCTAGATCATTTTAAAAGAAAAAAATGATCTCATTTATTACATTAAAACTTCAGTTTGCTCTTGATATGATATTTTCCCATGGTATATTACTTCCTTCTTCTGCAATTGCTATTAAATAGTGGGAAAATAATCAGATTTGTACAATATTGATAAAGTCTTCCTTTTTGAAATGTAGTTAGAATAGAAGGGTTTTAGAGACATTGAATAAATTATAGGCATTTTGATCCTCATCTTTATCTCCCTACTAAACTATGGGTTTCTTCCCCTCCAAATGCCTTCACAACTGTAATATTTATTGGGAGAGAGAGATGGGGAATTGAAAAAATAGGGGATAATGGGAGGTCTGTAGTAGGGTATGGAGGAGTTGAGGGGAGAGAGGGAATATTACTTGGTGAATCAAAGGAGAGAGATGCACCCCTGCAGAAAGAAAGCAGCAGGGGTCCTATAAGGACTGTTTGTCTTGAATGACTGAACTGATGTTCAGCTCCCTCTATGACCCAGAAAAGATAGTCCACTTATCTGACTGCAAATTCAAATAATATAAAGTTTAATAACCAATTGGGATTGGAGTTTTTTTTTTTCCTCAGCTACAGAGCTGAGGCCAGGCCTCATAGGCTGGTGGCAGGTTTCTCCCCCTCCCTTCTACTCTATATCAGTCCTTGCTTTGTCTAATTCAGAATTTTAGCAGTAGACAGATAGCAAACAAGAACAGTTCTCACCTTCAGAAGTGATTCGGCCTGAATCTTTGGGATAAACCAAGAAGAGGCATGCCACTCCAGACTGAGCTGAACAAGATCCTCATTCCTCCAACATCAGGAAGGAAGTCAAGCCCAGCAGGAAGGAAGCTCTAGTCACAAGATACAACTGCCACTCCCAGTTGCCCATTCCCCCCCCAACTGTCAGTCTTGTTTCCTTTCCACACAATCTGTTCCATGATACTTATTAAGCCTCTACCTTCATGGATTTTTTATTCTTGTCCTCAAGATTACATTTATTCTCATGGTTTCATATCTCATCTCTCTACAAAATAATTATTAAATTTATATCTCTACTCCTAACTTCATCACAATTGCACAGATTGCACAGTTATGTGCCTAATTTCATACTGAAAGCTTTATCAGCATTTTAAATTCAAAGTTCCTAAAATAAAACTAACTATCTTATCTCTTTGTTCAAAAACTTGTTTCTGTCAATGGCATGATCATATTGTTAGTTCAACAACCTTGAAAATGGAAGAGCACCTTTTATTCTTTCCTGTTTTTTATCCTTGCATAAAATTAGTTTCTAAATGTTATTTTACCAATGAAATATCTTTAATATTTTCAATCCTACGACAACTGTCTTAGTTCAGATTTCCATCACCTTTTTTGGATATTAAAATAGCCTCCTAACCAGCATTGCAGAATCCAGCCTCTTCCCTCTTCAATTTAATGATAGAACCTTTGCTCAAATATTCTTCCTAATACTTTTTTCAGGTTATATCACTTGCCAAAACAAACAAAAAAAAATCACCACCACCACCATTACTACTACTACTACTATTACTACTACTACAACTACTATGTGGTATTCTAAGACTATCACCATCCAGTTTAAATTCTGAAATTTATCATTTCAGTTTTATAACATGTAAGTTTCCTTTACATATTTTATGATTGAGATTTTTTAAAAAGGAAGGAAAATACTAGATTAATTACCATCCTTTTTTATCTTGCTTTCTTTGATTTTGGTACATTAATTCATGCTATATCTTGAATAAACTATTTTAAACTGCTTCTCTCGTTATAACATCAAATAAGAAATAAGATACTTCTTTCAAAGCCCAGCTAATTTCTTCAGTTTTCATTAGCTCCATGACAATTTTCATTATTTCTACATAAAAAATAATATTTCTTCCTAAAATATCTCCTATTTTTATTACCACCTACTTCTATATGTAATTTTGTCTTTTATTATAATAAAACATTTTATAAATTCAGTCATTAATTCAATAAATTTATAAAAGTACTGAGCAACTTAAAAAAGTAGATAAATAAAAGATCCTGTATAACTAATGTCCTCTTCCCATTAGAGAGATACAAAAAGAATATTAAATATTTATCTTTCTTCTTTTCTATCATGATAGCCAGTATGATAGGTATGAGAAATTTCATAGTTGTTTTAGTTTCTTTTATGCTAATCAACACTTATTTAGACAATTTTTCATAAGAATATTTATAATATTGATTTCTTCTTCTAAAAAGTACCTACTCTTGTTCATTAACCATTGATCCACTGGGAAATACCTCATTTTTTTTCTTTTGAATATAGTTTACATATGTCATTAGGTATTCTCCACATATCTGTCTAAATTTTAACCTTCATTAAGAAATGAGTTGGGAACTTCTGAGTAAGCATGGCAGCAGATTAGACGCAGCTCCCTTACCCTCCTCAGACTCAATGATACAGACCCCCAAAAAGACCCCCAATAAAATATCCTCATAAGAATGGAGGGCCCCTACTGAAAGGAGCATAACTGAAGGTACATCGGACATGGGCATTTCCACAATATTAGGGAATGAAAAAACCCCATCCCAAACCTGAGCTGACCTACCCTCCTCCACCACACCTACAGAGCCAAAATTAAAGTCAGCATGTGACAGAACCAACGAGTGAGGGAGGGGTACATGAGGAGTGAACAATTGGCAGCTCCAGGTCTTGGGAGCTACTAAGGCCACCAAGGACTTACCCCTGAGAGTAGTAACACCTGAAAACCCGGCGGGCAGGCAAGGGGAGCTCAGATCTCAGGCACTCAGAACCAGCATGTTACAATCAACATGTGTGTGAAGGGCAGCCCTGAAGTGAGCAAGGGGCACCTATAGGCCTTGGGAATTGACTAAGACCACCAAGGACCCACCCATGAGAATAGTAACACCCAAAACTTTGGCAGGCAGGCGAGGGAAGACCTTTGACTACCCCAGAAAGATAGCACAGCTGTGTAGAATTGAGAGCTGGCCTGAGGCATAAAGCCTTCATCCATACACAGAGAGCCAGCCCTCCTCACTCAGATTTCTGACTGGAAAGGGAAGGGAAAACCATAGAGATGGCAAGCAGTGCCTAGGGACAACTTCCCAACACCAAGAAAGCCAGAAGAAGGGGTTGACTTTGGATAATTTTTACAGAGGAAAAATACAGAATACAGAGGAAATGGAAGAAAAAACCTAAATAAATGCTCTAAAACCTTCCAGAAGAAATGGAAATTGTGCACAAGATCTTGAAGAATTTAAATTTAAGGTTATCCAAAAGATGGAAGCCTTCTGGCAAGAAAATGGGATATAATGCAAAGAGAATTTAACAATCTTGGGGTCAAGAACTCCCAATTGGAGAAACAGCTAGAAGCCTCAAAAAAGAAGAATAGACCAAACTGAAAAGGAAAACCAGTCTTTAAAGACCAGAAGACAATGATCTTGCAAAAGAGCAAAAATTAATAAAGCAAAGTCAAAAATTTTACAAATTAGAAAAAAAAAACCATGAAATATCTCACTGAAAAGGTGACAGATCAGGAAAACAGAGGAAGGAGAGACAATCTGAGAATCATTGGTCTACCTAAAAAGCCAGAAATAAGCAGGAATCTTGACATCATAATACAAGATATCATCCAAGAAAACTTCCCTGATATTCTAGAACAAGGGGACAAAATAGATATTGAAAGAGTTCATAGAACACCCTCTACATTAAATCCCCAAAAGACAACTCCCAGGAATGTAATTGCCAAATTCCAAAGTTTTCAAGCTAAGGAGAGAATCCTACAAGAAGCTAGAAAGCAACAATTCAGATACCACGGAGCTCCAATCAGGATCACACAAGACATGGCAGTGGCCACACTGAATGACCGCAAGGCCTGGAACATGATATTGCTCATAAAGGCAAGAGAACTGGGTCTTCAACCAAGTATCACATATCCATCAAAACTGACTATATACTTCCAGGGGAAAGTATGGGCATTCAACAATATAGAAGATTTCCAAGTATTTGTAAAGAAAAGACCAGAACTCAGTGGAAAGTTTGATATCCAAACACAAAGAGCAAGAGAATCATGAAAAGGTAAATATGGAAGAAAGGGAAAAGGAGAAAAAAATTTTTTCCTTGTATTCAAACTCTCTTCTATAAAGTCTACATTTAGAACAAATTATATATATTAATATGTGGGGAAAATGTTATGTGTAATTTTCAAAAATTGCATGCATTATTAGAGTAATTAGAAGAATCATTCATAGGGAAAGATTGGAGCATTAAGATGATATGGAGAAAGGGGGAGGAAAAGAAAGAAAAAGAGAGGGAAGGAATTGATGATGGTATCAAAATATACTTGAAGAAATAGAAATAAATTAAATAGAATAATCCTTGTCACACAAAGATACACATGGGAAGGGGAGGGGAAGAATTCTTTTATAAGAAGCAGAGGACGATAGCGCTAATTGGTACTACTTAAACCTTACTCTCAGTGAAATCAAATCTGAGAGGGAAGATCATTTAGACCCATTGGCATCTTGAATTCTAAAGGAAAAGGGAAAATTACGGGGGGAAAGAGGGGAAGGAGTTCAAAAAGGGAGGGAAGGAGAGGGGGGGAGGTAAATTAATAAACCCTATATAAAAGAAGAAGGGAACAAAAAGGGAAGGGCTAGAAAGGGAAGCATATCAAGGGAGGGCATTAGGGGGACTGAATTAAAGTAAACCACCAGTTTAAAAGGTTATAGCAAAAGAAGAAAGGTCAGAATTAGGGGAGGAGATCAAAATGCCAGGGAAGTCAAAAGTGACAATCATAACTTTGAAAATGAATGGAATGAACTCACCCATAAAACGTAGACAAAAGCAGAGTGGATTAGAATCCAAAACCCTACCATATGTTGTCTCCAAGAAACACACATGAGGCAAGTAGATACTCACAAGGTCAGAATTAAAGAATGGAGTAAGATTTATTGGGCCTCAACTGAGAGAAAGAAGGCAGGAGATACAATTATGATATCTGACAAAGACAAAGCAAAAAAAGGCCTGATCAAAAGAAATAGGGAAGGTAAATACATCCTGATAAAAGTGAGATGAGAAAATATGAGGGAGATCTGAACCAACCACTATCAAATTTAGACAAATCAAATAAAAAAATAAATAAGAAAGAGTAAAAGAAATGAATTAAATCTTAGAAAAATCAGAGTTAACAGATATATGGAGAAAAATAAATAGGGACAAAAACGAATACACCTTCTTTTCAGCAGCACATGGCACATTCACAAAGATTTACCATGTACTAGGTCATAAAAACATGGCAAATATATGCAGAAAAGCAGAAATAATAAATGCAACCTTTTCAGATCATAAGGCAATATAAATAATGATTAGTAAGGCTATATGGAGAGCCAAATTAAAAATCAACTGGAAATTAAATAATATGATACTCCAAAATCAGTTAGTTAGAGAACAATTCATAGAACCAATAATTTCATTTAAGAAAATGACAATGGAGAGACATCCTTTTAAACCTTATGGGAAGCTGCCAAAGCAGTACTAAAAGGAAAATTCATATCCCTGAGTGCATATATTAACAACTTAGGAAAGGCAGAGATCAATGAATTGGACATGCAAATCAAAAACCTTGAAAGCAAACAAATTAACCCCCCCCCAGAAGAAAACCAAATTAGAGATCCTAAAAATTAAGGGAGAAATTAATAAAATCAAAAGTGATAGAACTATTGAACTAATAAATAAGACTTGAAGCTGGTAGTTTGAAAAAACAAACAAAATAGACAAAGTACTGTTCAATCTAATTTATAAAAGGAAAGAAGAAAAGCAAATTAACAGTATCACAGATGAAAAGGGGGACCTTACCTCCAATGAAGAGGAAATTAAGGCAATAATCAAAAACTTCTTTGCCCAGTTATATGGCAATAAATATGCCAATCTAAGTGATATGGATGAATATTTACAAAAAATATAAATTGCCTAGACTAACAGAAGAAGAAATAAAATTCTTAAATAATCACTTATCAGAAAAAGAAATCCAACAGGCCATCAAAGAACTCCCTAATAAAAAATCCCCAAAGCCTGATGGATTCACAAGTGAATTCTATCAGACATTCAAAGAACAGCTAATCCCAATACTATACAAACTATTTGACATAATAAATGACTTGGTGGTGGAGCCAAGATGGGGGCATAATAACAGGAGCCTTCTGAATCTTCTTCCAACCAATCATTATAAAGTGTTTCAATAGGACAGAAATCATAACCTAATGAGTGAAGGGGTTCTCCCACTGGATGCAGAGTTAAAGTTAGGTAGTGGGTGGGTATTCCCATGCTCCTAGTCGGCAAAACTGCACTAATCAAAGTGGAAGTTAATTACCCCTCCCTAACACCACCTTTGCCACCAGAGCTAGAGCAAAGGCCCAGGCAATCTCTAAATTTATGGGGGCTGACTGAAAGCACCACAGACTTATGGCTGAGGGCAGTGCCAGTCCTTGACAGTAAGACTCAAGGTTAAAGACCACAGAGCTTAGGCAGCAGAGCATGGAGCTTGGGCAGAAAAAAGGCTGGCCAATGCAGTGGCAGTAGGGGCTGAAAAGATAGCCTAATAAGCAGAATGCTTTAAAGCACTTGCTATACAAAGAATATCACACAGATCTAACTGTCCTCACTCAGACTTGTGACTGGGAAGGGAAAACAGGGAAAGCACTACCAAGGCAAAGTCTATCTCAATAGATGCAGAAAAAGCTTTTGACAAAATACAACACAATTCCTATTGAAAACACTAGGGGGAAGCTGGGTAGCTCAGTGGAATGAGAGCCAGGCCTAGAGATGGAAGTTCCTAGGTCCAATTCTGGCCTCAGATATTTCCCTGCTGTGTGACCCTGGGCAAGTCACCTAACCCCCATTGCCTAGCCCTTACCATTCTTCTGCCTTAGAACCAATACACAATTTTGATTCCAAGATGGAAGGTAAGGGTTTAGAAATATTTTTTTAAAAAGAAAACATTAGAAAATGTAGGAATAAAAGGGCCTTTCCTCAAAATAAAAAAAAACAGTATTTATTTAAAATCATCAGCAATTATCATCTGCAATGCGGATAAGTTAGATACCTTCCCAATGAGATCAGTAGTAAAGCAGGAATGCCCATTATCACCACTACTATTTAATAGTATACTAGGATTGCTAGCAGTAGTAATTAGAGAAGAAAAGGAAATTGAATAGATCAAGTAGGCAATGAGTTAATTAAAATATCAATTTTTGAAGATGACATGATGATATACCTAGAGAATCTGAGAAAATTCACTAAAACACTAGTAGAACTAATCAATAGCTTTAGCAAAACTTCAGGGTATACCATTCCTTTATGTTTAAAAAAAAAAAAACAAGAAGTAAGAATTATAAAGAGCAACTCCAGCTAAAATCACTCTAGCCAAGATAAAATACCTGGGAATATACTTGCCAAGAAAATTTCAGGAATTATATGAATATAACTACTCTTCAAACAAACAAAGTGAGATCTAAACAATTAAAAAACCATCAATTGCTCATGGGTAGGACTAGCTAATATAATAAAATGAGGATCCTACATAATGTAATTACTAAGAACTATTCTTAGCAAACTACCAAAACACTTATATATAGAAATAGAAAAAAAAATTAAAAAGTTAATGTGGAAGAACAAAAGATTAAGAATATTAAGGGAGATAATAAAAAATGTGAAGGAAGGGGGCCTAGCATTATTAGATCTTAAACTATACTATAAAGCTGTGTTCATCAAAACTATATATAACTGCCTTAGAGATAGAAGGGTGGATCAATGGAATAGACTTGTGTTAGATTACCTCAGCCAGATAGTGTTTGATAAACCCAAAAATCCCAGTTTTTGGGACAAGAGCCCTCTATTTGGGGGAAAAAAACTGCTGGGAGAATTGGAAAACAATATGGGAGAAATTGGGTTTAGATCACCATCTCTTAGCCTATACCAAGATTAATTCTGAATAGACTTAATATCCTTCGAAATGACTTAAATGTATATAGGCAAATCATAAATAAATTAGGTGAACATAGAATATATATGCATATATATATATATATATATATATTATATATAGAATATACCTATGAGATCTATGGGAAAGGAAAGAATTTATGACCAAGGAGGACATAGAGAACACTACAAAATGTAAAATGAATAATTTTGATTATACATTAAATTATAAAGTTTCTGTACAAATAAAAGCAATACAATCAAAATTAGTAAGGAACCAACAAATTGGGAGAAATTATAAAAATACTTCTGACAAAGGTCTCATTTCTCAAATTTGTAAGGGGCTAAATCAATTGTCTAAAAATCAAGCCATTTACAAATTGAGAAATGGTTAAGGGACATGAATAAGCAGTTTACAGATAAAGAAATTGAAACTATAAAAAAGCACATGTAAAAGTGTTCTAAATCTCTCATAATTAAAGAAATGCAAATGAAAACAATGCTGAGGTGTCACCTCACACCTAGCAGATTGGCCAATATGACAGTAAGGAAAAATAATAAATATTGGAGAGGTTTTGGCAAAGTTGGGACACTAATATATTACAGGTAGAGTTGTGAATTAATCCAGTCATTCTGGAAAGCAATATGGAATTATGCACAAAGGCCTTTAAAATAATGTATACCCTATGATCCAGCAATAACACTACTAGGTTTTGTAGAAGGATATTTGGTAATTAGGTAATTAATCAAATAAAAGATATTAAGAAATTATTACACAGCATAAATTATGGATAATTGCAAAAAGGAAGATGTAAGTTAAAGCTTCTTTAAATGGAATTTCAGAGATGGATTGTAGGCAAAATATTGTTTCCCAGAATGCTTTGTGTTACAGTTTTCCAACTGTGTTTTTTTTTTTTTGTACATTCTGAGTTTGGTTCCTGTGTGGATAGGAGATCCAGAGAGAAGTTCAGCGAGAGTGGGAAATTTCTCAACTTCTTCCTACATAAAATTTCATCCAGCAGACCAAATCATTGAAGGAGATCACTGGGTGAATTATCATTTCAAGCCCAGCTGGTTTACTATGAATGTGGAGTTAGAACAAAGAGATTCTGGGCTGTTTTCTAACTTTACAGCTAAAAAGAAAAACCTAACTTTCTTGTATAAGATAAGAATTTAGATAGGATAGATAAATTAAGGTTTTTGGAAAAATAGAATAGCATAGAAAGAGTGTAGCCCCAATTTTATTGGGGATCAAAGAGACTCTTGCAAGTCAAATTGTTGGGTGGTTAGATGAGATTTATTAGCTTAGGATAAATGTATTATGAGAATACTTATCTACTTATTTTCTTTTCCTATCCCTTTCCTTAGTCCCTTTTTATCACAATAAATATATTTTTATATACTCCCAGCTAAGACAGAATTCTTGAGACTGCTCTGAGAACCAGCTTGTCTCAATAGCCATACCTATCCATATAGGATAGATTATTGGTAAAAACACACTTTAACAATAATCTAGTAAGGGTTAGAATACACTTATAACTGATTTTACCCCCAAAGAGATATTGAGGAAAAATACCTGTACAAAAATATTCATAGCCACTCTCTTTGTGGAGGCAAAGAATTGGAAAACAAAAGATTGTCCCTCAATAGTGCAATGGCTGAACAAATTGTGGTTTATGATGGTGATGAAGTACTACTGTGCTAAAAGGATTGATGATCTGGAGGTTTTCTATATGAATTGGGAGAAACTCAATGAACTGATTCAGTGTGAAATAAGCAGAACCAGGAGAATATTGTGCACAGAAAGTAAAATATTATGAAACAATCCAATGTAATGGATTTTGTTACTAGTAGCAATGCAGAAAGCCAGGACATTCTTGAAGGACTTATGTAAAAGAATGCTATCCATGTTGAGAGAAAAAACAATGAGTATAAAAATGCAAAAGCAAAATATATGACATCACTTATCACATGTATATATGGGTAGGTTATTTATGGTTTAGACTTTTAAAAAATCACTCTATAGCAAAAATGAAAAATATTTAAACAGATATCAAGTGGTAACATTTGTACAACCCATTGGAATTGCTTGTTGGCTCTGGGAGGAGGGAAGGAAAAGGGGAAGGAAAGAATATGAATCATGTAAACATGGAAAGTATTTTAAAATAAAAATTAAAAATAAATAAAATAGAATAAAATAAAATCATTAAAAGCAGGAAGAAAAAAAGGAAATTTGAAATAATATAAAGGCACATCAAAAGGGTGAGTATGCTAATACTTGGAGTCATTGGAAAGACCTTCATGATAGACTTAGCAATTGAACTGTGTTTAGAGGTATTCTAAAGACATAACTAGAAAGACTGAATGATAACAATCTTTACTTTCCTAGTATAAAAAAGGTCATAAAAGAAAGAATAATTCAGAAGGAAAGATAACATAACTGAAAGGATACTTAAAAGTTTTATCTATCTTTAAAATAAACACAAAGAACTGGTGGATCTTTTCAGTATGTTTTTAGGAAATAGAATTTTGTGAAAGGGAATTTGTAATGTTTAATTATGGTGAGTATAATGAGTTTTTTCAAAAAAGAAAAATATGCCACTTATATAAATAAATATAGCAAAAATTAAGGTAAAAGAAGTATATTAAAAACTTGACAAAAAAGAAAATTGTTTTTATACATATTTAGTAAAAGGTTTGATCATATGGTGATGCTTCATGCCTAAATGACATTACCCTTTTATTCAAGAAAAGTGTTTTGTATTTCTGTGTTAAATATTGTGAGGAAAAAATGAGGGAAAGATTGCAATATAACTTAGAAGAAATGACTGAGGGTTGCTGTTATTTTTTTTCCACTCAGTTTTCTATATACAGTTATGATATCAGTTTGTTAATGTAAAGATAAAATTGATGAGAAATTAGAGTTAAACTTGTAAAAAAATGAAGAGATAGGGAATGTAATTTTATCTCTGATATGATTTTTAATGTTTTAGGGCTGAAATATGTAAAATAATAAAGTAACAAATATCAGTCACCACTATCACCATTTTCTAAGTAATATGAAGAAATTTAAGTCAGGAAAATAAAATAGAAAAAACAGTTAATTCCTCAGGAATCAAATGATTAGCATTACAAAAAGGAATAATATGCAATCCAATGAGAAAATTAGTTTAGAATATAAATGCCCTTGTAAAACATTCTGAATAAATATTGTGGAATATTAAGAGCCAAACTGCTTGATAAAATAATGAAAAACAGTAGAGAGAGAACAATTTGTAGAATATTTCCCAAGAGATCAAAATAAGTCTGGACTTCCCAAGAATTCAAAAATGGAATTTTAAGAAGAAAAAAAATTATTGAAAAATGACAAAATGGAAAAATTTAAATGACAATTTTTTTTCTTTTTCTGCCAATGATAGTGGAGTAATCCTTTTGGACTTTAATATCATAGACTCTGATGTACTATATTATGAAGTAGCATGAAGTACTGTTTCATGGTACGAATGAAATAAAGGTGAGTAGCATTGCCAGAACATATTCTGCCCTAAATTTGTCACAACTGTAGCCACGTTAGAGAATCATTTCTTAAGATAGCTAAAATAGGAGATCATATTTGGAGTGGAAGCAGGGCTAAAGCCTTTTTATTATAAAAAATCATTTGAAAAAATATCAATTACTTTCACAGTATGTACACACTTTTCTATTCCTATAAAAACATTATGAGAATAATCTATGCCTATTTTGAAGACACCCTTTAAGAAGGTATGAGAAAATCACTTAGGTGGTTCAGTAGAGAGCCAGGCCTGAAGACATGAGATCTTGGGGTCAAAGCAACCCTCATAAACTTCCTATAGGTGAGACCTTGTGCAAGTCACTTTATCCTATTTGTCTTGCCTTTGCTACTTGTTCTGGCTTAAAACCAATACACACTACTGATTCTAAGATAGAAGGTGAGAGTTTTTAAAAAGAGGAAATATTAAAAAAGAAATGGAAAACAATTCCAAAATAATATTTTAATTGATGAACAAAGTTTTCAACTACACAATTGATTGAAATAGGCAAGTTGCACAATTTATTGAAATAAGATACAACTGAGATTTTTTATTTTTGAGAAAGGTAATGTAATAATCCAAAATGTCACCTTAAATGTTCTCATAACAATGGATATTTCCATGAGTATATCAAAATCAATACAAGAAAGAAAGCTAAATGGCTCAGTGGGTAGAGCACCAGGCTTGGAGACAAGAGGTCCTGGATTCAAATCTTATCTTAGATAATTTCTAGCTGTTTTACTCTGAGCAAGTCACTCAACCTCAATTGCTTAGTCCTTGCCATTGTTCTGTCTTGGAACAAATATGCAATATTTAAAAGTAAAGATTTTAAATTAAAAAAAATCAATATAAGATTCCTTTAAACATGACATCCTGGAAATTACTTTGACAAACCCTTGTTTAATTTTTTTTTAAGAAAATTGGGAATAAAGTAGTGAAATGAACACTTCATTTAAAAAAAGAGTGATACTAATATTGGAGAATATTCAGCTTACATTGCAAATTGAAGATAGTTTCTTCATATAAAAAATGTGCTAACCTGAGAGTCAATGTCATTCAAAAGTTTCAGTCCACGTTTGGAAAAAAAGTGAATTAAGTATTCAAATTGTCATGAATATATTGTGGAGTAGCCCACAGTACTGACTCATCAATAATATCTCTATGTATGTGTCTCTGTCTCTCAGCCTCTTTCTGTTTTTGTCAGTCTGTGTCTCTCTACATTTGCAAAGAGATGTTTACTTTGCAAATATAGTCTAGACATATTTTTACCTAATGTTCAAGGGTACAATCTCACCCAACATAGCCTGGGACCTCCTCAGGCCCTGGAGGTGGACAGGAAGGGGAAGTTAAGGTTATAGTTTAACCCAGTTGCTGTAAACAAATAGTCTCCTAGAAAATTCAAACATAAAATCTGAATTTCTAATATTTGCTAGGCTGGAGTTCCCTTAGTAGAATAATGCATATCTAGTCCAACTTCTGTCTTTCATTTATGAACTTCTGATTTCTCAAGGCCAGTATTCTGGGCTGGATCAGAGACTTCAATCTTTCTACCTAAAACTGAAAAGTATGGGTGAAAAAAGAAGACCAGGAACAATTCTTATGACTTCATGAACTAAAGGGCAAGGACAAATGGAGATCACCTTCAAATTATACCCTTTTTTGATATAGTGTGATTGAAGTAGTCCTTTATTTTCACATGTAAAGGTTTAAATATATATATAACGATGTTTATAACTTGAACATAGAGGAAAGAGAAATAATTATTCCTAGAATTGGGAGGGTTGTAAAATTTAAATTAACATCCAATAACTCCAAGTATTATATTTTATTAAGTTTATGAATAGTCACTTGAAGCAGAAAGAAAATAAAATTAATTAAGTTCAAACTTAATTATCGAACAAAAAGTAAACACATGTGTGTAGATTCTCCTGCCTGGCATAAAGCCCACTTTCCCAGCCATGATCACGGAAAAAGAGAGTGAGGGCCAGAGCTACACAAAATCTACATCTTCGCTATGTTAGCATGTAATGTGAGAGAGAACATGGAAAGCTGGGATTTAGAGTTCTGGGGAGCAAATCCTAACTACACAATAGGATAGCGGGAATTGATTGCCTCTGGGAAATCCTGATGTACTTTTAAAAATATCAAGCTTATCCATAAAAATCATATTTTTTCCTCAAAGATTGTTCTTTTAATGATACCATATGGCTGCAAGACAGAATACAATGGAGAGATGAATGTTTGATATGAGTAAAATGCAACATAGTATCATTAATAATTATATATAGCAAGTAACATAAACTATTTTTCCAAGAAATGTTATTTTTAGTGGAGTAGCAATGGGGGGATATTCTTCACTGGCCTATTCATTTGGTATCTATTCTATGTAAAGAGATCCAATATACAATCATAGGCATGATATAATAATTTTAATGAGTTGATTTAAAGGAATACATATATACATACACATATAGATATACACACATACATCTATGTGGTTATGTATTAATGTATGCATTTCTATAGACACACATATGTGTAATACAGACTAAGAAAGTATGAATAACCAACAATCCATGCTGTTGAACACAATATATAACTGGAGTAGATTATAACTGTGTTAAAATATTTACATGGCCCTAAGCTAGATAAAGGAGAAAAAGAGAAGACAAATATAAACATAAACAAGTTCATCAATTGAACACTGGCTTATGGCATGTATATAAAGTATCATGTGATAGAAAAGAAAAGAAGAAGTATCAGGAATTTAGAAAAATTTTTTTCTATGTGAACAGTTTATGAACATTTCCTTCTTCCAGGGTATGTGGGGATATTGAGAAAAGTTGATGTAGAATTAGAATCTATGCTTAATTTAGAAGGAAAATAATTTTAGTAAAAAAAAAAGATAAGATGAAAGTTCCCCCCTCATACCCTCCAATGGTTACTTGATGTAGGAATAAGAAGAAAATGGTAAGTAAGAGCTGATCAAAGTTTGGACAGTATGAATGGACTAAATGAAAGACAGTAATATGAAATAAGAAAAAGGACAGAGCTAGATAAAGGGACACTTTAATTATTAGCAAAAGGATTTTGTACATTCCCTGTTCCCCAAATTCCTGTTCCCCAAATCAATGCACTTTGTTTGTTGTTGTTATTTATTGCTTTATACATAGCAATATGACATAGATATGGATATAGATAAAGATGTAGGCATCGGTAGAGGTATAGATATAAACAGATACACCTGTGATACATATATGATAGAAATTTTCATGTAATCATATTTATGCTGTGATTGTACATACAGGACTATGCACATATATACACACATATAATCTCTACATTATGTCTTATAAATGCATTATATGTATATGATGTGTGTGTGTATACACACAGAATTATTAGAGTAACTGTATAAAGGCTGAATTCAGAGACTATTGCAATGGTAATGGTAGCCTGAAAGCTACCTAAAAGTCTAAAAGAAAATTGAGGAAAGAACAAGGAGTAGATGTGATTTGAATGGAGTATCAACCAGCTGTGCTAGGTGATTTTAAGGAAGAGTCAAAGAGACAAATGGATCAGACACTGATTTCACTGAGTTTTCCAGCTTGGATTACTGGAAGCATATTTCAACAATGAAAGGAATAATTTATAGACGACCTTTGAAGAGAGGAATACATTCAAGTCATTATCTCACAAGTTGATTTTGAGGACTGAGATGGCTTCTTTCTATATAACAATCATTAAAAAGCCTGGAAACATTTAGTTTGAAGTAAAATTGACTAAATGACGATATAATAACTATCTTGAAGTAGTGAAAGAACACCACACATATGAGAGATTATACCTGCTACATTTGGCTTCAGAGAAAGAAATAGAAACAATATTCATAAATTTAAAAGAAATAATTTAAGTCTGATATTAGGGGGAACATATCCTAACTACCATTTCACATATAAAACTTATAGGGGATTCTTATAAATATATATATATATAATATATACATATTTATATTTATATATTATTATTTATATATTATATGTTAGATACATATAATTTATATTTTATATATATTTTTGTTGTTTGTAATAGATGGACTCTGAAGTTCCATTCAATTGTGTTATCTGTGATTCTAGAACATATAGATGGAGACATACTACATGTAGTTGGAGATGAAAAATTGGAAGTCAGGTGAGGGAATATTTTCATGTGCCTGTGAGACCACAAATATGTTCTTATTGTTTATGATTCTCCTTCATTGGACATTCCTCTGCCTGAAGACACAAATTATGCATGTTATATACCATTCTGGAAGATGGTAATAAAAGGACTCAACAGTGAGGAAGCAACTCTGATATCATTGCAATATCTTCTACTCATAATTACAGATTTAGAAATATTTCCTCAATTCCTGTTCCTCATATCTTTCTCCCAACAGAAACAATAGCAGAGTCTTAAAAGTAGAACCCACATGGCAAGAAATGTAAGAACTTAGAAGAGATAAAAATCCTCCTTTTTTATATGATGGGAATAAAAGACATACCAGACATAAATATTTAAGCCTCAACAAGCCAAAGCTTGTAGCCCAATGTGAGGGAAACCCTTTTTCCCTGTATTGCAATTATTTAGTTTTAAAAAATGATAAATTCATCTTTCCAAATATTTATTTAGCAATCACAGGTAAATATATGTCCTTGGAATCACTGCACTCAAAGTACCTCCTAGGATGAGCAGGAGCAGAACTAGTAACAGCAATGGAAATACCTACATTTAATATGAACATATCTCTGGAATATTATCTAAGTGCTTTTCCTGAAACATTCCTGGGTGTAAGTAGTACAAGTATGATTACCCCCATTTAATAATGAGTAAATAGGGTCTCTAAGAAGTCAAGTGTTGTTCTATAGCCATATTAGCAAACCTACAGCATAAGTTCCAGAGGGGACTGCTCCCTTCCCCCTTTTTGCATGCACCTGAGAACATTTCTTACGTCATCCACCCTTCTACCCAACAGCCCAATGGGAGAGTTTCCTCCCTCCCTTGTCTGGGGTAAGGTAGGGGACTCACATGCAGCATGCAGGATGTAGTTTGGGCACTCAGTCTCTAAAAGGATTGCCATCATGGTTCTATAGCTACTACATGATTACAAAACTGATGAATGTATTCTATATTTTCAACTCCACTTAAATGTCTACCTTATTTTTTAAAGGGAAAACAGACTTGTTAAATAATTTGCTCAGTCCCAGAGATGAGTGCTAGATATTGAGCTAAGAAACATATCTCCTGGCTAGTCTTCTGAAGAATCTTTCCACTCTACTCCAATGACCTTGTAATTGTGTTACTTCACAAGCTTCAAAGGTAACTAGTTGTGCCCCTTTTTGTTAGGCTTTTAACTTAGGGCCACATACAAATTGATACAAGGAAGACAGTCAGGCTGTGCCTGAAAATACTTCTATTTCCGTGTCTTTTATACTCACCTTACCACCCCAAAACCCAGTAAAAGGAATGAATCTATTGCTGCAAAAAAAAAAAAAAAGTTTCCCTAAGTTCTGCTATCATTTTCCTTTCTTCCTTCTCTGCTTTAATTTGACCCATGCAGTGCTGTACTTCAGATCTAATTACTTTTCTCACTTTACCTACTGTGAAAGAAGGAAATGCCAAAATGAATTGAAAATACTTCATTTGAAAACCTGTCTCAGAAAAGATGAGATGGAATCCTGCTGCCATCAGGGAATGGGATGGAACATTCCAGCCAAGTTAAAGCTGGAGCAGTTGTGAACTGCTTGGTTCTTCTCTCCTTGGCTTGAAGATAGAGCGAACTAATTCCTTACTGAGAAGGCAACACATATCTATTAATCCTTTGCTGAGAAAAAGAAGACCCAGTCCATTCATCGGTGATATTATTAGGATAGAAACTTTTCCCTTAGGGGAAGGTCAAAGCCTATCTTGAAGAAGATTTATAGCAATCATATCCCTGAGACAAGAAACATCAACATCTTGAGCTCACCAAGACATTAAAACAGTCTTGCACAGGGGGCAGATAGGTGGCTCAGTGGATTGAGAGTCAGGGAGCTCCTAGGTTCAAATATGGCCTCAGACACTTCCCAGCTATGTGACCCTGGGCAAGTCACTTAACTCCCATTGCCTAGCCCTTAGTACTCTTTGGCCTTGGAGCCAATACACAGTATTGACTCCAAGACTGATGGTAAGGGTTTTAAAAAAATAATAAATTAAAATTAAAAATAAATTAAAAATAAAATAGTCTGGGCCAAACACCTGATTCAAATGCATAAAACAATCTGTAGCAGGGAAATAGTCAGGGACTTCCTGTTTCCTCTACTCTCGTTATACCTCAACCCTTTTACCCAATAAATAGATATTTTTGGTTCTACTGAAGACTTAATGATCTTTAATGTGCTAGAGGGGGGGATTACAAAATACATCAACTAAGAAGAAAGAGACTGAAGGAGATTTTTCACTTACCCTTTGGCTCTAGTCAGACCTGACTCCATAGTCAAGCAGCTCTGCCTAGATAAGGGGAGGAAGAAGTAGTGCTACCTTTTATCTATACCCAGTTTCCCCACTAGTACAATTTTGGCACCCCAGTTTAAATACAAGAATCCATCTTAGATAACTAAAAGGGGGTTGACAGTTAGAACCACTGAACAAGGGTAGTCATTTTAGGGTTTCAGGGATAGAGAAAATTAAATAGGGAGACAAGATGTGGCAAATAATAATGTGGGTTTCTGTTGTTATGGTGCTTGGGATATACTGGACCTATTGCATTATATACAATACCATGACATCAGTAATGATGGACATGATTGAATTGATCACAAATATTACATCATTCATGACAATGATACCATTCACTAAATCTGTCATATAGCAAGCAGTGACTCAAATTTATGTAATACTCATGGCTACTATCCAGACTTTGACATACATGAAATCTGTGTTAAGAATGATTTTGCCTAGAAAACCAGCACAAATCTTAATACTGGATAACAAGCTTGAATACCTAATAAAAAGGATTTGCAGTGAATACCTAGCAAGCAAGATCAATGATAAAGTTAGTGAGGTGGGGACTGATAACACAAAACAGGAAAAAGTTGATGACAAAGAAAAACCAGGCAATTATAATGATAATGATAAGGCTAAAGACACAACAGTTGTAGACAATGTTTCTAGCAGTCCAAAGTAAGTTAGCAAACAAGACAAAACAATATCAGATGTCATAGGGGCTCACAAAACTATGCCTCTTCACAACATGGCAAGACTAACTGATGGGTATGGTGTTTTACAAGTGAAGGTTCACAAGACTTTTACCACCCAAGACTTGGAGTCTTTGAAGAAGGGATTCCAAAAAATTCATCTCCAAACCACATAAATGTGTAAAAGAGCTAAAAAAGAATTTTCAAGGTTGATGAACCTGATTTTGAAGATGTATAACTGATAATGGGGGAGGTTTTTAGTCCTCATGAGCAGAGATAATTTGTGGACAAGACCAGACAGGATGATAGCTTGATGGACTGGCCTAGGGCACATGAACATTTTGATTTTGATTTTGCTACACCATCTAATTTCACTTATCTAAAATGGTGCAGGGAAGACCTCATACAAGCTATAAGATCATTCTGTGATAGACCTAACACATGGAGTAAGCTTGATAGGATGGTCCAAAATCAAAATGAACATCCAGCTAGAACTCATACTGGGAATTAGCCAAAACTCACAGAAATCTATTACCCATGTCTGTAGGCAGTTCTTTAAGGGATGTGGCCATCAGATGAGGAATTTCTTTAGAAAATGTTTCCCCAAATATGACTCTATCATGATTTATGAATTGAGAGACATGGCCACATATCTTTATGAAAATCAAAAGGAACAGGAAAGGGAGAAGGATGAATTAAAGCAGAAACTGCAAGAAACTACAGAGGCATCAAAAAAGAAATTAAACTGCAAGAAACCACAGAGACATCAAAAAAAAAAAGAAATTGAAGAGGTGAAGAATTTGAATATTATCAAGACATACTCTATACCTAATTATCAAACTCAAAGTGGTCAAAAGGACATTAGAAAATGGTGAGGTTTTTTGTGCCCAAGATCGGGAACATAGTTAAGAATTGGTGGATGAAACAAAGATATGAGAAGGACATAAGAGGAATACAAAACATCAGACAAACACCCAGAGCAAAGGTTATATAAGAGTTTTGCTTTGGGACAGAAAGGAGGAAGGGCAAAAGTCCTACTCTCTGGTTTCTCTCTGATATACTACTGTAACTGAATCTTCACGACCCATTGACCATTTTCCCAAATCTGAACTCCATTTCCACTATCCTTCAACTCAAGGAATTTATTTAAGATTAGAGAAACCCCAAACCCTCTCTCCCCCTCAACTTTTTTTTTTCCTTTCTCTTTCTCTTAAATAAACCCCTTACTTAATCTTAGAGAAGAGAAAGAGTGATTTATCTGATATACAAAAGACTCACTCTGAGCTGATTTCAGTGAGATCAGCAGAAGAATCAACTAGGGAGGGGGAAAAAGAGGGAGGAAGTACAAAAAGGGGAAAAAAGGGAGGGGGAAAGGAGGAGGGAGGAGATTGGCAGATCTGATCTTGAAATTATCATCTCTAACTTAAAATAATCCCCTAATACACTATACAGCATGAAGCCAGGATCCAACATTGTTAAAACAAGAAACTGTGTATGGAGGAAATGATTGGGGACGGTAGTTAAAAAGAAGAGACAAAGGGGATTGAAAATAACATACAATGAATGTGATGGTGTTATGAAGGTGGTACCAACAAATGAAATTTTAGGATCTGTAATGTTTTATAAGAAGAGTTAAAACATAACTTTAGTAAAAATCAGAGAGAAGTTATGTATGAAAACAGAGATTACAAATGTAATAGCAGAGATAAAATAAGATATAAATGATTCAAATACAGGGAGCATAATAACAGGGAAAGAGAAAACCAGAGATTAAGTTAAAGCATATCTAGAGAATTTCTTTGAATGTAGCTTTGTTTTAGGGATTAGACAGAGAAGGAAAAGTTATAAAAATTTACAACAATATAAGGTTACATCACTAAAGAGAAAACATCACAATTCTTTAAACCATTTAAAAACAACAAAAACAGAAAAAAACTGTTACAAAGAAGCCTGCAATTGAAGAAACAAAATACAGTTAATAATCTTACAGAATTAAATAAATTCTCACTGGGACTAATTGAAATGACCAAAGACTTTAGGGACTACTGTGGAAAAGGAGCCTAGTTTGAATCCTGAACTTAAAATATTTTATCCATTACTGTTCAAATCTTAGTAATTGTAAACCTGGGAAAGGGGTTGACATAATCATTCAAACTCAAAATCAAGGAATGTTAACCTTATTACCAGGATATACAAAAGAAATGTTTGAAAATATAAATGGAATTCAGCAAGTAGCAACTGCCAAAGAGGCTCAGTGTTCAAAAACCCATCAAGTCTCCAATATTCCAAATGCAGAGGGAGTCTTTGACATCCTGCATAAGAAACAGCAGGCAGATGACCGTGGACCTAATTCAAAATCCCACACCATAAAACAGCTTGAAACATATATAATTAATTGGGAAGAGTAAAGAAATTATTTAAACCAAAAAAATTTAATTAGTCCAACCATACAGACAACAATTGATGTAGAGGCAGTGCAAATCAACATGACAACTGGTTCATAGACAACTGATATACCTGAACCATATATATGGATTAAAGTAGGAAAGAAAGAATATAAAGCTCTCATTGATATTGATGCTTCCAAGTCTGTTCTAAAATCATTCCCAAGAGATACTACCATTGCGGGTATGGTTTAAGTGGCAGGAGCTACTGGGGAAATACAATATGTTCCAGAACTCAAAAGCATAATGGTTAAATTAGGTCCTATCTCCATTGAACATACATTCTTCCTAATTCTTGGATGTCTGGATAATCTTTTGGGATGTGATTTTTATATAAAATCGGGGTGATTTTGCAGTGTGAACAGTCTGGAAACATATATTTACACATACGCAAGCGATCTCTCAAACATTGTTCTTTATTATACCTGGAGCAATTAGAGGAAAAACCTGAACAATTACATGCATTAACATCAATGTATGAAATTCTTGATGACATTCCACAAGGGGTATTTTCAAAACACCAGAATGATGTGGGTAGAATTAAATGAGCAACACTAGTAAAGATAGAAGTGAGGGATGGCATACCTCCTAAGATACCTCAACATAAGCTCAGTAAGGAAGATATTCAAGGCATAACTCCTATTATCAATTGTATACTGGAGCAAGGCATTTTAAGACCAATAGTGTCAGAATTTAATAGTCCAATCTTAGCCATCAAGAAGAACAAAGCAAATGCTGATGGTTAATTTTCATGGAAATTTGTGGAGAATCTTAGGGCAGTAAACAATTTTATGAAGAAGACTCACACTATAACAACTTCACCAAATGATAAATTCCACCCAATGTCTGGTGGTACACCACGATTGACCTGAGCAATGCATATTTTACAATCTTCAAATCTAATTACCTTTCTCACTGTACCTACCTCCACAGAATGCATGTTCCTTAAAATTAGTATTATGTCCAATTGTTTTTTCTTCATTCTCAAAATATGAAACAATGAATATCATTATTGGTAGTTAATTAATGTTTTCTGATTGAGTGATTGGAATTGTTCCATAATTAAAAACTTTAGTGTTATATTATGTCTTCTTCTCATTCTTCTACCATCTTAGAGCACCAAGTGCTATCTCTTTCCAAAATACTGCATCTATTACTACCCTCTCCATGAACAGAAGGTTGTATATTCTCTTAAAATCCTGACAAGTTGGTACTGAACGTTTTGGAGGAGTAATCTGTGATATTCATCACCATACTCTCATTTAGTTTCTATTCCTTAGCAAAAAAAAAAAAAAAAACTACTACTTGGTCTTCCTGGTTTTGGAATCAGTACCATATTTGTTTCATAAAAGGAATTTGTTAAAACTACTTTGCTTATTTTGTTAAGTGGTTTGTATGGTATTGGGTTTAGTTATTCTTTAAATGTTTGATAGAATGCAATTGTGGTTAATTCTGGCCCTGGAGATTTTTAGTTAGATAATTGCTCAATAATTGTTCAATTTATTTTTCTGAGTTGTGTGTAATTGGAAATCTTGTACCTGAGAACTACATTCCTAGAAGTTCATTGACTTTCATTCATTACATGCTGACATAGACAGGGGATAAATAGGGTGGTCTTCTGTGGTTAGCTCTTTTTCTTTCCTGGGTCAGGGCATTGGTGGAGCAAGCTGTTTGAGCAGGTAAATTAGCTATGGTCAAATAGTTTTATTTTGTTACATTTTATTCCTTTATTTCTAGTGTTTATTAATATATAAAATATATTATTATAAAATATAATATTTTAAGTTTTATATATTAATCTCAATTATTTACAGGTGGGATTGTTTAAGTTTTCTATTTCTTCTTTTGCTAATCAAGGCAGTTTATATTTTTGTAATATTCAAACATCTCACCTAGATTGTCATATTTATTGCCATATAGTTGAGAAAAATAAATCTTACTAATGGCCTTAATTTCCTCTTCATTAAAGTTGGGGTTGCCCTTTTCTCCTTTGATACAGTTAATTTGATTTCCTTCTTTTTTTTAGATTAATCAGTATTTTATTTATTTTGTTTTTTTTTAAGTAGCAGCTCCTAGTGTCAATTATTAGTTTAATAGTTTTACTTTAAATTTCATTAATTTCTAATTTGATTTTTTTAAATTTCCTATTTGACTTTTATTTGGGAATTTTTAATTCATTCTCTTTGAAGCACTGTACATAGAGGGATGCAAAACTGGCACAACTATGTTATCTCAGGAATGTTTGATAGACAGATGAAGATCCTGAGGAGGGGCAGGAGATAATCTTATAATCTTCCTTAACACAATACCCCTGTGATCCTTTGGGAGTCCCATCTCCCCAATGTATCACTTAAATACAACTATTTTATAACTCTAAATACCTTCTAGCTAAAAGTACATACAATATTGCGTTTTTCTAAGAGGGCATTACAATAGTTACAGATGAGAGTAAAAAATAATAACTGATTGATAGACACATTAACAAAATGCCAACTAGGGGGTTGGCAAAGTGGTTACATTCAGAATAAGTATGTTCAATTCCCTTTAATTCAATGCATTATATCTCAAAATTCATTCTGGATCTTTTGATGCAGTCTGTAGCTTCTTCAGGCATCTTTACAGCACTTTCTCCAAAAGGATCCACTTTAGTGATTTTGGGGTGTTGGCAAGTTTCTTTTCCTGAAATTTATCCAAAAACATTTAAATCTTGCATTTTAGCATAATTACTCAATCCCCCCCTGAGGAGGGTGTTGACCAACACCAGAATCACACTGGGATACATGACTGAGTTATGAGGTATATGAAACAATTGTCAAAAGAAAAAACAAAACAAAAACAAACCACCCTCAAAAACTCCCCCCAAAAAATAAAAAAAGAAATGCTATATAAAAATAATAAGAAATATAAAAAGTCATACATGTATAAAATTCTAAGTAAAAAAATAATAAACTGTAACAGGTCCTAGAATCATAGCAAGGATCAATTAAAGTGACTTCTCTCCCACAATCCTGTAGTATAATAGCAGCAATACAGCACTTTATCCATTTTCAGCCAGGACTACAGAAAATTGCCAAACTATAAAAGAGAAAGGACTAAGTTTCTGCAGCAAATGGGAAAAATCATTCCCTGGTCTGAGTTTACCATTACTGTCAGAGATAAGGGGAGCCATGATGATAGTCAATCTGAGGTACTTGTCTCAAAGTATTGCACATGGAATGTGGTTCAGGGAAGTCTTGCATCTTAAAATATGTCAAGCACCGCAACCTCAATTCATACACTAGGTTCAAGTCCTTTATATTTGGCATAGAAATTCCACAATCCTCCCTGGATTGGGTTTTTGGTCTTTTTTGACCTTGTACTACTTGGCCCTGTATGGTCGCTGTTTTGTTCCCTTCTCCTGGAATCACACATAATCATTAAACAAAGTCTCATAACATTTATCAACAAATGGCAGATTACCATAGTCAAAAGCTTTGGGGTATGCATATTACTGGGGCTAATAGATACTGTAAGCTTATACTGTAAATTTTTCCTTCAAATAAAAAAAAACATTAATACTGATTTCATGTACTTCAAGTATCACCAAGGGTAGGAAAAAAAAGAAAGAAAGGAAAACACAAAAATCCTATTGTAAACATAAAGATAAGAAAAATATTAATTAAAATAATAATTTCATAGTTCATATTCCATGTGACAATGTGTTAGCCAAGCAGAGACACAACACAAAGGATGCTCACTCAAAAATGAAATGTATATCAATCTTAACTTGGTCAGATACACTGTGTGAGTGAACATAATTTTTTATTTTACCAGGTAAAGACCTTTTAAGAACAGTAATACAACAACTAATATAGATTATAAAAAATGCCAAAATCCTTAAAATTATAAGAGCCCATTTAATGATAACTGCAAACAAACCCGTTCCTTGAAGCTATAAGAAGTTCCACCATCTATCATTAGGATTCATATGAGTCTTTATAACTACTTGCTATGTCATTAAAAATATTCTAAAGCTCATGATTATTTGTCACGAATTCTCCAGATGTATTTATATAAGAACAACAAGACTAATTAATAAATGCACGAGCTTCTCCTGATTTGGCAGTGAGCATTTCAAGGCATAGTTGATTTTGTAAGACTATTTTTGCTAAGGAGACAATCCCCTCCTGTAGATAAGGGATGGCATTAGTGGTTTGAGAGTTAGCTTGAGCTGTGTCTTGAGCCAGTTTTTCAACCTCAGCTGAGATAGTCCTAACAGAGTCGATCACTGCCAGCATTCCAAAATCTGGCAAGAGAGAAACCCCAAAACAACCTCTATACAGTTGATGAAGAGTTACAAATATAATAAATACCTTTCGAAGATACAAGGCTTCACAGGAAAAAATCATTACCACTTACTGGATGAGATTCTAACACATCAGAGGGTAAGTAAGCCACTTGGGCACCTCCCTCCCTCTTGTTATGAGACTGTAACAGTGTACCAAAACTATCTCCAATAGGTCGCACCCATTTTCACGTGGAGTTAAGAACTAAAAAGTTAAAATCATTGCAGATATGTTATCTTTTACATTTACAACAAATGCAGAGATGGGAAAATACAACAATGTCAATGCACCTTACTTTAACTACAAAAGGATCCTTTCCTCTTTATACAAACAATTCAAGCAGCAGGCAAATAAAGAATCAGAGGTAGGTAGGGATGCTCCCAGATATCTGAAAATCACTTCTGAAGACTCATGAAAATCAATTTAAATTATCAGACAATCAAATTCTCAACATTTATATACAGGTTGAAACCATTTTGATGGAGTCCATTCATCATCTCTGTGTGAAAATTAACAAAGGCAAAAAAAGGAACAAAATGTTGTTTATGGGCTTTTACAATGATATTCTTCTATAGTACAATCATAGTCATAGGGAAAGTACAAATAAAGACAATGTAACAGAAATTTTCAATTTTGATAGCTCATGAAGTGTTACAGTAAATTACATACTTTTATTTAGAATCGTGTTACATACACTTCTTCATTCTGGGGAGGGGAACAACATGCAACAGTTAACATCGATAAGGCAATTAGATCTGAAAAGGTTTACAAATTCACCTACAGACTCTTTGATGTTCCTTCCCCTCCCAAGTACCATCATTCATCACAATTCCTTTGTTTACACCTCTGGGGTCCCCCATTCTGAGGGGTGTTCCCTCACTGAGTACAGGTGTTTGGGTATGAGTTTTGATTTTCCTCATTGGAATAACTATCCCTCCTATTAATATTACTAATCCTGAAACTTCTATTCTTATTTTCCTGATTTGTGGTCTTACAATTCATAATGACATAATAAACCTTTACACAAAAGCAGCATGTTAGTGGTTGTTTTGTGGATTCTTGTAAGGGAGCTATGATCTTTCCCTGCTTTACCTTTACAACTGTTTCAGTTAATTCTTTCATTTCCTTCCTCAATGTCTCTACTAAAGAAGAATTCTCCTCATCCTTTTCACCCTGTTTAGAAGTCAATTCCTTTATCTCCTTCCTTAATACTTCCACTAAATCAATGTTCTCCTTCTCCTTTTCCTTATGTCCCTCAAAAGCATAAACTGCCACTCTTTTCAATTCTTCAAGGTCCAAAGGAAGACAACTTGAGGTACATAATAGGTCAACTTGGAGAGCAAGTCAAAAAATAATTCCTAACTACCTTACAACTGTTTTTTTTCTCACAAATTGTATTCTGATTTGTCTAAGGTCCCATTTCCTATCCAGATAAAGCTCAATATATCTCCTTCCCAGCTCAATATGTCTATCCATAAACTGGGTAGGATTTTTGCTATCTTCTTGCTTAAGATTTTCAAATTTATTTCATGTACCAGGACTATCAAAACAGGCTCTCATAGTTTTTAGCAATGCATTTCTAGCCTGGCAGAGTTGTAAGTAATCTTGCTCTGCATTTGGGTCCAATTTGGGATCTTCTCTTGGCCAATGAGGTGTTCCCTCTCCTTGGGCCTGATTAACAAAAGAAAGAATCTTATTCCTTTCCCTTTCTGTTAGCAAGGCCTGCAGCAAATCTTCTACATCAAGACATGTGGGATTATATGTGAGAAAAATTATTTCAGATTTATTTATCACCTCCACAGGCTCAGTTTCATATTAAGGTGTTTTTTTCTTTAAATCTCTCAATGTCCTGTGGAGAAAATGTGTATGATGTCTAATGTTTACTAAATCTCCACATCTGTTATATGTAGGTACAACTCCTAGAGGAAAAAGATCTTTATTTGAATCATCTGTGGCAACTGCTGCTTGGCCTGTATTCTGGAGTTCAATGGAGTGGGTTGTAGTGAGGTTAGTAGGGGAAGGGGGTGGGTTGGTGGAATGGAGCTGGTTAGCAGGTGGGGAGACAGAATGAAAAGATTGGGTATGAGGCTGGGGGTGGGGTGGAGAGGAAACTGGAAGGGGCTAGGGACAGCGTGGAGAGTAGTAGGAGGGATGAGGTCTATAGGGGTCACAGTAAGGTGGGTATTAAGGAGGAAAAGAATTGAAGTAGGGATGATATGGGTGGGTATAGGGGAGATGGGTGGGCAATGGAGAGTAGAGAGGTATATTGGGAGGAAAAGGGATGGGAGGAGTAAGGAATGAGCAAGGACTGATAGGGTGAGGAGCTGAGGGGTTCCAGTCCTGGTTTGGATCAGCATGAGAAGAAACCTCCTCACAGGCCAGATGGGATGATAGAGCATGTTCCTTACTACATTTCACTAAAGGAGTTAAACTAGAATGGTCTAGTTCCAAAGAAAGAAAGGTTTCCTCACTGGAGGAAATGGTTGGTTTATCAACATGATATGCCCATAAGTACCAGTATTTATAATCTTTGGAATCTATGTTTTTAATGGCTAACTTCAAATCTTTTAAGATCTTGAAGTCAAAAGAGCCATATTTTTGGCCAGGTAAAAGATATGTCCATCCATGCCTTACAAAGATTTCTAGCTTATTTCTTTGTCATCCAATTCTCCTTAGGCAAAGTAGGATCACTTCAGTAATTTAGAGTTATGCAAGGGTGAATCAGAAGGAATAGTTCCTGATTTCCCACTATTTGTTGAGGTATTTCCCATATTTTCTAGTCTGTATGTCTGATTTAACCGAGTTTGAATATTGCTAAATTGTCAGCTTAAACAATGAAAAGTTCCTAAAACATTAAAAAAATGGAGACACAAAGTCCTACAATGTTATTGTGGATGGCAATAAGAGGAGGTTTAAAACAAAAGACTAATGTAAGGAAACAATCATTGTAGCACATCAATTGTATCAAAAATGAAGGTGTATTTAGTTTAATAATTGTTGTTACTAATAATTAATAATATGCATTTATCACAACTATTGATGTTATGAACATTTAATAATACATATTTATTTTAATTATTGTTATTAATAGTTATCAAACATAAACAAGTATCAGTCATCAATAACCATTAGTAATTAATAATATTGACTAATAATAGTTATTGAAAATTAATAATTATTGTTATTGATAGTATCATTAATACTATTGTTTCAAAATTATTCCTTAATATTGCATGTAATTAATTTGATTTAATGGTGGCTTTGTTCACTTTTAGAAATTTGGTTTTAATTTAAATTCAATATTATTAATATTTCCTATTAATAATCCTTTTATTTAAATGTATTTTATTTAATAGCATTATTTTAGATTACTAGTAGCAATAGCAAAGGAATTCTTTTGATTTTCCTGTAGTTTCAATTCTTGAGAGTAAGTGGCACTATAAATGTATGTAGAGTGGAAGGCACCTGTGGGTAGACCTATATAAGGAAGCAGTCAGATAAAGGAAAGAAGAAAACAAAATTGGCTTTCATATGCAAAAGAAAACAGGTACTAAAGTTTGAGGGTGGGGGAGGAAGACAGAAAAATTTAAAGAGAACTTCTGTGTCAAATGCAGTTTCTCCTCCCACTGAGGTTAGGCAGTGGCCATGTATTTTCAAAGTTGGGGGGAGCAGGAAGCTCCTAACCCTAGCACAGTGTGGAAGGACCCCCAGATTAATTTAATTGGTGTCAGCTGTCCAGGAGGTGTGGTGCATGGGGAAAGACCTGTTGGGTCCTAGTGCCCCTTGGTTTAAAAAAACTCAGTCCAATTTGGAATTGGGGGGGAGGGATCTTACATGCTAGGGGGCAACCTAGTGCACTCTTTCCCCATTCTGCAAGGGCCATCCTGTGAGGGGCCTCCATTCTTTATCACCCCACTCTCCTCCAAAATGGGTCGGGTCAGGGGGGAACATTGGGAGTCCTTAATGATCCAGGGGAAAATGCACACACACAAACACACACACACACACACACACACACACACACACACACACACACAGAGCAACAGCCACTTTCCTCCCTGGTTCCCCAGTTCTGCTTTGGACAAAAAGTCTCCTTTTCCTTCTTTACTGCCCGAGGGAGCCCCTAAACTCTATGCCAGGATTAATTTAAGGGGATGTCTCCATGCTCAGTGAAGTGCCTGGCTGAGCAAATGGGGCAGTATGAGTCAGTGGTTTCACACACCCAGAGAAGTCATGGGTTGGGACTGGGCTTCTGTGCCCAGGAGGGATTTTGTCAAGGAAGTTTATCCACTCCCCCTCCTGAGGAGCTACCTAGCAAACATTCCTGATGTACCCAATGTATGCAGATGCAAACTGGCACAACTGTGGTATGTCAGGAATGTTTGATAGGCAGGTAATACTCCTGAGGAGGGCAAGGGGATAATCTTCCTTGACGCAGGTGGTTCTCTTGAGTTCTCTATTTGGGCATCAACATCTTTTTTATGTCTGGTCCTTTGTTCAGGAATGCTCGGGAATCTTCTATTTCATTAATTTACTATACTTTCCCTTGCAAGTATATGGTCAATTTTTCTGGATAGTTGATTCTTGGAGTTAGACACAGTTTTCTTGCTTTCTGGAATATTATATTCCATGCCTTCTGGTCCTTTAGTGTGGAAGTAGCCAATTTCTATGTAATCCTGACTATAGCTCAATGATATCTGAATTGTTTCTTTTTTAGCCGCTTGCAATATCTTTTCAGTGGTTTGAAAGTCTTTGAATTTGGCTATAACATTCCTGGGCATTGTGTAATAGTTAAAGAGATTGTAGGGATATAGAAAAGGTATCAGGGAATATGGAAGGTTTTTGTAACAGGGAATGGAGGAGTTGAAGGGAGAGAGGGGATATGGCTGCTGATGAGATAAAGGGAGATACCACCTGCTGAGAGGTTATCTTTGAAAATTTCAGTTCCCAAGAAATGAACCACCTATGATAGCTTGAGGGGATGTCTTCTCTATTGATTTATGTTGAAGATATCCTAGGGCAGGTAAGCATGGACCCTCCTGAGGGACAAGATTTCCCCTGGATCAAGGTAGCCCAACAGGGGTCTGATAAGGACAATCTTGGGTTCTGCTCCCCTTATGTCCACCTGAAATGCTAGTCCACTTATCTGACTGTGGTTTATTTAAATAAAGATGAATTTTAATAACAAGTTTGGATTAGGAGGTATAAGGAATGAGGGAATTGGGATTTCCCTAGATTGGTTTTGAGTCTCTCTCAACTTTTGAGCTGAGGCCAGACCTGGCAGGCTGCTGGACAGTTTCTTAATTTCTGCCTATGATAGCTATGCAAGTTTTCTTAAGTTCAAAGTCTTTAGCAGTAAAAAGCAAGAGGAAGAGAAGAATCTGGGCTTCACAGCTGGTTGGGCCTGTCTCTTTGGGCTGATGCCCCTAAGGACTAATCCTTTTATTCGATGACGGGATCACAGGAATCCAGGTAGAGCATACAGTTGGGAAATTCAGAAATAGAGAAGCTTCTATCCCGAGACAGGGAGAGCGAGCTCCTTCCAGTCCAAGGGCTAGGAAAAAGAGAGCCACGAGACTGACTGGCACTCTCCCTGTCCCCTCCCCCAACAACTGTCATTCTTGTCAGTATCTTCTCTCTAACCATCCAACTGCTTTTTGTTCCACCTTAGTAGCATAAAGTCCAAATCTTGCTTCAGTTTTCCTTTCCACAATTGTCAATTGAGGATTTAAATGCAAGAGGTGATCTGTGGATTTTTTCAATTTCTTCTTTATCTTTTTGTTCAAGAATATCAGGGCAGTTTTCTTGGATAATTTCCTATAAAATGATGTCCCAGCATTTTCTTTCATTATGATTTTCCAATAGTCCAATACTTTTTAAACTGTCTCTACTGGATCTATTTTCCAGGTTTGTTGTTTTATCAATGAAGTGTTTCATATTTATCTCAATTTTTTCATTCTTTTGATTTTGATTTTGTTTTATAGATGCTTGTTACCTTGTGAAGTCATTTGCTTCTAATTGTTTAATTCTAATTTTTTTTTAAAGATTGGATTTCATCCCTGACTTTTTGAACCTATTTTTCCTTTTGATCTATTTTTTGGGTAGATCGTTGTTTTTATCTTTTACTTTCTTTAACTCATTTTGAAGCCAGTCAATTCTGGCTCTTTAGGCCCTATTTTATTGTTTTAGTTCATGTGACTCTGTTTCCTGGTGACCTATTTTGTTTTTTAAGTTCTTTTTCCCAATTTTTGTCAACCTCTCTTAATTGTGTTTTTAGTTTTTCCGTATCCTGAGTCAAATTCCAGTTGCTGAGGAATTTTTTTTTTTGGCATGGTGTCCCATGGTCCTCCTCTGTTCCATTTATTTTTTGTTCATTACCTGAATAGAAACTGTAATTATAATTTCTTATTTTTCTTTTTCTGTTATTTACTCATTTTCCCTTCTTTCCTCTTTTTATTGGCTGTATTTTTTCTCCTCTGTTTATTTGCTGGATCTATGAGTTTGGGCTTTTCTGCCCTAAAGGGGCTTTTTCACTGCTCAGCTTATTAACTGGAGGTTGATGGAGCTCACCAGTTGTATTAAAGTGTGCAAAAAAATAGACTCGAATACAGGACTACAATCCCCACAAGCCTTTGCTCCACTTCCCCAAAATGCTTTGTAATTTCACTGGACTTCTGAGGTGGGCCGAGATCGAGGAAGGATTTAAGCTGGTGGCAAAGGTTTTTGGGGGTCTTTTGGACTTCCGTTTTGGAGCAGGCGCGTCTCTTGCATGATGTGAGGTTATTTTGTCTAGGCCTCTGGCACAGACACATGTTTCTTACTTGTGTATTCTTTAATCTTTAACCTTTAATAAACCTCTAAAAAATATAATACTTCTTGCAGAGAGAAACTAATTTCTACCTGCCTCAGTCTCCCCATATTCCTAAATTTTAATCTTTACAAGTGCCTTGTGATCAGATTTTCCCAGCTGCAGGCAGAGTATGAAGGTGAAAGTGAAGTTGTGGAAGCTGAAGGTAGTTACCCGCATTCCCCTCTCTACTCCTTTCTTTCAGCTGCCTCCCTGCCAGCTCCCTGGTCAGAGCCCTAATATTTCCTAGGCCATATCAAGGTAGTCTGTAGTTGTTCTAGCCTTTGTCTTGGGATCCCAGTCTTCCAGATTTCTATGGCAGGTCTTAGAGCAGTGGTAGGGCAGGGGTATTGGATCTTTCCCTTATACCTGAGAATTCGACTTTATCTGTATACTTTTCAGACTAAATCTTTTGTTGCCTCTGACACTCCAGAATTCTATTTGAGGTGTTATTTAAAAATTTTGGAGGGGAATGTTAGGAAAAATTATCTTTAGTGAGTCCTTTAATCTACCATTTCTTATTTGCCCTAGAAGTCAATATTATCTTCCTTATAAAACAATATTTTTGCTTGCATAAATCTATTTTATGAGCCATAAAATTAATATGATTACTTTATATAATATTTCTTTTCTCTGTATATATATATATATATAATGTTTAGTTCATCTAGTCCTTTATTTACCTCCCCTAAGACAACCTGTGAAGTGTACTTTTATTTAATTATTTATTTCTTTAAATTTCATTATGTGAGAATATTTATATGATTTAATTATTCTTGATGTATATCAATTTATTAGTTTTAACATTAAGATTTCAAAAGTAGAATATCAAAGTAGAATTTATATTTAATGGAATAAAATACAAATTTATTTTAGTATTAATGGATTTCATAAGAATGAGGAAAAATTTATAATTTACTTTCTTTTTTATGAGACTTAAAATGATTAGTATATGGAAAATTGGATTCAAGGTCAGGAGGATATTGGCTTAAATCTCACATACTCTATCTGGAATGCTATGTAAGTTATTTAATCTCTCATTACTCTAGGAAGATCTCTAAAATGATAAAATGCAAAGAAGACTTCCACCTGTCTTGGTAAAGAGAATAGTACCATCTGAAAGTACCCTGTATAAATTAAATCAATGGTTCTATCTCTGTTATTATATTTTATTGTAGGTTGCAGGGCTAAAACTATCATCAATTGTTCAAGTATTTGAGAAAAACATTTGAACTACAATAGGGTATTCTTAACATAGCTTGTTATTTGCCTGGCTTAGGAATTTTCCTTGGAAACATTATATGGAAGAACATCCAAATGTCTTTATTTTGCTCAATAGGCCTTTAGGATCCATGGGGCAGATTCTTATCATATAGAATTATTTGGTATAGGTCTCCAGTAAGAGTATCCTCTATAAATGTCTCTATTAATTATATGTCTAGCTGCAGAGAATCCTATGTAATCCATAGACCTCATCCTCTCCCATTATTGAAAATATATTTATCAGAAGGAAAAGGAAATGCAATCAAACCAGGAATGCACATATTTTTCTTACATTAAATAATTCTGCTGTAAGTTTTGTCAAATCTGCTCCATGGAAGAGAGAACAAAACCTGCATGGGGGTTTTCTCTCCTTTATCTTAGCTGGAAAATAATCTTTCTGTACTGAAGGGGAAAAAGGAGGTGGTAACTTAAAAATCCTGATGTGAGCTTTTGTAACTAAATGTGTTTTGATTTGTAATGATTAACATTTATTTGACCCTCTTCTTAATCATAGCTGGCCAGATTTTCCATCTGCATATCTCCCTCTGCACACAATGTTCCTAATGACATTGAGATACAGAGATGTTAGAACTGAGCTCATTAATTTGTCAGTCTTGGAAAAGTGTGCTTTTCAATGTTAAAAATAATATTTTAAGAGGCCATTTATAAAATTCTCCTTTCATACCAAAATTGAGGCCTCAATTATTCCTAGTCTGTGTTCATATCAAAGAACTATGTTGAACTTATTTAAAGTTGGATTTAGGTGAAAGTATATAAGTTGAATATAGCTAAGATCATTAGAAGAAAAGACTTTAAAAATTCAAAACTGCATTGTAGACACTTGAGCTGGAATTATGGTAATAGGAGGTGGAAATATTTTAATTATAGTGAATCACAGAGATATTGAGTTCCTACATTAATATAGTGCTGTGATTTTTTTTGAAATTGCATCATTCAAGAATATTTCCTTTGCCTATTAGTTGTATGAATGTGGTGAATTTTATAGCTTCCTTAAACATATTTGCACAGAGAATAAAGGAAAATGAAGACATGAAAAGAAAAATAATTAAATAAAAGGGGGAAAAGAAGGAAATGAAAGGTAATGGTAATGAAAAGAGGGAAAAGAGAGGAGAAGGGAAGGGAAGAAAAGAGATGAGAAAGGGGGAGGAGAGGAGGAGATAGAAGAGGAGAGAGAGAAAGAGATAGAGAGAAAGAGAAGAGAGGAGAAGGGAAAGAAGTGGAGAGGAGAAGAGAAAAGAAGAGAGAAAAATCGAGCCTAATTCAAGGGGCTTTCCTTATTTGATTTTTTTAAATGGACTTCCATGGTTAAAATATACATAATTGAGAAAGATAAAGCTGAAGAAAATGAGGCATATTCATCTAACCTGCATAAATTTAAAAAGCGAATGGAAATATTCTGTTTGAGTGGGCAAAAAAAATTATTCAGTACCTACTAAGTAGAGTGTCATATAATGAATAGAGTTGATCTTGTAGTTGAGAAGACCTACACTCATTACACTTCTAATATATGAACAGTGACAAATCATATAACCTTTACATGCCCCAGAAAAAATACAAAGATTTAAATTAACATGTCTTGTGGTCTTCTTCATTGGCAGAATGATCTATTTAAAATTAAAAACTACACCACTGTGTAGGATGATCATGATTTTAGTATTAAAAGACAAAATCAATAAACCAACAATGAATATACAATATAAAAGACAACAGATATATTATAATTGACATTTTAAAAATATGATACCAAAGGCAATGGCATGTTATACTTTAATATACTTATGATATAAAACACAATGGAAAAGCAATAGAATTACAGAGATAAAAGGGAAAACAGTTTCTGTTTATTAGATGCTGTCATTCTAATATAGCAGCAAAAAGTATATACATATTTATGCTTATTTACATGTGTATATGTACACATGTGATATGTACACACATATATTTGGGTACATGAATGTATGCACATTTATGTCAGATAGTTTAGCTTGTGTATCTATGATACCAAAACAGTTTGATAAATTCTTGAAATATAATGTCTAATCTATTTTATTATCTTGGATTTCAGGAAGATGAATAGGTCTTAAATTTTCTACCCTCAATTTGTTTTCTATATCAGTTGTAGGTTTGTTTTTTTCCTGAAGAATATTTCACATTTTCTTTTTTTATTCCTTTCACATTATTTATTGTTTCTTGCATGCTCTTGGAGTCAATATCTTCCAATTGAAAATTCTAGTTCTCAAATAATTATTTTCTTCAATAAGCTTTTCTTCCTCTTTTCTCATTTGGCCAATTGAGGTTTTGAAGTTATTTCTTTTGGTGAATTTTAAAATTCCTTTTCCATTTGGAATATCCAGTTGTCTATGCAGTTTTTTCTTCATTTAATTTTTAATTTAACTAATTCATTTAATTTTTGTCCCTTTGTTGCCATAAGACCAATTATGTTTTGTAAGATATTATTGTATTAAGTATTTTGTGCTACCTCTATCAAGAAGTTAATTCTTTTCATAATTTTCTTGAATAACTCACTTTTAATTTTTCTTCCAACACTCATCTCTATTAAATATACCAGAAATTATTTTTGATCTTTATCCAATGATTTATTTTTATTTCAAGCTTTGTGTGAAGCCAGTTGTAAATTTTATCCCAGGGAGTTTCCATGCAACAAGTGAATCATATCACTTAAGTAAAAAGGAAATTGGGATTTTCCAAACAGGAGGAAATTTTAATAAAATTTGTTAGTAAACACAGTTTGGGATCCTGATACAAAGGTAAATGCTTTTTTTCAAAAATCTGGAATAGATGGCTAAAAGTCATTTGAAGAACTATCAAAATAAAACACATCTACTAACTTATAAAAAAAGGAAAGTAATTTTGACAAAGGAATCAAGAATGAAAGGTGAATAAGAAAAGTAGGAAAGAAAAGAGAACAACGAAAAATTGTATTTAGTAATATAAGAGCACCTATTAATCCCAATGCTAAAAAAGCAGGAAACAAAACTCTACAAAATCTAAAGAAAAATGAAATAGTTATTAGTCATTCTATTATATGATCCCTCTCTCTAAGAAAAAGTGAAATAGTTTATGACAAATTAGGATTATTTCAATACTTTTAATATTTGCCCTTTGATCCAGGCATATCACTGCTAAATTTGTACACCCAAAGAAAAAATACTTGCACAAAACAACATTTATAGCCATACTCTTTGTGTAGGAAAAATTGTGAAAATGAGGGGGTGACCACCAATTGGGAAATGACTGAACAAATTGTGGTATCTGGTGGTTATGAAATACTATTATGTATAAAAGATTAGTGAACTGGAGGATTTCTATGTGAACTGGAATGACCTCTAAAATTGCTACAGAATAAAAGGAGAAGAAACAGGAGAATATTGTACACAGAGACTGATACATTGTGGCACAATTGAATGTCATAGATTTTTCTACTAGAATCAATGCAATGACCCAAGGCAATTCTGAGGGACTTATAACAAAGAATGCTATTCACATCCAGAGAAGGAACTATGGGAAAATAAATGTAGAAGAAATATATATGATCAAACATGTTGTTCAATGGGCATATGATTGGAGTTTGGCGTTAAAAAGTCACTTCTTTTGAAAGATGAATAACATGGAAATAGTTGTTGAACTTAGATATTGGTAATCCAGCAGAATTGCTTGTCAGATCTGGAAGGGGGGACAAAAGAGGCATGGGAAAATTATGAATCATGTAACCATGGAAAAATATTCTAAACAATTTTTAAAAAGATGCCATTTAGTAAGGTGGTCCACCTGATGATGAAACTAAGTTTAATTAATAAGCAAGTACTTGAGAGAAAATTAAGTTTTGCTAGAGGAAGGACATTTAATTATTATAGCCAAGGTGAGAACTAGAAATTATGCTAGTGTTACCTAGAACATATATATGTAAACTGAATTTATCTAAATAGATGTCAAATAGTCCAGGACAAAATGTTTATGCTCAGCAATTCTTTTCATTACTTTGCTTTAGCTATGCCTGGTTTTTTTCCTTTTATTTATTTAATGCATTTCTTTCGAACATTCAGAACCTTAATTTGACTGATTTGGGAGTAGCAAATTATATGTTTATGAGTAGGACAAGAAACAGAGATGATTCACGGCACCTCAGAGTTCAGGGATTGATATTAACAGCATATTTCTCTTCTTTATCAGAAAAGTCTCTGGGACAATTACAATTCTGACTCTATATTAGAATTCCAGTATTTAAGCTTTTATGACCTAAATGATAGTAGGTGGGATCCCTTATGATGAAATAAATTATTTTAATAATATGTATCATTTCAGAATATTAATAGTGAGTGAAAGAGAGACAATGAAACTAATAATATATGGAGCTTCAATGTTTGGGTAAGAGAAACAAAAATTCAGCTAGAAAATAGGGAAGAATAAGCAGAGCCTGGATGATGAAGCATTGGTGAATTAGGCAATTCTTCTCTCATGTCACATAATCAGTACAAACCCAGCTTAACCTCTAGAATATCAGAAATTATTTTAGAAATTATAGCACCAGTAACATAAGTAAATCCATTGTTTGCCGGAGGAGTGAGGAAGATGGAGTGGGGTTGTGGGGAGCTCAGAACAAAAGAAGGTAAAGTACACTGACCCCTCTGATCTCAATGAAATTTATGTTCCAAAAATTTGATATAGCACCTTAAAATAAATTGTGGAGCAGCATAATGATCAAAAGGATGTGGTGAAATAATTTTTCAGCGCAAAACAACTTAGGTCAGCATGAAAGATGTACTACACTAGGGTAGAAATGCAACACAAAGTAGCATGCCAGGGAGTCCCAACACAGTAACAGGCCTTACAGGCAGCTGAATAATCAACAAAGGATTCTAGAGTTCTCAGGAATTGGTAATAAGGAGGTGGATCACTACAGTTACAGAAATAAAATATAAAAAAAAACATTTTGTTTGTTTTAAGTTAAAAGAAAAAAGTATGAGAAAAGCAACAAAAAACTTAATAGAGAATATTATTTTGGCAATAAGAAAGAACAACAAATATAAACTTGGAAGACAATAAAGTCGATGCTGCTTTATCCAAATCCTCCAAGAAAAATCTGAATTGCTCTCAAAAACATATAATTCATGGAGGAACTCAAAAAAGTATTTTATAAAGGAAATGAGAGATAAAAATTGAATGACATAGAGAAATCATGAAAAAATAGTTAATGACAATAAAAGAAGCAAAAAAAAAACACTGAAGAAAATATCTTAAAAACATAATAGGCCAACTGTCACAGAAATCCAAAGAGAACTCTATAAAAATCTGAATCTATGATATAAAAAAGAAACAAAAATTAATTAAAGCAAAGAGTTGTTTGTTTGTTTTTTTTACAAAGTGGAATTTGTCTAATGGAAAAAATAGACACAAAAGCTCATTGAAGAAAATTATGCCTTTAAAATTAAAATTGAACAAGTGAAAATTAATGAATCTATGTGACCTCTAGAAACAAACAAATTTAAAAGAATGAAAACATTTGAAGAGAATTTGGAATATCTCACTGAATAAAACAATTGACCTTGAATATCAATTCAGGAGAAATAATATAGGAATTTTTAGACTATCTGAAAGCTCTGATCACATACACATAAAAGAAATGAGATCTCATCCATCAAGAAATTATAAACTGCCCCAATATTCTAGAACCAGAGGGTACAAAAGAAAATGAGAGAATCATCTCCTGAAAAATCTCCAAAGGATAATTCCCAGAAATATTATAGCAAATTACAGAATTCCCAGGTCAATGAAAATATATTGCAAGCAGCTAAAACACATTGTGGAGCCACAGTCAGAATAATACAAACTTTACCAGATTCTACATTAAAGAATTGGAGAACCTGGAATATGATGCTTCAGAGGTCAAATAAGCTAGAACTTCAGCCAAGAATCATTACCCCCCCAAAAAAATCTAAGCATAATATTTCAGGGGGAGATGGATATTAAATGAAATAGATGACTTTCAGACATTTCTGATGACAAGACCAGAACTGAATGAAAACTGACTGTCAAATAAAAGATTCATTAGAAATGAAAAATGGTCAACAGAAAATGGAAATCAAAAGATATTCAATAATTTTAAACTGTTTACATCTCTGCATGTTAAAATGATTCTTTTAACTCCTAAAATCTCATCCTTATCATGGTAGTTAGAAGTAGTATGCTTAGAGATGGACAAGGGTATACATTGAATATGATAGGATAATATCTTTAAAAATATAACATTAAGCTATGAGATAGATCAATAAATGTAGGGAATGGTAAAGGAAAATAGAATGGAGTAAGTCATGTGACAAAAAGATAAATGAAAGCCTTTACAGAATAGATGAAAATGAGGGAGATTGAGAGGTATAAATCTTGAAATCTCTCAGACTTGTGAATGTTAAAAATTTCCCCATCAGGTAATTCTTAATTGGAACAAATTCCCTACTGAGAAACATTCCCCATTTTGATGTGAGAACTCGCCAGGATCAGAAATGGGAGGACCTCTATTCCAACCGTACTTAAGACTGCTTTAGGGGAGAAAACTCCTTGCTATGTGAGGACCCCTACTCTACCCATACTTAAGACTGCTTTAGGAGAGAAAACTCCTTGCTAAACAATGAAAGTACTTGGACCCATGCTTATAATAAGGCAAGGAGTTCCTTGAGCCAGGCCTGTTTCTAGAATTGATACAATGGGATGCTAGGTACCTAAAAGGGTCAGGCAAGTTTTCTCTTGATGAGATTAGTTGACTCAGCTGTGTTTTCTCTCATTCAGACTTACTGAGGAGATTGGTCGACACAGCAGCATTTTTTCTGATTCAGACTTACTGAGGAGATTGGTCGACTTAGCAGGAATTTAGATGGGCAGTCCTTTGGAAAGTGTCTACAGTGATTGGTAGATGTAGGGACTTAGGGGAGGTGACATGGGAGAAAAACCCCTATATAAGAAAAAGCAGAATCTCCTTTTGGAGAAATCCTTTTGGAGGATCTCTGATGAGGATTGCTTGGGAAGAATCTCTTGAGAGAGGCTCTGGAGAAAAGCCCTTTGGAACAGTCTCTGGCTGGAAGTCTCTCTGGTGAAGTCAGCTGAGATGGAGCTGGCCTGATGTCACTAGAATCCTTGTTTAGACAGACCTTGTGGCGAGTGTTAAAAAACTGACTGATTCTCTCTCTTAAGACTCAGGTCTAGGCCATATTGGCTTGAGGTCCTTCATACTTATTCCTTTCTTACTCTCTCTCTCTTTCTTTGATTGCTCATTGTATTGTTAATTAAAATCTCTATAAAACCCAATTGACTTGGGTATTTGAATAATTGGGAATATTTCCCTGGCGACCACCTTATATTTGATTTAAAACCAAGACACTGTAGTGAAACATATTTCTGCGGTCAAATTTACTCACCCTCTCTTATATCTATCACAATTTATATCTTCCACTATTTTAATCACTACAGTTTAAGACCTCAAACATTTTAAATCTCACAGAGGGAAGCATGTAATCCTTACTTTCATCAGAATTAGCTCATTGAAAGAAGAGAAGAACAGATTGGAATGAGGGAGGGAGAGAGTAAATTCAATATTCAAATTATTTTTAAATATTGGTAACTTTTTACATGTAATTGGGGAAAATAAAATAAAACATTACAAAGGACTCATTGCTTAATAATGATGGCAAAAGGGTCTCTACAAGTAAAATCATGGAGCAAACAGCATAAAAACTTCATTCAGGGCTCTGTGTTCAGGGAGTGTTAAAAAAAAAGCCATCAGCCTCTTAAAAGGTGTGTTGTATTATGAAGAAATTTAAATGTCAGTGAATGACAAAAAAAAATGAAAGGGAGGTTAGAGGAAGATATGTAGGCCAATGAGATAAACATAAAAGGAAATATTAAAGAAGAGTAATAGAATGAAATGATAATCTCTGAATGATTTAAGTATTATCATCAGTATAAGGATCCAAGATAACTCCAAAGTTCTCATGATTAAAAAGACTATCTTCTGCTATAGAAAGAACTGATGGAGATGGATGCAAATTGAAGCATTCCATTTTTCACTTAATTCCCTTCATTGTTTTTTCAATCATAGGTTACATATCTTCTTTCACAATATGATATACATATTGAATGATGTACATACATACATACATACATATATATATATATATGTATATGTATACTCACACACTATAACATATTGCTTGTTATCTCAGTAAGTAAAGAGATGTATACAGGAGAGAAAAACATGGATTACAAAATGTTAGAAAATATTTTTTAAATTGTTTCTACTAGAAAAAAAAGCACAATGAAAGAGATCCAGAGTACTTATACTGATTGGATTGTCTAGGGAAACATGCAGCTAGATGGCTCAGTAGTGCTAGGCCTGGAGTGAGGAAGAGCTGGGTTCTAATCCAGCTTCAAATTCTGACTAGCTATAACTTTGAGGAAGTCACTTACCTCTGCTTACCTTGAACTACTGGAGAAGGAAATGGAAAATCATTCCACTATCTTTGACAAGAATATTTCATGCTCAGTATTGGTGTGTTTTGGTCCCTAGGGTAAGGATTACTTAGACATCACTGAACAATAGCAAGGGATATGCTAGATAGGAATGTGGAGGGAGAGGAACTGAAGTAGCAGAGTGGGTAAAATGTTAAGGGGTGAGAAAGTCCTACCAGGGATGCATGTGATATTTCCACTCTCCCTCTTCCTGAAACTTTCTTTGCTAGTAATTATGCCATTTGTTTTGGCAATATCACATTCTGTTCTTTTGGGAATAAAGCTGCTATAGCACCTCCTACATATTGAAAGGTATGGTGTCTATTTTCTGAGTGCTGTAACAGCAGAAAAGGACATATTTTTACAAGTAACCAAACTCACCCCCCACCTAACCTGGTACCTAGAACAAAGTCTGAACTCCATCTTTATTTTGGCTTTCATGAATCTGAACTTCGACCTCATGGTTCTAAAGCTATTGAATTTAAATTCACTGCTAAGAGATCTGTAATAATGGAATTAATTACAACTAACTTTTTTACAAAAATAATATCTACAGAATCATATTTTTATTCCATGTTTGTATTTACTTGTAATGAAACAATATTTTGAAAAAATTGGGCAATAAATAGATTTAAAATGTAATTTTTGCAAATAGCTTCTGAATATACTGTTTTTTTCTGATTTAAAATACAATTGAATTTTCCCTTTCTTTCATTTTAATTATAGTCTCTAAGACTGCTGTTTCTATGGTATTTGACATTTTCCACCAGTTTCATGATGCCTGTATATTGCTTATAAACTATTGCCCAGTAAATCTTTTTACCCATTCTTCTAAATATTATCCTCTATTCCAATGTTAATAAATCTTCTGGAGTTTTCATGCCCTAGTAATGAGTTATTTATTGACTGGTTTTTCATTGAGCTTGTGTAACATTTTAATTAAGTCATAGCCAAGCACAGCCTGATAAATCTTTCAATAAGAACCTATGGTTTACTCTTTTCTACGTCTTTATTATGGATAGTTTCCATGGAAACAATGTAATGATTTCTCATTAGGAATATATAATCATTACTGTTCTTTTATTTTGAAATTGTTTTAAGTTTTCATAGTTTTTTAATTAATATTTCTTCATATCAAAATAGCATATTGGTCAGAGTACAAATGTGCCTTGTTTTACATGATGAATTCACCATGCTTAAATTTCATTACTACACAAATAGAATATTTAAAGGAAAAATTTGTAAGATAACCATGGAGACATAATATTAGTAAGAATGAGTTATCATTGAAGGTAGATGTGCCTAATAAAAGCAGAAAGTTAGAACTGAGGACATTATCCATGTGTTCATAGACTGGTCAAATAAACTAGATTTCTTTTCTTGCCTCAAGTTTATTTGCATGATGGGTAATATTTTTTGAATTGAAAAAAATTATTTAATTAATTAATTTAGAATATTTTTCCATGGTTACATGATTCATGCCCCTCCCCTCATTCCACATAGCTGATGCATAATTCCACTGGGTTTTTTTCTTGTGTCATTGATCAAGACCTATTTCCATATTATTGATAATTACACTAGGATGATTGTTTAGGGTCTACATCCTCAGTCATATCCCCATCAATGTATGTGATCAAACAATTGATTTTCTTCTGAGTTGCTACTTCCATAGTTCTTCCTCTGAATGTGGATAGCATTCTTTCTCATAAGTCCCTTGGAGTTGTCCAGGATCATTTCATTACTGCTAGTAGAGAAGTTCATTACATTTGATTGTATCACAGTGTATTAGACTCTGTGTATAATGCTTTCTTGGTTCTGCTCCTTTCATTCTGCATCAATTCCTGGAGGTCATTCCAGTTCACATGGATTACCTCAAGTTCATTATTCCTTAGCACAATAGTATTATTCCATGATGGATAATATTAACACTTTGGGGGCAAAGGTGGCTCTTCTTACCCAAGTCTTACAGGACTTTTTTTAAATAATCAAAATTATTTGAAGGGATAGAAACTAACAATTAGGACTTTGAAAGGAATTTATATCAAATAAAGTGATATAAAAAACCCCAAATTAAAAAAGATGGCAGATAGTTAAATGAGACAGATGATTTCATCCTGAATGAGAAGTGTGAGTCAAAATGATCAACAATTTTAAAGGCCTCTTCTGACTTCTTAGATGGGAGGTGCTACCATATCCTCTTTGGTATATCAAGCATCTGATTGTATTAGAACCCAATGAAGATATTTGCCAATAATGACATCTCAGCAGATGTCAGAGAGTAGATGGTCTAAAAAACATTGAATTGATAAAGATCAATAGATACTAAATTTTAAAAATCTTCTTAAAAGCCATAGAGACCAACAAAGTGATATAGTTGGGAAACAGTAATTTTGAGAAGTAACATATCATTTAATAAGAAACAGAGACATGACACCCAAGAGAGTACAAAAACTGAAATAACTATTTTTTACTCCAAACCCTCCCCTCTTATTAACTTTCCTGGTATGGTCAAGGGTACCTTCCTAGTCATTCAAGCTAAGAAATTAGAAGCAGTTCTCAATTTTTCACTTTCCTTCACCTCTGCATATCAAATCATTGGTTAAGTACTGTCAGTTTTACCTTTGTAAACACATACCCTGCAAGCTTTCATCAACTCAAATGTAAATTAATGCAAATGATTCCAATTATATTATATGTAATATTATGAAGCACTACATAATATTTTGCATTTAAGCAATAATGTGAAAATATGAACTTGAGGACATTTGTAAAGGAAAATGGCTCTCGAAATAGAATTGACAAGACTTGTGGCCTTTGGAAGATTACATATATAGGTATGTAGGACCATTTGTCATTGCTACATTCCCATATTTCAATAGTTGGGTGCATTATTAGGAAATCACAGATGGAGATGGAAGATACCTTGAAGTTCACCATGTTTAATTCTTTGATTTTACACAGGAAGAAATTAAGATTACACAGTAAGTGGAAAAACTGGTATCTGAACCCATAATCTGTGATGATGAATATGACCTTCCCTCTCAATTGTATAAACCACCATATTTTAGTAGTAAGAATCTATTCATTTGAGATATAAATGAAAATAGTTAAGAATGATGGTAGAGATTTGAAATATATGAAGAAGAATTTGGGAAAGGACGCTGAATTTTATATTTAGAGTAATATCTGGGCTGTCTGGAGAACGGAAGAATTAGAAGTGAATTTAAATTCAGGGATCATTTACACAATGATAATAGTCCAAGCCACATGATTGGGTAGAGAGGGAAAGGAAGGAAAGGAATAATAAAAACATGAACAAGTGAATGTAAATATAAATAGAAAACTTATTTCTGGGAAGAGTGTGCTAGAAACTGGAATTTCAACTGAAATAACCTCTGAAAGAAGCTAGGGACTTTTTGGTTTATCATAGGATTATGTTCTGATTAATGTGATTATGTATCTAGGAAATCAATGATGTTCACTATTTGATTACTAGCCCCAGCATTCAAGATTCACTGACCTGAATTTCAACATTTTTGAGATACACAGAACCACAATGTCCTAATAATCAAATCTGTACTGAAACACGAATGATCTCTACTAAATATCCTGTGTGTGTATAATATTAATGATGTTGATCTCTATCTAGTAAATGTATTATATAGTTTACATATATTATATATACATATATCAGAAATAGATAGTTAGATAGATAGAGATGACATATAGTAATGATGAGGAAGTGAGAAGGGAGAGGAGAGTTCAATTACCCAGATATCTAATGAAACTTTATTTCTGTCCAAAAGAGAGAACTAGAAAATGTTTGGCTTAGTTATATTTCTGTTTTTAAAAAGGCAGAGCAGAAAAAAAGAAAAAAAATTATTCTGGATATTACCAGTAACAAGTATGGAATTAGTAGGATAGCATAAATGGGAACCTTAGTGTGTGGGAATGGGAAGTGATAATATCACCATAGTGTTCATGTTTGATCATGTTAAAGGAAAAAGAGATTCATTCATAGTGTGTCTATTCACTATGACACATAGTGAATGTGTCATACATTTAAGATTTGGGGATTTCTATGGAATGATAATATCCTATCAACTGAAATATTATTGACATTTTAAGAAATATTTTATAATAAATATATTTTATTTTTACCAATTATTTCTAATAACTAATTTCCATATAATTTTTCAGAAATTATATGATCCAAATTTTCTCCTTCCCTCCCTACATTCCCTCCCTCTCGTGGAGTTGGCAAACAGTTCATGGGACTATAACAACTCCGAAAATTATTTACAAGTATATAATTGTAGGGAGACCATTCTAATTGCAGTGTGCTCAAAACACAGATAAATGGACAGAATTTGAAAAAGTTAAGAAAAAAGATTCATGGATAGGCTCATTGAGATTGGGGGGTCGGTACCCAGATTTTGATCTTTTTAAAGAAAATTACATGAGACAAATTAGAAGACACTTTGTCAATAACTCTTGCAAAGTGATCAGGGATTATTTTAGAACTCATTGCCCAACGTGGCCTGAGATGAATCTTGATGAATTGCTGAATTGAGAAAAAACTTCTGTTTATGTTTCAAAAGACAACAAAGAAAAAGAGGAAGAGACTAATGATTCCATAGAGACAATTAGGAAAGAATTGAAATATTTAAAAAATAGGATTGATAAACAGGAAAAAGGGCATGATACTCAACCAATGGCACTTGCCTCTCTCTGAGAATCTAACTATCGATCCATTACCTGCCATTCCTGTGAGAAGAAGGGTCACAAAATGATGAACTGTATAAATTTATTCAAGGCAATCAAAAATGATATGCAATTTAAAAGCTACAGAAATAATAACAATAGAAATGACCATAATAATGATCATAGACATCACAACTTTAAGAATGATAGAAATAACTATAATAATGATTATAGGAATAACAATTTTAGAAATGAAAAATCTAGGAGTAGAAATTGTGAAAATAACTAAAACCAATTAACTACACAACAGTATAACTTAAGTGGAGCTTGTCCAAAAAATACTCAGAGTGCTAATGCCCCTCAGGGAAGAGGCCAAGGAACTTCCCAAATATTATGAAGGTATGAGGGGGTGTTGGGGCACAGGAATTAGAGGATACAACCTTGGATTTTCAGGACCCCAATATCTTACTATTCATTGTCCCTATCCACTTCCCCCCCATACTCATGAGCCCTATATTACTTTAAAGTTTGGTAATATCTATTATGGTTGTCTTTTGGACACTAGAGCTTCCAGGTCTGTATTAAAGAGTACACCTGATTCAGATTCTGATTATATTGGCTCAGTGAATGTAGTGCAAGTGTTGGGGACACTCCAAAAGTTTAAAAATCTTTTCCCTAGAATGGTGTCTGTCAGACCCCTAGAAGTACAGCATTATTTCCTCTTGATGCCTGGCTTCCCTATAAATTTGCTGGGGAGAGATCTTCTTTTTTTTTTTTAATATATTTTATTTGATCATTTCCAAGCATTATTCGTTAAAGATCATTTTCTTTTCCTCCCCCCCCACCCCCCATAGCCGACGCGTAAGTCCACTGGGCATTAGATGTTTTCTTGATTTGAACCCATTGCTTTGTTGATAGTATTTGCACTAGAGTGTTCATTTAGAGTCTGTCCTCTGTCATGTCCCCTCAACCTCTGAATTCAGGCAGTTGCTTTTCCTCGGTGTTTCCACTCCCATAGTTTATCCTTTGCTTATGAATGGTGTTTTTTTCTCCTGGATCCCTGCAAGTTGTTCAGGGACATTACACCGCCACTAATGGAGAAGTCCATTACGTTCGATTATACCACAGTATATTAGTCTCTGTGTACAATGTTCTCCTGGTTCTGCTCCTCTCACTCTGCATCACTTCCTGGAGGTTGTTCCAGTCTCCATGGAACTTCTCCACTTTATTATTCCTTTTAGCACAATAGTACTCCATCACCAACAGATACCACAGTTTGTTCAGCCATTCCCCAATTGATGGGCATCCCCTCGTTTTCCAGTTTTGGGCCACCACAAAGAGCGCAGCTATGAATATTTTTGTACAAGTCTTTTTGTCCATTATCTCTTTGGGGTACAGACCCAGCAGTGCTATGGCTGGGTCAAAGGGTAGATATTCTTTTGTCGCCCTTTGGGCATAGTTCCAAATTGCCCTCCGGAATGGTTGGATCAATTCACAACTCCACCAGCAATGAATTAATGTCCCTACTTTGCCACATCCCCTCCAGCATTCATTACTTTCCTTTGCTGTTATGTTAGCCAATCTGCTAGGTGTGAGGTGATACCTCAGAGTTGTTTTGATTTGCATATCTCTGATTATAAGAGATGTAGAGCACTTCTTCATGTGCTTGTTAATAGTTTTGATTTCTTTATCTGAGAACTGCCTATCCATGTCCCTTGCCCATTTATCAATTGGAGAATGGCTTGATTTTTTGTACAATTGATTTAGCTCATTATAAATATGAGTAATTAAACCTTTGTCAGAGGTTTCTATGAAGATTTTTTCCCAATTTGTTGTTTCCCTTCTGATTTTAGTTATATTGGTTTTGTTTGTACAAAAGCTTTTTAGTTTGATGTACTCAAAATTATTTATTTTACATTTTGTGATTCTTTCTATATCTTGCTTGGTTTTAAAGCCTTTCCCCTCCCAAAGGTCTGACATGTATACTATTCTGTGTTTACCCAATTTACTTATGGTTTCCTTCTTTATGTTTAAGTCACTCACCCATTTTGAATTTATCTTGGTGTAGGGTGTGAGGTGTTGATCTATTCCTAGTCTCTCCCACACTGTCTTCCAATTTTCCCAGCAGTTTTTATCGAATAGTGGATTTTTGTCCCAAAAGCTGGGATCTTTGGGTTTATCGTATACTGTCTTGCTGAGGTCGCTTTCCCCCAGTCTATTCCACTGATCTTCCTTTCTGTTTCTTAGCCAGTACCAAATTGTTTTGATGACTGCTGCTTTGTAATATAGTTTTAGGTCAGGGACTGCAAGGCCCCCATCGTATGTGTTTTTTTTCATTATTTCCCTGGATATCCTTGATCTTTTGTTCTTCCAAATGAACTTTGTTATGGTTTTTTCTAAATCAATGAAGAAGTATTTTGGTAGTTCAATGGGTATGGCACTAAATAGATAAATAAGTTTGGGTAGGATGGTCATTTTTATTATATTGGCTCGTCCTATCCATGAGCAGTTAATGTTTTTCCATTTGTTCAGGTCTAGTTTTAGTTGTGTGGCGAGTGTTTTGTAGTTGTGTTCATATAGTTCCTGTGTTTGTCTTGGGAGATAGATTCCTAGGTATTTTATTTTGTCTAAGGTGATTTTGAATGGGATTTCTCTTTCTAGTTCTTGCTGCTGAGCTGTGTTGGAGATATATAGAAAAGCTGATGATTTATGTGGGTTTATTTTGTATCCTGCAACTTTGCTAAAGTTGTTGATTATTTCAATTAGCTTTTTGGTTGAATCTCTAGGATTCTTTAAGTAGACCATCATGTCATCCGCAAAGAGTGATAACTTGGTCTCTTCCTTGCCTATTTTGATGCCTTCAATTTCTTTATCTTCTCTAATTGCTACTGCTAGTGTTTCTAGTACAATGTCAAATAGTAGGGGTGATAATGGGCATCCTTGTTTCACTCCTGATCTTATTGGGAATGCATCTAGTTTATCCCCATTGCAGATGATATTAGCTGTTGGTTTTAGATATATACTATTTATTATTTTTAGGAATGACCCTTCTATTCCTATGCTTTCTATTGTTTTTAATAGGAATGGGTGTTGTATTTTATCAAAGGCTTTTTCTGCATCTATTGAGATAATCATGTGGTTCTTGCTAGTTTGCTTGTTGATGTGGTCAATTATGTGGATGGTTTTCCTAATGTTGAACCAGCCCTGCATCCCTGGTATGAATCCTACTTGATCATGGTGAATGATCCTTCTGATCACTTGCTGGAGTCTTTTTGCTAGTATCCTATTTAAGATTTTTGCATCTATATTCATTAGGGAGATTGGCCTATAGTTTTCTTTCTCTGTTTTTGACCTGCCTGGTTTTGGAATCAGTACCATGTTTGTGTCGTAAAAGGAGTTTGGTAGAACTCCCTCTTGGCTTATTATGTCAAATAGTTTGTATAGTATTGGGGTTAACTGTTCTCTGAATGTTTGATAGAATTCACAGGTGAATCCATCAGGCCCTGGGGATTTTTTCTTAGGAAGTTCTTTAATGGCTTGATGGATTTCAATTTCTGATATGGGATTATTTAAGAATTCTATTTCCTCTTCTGTTAGTCTAGGCAGTTTGTATTTTTGTATATATTCATCCATTTCTCCTAAATTGGTGTATTTGTTGCCATATAATTGGGCAAAGTAATTTCTAATGATTGCCTTAATTTCCTCCTCATTGGAGGTGTTGTCGCCCTTTTCATCTTTAATGCTGTGAATTTGCTTTTCTTCCTTCCTTTTTTAATTAGATTGACCAGTACTTTGTCTATTTTGTTTGTTTTTTCAAAGTACCAGCTTCTTGTCTTATTTATTAAATCAATAGTTCTATCACTTTCGATTTTATTAATTTCTCCCTTAATTTTTAGGATTTCTAATTTGGTTTTCTGCTGGGGATTTTTAATTTGATCGCTTTCGAGTTTTTTCAATTGCATTTCCAATTGATTGATCTCTGCTCTCCCTTGTTTGTTAATATAAGCTTTCAGGGATATGAATTTGCCTCTGATTACCGCTTTGGCTGCATCCCAAAAGGTTTGAAAGGATGTTTCGCCATTGTCATTTTCCTTGATGAAATTATTAATTGTTTCTATGATTTCTTCTTTAACTAAACGGTTTTGGAGTATCATATTGTTTAATTTCCAATTGGTTTTAGATTTGGTTTTCCATGTACCATTACTAATCATTATTTTTATTGCCTTGTGATCTGAGAAGGCTGCATTCATTATTTCTGCTTTTTTGCATTTGTGTGCTATGTTTCTGTGACCTAATGTATGGTCAATTTTTGTGAATGTGCCATGTGGTGCTGAGAAGAAGGTGTATTCCTTTTTATCCCTATTTATTTTTCTCCATATGTCTATTAATTCTAATTTTTCTAAGATTTCATTCACTTCTTTTACCTCTTTCTTATTTATTTTTTGATTTGATTTATCTAAATTTGATAATGGTTGGTTTAAGTCTCCCACTAGTATGGTTTTATTGTCTTTCTTCCTTCAATTCGCCTAGTTTCTCCATTAGAAATTTGGGTGCTATATTATTTGGTGCATACATGTTGATTAATGATATTTCCTCGTTGTCTAGAGTCCCTTTTAACAAAATATAATTACCTTCCCTATCCCTTTTGATCAGGTCTATTTTTGCATTGGCTTTATCAGATATCATGATTACCACTCCTGCCTTCTTTCTATCAGTTGAGGCCCAGAAGGTCTTACTCCATCCTTTAATTCTGACCTTGTGGGTGTCAACCCGCCTCATGTGTGTTTCTTGAAGACAACATATGGTAGGGTTTTGGATTCTAATCCATTCTGCTATTCGTCTACGTTTTATGGGTGAGTTCATCCCATTCACATTCAAAGTTATGATTGTCATTTGTGGACTCCCTGGCATTTTGATTGCCTTCCCTAATTCTAACCTTTTCTTCTTCGGCTCTACCTTTTAGTCCAGTGATTTACTTTGAATCAGTGCCCCTTGTTCCCTCCCTTGATGTTTCCCTTTTTAGTCCCTCCCTTTTTCTTCCCTCCCCCTCCCCCCTCTCTTTCCCTCCCTTTTTGTTCTCCCTCTCCCCTTCCCCCCCTTGGTTTTCCCTTCTCCTCACCCTTGTTGGGTAAGATAGAATTCAAGATCCCAATGGATCTGGATGTTTTTTCCTCTCAGAGTTGATTTCCCTGAGATTGAGGTTTAAGTAAACCCCCCCCTCTTCCTCTCCTTCTTATAGGAGTTTTCTTCCCCTCCCCTTCCCATGTGAATCTTTGTGTGAGAACCATTATTCTATTTGGTCTTTCTTTACCCCCTATTTATACATTACGTTTTCCCCATATGTTAGTATACATAGATTGATATAAATGTAGTCCTTATAGAAGAGAGTTTGAGTAAAAGAAGAAGATAACATTTTTCCCCTTTCCTTAATATTTACCTTTTCAGGTATTCCTTGCTCTTTGATTTTCGGTATCAAACTTTCCACAGAGCTCTGGTCTTTTCTTTGCAAAAATTTGGAAGTCTTCTATTTTGTTGAATGCCCATACTTTCCCTTGGAAGTATATAGTCAGTTTTGCTGGGTAGCTGATTCTTGGTTGGAGACCCAGCTCTCTTGCCTTTCTGAAGATCATGTTCCATGCCTTACGATCATTCAGAGTAGAACTTGCAAGGTCTTGTGTGACCCTGATTGGTATTCCTTTATATCTAAATTGTCTTTTTCTGGCTTCCTGTAGGATTTTTTCTTTTGTTTGATAGCTTTGGAATTTGGCAATTACATTCCTGGGAGTTGTCTTTTGGGGGTTTAGTGTAGAAGGTGTTCTGTGAGCTCTGTCAGTGGCTGTATTGCCCCCTTGTTCTAGAATCTCTGGGCAATTTTCTTTGATTATATCTTGTATCACCATGTCCAGTTTGGTGTTTATTTCTGGCTTTTCTGGGAGTCCAATTATTCTTAAATTTTCTCTTCTCCCTCTATTTTCCAGATCTATCACCTTGTCGGTGAGATATTTTATGTTCTCTTCTAATTTCTTGGTGTTTTGGCTTTGCTTTATTAGTTCTTGCTTTAAAGCCTGGTTTTCTTTTACAGTTTGGTCAAACTGGTTTTGTAGATGCATGAATTTCTTTTGCATTATTTCCCACTTTTCCTCCCAGAGGGCTTCCATCTTTTTGGTCATTTCTGATTCAAATTCTTCATGGGTTTGTGGAGAGTTTCTATTTCCTTTGGAAGATTTTGGAGAATTTTCTTGTATATCTTCTTCTATCTGCTCTGTATTTTGTATTTTGGCTCCATAGAATGTGTCCAAAGTCGCCCCTTTCTTCTTATTTTTCTTGGTATTTTGGGGCTTCTGTGCTTCTGTGGAGTTTGTCATCTCTGAATGTGGAGGATTAGCTTTTCTTATCTCTGTCTGGTGATCAGAGGCTTTAGTCCTGGGCAGATGGTTCTATGAGCTTTCCCTGGGTTAAACTGAATATGCCTCACTGGAACTGGAATGGAAGGGTTGGACCACGAGGCCACACTCTCCCCCCGGCTCGCTTTCCGGAAGTTGCCTTCAGAATCGCTGGCCTGCGGGGGGGATGGGCTGCAGCTTTCCCAAGCTCCGAGGGCAAGGACTTTCACTGAGACTTGGATAGCAGGATCCAGCCCATGAGGCTGTCTTGCCCGCCCTGAGGGTTGCTGTTGTTTAGACCAGCTCTCTGCAGCGGAAGCCCCAGGCAGTAACATTCACTGGGACTCGGGTAGAAGGCCCTGAGGGTTCTGCTCTCTGAGCCCGGCCGGGCTGCGGCTTCCGGGAGCCTTGGACTCTGCGCTCCTACCCCTGAAATCCGAGTGATCTCGGGTTCTGGCTTTTGAGGGGAGCCGTACCTTTTGGACTGGGTCCAGGTCCGGGAGGAGGGTTCCCAGGGTCTGTGCTGTTGATCGTTTTGAATTTCGGCGCCTTAGGAGCTTCTAGTTTGAGATCGGTCGGGAAGGGTTTTCCGGAGATCTGAACTTCAGCTTTCTCTAAGCCGCCATCTTAACCGGAAGTCCGGGAGAGATCTTCTATGCAAGCTCAGAGCCACAATAACTTGCTCTTCAGATGACTCCATATCTAGAATTGCCTAAGGAATCCTTAACTTTACTCCCTGTACTTCTTTCAAACATTCATGAGATAAAGGAACCTCATACTTTTGAAATCCCAAGTGATATACCTAAATCTCTCTAGGTCACATCATCCTCTGATGTTGGCCTACTTAAATTGGCTGTCCCTTTCCAAATTAAAACTAAATCTAGCCCACCTGCTTCCATTCCTCAGTGCCTTCCCTCAAAGGAGGCAATTGAGAGTATTACCTCTGTAACCAACTCACTAATTGACCAAGGCATCCAAATTCCCTGTAAATCTGAATACAATATGCCCATGTTGCCTGTTAAAAAAGCTAAAATTGGGGCCCAATGGCAGCATCTCTATCAATTTTTACAGGATCTGAGAGCCATGAACAATCACATTATAAAGAGATACCCTGTAGTTTCCAACATAAATACTATTATTTCTTCCCTTCCTAGCACAGTTACACGCTTTACAGTATTAGGCTTGTGCTCAGCCTTCTTTTCTATACCTGTACATGAAGATTCCAGACATTTCTTTGCTTTCACATGGAAGGGCTGTCAGTGGACATGGCTTCACCTGCCTCAAGATTACGTGGAACAACCTGGAGTTTTTGCACAAATTTTGAGCCAAGACACAGATATAGTAGTCTCTCAGTGAACAAGAATGACTATTGTCTTTGTGCAGTTTCATCTATTGATGTATCCTCATGTGGCTTTGGAGTCCAAAGGCTGAGGTGCAGAGTGTGTGGCACATGGGGCCTGGGACGCCAGTTGTTACGGGAGGTGCGGTTGTGGCCTGGTATCAGCGTTCACACGCAGAGGCAAGACGTCGACGTCGCTCATCTTCAAAGGTGGTGGCGGCATGGTGAATGTGGGCTCGCCAGCTGCTTCTGTCAGAGGCAGCGAGTTCTAGTTGCTTTGGTGTAATGCCAGCCCACTTCAAGTTGGACTTTAGCTGATCCTTGAATCTTTTCTTTGGTCGGCCTTGTTTCCTGAATCCAGCTGACAGTTCACCATAGAATACCTGTCTTGGTATTCGCTGGGGGTCCATGCGGATGACGTGTCCAGACCATCGTAGCTGGGTTTGGAGGACCAGGACTTCGATGCTGATGGAGTTGGCTCTGTCGAGGACTTCCTGGTTGGTGATTCGGTCCTGCCATCGGATCCTCATGATTGACCAGAGGGAGTGTTGGTGGAATTGCTCCAGCTGTTTCATGTGCTTCCGGTACAGTGTCCATGTCTCACAACCGTACAGGAGCGAGCTGAGGACCACTGCGTTGTACACTTTGAGCTTCGTCGCAGTGCTTACACCTCTGTGTTGGAGGACTTTGCAGCGCAGCCGCCCAAGTGCCTGGCTGGCCTTTTGGATCCTGGCATTAATCTCGTGGTCTAGGGACCCTTCGTTGGCGATGGTGCTGCCCACGTACTTGAAGGTGTTGACGTTAGAAAGCTGCGTGCCATCGATTGTAATGCACGGCTGGTTAGTTGGCCTCCCTGGTGCAGGTTGGAACAGCACCTCTGTTTTGCTGAGGCTGATAGTCAGGCCAAACAGTTTTGTTGCGGTGGAGAACCTGTCCACAATGATTTGGAGATGATTTTCTTGGTGGGCCATGAGAGCACAGTCATCTGCAAAGAGAGCTTCCAGGATGAGTCTCTCTGTTGTCTTTGTTTTTGCAGTCAGGCAGCGAAGGTCAAATAGTGAGCCATCCAGCCGGGGTGTGCTGACCGGGTGTTTGTAGGGCAGGCAATGTTTGGGACACCTTTTCTAGTCCCCTCCCTTGATTAGGGTGAGCAGTGCTGTCCTAGAGAGGGCTGCTCAGTCGCCCAGGATGCTGCCGAATGTCCCTGCTGCCCACAGGGCCGAGCGACCACTGGTCCATGGGCCGCCTACGTGCAGGATCCTGACTACAACTGCCAGTGGTTACCTCCACCTGTTGCATCGCCACTCCCCCATCGCCGCAGGTCTTGAAGAGGGTGTACGGGGTTAGGATAGATGAGTGTGCACAAAGATACTTGTGCGTGAAAGAGATTTAAGTGGAAAAGCCGATGCACAGAGACAGTCCCACTCTCTCGGCGTTGGAAGCCTGGGTCCAGTGGCACAAAAAGTTGTTACACCTGGAGACTTCCTCAGCTGCATTGGATGGCCGTGTTGTCTTTTGTGCTCCAACACACCCTAAGCACTCCACAGTGCTTTGCTGCATCGCCCTCTGCCCTCTCAGCCGTTGAACCTTCTTATTGGTTTCTTCCATCTGTTCAGCTGAAGCAGTCTTCACATGCTGGGTGAGCAAAGCCCTGGTTCACCAGGGGTTGATGACCCGATGGCTACCCTCACAATGTTTAGCCGGCCTGTCGAAGCCGTTGCCCGGGGTGTGGCCGCTGCCGCATGCTAGCAGCTACTGGGAGCCACAAGTGAGAGCTGGGTGTCAGGTGGTGGTAAGAGGCTGGAGAGCTGCCCTAGGAGGGCACGACAAGCCCTCCATACCAGAGATACTACCCCTCCCTGAGCACCCCATACACCCCCAGGACACAGATAATAGGAAATTAAAAAACAGTATTAATTAACTATGTAGATAATCTACTCTTGGCTTCAACAAATGCTGAATATTGACAAGAGGATAATAAGCACCTCCTCCTAGAACTACATAAAAGAGGGCAGAAGATCTTGAAGGAAAAGGTTTAGTGGTTTTAGTGGTGTCTCCCCAAAGTAGAATACTTGGGATATATTTTAACTACTGTTGCCCATGCTATTTCTCCAAAGTGCAACCATGGGAAAAAAAAGGTGAAAGAAGGAGAACTTGCAGTCCCAGATCTCAAGCTATACTATAAAGCAGTGGTCATCAAAACAATTTGGGTCTGGTAAGAGACAGAAAGTAGGATCAATGGAATAGACTAGGAATAAGTGACCTCAGGAAGACAGTCTATGACAAGCCCAAAGATCCCAACTTTTGGAACCAAAACCCTCTATTTGATAAAAACTGCTGGGAAATTTGGAAGACAGTATGGGAGAGATTAGGTTTGGAACAACATCTCACATCCTACACTAAGATAAACTCAGACTTGAATATAAAGAAGGAAAGTATAAGCAAATTAGGTGAACATATAATAGGATACATGTCAGATCTTTGTGAAAGGAAAGACTTTAAAACCTAACAAGAACTAGAAAAAATTAAAAGATGTAAAATCAATAATTTTGATTACGTCAAATTAAAAAGGTCTTGCACAAACAAAACTATTGCAACCAAAATTAGAAGGGGAGCAACAAATCATGAAAAATATTCATGACAAAAACCTCTGACAAAGGTCTAATTACTCAAATTTATAAAGAACTAAACCAACCATAAAAAAAAATCAAGCCATTCTCCAATAGATAAATGGGCAAAAGACATAAATGGGCAATTTTCAGTTAAAGAAATAAAAACCATTAATAAGCACTTGAAAAGGGGTTTTAAATCCCTTATAATCAGAGAAATGCAAATCAAAACAACTCTGAGGTATCACCTAACACCTAGCAGATTGGCTCAGATGATAGCAAAGGAAAGTAATGAATGCTGGAGGGGATGTGGCAAATTTGGGACATTAATGCATTGCTGGTGGAGTTGTGAATCGATCTAACCATTCTGGAGGGCAATTTGGAACTATGCCCAAAGGGTGCTAAAAGACTGTCTGCACTTTGATCCAGCTATCGCACTGATGGGTTTTTACCCCAAAGAGATTATAAGGAAAAAGACATGTACAAAAATATTCATGTCTGTGGTGGCCAAAAATTGGAAAATGAGGGGATTCCCTTCAATTGAGGAGTGGCTAAACAAGTTGTGGTATATATTGGTGATGGAATAGTATTGTGCTCAAAGGAATAATAAAGTGGAAGAATTCTATGTGAACTGGAATGACCTCCAGGAATTGATGCAGAGCAAAAGGAGCAGAACTAGGAGAACATTGTACACACAGACTGATATACTGTGGCACAATCGAATGTAATAGACTTCTCCATTAGTGGCAATACAGTGATCCTGAATAACTTGGAGGAATCTAGGAGCAAAAACATTATCCACATTCAGAGGGAAAACTGTGGGATACAGAAGAAAAACATCTGCTTGAATACATGGGTCAAGGGGATATGGCTGGGGATGTAGACTCTAAATAAACATCCTATTGCAAACACCAACATCATAGAAATAGGTTCTGATTAAGGACACAGGTAATACCCAATGAAATTGCACATCAGCTGTGGGAAGGTTAGGGAAGGGTAGGGAGGGAAATAATGTGATTATTGTAACCTAGGAATAATGTTCTAAATTGAATAATTGAATAAATTAATTCAAAAAAATTTACATTTCTCCAATCAAGAGGGATTTATGACATTTTTCACATTTTTGTTATGACATTTTCATCATTATTGATAGCTTTGATTTCTTCATCTAAAAACTGCTTGTTCATGTTTTTAAACATTTTTCAACTGAAGAATGATTGAATTTTTTAATAAGTTTGATTTAGTTCAAAAATAAAAAATTCAATAATAATAAATATTTGAGCAATGAGATATTTATCAGAGAAATTTTGTTCCAAAATTTTTCCTACATTGTTTTTTCCTTATAATTTTGATTACATTACTTTTTTGTGCAAAATATTTTGTCTTAATATAAAATATTCATTTTATATCCTGCAATGTTATTTATCTCTTTTTTCCTCTTAAATTTTTCTGTTCTCCATAGTTCTGACAGGTAAACTAGTCTATGTTTACTAAAAATATTATTCTTTATGTCTAAGATGCCCATTTTTAATTTTTCTTGGTATAGTATGTGAGAACTTAGTCTAGACCTAATTTTTGCCATACTATTTCCAATTTTCCTAAGCAGTTTTTATCAGATAATGTGTTTTTATGTGAAAATCTTAGATTTTAAGTTTCTCAAATACTAGATTGCTGAGCTTATCCCCCCCAATCTATTCCATTGAATCACCATTCTATTCCTAAGACAGTTCCAGATTGTTTTGATGATTCCTACTTTATAGTAGTATAGTAGTATAGTTTAAGATCCCATCAACTTTCACTTTTTTCCATTAATTCTCATTTTATTCTTGATCTTGTGTTCTTTCAGATGAATTTTGTTAATTTTTTTTTCTAGTTTACATAATAGTATTTTGGTAGTTTGATTAGTATGTTATTGAACAAGTTAATTAATTTTGGTAGGATGGTCATTTTTATTGTTTATACTCACCCTACCCATGAAAAATAAATGTGTTTTTTTAATGATTGTTTAGATCTAACTTTGTGTGAAAAGTGTTTTGGAATTGTGTTCATATAATTCCTGTGTTTGTCTCAGCAAATAGACTTCCATGGATTTTATATTGTCTAGCGTGATTTTAAATAGAATTTCTCCTTTTAACTCTTTCTGCTAGACTTTGTTGAAAATATTTAGAAATGCTTATGATTTGTGTGGGTTTATTTTGTATACTGTAACTTTACTTAAGTTATTAATTATTTCTGCCAGTTTTTAGTTGATTTTTTAGGATTCTATAAGTATACTATCATATCATCTGCAAAGAGTAAAAGTTTATTTCCACATTGCCTACTTCAACTCCTTCAGTTTCTTTTTTCCCGCTCTTATTTCTAAAGCTAACATTTCTAGTATAATTATTATTATTAATATTAAATAACATTAATAATAATATTATAATAATATAATAATATAATAATAATAATATAAAAAATAATATTAAATAACAATTGTTATAGTGGTCATCCTTGCTTCATTCTTGATCTTATTGCAAAGGGTTCCAACTTACCCCCTTTGCAGATGATACTTGCTGATGATTTTAGATACATAATTTTGGCATCCTGAGATTCTTGGGTCCAAAGACCCTCAACAAGACTTAGGCCCATATAAAGTCTCCAGCCTCATTCCCTTTCCTTCTGCATCTAGGTTATGTTTGTGTTCACTACCCCTTAAAACCCAGCCAAACCCTTGTGTTTTATCAGGTAACCTTTAGAAACTCCCCTCATCCAATCATTGTCTATTATCATATAAACTTTTCCTGTTACCATATGGTCTCTATAAAAAAAAAAAAAAACAAACATCATTACTCTAAATAAATTTGCCTTTGATCACCATCCACATCACTGGCCTTCCTGATCCCATACAGTGTTCTCTTCATTTTTCCTTTCTTATCTTATTACCCCTTCAAGGATGCCAACTGTTTTCAGGCAAGCCTCCCAAGCTCCTGAAAAATACTATTTATTATTTTAAGGAAAGTCTCATTCATTTCTATGGTTTCTACTGTTTTTTTTTTTTTATTAGGAATGGGTGTTGTATTTTCTCAAAGGTTTTTATTTAATCTATTGAGATATTAATGTGATTTCTATTAGTTTGATTATTGATATGGTCAATTATGTTGATAGTTTTCCTAATATTAAACTAGCCTTGCATTCATTGTATAAATGCCACATGCTCATTTTGGATAATACTTTTGATTTATTGCTATATTTTGCATCAATATTCATTAAGAAAATTATTTCTCTGTATTTGATCTTTCTGTCTTAGGTATCAGTGCCATATCTTGTCATAAAAATAATTTCCTAGGACTCCTTCTTTGCTCATTTTGCCAAATAATTTATATAGTATTGGGACTAACTGTTAGTTAAATGTTTAATAGAATTTTAAATATCCCGATTGTCAAGGTAATTAATAAAAATATAAAATGAGGTGGCTTAGCTGTACCAGATTTCAAGCTATATTGTATAGTGACAATTATCAAAACAGTTTTATGCTGTTTAACAAATAGTGTAGAGAACTGTGAGATAGTCTAGGAACCCAAAACATAATTCCAAATGACCATGTTGCTCTTGAATTTTACAAACACAAAGATCCATACTTTTGGAAGAAGAGTTCACTATTTGACAACAGGTGTTGGGAAACTAGAAAACAGTGAGGCAGAAATTTGTAATAAATCTAAACCTCATGCCATATACCAAGGTAAAGTTAAAGTGGATACATAATTTTGAAATAAATTTTGATCCCATAAACAAATTAGGGAAGCACAAAATTATTTACCTGTCACACTTATGGATAAGGGAAGAATTTATGTCAAAGCAAGACAAGAGAACATTATGAAATATTAAATAATAAAATTAATAACTTAATACATGAAATGAAAATGTTTATGCACAAAGACAATTTAACTAAGGTTAAAAGTCAAATAATAAAATGGGATACAATCTTGAACAAAATGTTCATTCTTAAATATTTAAAGAACTTAAACAAATCTCTAGGAATACAAATCATTTCCCACTTGACAAATGGTCAAAGAATATGAGCAGGAAATTTTCAGATGAAGAAATTAAAGCTATCTTTGTCATTTCCAAAAAAGGTCAAGATCATTATTGATTAGAGATAGTCTAATTTAAAAAAAACCTAGAGTAACAACTTCACACTCATAAAACTGACTAACATGACAAAAAAAGGAAAATGACAAATGTGGGGAAATGGGAGATTAACACATTACTGATGGAGCCTTGAAATGATTCAACCATTTTGGAAAGCAATCAGTAACCATGTCCAGTGGACCATAAAATGCTTTGACCCAGGAATCATATCAAGTCTGTATTCAAAGAGATTAAAGATAGAGGACAAGAACTTACCTGAACAAAAAGAGACATTCATACATACATAGATACCCATATACAACATACTTGGAACCTCAACTTCTTAACTATACCACCCATGCATATTGGTAAGTTTCATTGCTCTCATCTTTAAATGTGGATATTGCACATTTTTTCAGTAAATTTTAGAATTGTCTAAGAAGTCATGAGCCCCATTCTCCTCTAACTAGCTATTAGAATGTTGGGTAATGAATGCTTTGAAATGGGGATTATCTGTAATATCAGAAGGCATTCTGACTTAGATGCTACTTCTGATCTTTAAAAGGTCAGAAATGGATGTAGAAATATTTTTCCTAGTCCAATCTGTACACTTTCAACACTGTGCCCCCTCCTTTGTCTTCTTTGTTATGCTAATAACTCCATTTTCAACAGAGTAATAGCCAGTGGTGATGAAACACATTATCTTGGTAACAGATGTTAATGTTTTCCCTTTATAGGTTTCAAATGTCACTCTTCAATCAATTTGTAAGCAAGTCCTCTGTTTAAAAAATATTTTGCTTCAAATAGACTAAAATGGAAAAAAAAACAAATAGACTTCAATGATACAGAAGAAAATGGAAGCAAAACTATAACTAGATAACTAGAAGGAACTATAGCTTATTATCCTTGCCGTTTTCAATGTATTAGTGTAAAAATAAAATTTATTTCCCATTACCAATGAACATCAAAAAGAGAAGCACATGAAAGTGGTCACGAAGTTATCCAAGGAAATTATGCATGTTATTTGCTTATTTTTCTCTTTATTGAATAAGAGAGTTCTCACAGTGGGAAAAGTAAAAGAAAGTACCATTAAATGCATGCCATTTATGTAAGATTATTTTTTTTTGTTTGGTTGTTTTTATTTTTAGTCAGAAGAAAACAAAAAGAAAAGAAAAAATTCTGTATGTTTAAAGAAAACATAATGTAAAAAGAAAGAATTTTTATTATATTTAAAATTATTTTTGGAAGAACATCAGAATAGGACACCTTCAAAGCAAACAATTAGAGATTTAGATCACTATTAAAGCCAATTTCTTAAACTAGAAAAAATATGTAGGTTCACTTCAGGGAGCTAAAATGGTGCAGTAATGAGTACTGTAAGTTTCCCAAACTCATCTCTAGAACCACCCTAAAACCTCCACTCCTATAGAGACCTCAAAGTGAATCCTGGAAAAGTAGAATCAACAGAAGTTGAAGAGAAATAGAGTTTCAGTCCAGAGTAATGAGAAAGTACAGCAAAGAGACCTTATCCCAATGAGGTGGGAGGAGAAAAGGCAGTCTAGTGTACCCTGGCAGAATTCAGCCAGTATCCAAAGCTAGTAAAAAGGGTTGGGTGGGGAGTGCATAGCTGGCTTCAGTCCAGGGGATAGCAGAAACCAGTACAATACATTTAAGGTGCCTATGGGAGAAATGAATTCCATCATGGTCCAACAATATTAGAATCTGGCAAGACCCAGTGCGGGTAGAAATGAGAGGATTGTAACTCAAAACATTTCAGCCAAAATGGAGATAGTTGAACTTAATATAATTCATAATAATTGACATCTGGGCAGAATAGCTGGAGGCCTACTAATAGTAGGCCAAACATGACTCCCCTGCAGAGTACTCACTACAACCTGCCAAGCTAATAGAATCAACCATAGTATAAACTCAGGATAATATTCTCTCCAACCCAGAAGTGGAGCTGAACTTTATTATATAGGCATGGTCACAAAATAAAGCTCTTAAAATGAGCAAAAGAAAAAGAAAAAACCCAAACCAGGAAAACTACTTCAACTACAGGGAAGACCAAAATACAGGCTCAGAAGAAGACAACAATTACAAAACTGGAATTTTTAAAGCCTCAAGGGAAAGAGTGAAGGAATGTCAGACTTAAAATTGATCCTCTGCAGCACCTTTAAAAGAGGATCAAAAAACAAGTAAGTCAGGTAGAAGAAAATTTAAGAAAGGAAATGAAAGAGTCAAATGCATATAACAAAAATCCCATGAAGAAAACAACTTCCTAATAAAAAAATATAAAGTTTCAAAGAAGACAGTTACTATCCAGAAATAAATCCAAAAGCTCAAGGGAGAAAATGGCTCCCTCAAATTAAAATTAGTCACATTGGAAGTTGATGATTCAGTAAAACTTTAGGATACAATAAAAGAAATAGATACATAAAGTTTTTTATATTGCCACTTTGTCAATAAAAAGTAGTAATTATTAGGAAGCTTCAGTTAGGCACAAAAAGGTTCAAGTTAACTTCATATAGAAATAAAATGAAGTTCCCTATTAATAATTAGAAGAATTAATATATAAGACAATTTACTGTTCAGTATTATAGGCATTTTTCCTACAGTTTGCAAGTACTTAAGAGAATATTTTTTTTCATCTTGGGAAAGTTTATCCAATGATATAAAAATGTCTTTTATTTTTATTTTTTCCCACTTGAATTAGTTTATTTAGTCAATCTAGAATATTATTCCTTGGTCACAATAATCGCATTGTTTCCCTCCCTCCCCTTCACCCATCCTTCCCACAGCCAATGGGCTATTTCATTGGGTATTACTTGTGTCCTTGATCAGAACCTGTTTCCATGGTGTCATTTGCACTAGGATGTTCATTTGGAGTCTACATTCTCAACAACATTCCTTCAACTCATGTATTCAAACAGTTGTTTTTTCTTTGTCGTTTTTATCCCCACTGGGTTTTCTCTGTATGTGGATAGTGTTTTTTCTTGTAGGATCCTCAAGGTTGTTCAGGGTCAGTGCATTGCCACTAATGGAGAAGTCCATTACATTTGATTGTACCACAGTGTATCAGTCTCTGTGAACAATGTTTTCCTGGTTCTGCTACTCTCACTCTGCATCAATTCCTGGAGGTTGTTCCAGTCCCCATGGGATTCCTCCACTTTATTATTCCTTTGAGCTCAATAGTATCCCATCACCAACATATACCACAGTTTTTTTAGCCATTCCCAAAGTGAAGGGCATCTCCTCATTTTCCAACTTTTTGCCACCAAAAAGAGTGTGGCTATAAATATTGTTGTACAAGTCTTTTTCCTTATTATCTCTTTGGGATATAAACCCAGCAGTGCTATGGCTGGATCAAAGGGCAGACTGTCTTTTAGCACCCTTTGGGCATAGTTCCAAATTGCCCTCCAGAATGTTTGGATCAATTCACAACTCCACCAGCAATGAATTAATGTCCCAACTTTGCCACATCCCCTTCAACATTCATTACTTTCCTTTGCTGTCATGTTAGCCAATGTGCTAGGTGTGAAGTGATACCTCAATGTTGTTTTCATTTGCATCTCTCTGATTATAAGAGACTTAGAACACTTTTTCATGTGCTTATTAATGGTTTTTATTTCTTTAATTGAAAAATACCTCTTCATATCCCTTGCCCATTTATCAATTGGAGAATGGCTTGATTTTTTGTACATTTGTTTTAACATTTTATAAATTTGAGTAATTAGACCTTTGTCAGGTTTTTGTAATGAAGATTTTTTCCCCAATATTTTGCTTCCCTTCTAATTTGGATGCATTAGTTTTGTTTGTACAAAACTTTTTAATTTGATGTAATCAAAATTATTGATTTTACAATTTGTGATTTTTTTCTAGCTCTTGCTTGGTTTTAAAGTCTTTCCTTTCCCAAAGATCTGACATGTATACTATTCTGTCTTCACCTAATTTGCTTATAGTTTCCTTCTTTATATTCAGGTCATTCACCCATTCTGAGTTTATCTTGGTGTAGGGTGTGAGATGTTGATCCAAACCTAATCTCTCCCATACTGTCTTCCAGTTTTCCCAGCAGTTTTTATCAAATAGTGGGTTTTGGTCCCACAAACTGGGATCTTTGGGCTTATCATAGACTGTTTTGCTGAGTTCATTTACCCCAAGTCTACTCTACTTATCTTCCTTTCTGTCTCTTAGCCAGTACCAAATTGTTTTGATAACCATTGCTTTATAGTATAGTTTGAGATTTGGGGCTGCAAGTCCTGCTTCCTTTGCATTTTTTTTTTCATGATTTCCCTGAATATCCTTTATCTTTTGTTCTTTCAAATGAACTTTGTTATGTTTTTTTCTAATTCAGTAAAAATGTTTTTGGTAGTTCAATGGGTATGGCACTAAGTAAGTAAATTAATATGGGTAGCATTATCATTTTTATTATGTTAGCTCATCCCACCCATGATCAATCAATGTTTTTCCAATTGTTTAGATCGAGTTTTAATTGTGTGGAGAGTGTTTTGTAGTTGTGTTCATATAGTTGCTGTGTTTGTCTTGGCAGATAGATTCCTAAGTATGTTACTTTGTCTATTGATTTTTAATTGATTTTAAATGGAATTTCTCTTTCTAATTCTTGCTGTTGAAATGGGTTGGAGATATATAGAAATAGTGATGACTTATGTGGGTTTATTTTGTATCCTGCGACTTTGCTAAAATTGTTGATTGTTTCAATTAGCTTTTTGGTTGATTCTCTAGGATTCTTTAAGTAAACCATCATATCATCCGCAGAGTGATAGCTTAGTCTCCTCATTGCCAACTTTAATATCTTCAATTTCTTTTTCTTCTCTAATTGCTACTGCTAGTGTTTCTAGTACAATGTTAAATAATAGAGATGATAATGGGCATCATTGTTTCACTACTGATCTTATTGGGAAGGCTTCTAGTTTATCCCCATTGCAGATGATGTTGGCTGGTGGTTTTAGATATATACTTTCTAGTGTTTTCAGTAGGAATGGGTGTTGTATTTCATAAAATGTTTTTTTCTACATCTATTGAGATAATCATGTGGTTTTTGTTGGTTTGCTTATTAATATGGTCAGTTATGTAGATGGTTTTCCTAATATTGAACAATCCTTGAATTCCTAGTATGTATCCTACCTGGTCATAGGGAATAACCCTTGTGATGACTTGCTGGAGTCTTTTTGCTAGTATTCTATTTAAGATTTTTTTTGCATCTATATTCATTAAGGAGATTGGTCTATAGTTTTCTTTTCTCTGTTTTTGACCTACCTGGTTTTGGGATCAGTACCATGTTTGTGTCATAAAATGAATTTGGTAGAACCTCTCTTGGCTTATTCTGTCAAATAATTTGCCTCATCTTTCATCTCTTTTGCCTCATTTACAAGCTGGTTGATTTTGGCTTTCAGGAAACTATTTTCTGTTTCCAGATGACATATTATTTTTTAAATTCTTTTACCAACTGTCCTCAGTCTCTCTTAATTATGTTTGAATTGCATTTTGAGTTCCTCCAAAGCCTGTGTCCAATTTGCTGGAATTTCTGTTTTATTACTTGCCTTCTCCTGGGTATTGTTTGTTATTGGTTCATTGCCTGTTCAGAAGCTGTCAATTGTAATTTCATTCTTCTTTTTCTGTTGTTTGCTCATATTTACCCCTTCTTTTCTCCCTGTATTTGTCTGTGCTCTTTCTCCTCTCATTCTTTTGGTTGTGGGGATTTCTGTCAGTCTCCCCTCTTCCAGCTTTGTCAGATCTCTCAGTGAAGTCTCTGGGGGAGGAGTGTTGCAGTTTGCCCTTCTCTGTCCTCTGGAGGCTTTTGATTGGATTAAAGTCCAGCAGTCAGTGAGGGAGGGGTGTTGTAGCCTAGGCTTCCCTGAATTCTGAAGACTTTTGATGAGATTTAGTTTAACTGGGTTGAGCTAGGTGTGCTCTGAGGCCAAAAACATCCTGAAAAACTGGTGCAGTATGGAAGATCTCCATGGCTCTGACCAGGCTGCCAGCTCCTTCTCCAGCTCCTTCCCCACCATCTGTGCTCAACACTCTGAGTTTTGCACTGCCCTGCCCACAAGGTTCACTCTACAGACAAGTGCCCTTGCCTTCACAGAGGTTCCCGCTCCAGTGCTCTAGGTTGGGGGGATGGGTCCTGGGACCTTCCTTTGCCTTCCCCTTAAACCCAAGTGTTCTCTGATTCCAGCTTTTTTTGGGGGGGGTACCTTTTGGGTTGGGTCCAGCAGGAGGGTTCCTTGGCTCTGTCTTATTGTTAGGATTGATTTTCAGTCCCCTGGGAGCATTCAGTTTGTGATAGGTATGGAAAGGTATTCAGATGTCTGAACTTCGCTCCTTCTATGCAGCCATCTTGACTCCATCTCCCTTAAGAGAATATTTAGTAAATTTAATTTAATTTAATTTAAACACTTAGCAAACATTTAATTAATGTTACTTGACTAACTGATTAAAGTGGAAATTAAATATTTTTTTCCATCTCTAGAAAATATGTAAAGTTGGGAGCTCCTTCTCCATTCCCTACCTTAAATCTTTCAGGAAGTAGTCTCAAGGAAATTGAATTACACTAATACATTTAAGGGAAAGCTTTAGAAATAGAAACAATCACAGTAAAAAAAGAAATTCCAAGAGAGCTTTTCCCTTGAGTCTTTATCATTCCTGGACTTAGTAGAAATTGATGATTGTAAAGTGAGATATGCTACCTAGCAAATGTATAAAAATATTAAAAAGCCCTTTGAGCCCTTATGGAAGTAGCACAAGATACTTGTTTGACTGGTACAAAGGAACATGGTTCCATTACCTCCTTGTGATCTCTTGTGTGTGAAGCATGAAGTTTATGGGCACTAATGTACAAAATTAGGCTAAATGGGTCAAGAATACTTTGTTCTGCAGAATAAAAAAAATGTTGGTAACCGTAGTGTTCTTTCTCCCATAATGACCAGCTGATAGAGAGCTGAAAGGGATGAGAGGCCTTCAAATACAATCACTTCAAGGTACAACCACTGCCTTCAACAGATGAGCCCCAAAAGGTTAAGTGATTTTACCAGTTTCACATAGGTTGTAAGTAGCAAAACAGAATTTGAACTCATTTTTCTAACTGAAAATCCAACATGCATTTTCATATTATCCTTTCAATTCAACTCAGGAACAATTTATCAAATGCTTTCTCTGTACTAGGAAGGCAATATTTTAAACACTGTTGGACTTAAGGGGTAAAAACAAAAAGGGTCCTGTTCTTTCCAGTATCCTCTGTTTTACTTGAAGAACAGTAAACAGACAAATTAAGACAAAATATGCACAGAGGTGTACATTATTTTATGGAGTGTGGAGAAAATAACATTTTGGAGGATTCAGAAAAGGCCTTTTATAGAAGATTCTATTTAATGTAGATGTTGAATGGAATAGAGTTTCAAGAACTGGAGGTGAGATGGAATAGCATTTCAGACCTGGAGGACAAAAGTATAGAATGATCAAAGGGAATATCATGTATGGTTATCATAAGTAAGCCAGTTTGGATATTTCAGAGTATATATGAGAATGAATAATGGAAAATTAGTCTGAAAACAGATTGAATCAGGTTTTGAAGAGATTTGAATAAGAAAGAAATGGTTCATATTTCATGCTGAAGGCAATAAGTTGCTGCTTATTGTGTGTGGTTTCCACTTTCCCAGTTGTGAGGAGAGATTGGAAAATAACATTAATTAGGAAGCTTTTGCACTGGATAGTGATTGTGTCAGCAAAAGCAGCTAATTATTCAGTGGATAGAACACTAGATCTGGAGTTAGAAAGGCCAGAGGTCAAATACAGATTCAGATACTTAAGTCTCACCACAGCTACCTACCTCAGTTTCCTCATTCTCAACAAGGAAAAAAAAGGTGTCTACCTTTTAGAATTATTGTAAGGATAAAATTACATGAAAATTATGATGGTCTTTGGAACTCTTAAACTGCTATAGAAATACTAGCTTCAGCTATCTTCTAAAGGTTAAGTAAATAAGATTATTTCTGGTATGGTACACTAAAGAAATATTGGGAAACTAAGAGTAGCTTAATTTTTTCTTTCTTTGTTTTGAATTAGGAGATGAACTGATACTCCATTTAGGACATGTTGAGATTAAGATTTCTATGGAATACCCAAACATTTAATAGGGAATTGATGATGCTTAAAAACAACATCAAAACAGAAGAGAATAAAACAATAAAAATTAAGTAAATTTTACAAAAGTTCAAATAATATCTTTGTGTAAAACAGGACAAATTTCTTTGGACATTATTGTCATTACTACATTGCAAAATATACTACTTTTTATAGATTTTTTAAAAGCAATGAATTAAGAAATTAAAAATATTAGGAAATTATAAAAATACCATAAAATGTATATATATATATATATATATTACTTTCTCAAATTGTAATATATTTTTTTCATTCTTATTCATTTCCATCACAAGTATTTTTATGGTTTCACATGAATTTTATATCAGTTATACTTTTCTTCTTTCTCCTAATGATATTTTCTTGAGCACAGAAGAAAAGTGAAATCTGGATACCTAGAACTGGGACATCTCTAAAGGTAAAATTAAAACCATGGTTGCTTATTATATTGAGAAGAGCAAGAATATACAGAGAGAATAGGGCCCAGGACTGAAATTCTGAACTTATCCATTGGAGACCAATTCAGGAGAAATCTGTAAATCATTCAGAGTCTGAAGAGTTGTCTTCTGGTATATATGATTTATCTTAATGGCCTACAGTAGAGTCCTACCTGTTTTGACTGACATGAAATGAAACCATTTAAATTCTGAACTTTAAGCTAAGGTAGTAGAACCTTAAGCTCCCAGATCATCTTTGTACAGACAATTATCTATAGAAAAGTAATGATTTTTTAAAAGTACATCTAGACACTTGATATTCAACATAACCTTAGACACTATAGTTGCTTTTCACATTAAACTGGATATTATTGTTAATATATAACTAAAGATGATTTCTGTTTCACATTCAGACTGTTATTTTAATATGATATTTTGGAAAAAAATGTAATTGAAGAACAATTTCACCCATTCTTTTAAGCAATAGCAAACATAAGTGCTTACCTTTAAATTGATGCATGTATGACTCATTAGCAGCATCATTTTTATAATATATTTTAATTATTTCCAGATTACATGGCAATACAATTCATAATATTCCTTTTCTGACATTTTTCAATTCATGTTCTCTTTCTCCTTCTATTCCTCCCCCCTCTCCAAAAAGACAGGTTGTATTATCACTTAATACATATTTCCACGTTTGCCATTTTGTGAAATGACGCATTATACTTACACTAGAGAACAATTCACAGGATAAATAAAGAATAATATGTTTCAATCTGCATTTGAATGCCATCCTTCCTTTCTATGGTGGTGGCAGCAGTATTTTTTTATATAATGAACAAAAGTTAAGGTGAACTATAATGATCACTTTTGCTACTCCACAATCCATTTTTAATATTTTGTACTGAATCAATAAAACCATTTGCGGGCTAAGTGAGGGGTTTATACTATTCTTTGGTTTCATATCTAATTTGCCATTAAGATGTTGCTAATTATTATTTTCCTTAAATTATCACAACTTTAAGAAAAGTATCAAAAATATCATGTTATAAGTTTAATAACAGTATAGAAATGATCTTATTCAGCTCTAGTTTTTTAATCATCATCGGTGATGGCAAACCCTTTAGACAATTTTAGACACCACATGCCATTCCCCTCCCCTCCATACTGTGTTCAGTGCCGCATCCTCCTGAGACTGAGTGCCTCCTCTGCCAGATATGGAAGGGAATCACTTGAGTATTCGACTCAGGGGAGGGATTAAGCATATAGGGATGAGGAGGAGGGGTGTAGAGGGGAAGAGAGCAGCTCCATCACAGTCCCTCTGACTTTCTATAAAATAACTCTACCAGGGATGGTGCAGTACCCACAAAGAGGTCTCTGCATGCCATCTTTGACATACATTCCATAGGTTTGCCATTGAAGGCATATAAGCTGATCATGAGGGGAAATATGGAAATACTTCAACTCTATATAGCAAACTATACACAAAACCATATAGACAAAACCTGTCTCTTGAGTACAAGGCAGTAGTTCCTCCCAGATCATATATTTCATGGAATTCATTTCAACGATTATAATACTTGAGCCAAACTAAGAATACTGATAAATACTTCTTTATTTTTGTTTTGGTAATTGAACTAAATCATTATCCTTTATTTTACATAGCCACCTGGAAACCAAAGCAGCATTTTAAAAATATGAAAGGCTGAATGAATATTTAATGTTATAGAGAAAGAATTGGAATGACTTTAACAAATTGTCTGCAGTATTTTTGCCAGTTATAATGCAATATCTCAGAATTTGGACAAAGCTTAGATCAGATAAATGATCAGATAAAGCATCATGTATAGCTGCTGTAGACAACTTGTGTTTTTATTGTTTGCTTCTTTCCTAGAGGTAGTGAGGAACATTTATTTCTGAATTATGTTTCTTTTACCTTGATTAAATAAAAATCACCTATCAGCTTAGCAATTAGAACTTGTATAAAAAAGGTCTAAATGTTTACTAAAATTGTGGTATTATTTTGGTCATAATGCCATGATTTTAAAATTTTTTTGAATGTTTAGTCTGACTAAAAGGACATTGGACATGGCAAATATACATATCAGTGGTTAGTCCAAGTAATTTGGAAATGAGATTTTGCTGTGATCAATGAAGGCAAGAACATTAATCCCAAGCTAGATTCTATGGAAAAATTACTCTCACAAAATTTATAGGTGACATAATTAATTCAACTACATAATACTGTTTTTAGAAACATAGTATGTTGGTGATAAGACTATAAGATAAGTGGTTTCTTATATCACTCTCAATACATCCAGATTCAAAGAACTAGAAATTACACAATTATGAAGACAAGGAGAATAATTATTCTTGATGAATCACTACTGACAAATAAATCAAATTTCTAGAAGTGTAACTTAAATAATTTTTCTGTGTATTTATGCATAGGCATCTGGAATAATGAACTTTATGGCACTTATTCAAATACTTCACTATTTCTGCGAAAATCATCATGTATTTTCACTTTCTTTTCAAAGTTACTACTCTGTGTTGTCTCTATTAGAAGTTCTATGCTAATGGTTTTTCCTAACTACCTTTTCCCAAATATGTGCCCCAAATCCCATGAACTTAGAATCATTTGATTTTGACTACAGAGTATGTGGGCTACACAGTAATTAATTCATATTTATGAGTTTTCCTGAGGAAAAATATGTATTCATTTTACACAAAGGCTTATTATATATTAATTATTTGATGAAAACCTTAGGTAGGAGATAAAGTTTGTAAATCCTTTGTAATCAAAAATACAGAATTATTTCAGTCAAGTAACTACTCAATATAATATTCTGTGTCATGATATGATAGTTGCTATTCACCCATTTTCTCTGATAATGTCCAATATTCCATGATGCCATTTTGGATTTTTTTTGCAAGGCTACTGAAATTGCTTGTTTTGCCTCCTCAAATTTCTATCATTAAAATCATCAAATAATATTCATTCTGTTGATGACAAATGTTCCCTAATTTAGGCTGCTCTTCAGAGAGCAGATTAAATGTATGGCTACAGTTTGTCCAACAAAGTAGGAAGTGCAAGAACTTGTGGTCTGCTAGCATAATTTTCAAAATAATCTATAGTAAAGTATATTTTATAATGAAACACTGAAGTTGGGCATTTGTTAAGAATAAGCTCAGATATAATAAATTCCCATAGAAATTCACACAATATATATTATGGGAAAAATTGAAATGAATGAGCCACTATTTTTCCAGGATCCTATTAAACTGATGCTGGAACCTGAAGTACATTTAAAGTCCTAATTTTCATTACTTTGTGGAAATCAAGAGAAAAGGAATCCAAGAAATAAGAGACACTATAGAGATTAAAGAAGAATGTATCTAAGAAAGGATAAAAAGCAAAAGTCCTAGGAAAGACAAAGCATGGGGTTTTAGGTCCCAGGAGTCAGAAAACCTTTCCCATGTTGATTCCATTAGTTTATTTGAAGATAGATAGATAGATAGATAGATAGATAGATAGATAGATAGATAGACTGTTAGATTGATAGAGATATATATGGAAAACTATAGAGAGATAGATATCGAGACAGACAGGTAGATGTATGTAGATATACAAATACATACATGTGTATATAAGTGCATGTGTGTGTGAAGTATAGATAAATTCAAAGTAACAAAGTAACCATACTTGGGGGAGTTGGGTAAAACTGATGACATCTGTTCTGCATTGCTCCAGCTTCTGCAAAGGTCATTCACTCTCCATTCTTAGAAGCTATTTATGCTACATATTTCTATCATGACAAGATTAGTTCTTGTCCCATTTAATTATATACAATATTAATTATTAATATTATATATGAATCACTTGTCTATAATTTTATTTGAGTTTGTAGATGAAAAGATATTTAATTGTTGCTTTATATCTGTATTGTGCTAAGTCTATGTTGTGACATTTTCGAACTGCTTGTCTCAGACTTCTGACTATAATAATCTTCTACACTGAGCAGTTTTTACTGGAAAACCAGCACCCAGAAGTCTCAATGAAACAAAAACTCATTCATCTCAACCTTTACTAAGGGGGAAAAAAACCCCTATATTTCACATGTGATTTATACTTGAAAAAAATATTTATTTATTTAGAATATTTTCCCATGGTTACATGATTCATGTTCTTTCCCTTCCATTTTCCCTTCCCCCATCCCAGAGCTGAAAAGCAATACCTCTGGGTTATAGAAGTATCATTGTTCAAAACCTATTTCCATATTATTAATATTTGCAATAGAGGAATCATTTAAAGTCAACATTCCCAATCATATTCCCTGCTATATGTTCTGTCTTTGTATATCTGCCATGTGCTGCTGAAAAAAGGTATATTCCTTTTCATCCCTATTTATTGTTCCCTCGATAGCTATTACCTCTCATTTTTCTAACATTTCATTTACTTCTTTTAATCCTTTCTTATTTATCTTTTGCTTTGATTTGTCCAGTTCTGATAGGGGAGGTTGAAGTTGAGGTCCCCATCTAGTATGGTTTTCCTATCTATTTTTTCCTTAAGCTCATTTAGTTTATTCTTTAGAAATCTGAATGCTGTGCCATTTGTTGCATATATATTGAGTACTGATGTTTCTTCATTATTTATACTGCCTTTAATCAAGATGTAATTATCTTCCTTATTTTTTTAATCAGATCTAGTTTTGCTTTAACTTTGTCTGAGAACATAATTGCTACTCTTGGCTTCTTTGTTTCAGTTGCAGCCCAGTAAATTCTGCTCCACTCTCTTTTTTTTACCATTTGTATTTCTACATGCCTCAAGTGTATTTCTTGTAGACAACATATGGTAGGATTCTGGTTTTTAATGTATTCTGCTCTCTGCTTCCTTTTTATGGGTGAATTCATCCCATTCACATTCACAATTATCATTATTGTCTGTGTATTCCTCTCCATTTTGACTTCCTTCTTTGATTCTGTCTTTTCTCTTATCCCTCTTAACCTCTCCTCCAACTTTTCACTTTTAGTCATTTTCCCCCTTTCCCCTCACCAATTCCCTTCCAACCCCTCACCTTTTACTATTCCCTTCTTACTATAGTACCGTTTAAAAGACCCCCCAATCTCTCCCTCTTTGCATTGTTCCCCTATCCACCAGCCTGTTTATTACCCTTCTACATTTCAATAAGACACAATGCAATTCTCTGCCCCAATGGATCTGATTATTCTTCCCTCTCTGTCAATGCCAATGAGTGTAATATTTAAGTATTACTTGCCCCAGCTTCTTCCACCCTTCCATTGTATTTGACTTCTCCCTGCTTTCCCCCATGTGCTTCTTTATAAAATATATATTTACTCCATTTTAGCTCTTTTCTATTTCTCTTAGTATCAATCTCTTTTACTTGTATTGTTTTTAAATATCATCCTTACAATTTACCACTTTACCCTCTAAGTATACTTCTTCTAGCTACACTGTGGATAATAACAATTTTAAGAGTTACCAATGTAATCTTTTCATGTAGGAATAATACAAATCATTAGAAGTTATTGGGTCCCTTTTTAAATTTTTAATTACCTTTTGGTAATTCTCTTTAGTTCTGTTTTTTGGCAACACATTTTCTGTTTAAGTCTGGGCTGTTTTTCAGAAATGCTTGGAAATCTTCTTTTTTTATTTAAATTAAAGACCATACTTACCTCTGTAAGAATATATTCAATTGGTTGGGTAGTTGATTCTTGGTTGTAGACTCAGTTCCCTGGCTTTCCTGAATATCATATTTCATCTCTTCAGGTCCTTCAGTGTGGATTAACACAGGTCCTGGGTAATCCTGACTGTGGCTCATGATATCTGATTGTTTTTTTAGGAGGTTGTAGCATCTTTTCCTTGGTCTGGAAGTTCTTGAACTTGGCTATAACATTCCTGGGCATTGTCAATTGGGGATTTAATGTAGGTGATTTGTGGATTCTTTCAATTTCTACTTTACACTCTCATTCAAGAATGTCAGGGCAATTTTCATGGATAAATTATTATAGAATGGTGTCCAGGATTTTTCTTTGTTTCTGATTTTCAGATAGACTGATGATTCTTAATTTGTCTCTCCTGGATCTATTTTCTAGGTCTGTTGTTCTATCAATGAGGTGTTCTTATTTTGCACATTTTTCATTCTTTTGATTTTGTTTTATAGATTCTGGCTGACTTATAAAGTCATTTGCTTCTAGCTGTTGGATTCTAATTTTTAAAGATTTAATTTCATCCCTTACTTTTTGATCCTTTTTTTCCTCTTGATCTATTTTTCCTTGTAGGTCATTGTTTTTTATCTTTTACTTTTTTTTGCCTCTTTTTGATGCTGGTCTATTCTAGCTTTTAGGACCCTATTTTCTTGTTTTAGTTTATGTGCCTCCATTTCCAGGAGACCTATTTTGCTTTTGAAGTTCTTTACAATTCTCTTCAGCCTCTTTTAATTGTTTTTTGAATTATATTTTGAGTCCTTCCATAGCCAGAGTTTAATCTGCTAGAGTTTCTGAGATTTTGCTCAGTGTTTTCTTGATGCTCCTATATCATTTTGTTCTTTGGCCATTGCCTGAATAGAAGCTGTTGATTATAATTTTTTTTTCTTTTCCTGTTGTTTACTCATATTTTTTTTTCCTTCTTTCCCCTCCTCATTGGCTGTATTCTTGCTCTTCTGTTTATTTCCTTGATCTGTGAGTTTGGGCTTTTCTACCCTGAAGAGGCTAATTCTCTGCTTTGTTGATTAACTAGATTAGACTGATGGAACTGACCTTTTATATTATATACACCCTGAGGCCAAATCTTCCCCAGCTGCAGTCATAGGCTGAAGGTGAATGTGAAAGTATGGATGGTGAAGGTAGTTACCTTCTGTTTTCCTCTCTACTCCTTTTTGCCAGCTGTTTCCTTGTCAGTTGCCCAGTCTGAGCCCTGAGCTTCCTATGGTGGTACCAAGGTACACTGTCAAGTCTGAAGCCTTTGCCCTGGGATCTCAGAGTCATCTAGAGTCCTACCCTGGGTCTCACTACAGTAAGTGCTGGAGGGGTATTGAATCTTTCCTTTTGATTTTTATCTGTATATTTTTCAGGTTGAATCCAATTGGAGAGACCTTGGCTTTCTGTCTATTTTGTAGAGTTGCTTTTCTTGTTTTTTGCTAGCTTTCTGAGACTGGGCTTTTCTGCCCGTTAGAGGTTTCTTCTCTGCACTATTGATAAACTGGATTAAGCCAGTTCAGTTTATCTTCAGCATTGAATGTACCCTGAGGCCAAAACATTCAGCATCAGAGGTCTAAGATGGGGGTGTGGTGGCTAAAAGTTGTGACCAGCCCTGCCTTATTCTCTGCTTCTCTCCTCCAGCTGCCTCCTTGCCAGTTGTGGTCAGAGCCCTGAGTTTTGTGTAGTTGTGGTATCAAGGTACTCTGACCTGATTGGAGTCCTTGCCCTGAGATCCCACCAAATTCCTGAGTTTCAGAACAGTAGGTGGGGGAGAGGCACTGGGACCTTCCTTCTTTCTTTTCCTTGAACCTCAGATTTCAACCTTCTCTATGTACCTTTTAAGTTGAATCAAACAGGAGGGTCCTGAAACTCTTTCATGTTGTTGGATTTGGTTTTCTATCCCACTTGAAGAGCTTTGTTTTTTATTAGTGTGGAAAGGTTTTCCCAGAATAATTGATTTTTGCTGCTTCTAAGCCACCATCTTGATTGTACCCCTGATTTATTCTTCATGAGAACAAGTATTAGCTGCCTGAAACTTTCTCTCCACTAGAATTTTTTGATGTTTTGACAATTATTTTAAATAATTTAAACTTTCCTAGGAAATAATAATTATTTATCTCTGGAAATACCCATACTTTTATTCATTTTCATTGTTTAAAAAATCATAACTTTTGAATATAGAGTAGGTTAGAGTTTTGTCATAGTTTTGGTGAACAAGAGAGAGTATCAGACCTGGGGTCAGCAAGACATCTTCCTGAGAACAAATTAGTCCTCAGAAAATTATCACTTGTGTAATTTTAGAAAAGCTATATAATCCATTTTGTCTCAGTTTTCTCATCTGTAAAATGAGCTAAAGAAGGAAATGGAGAATCATTTCAGTTTCTCTTCGAATAAAACTCCAAATATGGTCATAAAGAGTTGTACAAGACTAAAAACTTCTAATAAAACAACAATTGCTTTGGGTTTTCTCATTTGAATCCTGGATTTCTTTTCTTTTTTTTTTAATTTAATATTAATTTTCATACTACTCTTATATTTAAGTGCTTTAAATATGCAGAAAAAGATGATGGGGAGATTATTTCCTCATGGATAACTAATCATTATTCCCTATTAAATGAAAAATCTAATTCAATTATTTGTGATGTAATTCAATTCTTATTTCAAGCTTCTTTTAACTAGCATGTTGAAGAAAATATTTTTGTTCTATGAACTTTAGTTTTCTTTTTAGTATATAAGACTTTACCTTCACAAAGAACTATTAAGGACCTAACCCTTACCTCAAAGACCTCAGTCTAATAGGGGAAACAATATACAGATAATTTTGTGCAAATAAGCTATATAGAGGATGAAATGAAAATGATCAACAGAGCAAAGGCATTAGAATTATAGTGGGGCAAGAAAGACTTTCCATAGAAGGTGGAATTTTAGCTAGAACTTAAAGAATGACATGAATGCTAGGAAACAGAAAGGAGAAGGTAGACCATTCTTAGTAGATGGCCGGTGGAGAAGCCTGGACTCATAAGATGGAATGTCATGTGAAATTAATAGTAAATATGCCACTGTAATTAATTTTCAGTAGGTGAGGAAAAATTTAAGAATACTAAAAAGGAGTGAGGCAAATTTTTGGTACTTTGAATTAAAACCAAACAATTTTGTATTTGATCTTGGAGTTTTTTGAGTGAGGATTGTGGGGAATTGCATGGTGAAATATAGTTAAATTAGATCACTTTGATAGCTGAGTGGAGATAGACATAGGGAAATCAATCAGTAAACTACTTCAATAATCAAGGAATTATGTGATGGAGGATTTTTCTAAGCATTTTGTAGAATTTTTCTACTTCCTCATTCTCAAATAGAAGTTGACATAAAGCTACAATTGTCATACTCAAGATCTTTTTTTTTAAATACTCATTAATATTAAGTAGATATGAAGTTACCAAATACTGTTATATTTTATTTCTGTCTTCCAAATTTTGCATCATCAATATTTACTTAAATATTTCTCACCCTGTCCTTTCCAGAGAGCTATCCCTTATAAAATGACATTTTTTTTCCAAAAGGGAAAGAAAACCAGCAGAACATTGATATTTTAAAACGTCCAGAAACAAATGCAATGTGTAATTCTTGTGGAAAGTATAATCACTCTATAAAGAAGTGAGTTGGTGGTGTCCAACAATATCTCTTCATTTAAATCATACTTGAACTTGATAATTTTGAAGCTTTCTATTTTGATATATTTTACTTGTTCTTCCAATTATAATGATTTTGTTGTTTATATCACTTTGTTGGCTATGTTTACTCTACTATGCATCTATTCATGTATTATCTTCCTTTGCTTCTCTGAATTCACATATATCACAGGCATGCTTTCATATACATCATTCATAGCACAGTAATATTCCTTTACATTATTGAATCATTAATTATCTAGCCATTCCCCAATCAATAGAATGCTATTTGATCTTCAATTACTTGCTATTACAAAAGTTCTGCTATGAATATTTTGATGTACATGAGAAATAGATAGAGACACATGCATTTCTCCACTATCATTTTTATTGTTGCTATCTTTAATGGCTATGCCAATTCCCTCCTCCTGCATACCGGTTGTTTGTTTAAAAAAGGAAATAATCACTTATTTCCACTTTCCCTTCTTGAAATGTTTAAAATTCCCTTTGTTATTGAATGTGCATCTTTTTTATTTATTTATAACAGAATATTTGCAGTAGAGGTCACCCTATGCTGTATCTTGAGCTACAATATAATTTAGAAAACAGTTCCTTTCCCTACTATAATTTCTCATGGATGCAAAATAGTTTAGAGTTATTTGAATATATTTCCTTTATATTGAAAGTCTCCTGTTCACTTTCAGAACTTGTTTCAGATCTAACTTCTTAAATTTTACCATTTGGTGGCCTGGTGTTTTCAGTTTTTTTGTTTGTTTGTTTATTTATTTCTTCAGGTGATTTATTTTTATTTCTCTTGAGGTGATTTATTATTTCTTTCATTTGGTATTGCATTTTCAAATTCCAGAATTTCTGGCCCAGTTTTGTGTAATTTCTTGTTTTATGGTGTTTGGATTTTTGGTGTTTTCATACAGACATATGATATATAGGTAGTTTCTAGACATCCTGTCTTTGAGATCAATACATGTTACTAGGAAAATGAATATGTTTTGTTTTAATATTATTGGGGGTTATTTTTCTTTTGTTTCTTCTAGATTATTCTTGTTTTATATTTTTGTATGACCAATTCACCATTCTCTTACTTAGTTTCTTTAGTAAGACTTGTCATTGAAGGTTCAAGGTTTTCCATTCTTCCTATTATTTTTGTTTTGCAGGCCATAAATTGTACTCTCATAGATCTCATTTCTCTTTAAAACTGCATAGGAATAGCATAGTGTGGTTCCCTGATCATTTCAAATTTCACAGAGTCCTCTGTCTCATCGAATCTTTGATCAGCCATTATTTTTACTATTAATTTACTATTTTTTCATATATGCTTAAACTCATTTACCATATCTAAAAGCCATGTTTTCTTTGTCTTTATATTTTATTTTCCTCTCTGAGTTATCTGTTCATGTTCAAAGACTGATTATTTTCCTCATGAGATCTTAAGTAGTTTCAGTCCCTTTCCCTCTATTTGTTTATCCTTATTGCTCTCTCACTCCATCTCTAATGGTAGCTTTTCTGGGAGTTGGATTTCAAAGCATCACTGCCTATTCCTATATTAAGCAACTTAAAGTTCAACAACCTAAATCTTTGCCCTAACAGTGTTTTAGAAAGAATACAATCTGGCCTCATTTGGACATTATGCTATTTTCCTAAGACTTAGTGGTATGCTACACAGCTATCCTCCTCCACTCCAACCCCTAGCATTCTGGCCTGGTGCCCTGTCTTATCTATTCTTCAGTTCTTTGGTTTTGTAGCCGACAGAGCTATTACACTAGGGTTCTAGCCTTGATTTGTTTAGTTTTGCATCTTTGAGGCTCTAGGTTACATGAAAGAAGGATCATGTTATAGAGTTGAGCCCTTTTCAAAGCCATATGTTTTTACCATTTTGTTCTGCTCTGCTTTGTTTGAGAGATTTATATTTTAATACAGAATACTACTTCCTGGTATTGTTCTAGGTTTTTCTCTTTTTCCCAAAAAGTTTTTATCTCCTGGCTTCTGGATCCCCAAAGCACTGAAAAGAAGAGAGACGGTTAAGTTTTTGAGACTTTTTTTTTTGAAAGCCCATGTGGCAAGTCCTTTGGTTGTTGTTATTGACAATGGAATGAATGAGCTCAGTATAGGCATTAGGTCATTTTTTAAAAACATTGTTTTGGACACATTTTTTTTTGTCAATGGAGACAGTTAAGGTTGATTTATCACTGGCTTATAATTCATGTTTTAGTGAAATCTGAGATATTTTGGCAATCAGATAAACTGTCTTGTCAATCATCTTGATGATCATGTGGCCTGATCTTATATTTATGATGCATGATAAAAACATCTTGTACAGTTCCTTTAATAATCTCTCAGAATATAATTTGTAAGCTTTCATCTCATTGGACTAGAGCTTTTTTTTCTTTGTTTTCTTTGCTCTTATTTAATCTATTATGAGAAAATAAAGATTAATAGAATTCATTTCTTACAGCAGAACATTCACGTGTTCATTAAACAAGGATCTCACAGTAATTACATCTCTTTGGGGCTCACTTTCTTTATTTACACTATAAAATGAAGATCTAGCAATGTGAGTGATATTGGGCAAGCCACTTAGCCTCTCAATACCGCAATAAATTCTGGGACTCTATATTGCAAAGAAATTGCCAAAGTTTCCATAAAGAAAAATTCTTCCCTCAAATATTTACATCATTTCAATAGCAGATTTAGTCTAGGAAAAAAAATCTGTCCAAGGAAAAAAATTCTCTAAGATGTTTTTTTTTGGGGGGGGGGGAATGAATATAAGGTTTTTAGCTCCTTAAAATGTAAAATGTGGGCTCCTGGATTTTGTATAGTATAAGAAGCATTATGTGCCCAAAACAAGGTGATAAATAAATAATCTGGTTTTAAAACATCCAAGAAATCAAAACACCTGAAAAATCACAGAAACTTATTCTTTAAGACCTGTCTTTGAATCTGGATCTACCATTTAATATCATCTCTAACTCTTTGATATTAACTTTTGAATTTGTATGAAGGACTCTATCTTTCTTTGACTATTTCTGTTTCAATGTCTCTATCACTCTCTCTGTCTCTCTGTAATTTTGCTTTTCTCTCTCTTTTTTCTTTCTTCTCTTTCTCTCTCTCTCTCTCTCTTTCTCTCTCTCTCTCTCTCTCTCTCTCTCTCTCTCTCTCTCTCTCTCTCTCTCTCTCTCTCACACACACACACACACACACACACACACACTCTCTTGCTCCCTTGCTCTCTCCCTATATGTTTCAAATATCTTTGTCTCATGGAATACTGTGCTAGAGGAAACCAAGGATAATATTTTCCATCAATCTATTCTCTCAAATAAAAGCATCCTACATAAGCTTATAAGGAAAAGACCTCTAAATAATAAAGTAGGATTCAGTGAAACATTTCTAGTGTGCAACATGAATCAAAAGGCTACAAAGGGTAGGCATTGAATACTGTTGCTCATTATTGCTTATTGCGTTTCATTTTTCATAATGGAAGATGCTCTGCTGAAGTTAGTTTATTACCACTGGAAGCGAGGTTCTATTACAAGATGGCAAAGAGTACTAATAATACTTTTTAGTTGCTTAGTTACTTAAGTGGTTGCTTATAATTTCATTAAGGGAGGACATTGATTTTCATAAGACCAGGAACAATTAATAGCTTTACTTCTTACAGTTTCACAATGTCCTTTTTTTTTAATTGAGCCATCCCTTTTCTAAGCACTTGCTGGCACCCTGTGTCCATGGTAATACCATATCAATTTAAATTGGATCATTGTTATCCAATTTCTGCTCCACTTTGTCTTGTTAGGCCACTTTAGCTTACCATAAAACAGATGCTAAGAGGATAGAGTTGAATTTCAATGAGAATGACTTCAATTTTGGCTAATGCATAGCCCTTCAGGAGTCTAGTGGTGACAGTTCTGTCTAGCCATTTGATAGGAACTTTGACTCATGATTACAAGTATGAAACTCCTCAGGAAGCTCAGTAGGAAATATGTAGTTGGATCAAATGACTTCAAGATAGAGATAATGCAGTATTTTGGAGAGCAGTGTTCTGAATAAGGAGAGGGGCCTGGGCTTTAGTCACTAGTTCATAACAAGGTGGTTGTGTTGCATAGACAAGTTACTCCAACTATTTAGCCTTTACTCAGCATCCTCAACTGTAAAAAGTGTGGATTTGGCAAGATCTCTTTCTAGTTTTAAATTCATATCCTAAGTTGGAAATTCAGCTTGACACACTAAGCTCCTATTGGTTGTTTTCATAAAGTTATGGGGAGAAATTAGGTAATAATAAAAATGAAGAAAAGGGGTGACAACTTCTATAACACTTGAAAGTTTGCATAGCACTATACATGTATTATTTCAGTTAAACCTCATAATTACCATTAGATGAGTGTTCTGATAGTATTTTCATCATCATCATCATCATCTGCTGAGGCAGAGAGAGAGGTAATTTTCAAGAGCTTTTTTAATGATTTTGCAAAGTTTGAGAATCTTTTACATGTATACATTGATACACATGGCCACATATATACTTGTATATAAATAACTGCATGTGTGCATAGACAAGTATATATGAATACATAAAGATATATGTATTCAAATGCATTCCCATGTACACTTTTAGAAAATAATCATGAGCATAACATTTGTTTTGTTGTTCTTAGTTCTCATGACTTCAATAATGTAATAATGATATTTTACTCAAAAGCATATTCTGTAAGAAAATCTAGATTTGAAAATGGATTCTATCACTATTCGTTTTACTTTGAACAACTTAATGCCTTGGATATCAAGTTTCCTCATCTGTAAAACAGAGATATTAACACTTGTTCTCTACCTCATAGATTTCTTGTGAAAATTCAGAGAGAGCATATATTAAGTGAATTTGTTATTAAAAGTGTCAATGCCAGATCTGAATTGAGTTCATGAATGAAATTATGAGAAGATAAATCAGCATGACTTTCATATTGCCTTTCTATTTTTGGGTTTATATATTTAGTGATAAGATCCTGATAGTCCTTGGAATAATAGTCAATATAGACTGACTGTTTCCCCACCAAAAAAAATGTAAATATCAAAACCAATAACCCTTTCCACCTCCACTGAATGGATAGTGTCAAATCTTTATGTCTAAGTTTAGGAAAAAAAAAATATATATATATATAAACCAACCAAATCATCCTTTTCATTTGTTCCCACATATTAAAAAAATCTCTTTCTGTCCTATTACTTGTGCTATGTTCAAGCAACTTTTCATTTTCATTATATGAGAAAAACATTTAGTAAAAGTGATAAAAATTAATATTACCCTTAAAAACAATGTTTTAGATATCAAATGAGGCTTTTGTTCTCAAAAAATCATAGGCAGAAAATCCCAGAATTTCAGAAGTTCAGATATCAGATTATTTCCCACAAGGAGATACTTTTAAAAAATAATCCTTAACAAATGGAGCGATTTTGTTGACTAAGTATAAAGTATATAACAACCACATAATGTTCCTTGGAAAAGTAAGGAAATCAACCTATATACATGGAAGCAGCAGTTCCTTTTATATTATTTGCAGTGACCTGGATTTTTGCCTTCTCCACAGTTTAGTATCAATTCTTTCTCTCTTTCCTTTCAAAATCTGTCGCTCAAGTATTTGAGTTACGTACTTTCTGACTTAGTAGCATTCTTTGGAAAGGAAGGATCAATATACAAAGGCTCACAGAGCAGTGAAGCACATTGTCCTTTACCGGAAAGATGGGTGGATGGCATAATCTTGCCACTTTCCACATTTCAAAGTTCACTTTGAGAACATGCCTGTCCATCAAATGAAGTGAGAGAAGATTAATATGCAACCTTTCCTATTTTAGAAACTTCACATAAATTAATCTAGTGAAACTAAAAACAGTCCAGATATATTAAAATCCAAGGACCAGAAATATATTCTCTATGCTGCTTGAATTTATAAGGATTTGTGATATTTGCATATTTGTTTAAATGAGTTATTTAATATTTATTCTATATAAGTGTATATGTCATTAACAAGCAAAGAATATGGGGCTGAAAAGATGGTCATGTATATAGACTAGAAAATATAAATACACAAGAAAAAGTTCTGCATAAACTGGACACATATAGGCAGCTAAATAGCATAGAGAATAGAGCACCAGACCTGGAGTAGGGAGGAGGATGTAGATTCAAATATGGCCTCAGATTTTTCCTAGTTATGTTACTGTGAGCAAATTAATTAATCCCCAGAGTCTACCTCTTACCACTCTTCTGCCTTCAATTTCATACTTAGTATTAATTCTAAGTCTGAAAGGGAGGGTTTAAAAAAACCAACAATTACACTGGTGCTAAAGAAGTTTACTAAAATTCAAACATTCATGAAAATACATACATATTTTATTAAATTAGTCAACATACAGAATTATGGATATCGACTTCTCTTGAAAGAGAAAAGAGCACAGAGAACTAGATTATTTTTTTATTTCAAGACTGAATATCTTGTCCTAAATTGTGTATTTCCATATTATTTTACTGCATCAGAAAATAGATCTAAATTAAGAAAAATCTTATGGATTATTGAAGCCCACATCAATTCAGAGAATCCTTATATCAAATTCTGTTCTCATTAATAATCTGAGTGTCTATTGTTATCATTTTTTCCCCTCAGGTGTGATTGCTATCCCTTAGGGATTGGGGTATTTTCTCTAATGCCTTCAACTATCTCCCATGTGCCTCCTCAAGCTTATTAGTTAAGAAACATTTTTAATAGCTAAACTTAAATTAGAAAGGGGACTCTAATTGGGAATGGAATAAGAATAATTTAATCAAAATGGTTCCACAAATTTCTGTGTGACATTCTTCCACAATTACAAAGGTCATAGTAAAGTAGGATCAAGATTAGTGAGCACATGATAAATTTTAAATTCTCAAATACTGATTGTTAGAAGTTCCTTATTCCTGATTTTCAGGGTCCTAAAGAAGTTCTCATTTGGGATAGTATCATTTGTTAATCTCATTTTTGGAGTCATGAAATTCAGAGTATGATTGGTTTCCAATGTAAACATTGCCATAAATTAATCCAGAAACAGATGGAAAATTCATCATTATCCTTACTCTTGAAAGAACTTAATTTCCACCTTTGGTCAAAGCAAAGGGAATAGGGTAAGGATGGAGGCTTAGATCTAGGAAAAAACTATGGCCTGCATATTTATTCACCCAAAAAGATGTTTTTTTTTCAGAAATGGATGGATTACTCTCCTAACTCTCAAGAATTCCTCATTCCTACTAGCATTGTGTCTTTTATAAAAGACCCAGAGATCACAGCAAAATTCCTCAAACTGGAATGAAATTTCTTTCTGACATTATTTCATATTATCCAATGACTTTCAAAGACTTTTTTCACTTAGTGTAAAATTTGAGTCTATTTTTCTTGGTTAAAGATCTTGTCTCTTACAGTAATTGAGGTCTAGTAAACTCAATATTTTCTCAATCAAAAATCCATCCTTACATCATGCTTTCAATAAAGTAATCATTTTGCAAGTTTGTCTTTCAGACTATTTTACAAAATGTTTTCGTAAAAAAAAAATAAAATAAAATGAGGGACTTACAGCTATTTATCTCAGAAATGTTACCTATTTTCATTATTAAGTCAATGTTTGTAAGATAAAATGTTTGCCTTCTAAGCAAATTTTATTCCCCCATTTCTTGGATTGAGGACATTTTTGAGAAATATTTGGATAAAAAATTGCAAACATATTAGCTCATCTTAGGAAAAATGTCTACAGTGAATAATCACAGCATTTGAAGGATATTCAACTACACATAATTTGCTATCAGAAATTTGTTAGTGAACATAAGAATTGATGAAAATTACAATTAAAGAAGCTTAATTAAAATAGTGTGAAAGTGATGAAGTTAAAGGATTCTATTAAAACTGAAAGTCCTTGTTTTTATAGGGTGGTCTCCAAGGCATGCTGCTAGTATTTTGATATTTGGATATACTTGCCCATATGTAGCCATGTGTTGCAGTAGATAGTGACAGGTTTGGAGTCAGAAAAAGCAAAATTCCAATCCAGTCCCATATACTACCAGCTATATGACTGTGGCCAAATCATTTATCATGGTTTGTCTACATTTATCATGTAAAATGAGCTGGAAAGTCAGATGGTAAATTAGGTCTGTATCTTTACCCTAGAAACCCCAACTAAGGTCATGAAGAACTGGGCACAACTAAAACTACCTCAACAACCCTTTTGTGGGAATTGATCAGTAATATTTTAGTCTGGTGAATAACATATTCCCAGATAATCAATGAGAAAGTTAAAGAATATTAAAATTCTCAGCTAAACTAAATATTAAAGAATAAGTTATAGAGACAAGTATTTAAATGGTAGAATAAGTACTCACTTTAATATAAACCCTAATCCTTGAAAACTGTAGTTTGATATCCTGGAAAAAACTTCACAAGTGTTGATTTTAAATTCTGTCTTCAAAACTATATCTGCGATGTTAGTCAAATATCTTTTATTTTTTGGGGGGGAGACTGTTTACTGATCTGTAAAATTAGGATATTGAACTAGTTAACCCTTGTGGTTACTCTCATTTTTAAAATTGTGATAATTTGAAGAAGTTGTATATGAAAAGTAAAGACTCCCTTTTTATTTAGGTTTTATAATGTATCTGTACTAAGACCAGGACTCCTTTCCAGAAGCACTTCAAAAGAGATGGAATGAGAAAACAGGTAATTCCTTTCCAGAAAGCAAAACAAAACAAAACAAAAAAAAGAAACATACTTTATCTGAGAAGTCATCATTTATTAATTACTACATGATGAAATGAATGTTAAGGTTGATCCATGAAGACTGGCTGGAAAATATGCAAGCCATTGATTTTCTAAAAAGGCAAATTGACTAACTATTTAAATTAAATTACTAATCTTAAAAAAATTAAACATTCACACATATTTCTCTATGATTTACATTAGAAAAAACAAACACTGAACTAAACATTCCTGAGCATTAATGTCTGAAGTTAGATAAAACTCAGCTTTATCTGAAATCAACAACTATTCATCTAGCCATAATCCCCAGAAAATACACTCTGTTTCTTGAATACTCCAGACCCCATCTCCGCAATGAAATTATAGGAATGCATTTATAAGTAAAAGCTATTCATGTTTTCCATAGTTTGGAGGTGAATGCTATTAGCCTAGACTAGAGAATGTCAACCAATGAGAATAATAAGAGGAATAATATTCAGCAGGCTAAGACTACACACTGGCTCAAGTCTCTGAAAAATCTCTCCATCAGAATGACATATTTTAAAAACAGAAAACCCATGCATATCTATACATGGTGAATTTCTCTTTATAGAGAATTAGAGAAAAATTGAATAAGCATTTTCTTTATATGTCCCATTTTTAAAAATTTCCTTTGATCTCCAGTATAATATATGTCTAAAATATCTCATCATCTATAGTTGTTTTTTTATTCTTTCTTTGTCTCAGATCAGAGTTGCTACCTTTGCTTTTTTTACTTTCATCGAAGCATAGTAGATTTTTGTCCAGCCCTTTGCCTTTACTCCATGGGTCTGCCCGCTTTAAATGAGAATAAACTCTTTTCAATTATCTTTGTCTTGAGTTTTGCTCCATTAATCAGGACAAAAACCCAAACAAAATATTTTCATTTTAATTTTTTCTACTCTGTAGTTTTTGGGGATAGTACCCTCCTGATTTTCTTTCTAGTTTTCTGATTTTTACTTCCTTGTCTCTTTTGCTGGCTCTTCCTCCAGATCATGCTTTGTAACCATAGATATCCCTTAAGGTTCTCTCATGGGCCATCTTTTCTTCTCCCTTTGTATTACTTCATTTGGCAATCTCATTAACTCTCAAAGATTGAATTACCCTAAATATGCAAATGAATTTCAAAGCTACTTTCTGGCTCCAATCTCTGTAGTGACCTCCAAAAACATCACTAATGTCCTTTTAGACATCTCAAACTCAACACCTAGTAAATATCTTAAACTCGAATAAGTTTCAAACAGGATTCATATTGTCCTTAAATCCCCTTCATCTTACTAATTATTGTAGAGAGCAACACTATCTTCACAGTCCCTCAGATTCTCAACCTAGGAGTCTATCTGGATTTATCACTATCATTCATTTCCCATATCCAAGCTATTTCCAAAGTCTGTAAATTTCATCTTTGCAATATTTTCCTATATGACAATCCCAACAGCACATTTTCACTTAGTACTCTGGATATTGCAATAACCTGATGGTAAAATTCATTCTCCATTCAGCTACTAAAGTGATTTTCCTGAAACACAGGTACAATTATTTCAGCCCCTTACTCAATATAATCCAGTGGTTACCTATTGCCTCCAGGAGCAAATACAAAATTCTCTTTCATTTAAAGTCCTTCATAATCTAACCCCATCTTCTCTTTCCAGGTTCTTGATAGTTTGCTCCCCATATTTTACTTCTTCATCCAGTGATAATAATGACTCCCTGGCTCTCCCATGGAAAAGGCATTTCATCTCTCTGAGGAAGACATTTTCTCTTACTGCCCCTATACCTGGCATTCTCTTCCTCCTCCTCACTGATTACTCACCCTCTTGATTTGCTTAATCCCAACAAAATCCCACCTTCTACCAGAAACTGTCCCCAATCCATCTTGGTTCCAGTGCTTTCTCTTTTTAAATTATATTTCCTATTGATCATATATATATCTTGCCTTGCACATGATTATTTGCATGTTGTCTCTGTAAGGGTAATTTTAGGGTTGTGACTTAATCTAAATTAATTTGGTTGTCAGAGAATATTCTGAATAAAATACCCAAGTCAGTTTGGAAATTTTATGGTGGTTTAATTAATATAGAGGGAAAGAATTTAGGAGAAGAGAGAGGGAGAGGGTACAGGATTTCTCCTGCCTGGCCTGTGCCAGGGGGAGTTCAAAGAGAGTTCATGAGGTCTTTGAAGAAGATTAAAGGCTTTTCTAAGAGGATAGTGTTTGGAAGGTAAAGGAGAAAAGAATCAGCCTAAACTCTGAGAGAGCTCAGTGAAGATGCCTCACCTGAACTAGGCTACTAAGCTTCTCCCAGTATTGTATCAAGAAAACTCAGCACCTGGACAACAGCTGACACGACACCAATATGCCAAGACACTCAGCATGCTGTTACCAGAGCCACCTCTCCACCAAAAGTCGCCCGAGAGAGGAAGTGACATGAAATACATAGACTGTTTTTACATCACTTTCCTGTGTCTCACATGTACCAATGGTAGCTTAAGCTTGACTAAGGACAGCCCAGGGGTGTGTCAGTTGTTTCTGATTTGTCATTTGCTAGCACATGTCTGTCATGGGCCATCCTTCTCAATACTTAATCCTTAAGTTGGGGTGTATACATTCCTGTTTTGTTAGACCAAGCAGGGTAGACTAGACCCAAAATTCACATCTCCCCTACTAGATCAGATTTTTTAGGATAGGAACTCTTTTACGTCTTTTTGAATGCCCAGTGCCTAACAAAGTGTCTGACACTTAATAGGGGCTTAATATGGTTTTATTTATTTTAAAATTATGGAATATTCACTGAAGACCTAATGTGTTTAAAGTATTATGGAGAATATAATAGTATACACTGTTTATCATTTATTATGATTCCAGTTCTCAAGAAAATTATTGTCTTCAACATAAATTATGAAGCTATAGTAAGTTTTACCTTTTATATAAATTTATTTTAAAATTAAATTAAGCTGACCATGCTCATTTTTTATATTAGATGTTATTGACAACATTTGATCTAAATAATATTATGAAGATTGGATATATTTTCTGTATATAATAAAAGTACTTAATTATAAATCAAGGGAAAGGACTACTAGTTTACATTAATTAGTATTGATGTGTCTAGGGAATCATTAGAATACCAGCTTTCCCCTGAAATGGATATTTTTAGGCAGTTATATTATTCAGAGAGATCCATGAGAGATAAAAATGTTTCAGTGTTCTATTTATATGTTTCATCTCATCATACATATGTTATAGGAAATAATGAAAAAGGTTTTGAAGAAAGGAAACCATGCAGATCTGATTTATGTCCCTGAGGGGTCCACCGTAATCATGATATATTCTGATTCTGGTAGACAATTTATTTGATTTTTCAAGTTCTTGTCACACATTTATAAAGTCCTTTGTAGCCTCATTCATATGTGTTTTTCTCAAAATATATTTTTATGATTTTTTTTTGCCAATTTTGTGATCTGTAATTAAGACACACCTCTGGCTCACAGTTAAGTATAAATCCTTGAAGATATTTTAATGGAGTTAGTTTCCTTTCATTAAGACTAATTCTTGGTTTTAACTAACTATATCCTTTTAAAATAGTAAAATGATTTAGATAAAATGTCTCTGTAATGAATAGCCTAGAGAATGGACAGTAATTGAAGAAAAAAAATATAACAATAAAAAATAGAGGGAATTTATTTTGCTGCTGCTGCTCCAATTCTTCTCTTTTTTTTCTTTCTTAACCTTAAAAGGGAAGTCTAAGAAGAAAAATTCTAACTATGTGAAAGTCATATGAAGGAGATAGTTAAATCTGAATGTTTTTATTGTCATCTTTGGATATAGGAATCCTTGTATATAATCTAATTTAATTATAGGAATTAAAGAAGCTTTTATGAAACACCTACTGTGGGCTAAGCTCTATGCCTGGCATTTCCCAAATATTGCCTCATCTGACACTTACAATTACTCCTAAAGAAAATGCTATTTTTATTTTCATTTTACAATTGAGGAAATTGAGCTAAGTAGAAGTTGTGACTTGATCAAGGCAGTCTCAAAGTTCAGATGTGAATCCAGTTTTACATAACTACAGGCCAAGGACTCTATGAACTACAACACTGATCTATCTTTTTGGCTATTGTTTATTAACCGGAAAACAAGAATAAATCATACTAGAATTTTCTTTTATCAGATAAAAGAGGGAAATAGAAACATTATCATTATTATAAACTATTTAATTTCCATAATTTAATTTAAAATATTTCTTAGAGCAGTGGCACTCTGCCTACATTTTGCTAAAAGGATGAAACTCCTTCCCCTGCTGAAGCTTATTATACTTTAACATTGCCATCAAGATCCCGGGCCTATCTTCTTGCACAATGAACCATCTACATAAGACTTTAAAGCAGGTTGTCTGTGTATAACCAAAAGAGCAAAAGATTTATGTATTATTTTCTGGATTACAAAACATCACCATCTAAACAATAACTCTACACAATGAATTGTTATTTTACATGAAAAAGACATGACAATATTTCAAACAATAACAAAAATAATGCCACTGGATTTTGAGGTTGTTAATTCATTCGTTAAAATAAATTAGTATATGCATACATATATACATATACATGTATATTTACATATATATGTTATAATTCATAATATTCTTGAAAATTATTATTTTAAACAATAAGAGAAATTTCTAAGTATAAAATATGTAAACTGTGAAATATGACTTCAAAATGAATATAGAACTTATATATTAATCAATATTTAGCAATTGCTTTATTTCTTTCAAAGAATATTTTGTTGCCTGGTTCTAACTTATAATAACAAAATTCGAGAAGAAAAATTAATATTCTCTTCTTCTTTTAGTGCCTGAGATGCACAGGTCTTTGTATTATAGATAATTTGCTAGTCTGTCTTTTGGTTCAGTATTTTTCCCTGGATTTAAATTTTGGTTTTGTTTATTTGTTTCTTCTGAAAAGCCTTTTCATTACATATTTTTATCTATTTCTTTACAAAATATACTTGTATTCTGCCAGCTACATGTAAGGAGTACATCACCTGCCCACTCTTGCCTACTAATCTTAATTAAGTTCTTTATTTAAAATTAAAAGCATGTCATAGCATGATTTCTGATCTACTCATTGATTGACTAAGGCTTTTCCTGGGATGTCAAATAAAAAAAAATTAATTTACATAAAACTGCATAAGTTAGACTATCTCTTAGGCTTGTAGACATTTCACATGGATTGGGACAAAATTTACATATCTTGCCACTTGTTTTGTAAAAAAATTCGAGGACTGATATTGCATTTAGATCAATCTTATAATTGGAAAGGCCACTGAAGAACAACACCAAAAAATTCTCCTTTGTCTGTCACTAATTATTGAGTATAAAATGCCAATACACTCTAATGCTCACTTCCATGATACATAATCCGGGGAGAAAAGTTTCTTCTACCATTCTGGGTTTCGTAGTTCAATTTCCTGGCTCATGATTGGGTTTATTAACTTCTTTGTGATTGTCTGAACTCAGTCACAGTTCACCCAGAGGGAGGCTCTGAAAGTTCAGAGGTACTAATTACTAGTTCCCCCTTGATGTTGATATCCTGCCCTGCATTATTCCTTTACAGACTCATTTATAGACCTAAAGATTAAAATTCGGGTCCCACTCTGTTTTTGGATACATTGCCATCTGACTGTTTCTGGATCTTGTTCTTTGTTCTTTACACAGGTAGGGTGCCTCTTACATTGTTTCTGCTACCACTTCTCTCTGCTCTGGAACTATGACCCCAAAATTGGTGATGGGCAGAAGAGCTGACAAATGGCTCCCTTTCCTTAAACCAGTGCTAGCAAAGCGGTCCCCTTAGAACTCTTTCTGCCCAGATATTCAGGACCCTTATTGCTGTTGGGTCCAGGGATGCTCTGTGCTGGTTTTACCACTATCAGAGTCCACTATAACTTTTGCCTATTGTGGCTTACTGCTTGTCTATTGTGCTCCTAGCAAGCTCTCCCACCCCCAGTCCATATACTATGTGTCTTATCTTACTAACTTTCCTATGACAGGAAAAATGACACATTATGGCTTTTTCTTTACTTTTCTGATAAGAATTTGCTTTGGTACATTTTTGTGGTCATTGTGGAGGCAATATTTTAGGGAACCTGGACAAAATTGCTGCTTTTCTCTGTACCATTTTGATTCTGCCCTCAAATGCTTCTTCCTCCCCCCCCCCTTTTACTAATGTAGGGGATAGAAACTAGTAAACTAGATAGAAATGTGGTAAGGAAATTTGAGATGAAAATATATGGAACCCAGGTTGGCCTTTTGAAAGCACCCAATTCGGCTAACATGGAATGAACTGCATTTCCTACCTACCATGTAGGTGGTGGCAACTGTTTTGATTGACTGGGACCTACTTTACAAGCAGAAAGACCAAAAGAAATGCATTATGCTCTGTAATCTTCATCGGGGTGCTTTTCCCTGGGTGTTTTCCACATGTTGTGGTCCACAGAATACATGCTATGAACTGAATTGGTAAGCAGAGAGTATTTTACTTTCCTTTGCCCTCCTTTCTTTTACCTCGCCTCAGAGAAATGAACTTGGGATATTTGTTTCTGTTCTGTATACATCTTCCTTGCTTTCAGATTCTAGTATAATCTTCACAAGAGTGGGAATTTCAGTCATGGATTGCAAGTAGTGTAGCTGAATCAGCGAGGCTGACAATGAAGCCCTCAGAATGAAATGTGCCTAGCAATTGAGTTCAAGGGGATATTTAGAATTATCATTTCAACCTATCTATGAGGGACTAGTCAGACTATTAATCAACATTTTTCCCTTCCTAATATTCTCAAATGGTAATGTAGAGGATGAAGATGTTGTCTCCACATGTTTGGGAAAAAAATGAACATTTGTGCTTATACCTTTTAAAGTAAAAGTTCCTTTTATAAAAGCTCTGTTTATACGTGTGAACTTATAAGGAATCTGAAACTGAGGAGAGACCAAAAAAACAAATAAAAATAATCCTCATTCCCATTTCTCAGGGCACAGATAAAAGAGAATTAATCAGGGGCAGCTAAATGATGTAATATATAGAACACTAGGCCTGGAGTGAAGAAGACATCATCCTGTGTTAAGATCTGGCCTTGGACACTTACTACCTGTATGACCCTGGATAAATCACTAAGCCTATTTGCCTCATTTAACTAACCTGTGCATTGAGCTATAGAAGAAAATGACAAATCTCTCCATTTACTTTGCTAAGGAAAACCCCAGAAGTGATTACAAAGAATCAGATTTGATTGAACAAAGCTAAAGAACGATAAATAGAGGAAGACAAGTCCCTTTCCTCTCACTGGTTCATTGGCAATTACATTGGACAAAGCAGGTAAGAATTACTGAAAAGTTCTCAACTCAAAGATTCTCAGAAGTTTTCAAATCTAAGTAATAGGAGGAATTGTGGTTTCCTCAATAAATAATGGAAATTCTTCTTAATGCTAAAATGAAAGCTTCTGAGCTCAACTAGCTTGGCCTTTCCTTCCTTTGGTAACTGATTTAGTCAATGGGGAGCCTATTTTTGTGGAACAAAATTCCCAAGAGAATATAGAATTATATCCATTGTTATGTAAATGTTCATCATCATATTTTTATTTCTGTCTTTTAATCTGACAACTGGCATTGCTTATAATGACAAAACCAAAAACATCTTGACTGAAATTTGTAAAATTCTTTCTTTCAACAAAACAATGTTGAACTTAAAAACTTAATTTGAAGATTCTTCACTCTTGATATTCTATTGAAAAGAAATAAAATATACATATTTAATATGTATAGTAATTATTTTATATTTTTGAATACAGTTGGACATATTAACAACTCAGTTAAAAATAATCCCCACATCTGAATGCTTAACAGTCTAAAACCTATCTTAAATGTTTGGATAAAATTAACAAGAGAAAGAGCTACAAGCTTTGATTAAACTAATCTCTGGAGGTGTCTAAAATTAGTCATCTTGAAAGAAAAGAAAAGAATGACAAAAATAAGTTGACTCATAAAACAAGGAAGTCATTTCACAAAACAAAAGTTTGCCTTTAGAGTTCATTTCTTACAACACTTTTGAATAAATCATTGTTGCTATTAGTAACCTACATTTTACAAAGACGAATCTGAGGAATGGTGATCTTCTAAGTCTCCAAAATGAGGTAAATATCAGAATCAGCAACAAAATAATAGCAGCTCAAGTTTTCACATTGAGGCCCCAAAAGTGAAATAGTGGTAAATTCTAGAAATCTGGGGTTTTTGTCACTCTACCCTCCGAGACCAGCAAAAGGTCAATGGAATTTGGCCACCCTCATTCAGGGAGCATTAAAGACCTGAGATCTTTTATTGAAAAATATCAGAACCAGTTCTAGTACTGACACATTTTCTGACTTTAAAACAGTAACATTTCCACTACCTATATAGCCAAGTTAATTAAGAATCTTTTTTTTTTCTTGCAAAGATGTATGAGAAGATAAAGGAAATCAATAGAAGGTAAATGAAGAAATACTTTCTTTTTTTAAGTTTATTTATTTAATTTATTAATTTAGAATATTTTTCCATGGTACATGAATTCATGTTCTTTTCTTCCCTCCCTCACCCTTCCAATAGCCACAAGCAATTCCACTCTTCTTTTTTTTTAATCAAAGAAAACATAAAAATCAAGAATGAATACATAACTTTTTTATTATGTGCTCATGATTTTTGGTGATACAAAATCTGGCTAGTAACAATAATAATAACTAATAATTTTACAGAACTTAACTTGTGCTAGGCACTCTTTTAAGTGCTTCATGCTTATTATCTCTTTGGATCCTCAGAGCAATAACAGAGGTCAGTGCTATTGTAGGATTCCAGCATCAGTCTCTGACCTGAGTCACAAAAGGCTTAGCCCTGGACTGGTCTGACAACATTCCAATGTATAATTTATGAGCAGGCCATGCGGTCTTTGTTCTGGGAGTTTGAAAAGAGCAGGCTGTACTTACCACGCCTCTAGATTGTATGTCAAGGATTTGTCAAGCCAATGTAAATCCTCTATATGTGTTACCTGCCTCTGATGTCATTACATCAATAAAAAGTCAGGAAGGACTCGGCCCTCCCTCTCCTCCTCTTTCTGTCTCTCACTCCTACCTGCCTGCTGGCCACATGGATCTCTCAAGTTATGGAGAGCCAGCGTACCTTTAAAGACTTTCCTCTTTATTCTCCTTACATCTCACCTCACTCCTGATTCCTTGTTCATGCATTCTGGTCAATTTTTATCTTCCTGTATTGTGTGCCCAGCAAAGGAAGATAGAAGGGAAGTTGCGTCCTTCCATAAGAAGTTATGATCTCGTGTCTATCTCTATTCATCAACCTCTCCCCTCGGCTTATCTCTTCTCCTCCAAATCATAATTCCTTTAGTTATTCCCTTTCATGTAGCAATTGCAGGCAAATTGCTGCAGCTATTATTATACCCATTTTACCTTTGAGGAAAATGAGGCCAATAGAAGTTAAATAACTCAACAGTGGTCACAGAGCTAGTAAGTGGTTAAGACTAGATTTGAACTCAGGATTTCCTGGCCTTGACTCAGCTCTGCATCCATGGTTTATCTTAAGAAGCTTGCTCTTAGAGGAAGTAGGTATGAAGTCTTCATCAATTCAGTAAGTCTTTCTAGTGTTTACTGAAATCATGTTGCGCATCACTTCTCACAGCAAAATAGTATTCCATCAATATTGGGCGGCTGTAACAGCACATTGTATACTAAAATTTTTTAATCAAAACATGTTTTCAGAGCTATTAATGAACAAGACAAGAAAATAATTAGTTAAAATATTGTACAACACATTTGTTAGTTGTTACATTACATTTTAAATAATGATTCATAAATTATCTTCCTCCCTACCTCCTATCCCTACACTACCAACTGAGAAGGCTAACCAAGTGATTTCAAAGAAACATGTGAAATTCTGCAAACATATTTCCAAATTAGCCATGCTGCCACAAAAATGAAAAAAAAAAATTCAATAGTTTTCTCTCTTGAAGTGGATGACACTTTTTTATCATAAGTCCTTTGTATTTATGATACAAATTCATGGAAACCCAAATGAGAGAATCAAAAACAGAAATTATGAACAGAGAAGCAGGTAAATGTGATTTTGATGTTGTATAGTATAACTAGATGCTCAAGTAAATGTTAATAGAGAAGATAGAAATAGATAATAAGTGCTATTAATTTAAAGCAGATTTAAAAAAAAATTAAAAATTACTGGAGAATGTATCAAAACGTAAATATTATTATGCCAGCAAAGCATATTTCATTATCTCCTCAAACAACAATAAAATTAATATTTTTGCATAAATAATATCAACCTTCCTTGCTTTTCCATGGGGAATGTAAATTCCTTGAGGGCTAGGATTTTTGGCCCCTAGCTTTTTTTTTTTTTTTAATCTTCAGTGCCTAGGAAACTGCCTCTTACCTAATAGGCATTTTATATATGTTTACCAAACTGAATAAAACTGGAGGACTTCCTGAGATTATTAAAAAAAATCTTTACCAGAAACTAGAGGCAAATGGCTCCAGTTTCTGATAATTCAAAAGTCACTTATTTAATCAATCACTGATTATGTGCCAGACAGCGCTAAGTGATGAAGGCTCAAAGAATGGAAAGACTGTCCCTGCTCTCAGGGTCCTTTCAGATTATTGGGGGAAGATAATAGAGAGAATAAGTAAAGCCTTTTTTCCCATTGACCAACACAAGGTACCCATTTGGTTGCAGCTAGTGAAGTCTTCAGCAAAAGTCCTTCATATTTTCCTGTATTAATTTTTCTCCAATATGTGATATGTATCTTCTTTCATACATGGAACATGGAAATATATATTGTATGATAACACATTTACAACCTGTATCATAATACTTTCTATTTTAGAAAGGGGGAAAAGGTGGGAGGTAGGAGATAACATGGATCTGAAAGTGTGAGAAAATGATTATGGAAAACTACATTTGATATGTAATCTGGAAAAAGTAACTGTATTAGGAATTACAATATTCAGGAAATTTTGCGCAGATGACTCAAAATCTAGTAGGGCCAGGGCTTGTTTTGTAGGGCCTTCAAGTAGGTGATTTGGGATTTTTTCTGATGAAGTGTAGATATGTTGTCAGTTGAGGTTGTGATTAAAGAGTTTCTTCTTTCTTGCCTTGACTGCTAGTCCCTCAAACTTCCTTTGAAATCCCTGCCTCTTTAAGGGGGCCTATGTCAAATCAAGAGGGATTTGGCATACGTGAAATGGAGGAAGAAACTCGGTAAACAAGACTTTCCCCTCTACCAGACTTTAGTTAGCAGCCTGGCCTCATCAGCTATAATCCCCAGTGACTCACTTGACTTCTAAGTAAAATGAGCACAGTCCCTCCCAAAGGCAACATAAATGCAAGGAAATTCTCATAAAATCTTTATCACAATAGGGAATACAGCAATGTACTAGATAAAGGCTTATATGTTCTGTTTTATTTTCCTAGAGAAATGCCTATTAAAAATGTAAAATACATTCCAAAAAAAAAAATGAGGGGCTGAGGCATAGGTCACCTACCTGCAGTTTCAGTTTGACCCATGGGAAAATATAGAGCTAAAGACTTTGCATACCAGCACTATTTAAGAGGGATGTGGGCTTTACCAAACCACAAAACCTTTGCATTTGCTTTTTCCTTTTCACTATTTCTAGTGACTTCCATATTACAGGATGCATGGGTTTTTTAGGAACGACCAGCACCTCTGGTGCGAGGACTTTCTAATTCCTTTTCAGGGCTATTCATTTACCTTTGTTGTCCCCCTTTTATCCAGCGCTTACCTATGATTCTTTAAGACTGTAATATACGCAGCAACAAAGCCCAAATAAAATGCTCTCAAAGCTTTGATGAGTTAGGGGAATGACTACCTCAAACACATAAAAGACTTTCCCCAGTAGAATGGGTATAAAAGAATATTTAAGGTTGCCTTCTTTTGGGTTTTTTTTTTTCCAATGGAGGCTGTAGAAGCAGGCACTATAGAGCAGTCAGAGCTTGATCAGGCATCAAAGACACCAAGGTCATCCACTGCATCCTAGACTATTGACAGTCATCCTGACTTTTGTCTTGCCACTGGACTTTGGTGACTCTGGAAGATAGAGTCAGTCTAATGACTTGGTGCAATTCCACCTCATTTAAATCTACTTCATCCTCAATCAAAACATCATCATATGACATCATTGGTCCTTTTGGAAAGCAAAGCAGAAATAGAAACAGTAGCTTGCAGAGATTGACACAGTTTCAACACAATTTACATGTTGGAACTTAGGAAAGCAAAATAGTAGCAGCTCAAGTTTTCACATTGAGGCCCCAAAAGAGAAATAGTGGTAACCTGGGGTTTTTGTCACTAACCTTCAGAGACCAGCAAAAGGTCAATGGAATTTGGCCACCCTCATTCAAGTAGCATTAAAGACCTGAGACCTTTTATTGAAAAGGGAGATTTTGTAAGTCTTACAATTTCCTGAGGAACTTTTTGTGCATCAGCCAGAGAAAGCTGTGAAATTGACAAAAAAATTACCACAGTCTTACACTCAAAGTGTGATGATGCTTCCTCAAGTAACAAAGCAGTGATGTAGTGCTTATGGCACTTAAAGAAAGCAAGGAGGGATAAACAAGAAAAAGGAACTCCTGTTGATAGTAACTACAAAAATGGAATTCAGGAAGTGTGGCAGCAGATTGGCAAGCTTCCAAGATTCAGCATAAACAGATACAGTATGGAGCAGGGCTTATTAAAGAGATGCTGGACCATATTTGCAACTTGTAAGTGCTGAGAAAGAGGCAAGATTTAACTTATTTCTGAAAGATGGAGCCATTTTATTTCTTTCGTTATATTCTTAATAATTAGCAAAGTAGAAATAATAAAGTAGATTCATCATAAATGCGTTTTTAATTGATTAACTCAGGAATGACAGATAACCTAGCTATAGATAAAAGGGAAGCCTAATCAGTTTTTCACCTAGGTGAGCAAATTCCTGAAAATTTACCCAGAGGGGAATGCAGGATACTATAGTCTCTTTTGTCTGGTTGTAGTGGGCAAGGAGAGCTGAAAATAATTATTTTGCTTATTCCTTCTAAAATTAGTCCCCTTTTCACTACACTTTTGCAAACATAGTCTGGAATCTAATTCACTTCTAACCTGAACTTGTTTAATTAACTCCTAATTGGCCTCCCAGTCTTACGTGCCCTCAATTTCCTCTTCATTCTAATCAATCTTTCTTTTCATTTAAAGCCCTTCACCAGCTGCCTTGAGCCCGTCTTTCTAGCCCTTTTCCATATTTTACACCATATAGAACATTTTGTTACAATGACAGTAACCTTTTTTACTTAACTCAGAGCAAATAATAAACAAAATAATTCACTAATCCCAAAGTTAATGAAACAAACTAACAAGCTCCTAAAAGAGAGAAGAGGTGGAGTCAACACACACACACACACACACACACACACACACACACATATGTTAGATATTTGTTTTGCTTTAATGTAGAAATTTGTTAGAGGAATATTTTTTCTACTCTTCGGAAAAAGGAAACCATAAGGTAGGATAGATGGGAAATATGGGAAAGAATACATTTTGTGATTGAAAAATATTAATTAAAAATTGACCTGCTATTGTTTTGTTCATGATGTTCCACCTCCTGTTAAGGTGCCTTTTTATTGGTTGTGTCTCCTGCTTGAAATATACTCTCTTCATGTCTGCTTAATTACCAACCCATATGAAATCTTTCCTGATTGCCACAGCTACTAATATGTCTCCTCAACCCACAAAAAAGTCTTCTGTATTTATTTTATATATACCTACAATTGTTTATGATTTATTTCATGAAACAGTATTTGCATTTGAAAATTGTGACTATTTAACTTCTATAGTTGTAACCCCAATGACCAGAATAGTGCTAGGTATATTGTAAACAATCAATAAATATTTATTCATTATTGATTTTTAATTATATAATTTATTTATTATTAAGTGCTGCTTTTATTTTCAGTCTCCTCAACTAAATTACCTTATTTTATTTAATGTTTGTATGTCATCTGATGATAGAAAAAATTTGAACCTCAGTTCAAAAAGAATAATTCAAACTAGATTTATCTCATATTTTTAAATGACACAGTCACTAGATAGATCTTCAGGGCTGATTGGGCCCAATACCTGGATTTTTAAAAATATTTTATCAAAATATTGCATGCTTTGACTGTGGACAAGCAATGGGTTGGTTATATTATAGCACAGTTGAGTGGATTTAGAACTAGTTGAATTTTTATATTCCATGAAGAGTTATGTGAAATTGGAGACAGAAAGCTAATCAATAATCTTAAGGACATTTCCTTGACTCTATGCTATTCAGCACTTGACTCCTTTTGTGCAATGTTTGTAACTGAGACTTGAAAGAAGGTATAAAGAGTATGCTTGCCAAATTTCAGGTATACTGTAGCTGGCAGTAATAGCCAAATAGTCAGATGACAATGCTGATCCTAGAGAACAAAATATTTGGTTGAAGACAAAAATACAGAATGAAATTCTACACTTGATTTTAAAAATATCACCCATATGCATATATGTACAAAAAGCATAGTTGAAAATAAATTCATTTGCATGAAATTTGGGGGTTTGACTTTCAAACTCAATATTGATCAAGTGTTTAGGATAGTAAGCAAAACAAAAAGATGCTGTTTTTCACTGAATTGACAATGAGAGAAACAGAATATCTTCCTATATTTTGATAATGTTAGGACACATCAAAAGTAGTATCTTTGCTTTCAGAACCTAGAATTTAAGAATATAGATAAAATAGAGTACATCCCAAAGAGGCAAATAAAGCTGGTTATGAGATTTGACATGCTGTGATAATAGTATTTGAAGGAACTGGTGATGTTTAGTGTGCAGAATAAAACACAGAGTTTTCATAATGTTCTTTGAGTAATTATAGGGTTATCAAGTAGAAGAAAGCTTCCACAGGGTGAGTTTGGAAAGAGTGAGATTTAGACTAATGTAAAGAACAGTTTTTTATCAAATAGAACTATTTGCATGTAGAAAGGCCTGCCTTAGGTGAAAATTAATCCCACTTCATAGAAATTGCCAAGGAACTGGTTGCCAATTTTCAGATATGTATAGAGAATTTCTTTTTGGAAATTGTTTGTACTATGACTAATGAGTAGCCTTTACAACTGAAGAGAATCTATGATGTGATTATTATGTGAGTTAATATAGGAGGGAAAATATTCCTATAACCTTTGATAAAAATCATTTTTATGTTAATAGTAGAGGACTTGGAAAACTTGGTTACTTCATTCACTGCCCAAATTAAATTCTTGGGGAGTGCTTTATTGGAAAAATATTTGACTTGGAAATTCAGTTGTTATTGTGGCATGAGAATTAAGAAGTAATTAATTAAAGCCAATAGACCAGGATGATTAAAGCATTTTCCAGAAAATTCATAAAGAATTGTGTGGATGTTTAGTAATAACATGAAGTTTTGAAAAATGGCCTTGATGGCATACAGGGTTGGCCTGGAGGGGTCTACCTCTGACTCAGAAAATAACTCTATTTAGGAAATATCACTCGAAATTATTGGTGATCAAATTCAAAGTGCGGCTGTGAGAATTTAGTGTTTTATCTGATAGGTGCTCAAATTCCGCTTTCAATTTTTGAGCTATTTCATCTTTTGTTGGTTATAAGCTCTGCTAATTATCACATTGGACAAAGGCCCAGCTTTTCTTAATATAGATATGAAAGAACTTCTAGCAACACTGAAAACTGTTTTATGAAAACTGATTTATTGCTTGATAAGCCTTGCTCTGCAAAGTCATTCAGATATACTTGCCACATTATGAAGCTGAACAGAATTAGAAGGCAAATACAATTAAGACAGAGTTGATATGTGCCACAAAAGCTCTTGGAAGAATAGCTTTGTCTTCTAGAACCAGGTAAACCATATTGCTTAAGTGAAAGGAGGTGGAGGCTAAATGATATATGCTTTTTGAGGTATCCAAAAACATATGAATAGAGCATCATTTTTATCCATCATGATTCATAGCTAAGTAAATGTAGTATAACTGACACAGTAGAAAGAGATCTGGACTTATGAAGACACCAGTGAAAACCTATCTCATATCAACATGCTGTATGACCCTGCGACATAGGGCACGTCAATTAATTTTTCTCAGTTTCAGTTTCCTTATCCATAAAATGTAGATAATAATAACAACTGCCTCACAGGATAAGGTAATACTGATAAGTGTTTTGTAAATGAAAAATGCTACACCAACATAGACTATCATAGTGGTTATGATGCTGATGGGGATATAATCCTAAATTTCAGAAACTGTTTTATATCAAATATGGACATTGCATATTTTTTATTTTGCAGGAGATTGTATGTTATTTTACAAATTTGAATCTGTAGTTTTTGAGAAAAGGATATGATTCCACGATAACTTCTCAACTATCTGGAATTGGTAAAGGTTATATGCTTCTTATTGTAATTATCAAAGGGATATTATATGTAAACAGTCACAAGATAACAAAATACTGTTGATTAAAAGAAGCAGCTTGGAAAAACAATATTTAATGATTTCATTAAAAAGAAAAAGTGAATTATATTTTAAACTTTTTATAATTCAAAGATATCTTATTTTTCCAATTATATGTAATAATAGTTTTCAACATATGTTTTCCAAAATTATAAGATCCAAATTACATTCCTCCCTCATGTACCCCTCTTCCCTCACTTATAGATGACAAGCAATTTAACACACTTCCATATTGGTCATTGTATGAGACAGATAGCTAAGAGTGAAAACTACTTTTGCCTTTCTTTTTATCCTCAGAATTTGGCATAGTAAAAGGCATGTACTTGGTTATTGATAAGTGCTTCATGACTGACTAGTATTCATTGAATCTAATTTACGTATCACTAAATTTTATTGAATTCAGGGCATAATTCAGTTAATAATTTCATAAGGAATAAAATCATTAGTCATAAATTAATATCAATAGTAAATATAAGGTATTTTCACTTCAGATTTGGAATGGAGAGATCCAATTTAAAATTTGAGAGCCTTTTGGTTTTCTAATAATAAGTATATGCAGGATAGTTATAACATATTCACACTTTGGCCAGAATTGAGAAATTAAAAGGTACTTGCATGATTTTAACTGAATACTGAAAATTTAACATAGTTTATAGAGCCAAATATTCTCAATGACTTGGCTTTGTTGAACTTACAGTAGAATATTCTTCCATAGGTGAAAAAAAATGGAGCCAGATTATTTTTCTAATACATTAATCTTAGGTTAATCAGATAAGAATAAGCACAGGAGGAGGCAGATTGTCTGTAGACTCAGGCCCTAGACTAAGGTATAGAAACTTGTCATGCAGTTGTGCCTTGTTGTTTCTCTATTGACTAGAAGAAGGACCTAATGTCAACAGTCTGCGTTAATACATGGTCAAAATCTGATTGTGGACATAGATTCCTGCACTGAAAGTCCCTTGGGATTTAACTTGAAACAATGGTAACAGACAGCTTAAGCAATAGGAATCCTGTATAAGAATTAAAACAGGAGATAAATACAAAAAAAGATAATACTTTAGAACAAAACTCATTAAATTTAACAATTTGTGCCACTGAGTAGAAATAGGATTTGAATCAATTACTCCAATAATTAAAAGTAGCATCAAACTTTTGGAAGGAAAATCCACATGACTATACTAAAAAATGCCAGCTTCCTACATGACAGGAAATGCTATGTGCATGTGTGGTAAAATTAGTTGTAATTTCATGTGACATGAAAGGGTCTACAGACTTGCATGTTGTACAACAATAATCACAGAAAATAGCAGTAGCTACAACAATATATTTCATATTACGGATTTTAGTATAATTTTTAGGATAAAGGGGATATGACTTTACACAGTGGTGACAGGCATTTTGTCTCTTTCCAGTTTGTGTATTTCTTTGCCAGAGACTGTCCATTCAGGGTAGCCAGAAATTGCTACAAACATATTTCATTTTTTGGATATTATATCCTAAGGCCAAAGCAGCAAGTGTTTAAATGTAGCCATGACTTAAGAGATTCTCCCTGGATGTGGTGACAAATAGACACAATTAAAGATAAGGGTACTTCTAAATCTCGTGCTCTTCAAAAGGAAAAAGTGGCAGAAAGAACAAACAAAATTGCTGCTCTTTTGATCTTACTTATTATAGGTGATTTTATGAAAGCTTTCTTTCCAAATATATCTATTCTCTTCAAATTTTATCTCAATTATCATTACTTATATGTTGTTGAATCAGTAAGACAATTTGAATTTCACTTGGTAATAATTTCTTTTGAATGCTAATTTCATAATCTGGGTTTGATATCTCTTTATTTTATTTTCTTTTAAAGATTGTAAAAGCATATTTATACTTAATCTTTAAATTAAAGTATAGATATTATAGACGTTTGCCTGTAAACTACATATCTTTCTATTTAGTACCTTTGTCTTTTTAAATTCCAGGTTTGTTATGAGGATTAAATATTTTATAAAATACTTTGGATTATAACTATATGAGATATAATCTATAATTGTTTTCAGTCTCTTTATAAGAACAATACATTATAATAATGAAATTTAATTAAAGATAATGGTGATGCTAATCAATATTTTTGTTTATAAACACCTTATATATTTTATTTAAGTTACCTTTCATAATAGTTATATAAACATATTTAAAGTTGGTATAATGCTCTCTATTTTTAAGACTTGGAAACTGAGATCTACAGAGGCTAAATGACTACTTAAGGTCACACCTTGAGTGGAAAAGCTGAGGTACAAGGAAGATCTATAATACAGATTTTTCTAATTTTGTTTTGTTTTTCCAAAAAGTATATTAACACTGGAGATGTTATTGGTACTTGATAGCACAAAAAGAATAAGAAACAGTCAGGAATAGAAACCCCTTTTCTTAATTGCCATCTCAGTTTTGTTGTTTTTTTCACTAGACAGCCCAACTTCTAATAGATGACCTAATAGTTACGATAACTTGTGTTAGAATGGAAAGAAAAAGAAAGACAATATTAAATATTAAATAACAAACAAATTCTTACTATAGCTTTCTGTTTTTAATAAAATAAGCATTGAAACAATTTTATTAATATTATTTTGATTTATATAATATTTTTAATATTTAATATTTAATTATATATAATTTTATTTCTATATTTAAATATATAATTAAATATAAATATATAAATATTTAATTTATATAAAATTATTTAATTAATAAATTAATAATTTATTAATATTGGGTTAAAATGTTGCTTTTTGGCAGTAATATTCTGGTAATTCTATCATTGGTCTATATTGCTCCCACTATCATCTTCCAGTTGTAAAGTTTAAAGCCATGGAATGCTACAGTTTAGATCTGAAAGGCACCTTGGAAATCATTAAATATAATGTCCTCTCTTCAAAGATCAGGAAACTTGAAAGCTAAACAGGTAGGTTTATTTTCCCCCTTCCATTTTCTCAATAACCAGCTTATTCTCCATGAATACAATGTACCAAGAAAGAGATCACTTTAATCATTTCTCATTATGTAATGATATCATGAATAGACTCAATGGCAAACAACAAGGATACACAAAAAATTAAAGAGTGAAAATATGCTTTCCAGACCAGTTTCCATAGAGACTACTCTACTTGAATTCTCCTCTTTAATGCAACTAGTCAGAAGAGATGCATAATTTTCTGCACCTTTATTTAGCAACACAATTGTAGAAACAATATAAAAGGATGATCAGAGGGATAAAGGCAAAGACTTGGCAGGACCAATCAGTGATATAAGGGTGCTAGAAACTCAAGAGAAGAAGACACTATAGATTTGAATGTTCCACCAGGTGTCAAGAATAGACATAAGATAACCTGGGAGAGAGTTAACATGGCAGGAAGCCATTGTTGGATAAAGATCAGGGTTTAGCTTGGAATGGCAATCCATACTGAATCACAAATGAAATTCTAGAGTTATTAAAAATGAAAGCTGTGCATTTATGAGTTGTTGGCCCACTATAAATTTACATTACAAAACATAAACTAGTCTCTTACTGCTACTAAGCAGTCCTTATAAAATTATTATTAGTGGAATCATCCCATTCTATACAACAAATCTTTCAAATATTTTCATTCTCAATCAAGCCTCCTATGATTCTTCCTTCTTCACATCTCAGCTGGGAAAGTTTGTCATTTATTTTACTAAAAACACTCAGAGCATTCACCAAGAGCTCCCACTTTTTCTCACCTCCTTATCTCTTAACAGTCAGCTGCCTTCTGCCACTATATCAGCATTCAATTCTCTCTCCCAGACAGATTTTTTTCTCTAGAAAGATAAACTTCTCTAACTACACAAGTGATCCCTTTCATCCATCCTGTTTCCTCTAACAGACTGCCATCTATATTATCTCTATTCTCTCACATCTTCAGACTCTTCATACTAGTAACTTCCCTGTTGCATACAAATAAACCTATTTCTTTGCATTATCAAAAAAAGAAAAAGAAAAAAAGCCTTTCACTCAATCATTCCATCTCCTCTGTCATCATGTATCACATTTGCTTCTTTAAAAATCCCATCTCCAATATATTTCCATGTCCTCTACTCTTACTTTCTTATTAATTCTCTACTGTTGCTTGTGATCTTGTCATTCAATTGAAAGTAGTCTCTCTAAAACATCCAGTGATCTGTTCATTTGTATATCCAATTGTCTTTTGTTGATTCTTATCCTTCTTGACCACTTTGTAGCCTTTGACATGGTCAATCATGCTGTTATTGATATGCCCCTGTCTCTAGGTTTTCATATTACACTTTATTCTCCCTTCCCAATAAGTCCTCAGTCTCTTTCACTGAATTTTCATCCAGATCATGCCAAGCTAACAATGTGTCCTCCAGTGCATTTTCTTGGGTCTTCCTCTTTTCTCCCTTTATGTTATTTCACATGATAATGTCATGATTCATTTTTAATTTTTCTAATTTTATTATATAATTCAAATATATTATATATTCATAATTAATTTAATTTCAAATTAAAATTAGTTTACTCTCTTTACATTACTTCTTGACTGGCATCTAATCTCACATTTCCAAGTACCTATAAGTCACTGTGAACTCTTCATCCATTATGCAATTAAACTCAACATTCAAAACTGAACTTCCAAACTTTCCTCTTTTCCTAATTTCCCTGAGGATAATATGATCCTTTGAGTTACCCTGGCTTATAGCCTTGACTCTTCACTATGTCTTGCTAAATTTATTATGGGAAATATTAAATTGGTGGTCGCCAGGGATTTAATTTCTCAATCGCAGAATGAATTACTAAAGTCAAATGGAATTTATGGTAGTTTATTTTACAATAGAGGAAAATATTAAGGAAGAGAGAAAGGGGTGGAGGAGAGAGAGAGAGAGAGGGAAGGCTCCAGCTTCCTCTGAACCAGTTAGAAATTCTAAGGTACTAGTCAGGGAAAAGGAGTCTCAAGACAATGGGCCTTTCTCAGAGTTTCACACCTCCAGAAAGGGCATGGAACTAAGTCAGCCGCTACACCGACCATGGTGACCATCTAAAAGGAAAGCAGTCTGAGGTTTCCTGCATGAGCTCCTCCCAGGGTCCAGTTCCACAGCCAAGTGTCTTCACTCCAAGTCCAAGTGACTGATGATTCCAGTCCAAGCCCATGTGAATGAAGAATGAAAATCTCTGTGTGTCTCTGTTTCCACTATTTAAAGAACTTTTTCTCTTGTGTAATCTCCCCTAAATTTTACATCTACCAATCACAACAGACATTTTTTTCCAGGACTGCCCATTCTTTCACACATGGGTCACAGACCTCCTACTCAATGTATGGAATGGGTGTTCACACCTTTTGTGGTCAGTTCACACCTTTTGTGGTTAGTTCATATGTTTTTGTGGTTGGTTCACAGCTTTTTGTAGTTAAATGGGTAGATCTACTTTAAATACTGGGTTTCAACTTTTGGGGATTTAAATATAAAAATAGACAGTGGATTACAATTTAATCTTCATAATAAAGGAAGAGCTAAGTACTTTCATTGTTACAATCAGGAGAAAGCCAAATCCAGTCTTCACAGTCTCATTGCCTATCCCCAATATGTTCAAGGACCTTTGATTTTTTCTTTAATATTTCCACCATTCTGACACAGGTTCTCATCTTCTCATACATAGACAGTTATATAATACATTGATTATATATTTTCCTGAAAAAAATATATCTCCCCATTCTATCCTCCATTCAGTTGGCAAATTTATTTTCCTATAGCACAAATTCTACTTTGATATATGTTTCTTCAATAAACTTTAATGAGTTCCTGTCCACTCCAGGTTAAAATAGAATATCTTCTCTTTTTCCTTCAAATTCCTTCAATAATCTACTGTGCCATTCAGTTTTCTTACACATAACTCCCATGTACTCTTTGAGCAAATGACAATGGTCTCTTTCCAGGTTCCTGAACATGACAATCCCCTTGACACTGGGCATTTTTTTCTGACTGTCCCCCACACTCCCTCCTCATCTCTGCCTATAATATCCTATAGCTTCCTTCAAGTGCCAGCTAAAATCCCAATTTCTACATCAAGATATTCTGAAACCCTCTTAATTCTAATGCCTTCTCCTGATTAGTTCACATTTTTCTTGTATATAGATTATTTGAATATATTTGTTTTCATGTTGCCTCCCTTACTGGATTGTGAAGAACTTACCTGAGGGTAAGGGCTCTCTTTTGTCTTTCTTCATATCCATAATTCAGCCTAGTCCTAAAATTTAGTATGAAAATATGTAGTCTAAATAGCACAAATATACTGACATTTATACTAAAAAAATCCTTGAAAATATACATGATATAATGAAGACAGCTTGAATATTTAACCAAGTGACAATATTTTCCCCACAATAGTTATCATTAGGTGAAAATATCATTGTCGAAAATCAGTTTGTAGATATAAAATCATTCACAAGCTTTTGCTCACAACCAATGAGATGTTTTAAAGCTCCCCAGAAACAAACTTTTTATTTCTTCCCTTACTTGTCCCATCTTGCTTTGTATGTAATGGAATTCATTTATATTCTAGCCATAAATTTACTACAGTGTTGCCCTAGGAAGAGCTTTTGTCAGTGTAAGTGAAGGGAAAAAGAATGAATATTAATTTTATGTAAATGAAAAAAATAAACTGAGATTATGGTACCATTGAGTAGTACTTTTATTTCATGTTTTATGAAAGTTGACCTTTTTCAATGATAACAAAATGTAAAAATTAGAGCAATCCTCTGTTATTAAAAACAAAAGCCAATTTTAAATCTCCAGATGCCTTTTGCCTTCTCACTTAGCTAAGGAAGCCAGATGAACAAAGCCAAAATGACTATGATATCAGAATATTAAGAGATTGAGATGAAACAATACTTTATTGGCAATATCACATCTTCCTGCTCAGATGCCATAACAAGAGCAAGTAAAAGCTAATTTCAAATTCACTTGGAAATATATTTATTTAATAAAATGAAAATGGTTCAAAAGGTCTTAAAGCTACTGAGAAGCAAATGTTTTATGTTTTCTTTATAGTAGTATACAGATACTATTTCTAATTTGTTTCCCTGGTTTGAAAACATTTTCATATAAATTGAATTTGGAATGGGCTATTTAAATATAATTTTGTTAGCTTTCATCATTTGAGTCCTTTTCAAAAATAATTTAGTTATAGTTTTCCTTTAAAGAATGTTAAACTTTCAAAATAAAAAAAATATACCTGTGCTTAGAAGTCAAATTAGCTCTCATTTTTTAATACTAACGTTCTTTTAAACATACTATATGTTAAGAATCACTCAGAACAGGTTTGAAGCACTAATAGTGTAAACTCTTTAAAGGAAGGAATTATTTATCATTTGACATACATTCCTATTCAAATGACATATTTTAAAGCACTAAACACAGAGCCTGACTTATATTAGGTTCTTAACAAAAGCTTATTTCCTCCCTTCTTCCTCCTAGTATTTAGCTTTGCATGTAATAGGTATCTAATAAATGTTTGTTAAATTGAATTTCCAAAGAAGCCAAATTGAAAGCAATCCATAGATTAATTGGAAGAGAGATACTTAGAGGAGAGTTATAAGTAGCCAGTAGCATATTACCAATGATGACTTAAACATTTTACTTTAAATCACATAGTGTTCTGAGCACATAGACAATCAGCATGATGCAGAAAGCAGAGTTAAAAGATAACATGAAATGTCTATGAGTTTTTCCTAGTTTGGTACCAACAGCAGAATGTAACATTATGAAGTACCTGAAATAGACTCAGAGCTTTGATCTAAATGCATGAACTATGAATAAAGCTGTCCTCCACAGCCCCCATACTTAAACTTACACATTAAATAGCTAGTATTTCAATCATCAATGAAAATGATAGCTATGTGATAGACCCTTGAAGATTGGTAAAAGGTGATGGAGAAGATATTGTTTCAACAACTAAGTAAATATTTTATTAAATATAAAACAAATAATTAAATTAAATATTTACTCACACAATAAAACTGCATAAGAGAGCGCCTTTGTTTGTCTGAGAAATTAAGTCACAGGTCATGGGTATTTATAACTTTTTTTTTTTAGATTATCAGACTATCAGTAGATATCTTTAATAGGCTTAAAAAATCCCAATCTTGCAGAAAGGAATGACATTCAAAATGAAGTTTATATAAAGCAAATACAATTTGAATTTGCATCACCTGCCTGAATGTGACTGTAATAATTTAAATTCTCTGGAGACTGTTTCTTAATTTAGAATTATTTATTAAATAATAACTCCCCCCCCCCCTCAGCTGGATGTGTCTGCTGCAAAGCCAGACCTCAGGCACACCAGGGCTCCCTTAACCAATATGTTCCCATCTATGTGTGCATGCCAGACCCCCTCCAACCTCCCAGTCAGCCCCAAGTGAGCTCACCCAGGCTGGCACTTTTCTAGTCATCTTCTCTCCTGCCTCCAGTCAATGGTGCAACCACACCATGAGTATAACAGCACTCTCCTAGCCGCCTACTCAATCCATGGTTTCAAGGCCAAAAAGAGACCATACTTCCTTGTCTTGCTCCAGTTTGTACTCCCTGGGACTTCCTCAATCTGAGCTCCTCTGATTTGACAAATTTTAACCTCAGTCCATATCAGAGATAGGGCTTCTGGATACAAACAGTCACCATGAGGTCCTTAGAATGGCCATATAGCACCAGTACAGTATCTCCCAGCACTGAAGGGAGGACTTCACTCATCATCTCAGAGAGATACAGTTCAGAGATTCAGAAGTAAGATCATTGGCTTTAAAATGCAAAGGTCATCTTGGAGTGCCAAAAATGGGTACAGACTAGTATTAAAATGCCATAGAATTGTTTTAAACAAATGAGAGTTCTTTCACATGCAGTAATCAACATGAAAGAAAATGAAGTCAGGTAGAATTGAGAGAAAATCAGGTCAAGGACAATTGGGGTAAGGATCATGATAATATAAGAAATTTCTGAAGCTAAGGCTTAGTATAATGATAACCAGTCATTAAAGCATATAAGTTATATTGGTGAAACAGAAAAGTCTTTATCTTAATTTTTATATAATGATGATTAACGGCGTATAGTACAGTAGTGAAGTCAGCATAAGATCAGGTGAAAATAAGTGCAATAATATCTAAGCCTTTGATACCACTTTGGAGAATTGCACCTCTGACAATAACACCAGGCTATTTTAATTGCTATGAATTCCTCTTACCAATTATCAGGAAGTATGAGTAACTACAAAGGACAAAATTAGGAGGCAGGGGCTAAGAATCTTCAGCCTTACCTATGTCAGTGCTAAATTCAATAGGAAATTCAAAAAAATCCTGCACTGTAAGTGATTCATTTTATTTTCATAAATTTCCAGGGTTCCCAACAATTTCCTATCCCATCTCATAGCAGTGTTTGATGAGTCTAATTATTGAAAACAAATAGTAGCTTAGTTCTATAAAAAGGAAGAGAAAATCAATACTGTTTCTTTATACCTTTTGTGGGTGGAAACTACATTTATCTTACAGATTTAGGTGTTCATATTTTAAGGTAAAATGTCACTTAGGATTTAGCTTTTCTTGTGAGTATGTCTTTTGGCAGATTTGCAAGCTTTATGCCCCATTCTTTATCCCTTCTTCAAACCACTCAATGAATTAGATCATATTTTATAAAAATAATGTGACTAACTTCCATTAGTTTTAGCTCAGTTGATAGTCAGGCATTTATTAATTAATGCAACATGCTATCATGGTGATGTGAAAGGAATGCGTAGTAGGTGGCTCAGTGGATTGAATGCCAGGCCCAGATATGAGAGGTCCTGGGTCCAACTCTGATCTCTTAACCCCCATTGTCTAACCCTTACCACTCTTCTGCATTGATTCCAAGACAGAAAGTAAGGGTTTAAAAAAAGAGAAAAAAGGAATGGGGAACTAGTAATCACAAGATCATATTTGAAGACCAGTTTTGTGATTAATCAATCCACTTAATATGTCTAAGTTTGCTGTTCTATTGTTCTTTTATTTGGAACATATGGTTAAGAGATAGGAAAGAGTCAAGATTATGTAGTGAAAGGTAGAGGTGCTGCAAATTCTCTGCCAAGTCCTCCAGATAGTCAAAGAAAATGAACTAGATCAAATATTGGTTGGAGTACTGTCCCTGAGTTTTGATGCCCTGGATGATGTACTGAGAAGAGAGTAAAATCAAAAGCCAGTACCAGTAGTAATAGTATTGCTCAAATGTTAAATGTAAAGTAGGGTCTTACTTCCAGCATCTAGATACTCCTACAGAGGAATAACCAAGGTAGAAAAATCAGATCAGAGGGAAGACTTCAATTCGACCATTTTGGGCTAACAGAAATTCCTAGCAAACTCATGGTATCTGAATCTCAGTATTCTATTCTTGCTTATACCCAAAGCCATGTTTGGAATTGCAGAGCTTAAGACATGGAGGCAAGAATCACACTTTTGCCCTGGGTCAGATCACTTCAGAAACAGTGAAAGTCTGAAAACAGAAAGCTTGTTTCCTGGACCCCAGAATAATATACCACTCAATACTCTGAGGAAAGGGCAACAGCACTAGCTCAGACCTTCCTACCAGCAGTGCAATAGAAGTAAGCCCTAAAATTAAGTCTGGTACCAAGAAGTAACCTGAAATAGGCAAACATATAAAAAAAGAGAACACAATAATAATTATTATTATTATAAAAACAACATATTATTCTGACAGTGCTGTTAAAAGCCCAAGTCCAGAGAAAGACAATGAGTTTAAAATATCAATAGATAAAGTCTAATAAGGAAACATAGCTTGGCTGGGAAATCAAAGGGAAATCCTAGAAGGAACAGAGTTAGCAATGCAAAGAGGTAAAAAAATTAAAAATAAATGTGAGAAATTAATGTGGGAAATGTAAAACAAATGAGTACTATTAAAGTAAGAATTTGGAAGCATATTAACAGATTGGCATGTGAAATACAAATACAAAACACTGGTAAAGTAACAAATTCTTTGAAAATTAGATTGGAACAAATTGAAGTTAATAACTATGGAACAATGAGAAATATGAAAACAGTCAAAAGGCTGAAAAATACAAGGAAAAGTAAACTTTTCCTAACATAAATAATTTATTTGGGAAACATTTTAAGGAGAAGTAAAAAATAATCATTGTAACATCTGAATGCTAATAACAAAGGAAAAAAGTCCAGTCATAATAAAGAAATCTTAAAAGAAAGCTGACCATATTTCCAAGAACAAGAGTACAAAAAGAAAATATAAAGGATCCGTGTGTCACTTCCTGAAATAAATCTCGAAATTAAAACCCACAGAAACATCATAGACAAAATCACTCCCTTTCATATCAAAGAAAAAAGCTGTGAAAAGCCAGAAATAAAGAATATAAGTACCAAGGAGGCACAGTCACACATGATTTTATAGCAGTTACCACTGTAAAAGAGCAGAGTATTTATTTTTTAACTAATTTATTTAGTCAATTTAGAACATTATTCCTTGGTTACAAGAATCACATTATTTCCCTCCATCCAATCCCCCCATCTTTCCGACAGCCAACATGCAATTTCATTGGGTATTACATGGGTCCATGATCAGAACTTATTTTCATGTTGTTGGTGTTTGCATTAGGATGTTCATTTAGAGTATACATCCCCAGCCATATCCCATCCACTCATGTAGTCAAGCAATTGTTTTTCTTCAGTGTTTCTACTCCCACATTTTTTCCTCTGAATGTGGATAATGTTTTTTTCTCCTAGATTCCTCCAAGTTGTTCAGTATCACTGCATTTCCACTAATGAAGTCCATTACATTTGATTGTACCACAGTGTATCGGTATCTGAGTACAATGTTCTCCTGGTTCTGCTCCTTTTGCTCTGCATCACTTCATGGAGGTTGTTCCAGTCACCATGGAATTCCTCCACTTTATTATTCCTTTTAGCACAATAGTATTCCATCACCAACATATACCACAATTTGTTCAGCCACTTCCCAATTGAAGGGAATCCACTCATTTTCCAATTTTTGGCCACCACAAAGAGCACAACTATGAATATTCTTGTACATGTCTTTTTCCTTATTATCTCTTTGGGGTACAAACCCAGCAGTGCTATGGCTGGATAAAAGGGTAGACATTCTTTTATCGCCCTTTGGGCATAGTTCCAAATTGCCCTCCAGAATGGTTGGATCAGTTCACAACTCCACCAGCAATGCATTAATATTTCAACTTTGCCACATCCCCTCCAGCATTCATCACTTTCCATTGCTGTCATGTTAGCCAATCTGTTAGGTGTGAGGTGATACTTCAGAGATGTTTTAATTTTCATTTCTCTGATTATCAGAGATTTCGAACACTTTATCATGTACTTCTTAAGAGTTTTGGTTTCTTAAACTGAAAATTGCCTATTCATGTCCCTTGCCCATTTATCAATTGGAGAATGGCTTGATTTTTTTTTTGTAGAATTCATTTAGTTCTTTATAAATTTGAGTAATTAGACTGTTGTCAAAGGTTTTTGTTATGAAGACTGTTTCCCAATCGGTTGCTTCCCTTCTAATTTTGGTTGCATTAGTTTTGTTTGTGCAAAAAAATTTTAATTTGTTGTAATCAAAATTATTGATTTTATATTTTGTGACTTTTTCCTAGATCTTGCTTGGTTTTATAGTCTTTCCTTTACCAAAGATCTGATATGTATACTATTCTGTGTTCCTCTGATTTGAATATAGTTTCCTTCTTTAAATTCAAGTCATTCACCCATTCTGCTTATTTTGGTGTACTTTGTGAGATGTTGATCCAAACCTAATCTCTCCCATACTGTCTTCCAATTTTCCCAGGAGTTTTTATAAAATAGTGGGTTTTGGTCCCAAAACCTGAGACCTTTGGGCTTGTCATAGATTCTACAAGGCCCCCTTACTTCACAGTTTTATTTCATGATTTCCCTGGATATCCTTGATCTTTTGTTCTTTCAAATGAAATTTTGTATGTTTTTATTTTCTAATTCAGTAAAAAAGTTTTTTTTGTAGTTCGATGGGTTTGTGGTCGCCACAATGTGACAAGGAAATCACTTTAAAAGACTGATATATATTAATTTAAGGTCGCCAAGGAATTCAGCTATGTAATTCCTAAATGAAAACTCAAGTCAGCAGTCAACCTTTTATGGAGTTTAATTACAAACAGGAGGAAGAAAGATATTAGAGACAGAGAGAGAGAGAGAGAGAGAGAGAGAGAGAGAGAGAGAGAGAGAGAGAGAGAGAGAGAGAGAGAGAGAAAGGGGAGAGAAGGGAATAGGGCTTAAATACCCCCTCTGTTTAGGCTGGGCCAAAAGGCCCAAGCCCTTAGATAGCTGAAGCAAAAAAAGAGATCAGTCCCTATCACTCACATGACCAAAATGGAGAAACAGTCTCAGGGGCCTCCACCTCCAGCTTCCTTCAGAGCAAGCTTCTCAGAGCACAACCTCTCAGAGCAAAAACCTCTCCAACCACCTTCCCCGTCCTCAGACCCCCACTATCTTTAAGGAAACCATCTCAGTTCCCTCACCTCAGTTCTCACATCTACCAATCACTGTCCATGTCTTTCCTGTGCCAATGGTGGCTCTAGCTTAACCCAGGACCGCCCAGAGGTCTGCCCCTTTGCACATGTCTGTTGAAGGTCATATTCTCAAATAATTAAATTTTGATCTATGCTGCAGCCCTTCCTAAATCCTGTTAGGACTGAGTAGGGTGGAGATTGTATTTTCCAAGACCTGGTTCTGTCATTCCAAGTATCTCTATTGTATCAATTCTAAAATCAATCATGACTCAAATAACTTCCTGTTCTTTGCTTAAGCATAGGTCAAAGCCCTTTCCATTGTTTAGCAAAAGGTTTCTGTCCTAAAGTAGTCTTAGATAGGGAGGAGAAGGAACCTCCCATGCCAATAGGGTTCACATTCCAATAGACTATCAGTAGGAAATTTTTCAAGTATGAAATTTCCCAATGGTGAAATTTCCAACATTTATAAGTCTAAAAAATTTTAAGGTTTACATAAGTAAATGAATTTGGGTAGGTTGGCCATTTTTATTACTGTAGCTCATCCTACCCATAAGCAATGTTTGTTTGTTTTTTTCCAATTGTTTAGACCTAGTTTTAATTGTGTGGAGAGTGTTTTGTCGTTGTGTTCATATGGTTCCTGTGTTTGTCTCAGCAGATAGATTCCTACGTATTTTATATTGTCCAGGGAGATTTTAAATGGAATTTATCTTTCTAATTCTTGCTGCTGAGATGTTTTGGGGATATATAGAAATGCTGATGGCTTTTGTGGGTTTATTTTGTATCCTGAAACTTTTCTAAAGTTGTTGATTATTTTCACTAGCTTTTTAGTTGATTCACTAGGATTCATTAAGTAGACCATCATGTCATCCTCAAAGAGTAATAGCTTGGTCTTCTCATTGCCAATTTTAATACCTTCAATTTCTTTTTCTTCTCTAATTGCTACTGCTAGTATTTCTAGTACAATGTTAAATAATATAAGTGTTAATGGGCATTTTTGTTTCACTCCTGATCTTATTGGGACAGGTTCTAGTTTATCCCCATTGCAGATGATGTTGATGGTTTTAGGTATGTAGTGTTTATCATTTTTACAAAGGCGCTTTTATTCCTATTGTCGATAGGAATTAATTTCATATTTTATTAAAGGCTTTTTCTGCATCTATTGAAATAAGCCTCTGATTTTTGTCAGTTTCCTTATTAATATGGTCAATTATTTGGATGGTTTTTCTAATATTGAACTGTCCTTGCATTCCTGATATGAATCCTACCTGGTCATAGTGAATAACCCTCTCGATTACTTGCTGGAGTCTTTTTGCTAGTATCCTACTCAAGATTTTTGCATCTATATTCATTAAGGAGATTGGTCTATAGTTTTCTTTCTCTGTTTTTGACCTACTTGATTATGGAATCAGTACACTATTTGTGTCGTAAAAGAAATTTGGTAGAACTCTTTTTTTGCTTATTTTGTCATTTAATTTTAATAATATTGGGATTAGTTGTTTTTTGTATGTTTGATAGAATTCATTTGTGAATATATCTGGACCTGGGAATTTTTTGGGGGGGGAGTTCTTTGGTGGATTGTTCAATTTCTTTTTCTAATATGGGGTTGTTTAGGTAATCTATTTCTTCCTCTGTTAGAATAGGCAATTTATAATTTTGTAAATATTCATCCCTATCACCTACATTGCCATATTTACTGCCATATATCTGGGTATAATAATTTTTAATGATTGCCTTCATTTTCTCTACATTGGAGGTGAGGTCTCCCTTTTCATCTTGGATACTATCAATTGGGTTTTCTTCTTGCCTTTTTTTTAATTAGACTGACCAGTACTTTGTCTATTTTATTTGTTTTTTTTTTTCAGAATACCAGCTTCTAGTTTTATTTATTAAATCAATAGTTCTTTGACTTTAACTTTTATTAATTTCTCCTTTGATTTTTAGGATCTCTAATTTAGTCTTCATCTGAGGATTTTTAATTTGTTCACTTTCTAGTTTTTTTTCAATTTGCATGCCCAGTTCATTGACCTCTGACCTCTCTAATTTGTTAATATATAAATGCAAGGATATGAATTCCCCCCTGAGTACAGCTTTGGCCTTGTCCCATAGATTTTGAAAGGATTTTTCAGCATTGTCATTTTCTTCAATGAATATATTAATTGTTTCTATGATTTGCTCTTTAACTAACCAATTGTGGAGAATCACATTGTTTAATTTCCAATTAATTTTTGTTTTGCCTCTCCCTGTACCCTTACTAAATATTATTTTCATTGCACTGTGTTCTGAGAAGGTTGCATTTATTATTTCTGCACTTTTGCACTTGTTTGCAATGTTTTTATGCACTAATACATGGTCAATCTTTGTGAATGTACCATGTGCTGCTAAAAAGAAGATGTATTCCTTTTTGACCCTATTTATTTTTCTCCACATATCTACTAAATCTAATTTTTCTAAGATTTCATTCACTTTTCTTACCTCTTTCTTATTTATTTTTTAGTTTAATTTTTCTAGTTTGGATAGAGGAAGGTTCAGTTCTACCACTAGTATAGTTTTTCTATCTAATTTATCCTTGAGCTCCACTAGTTTCTCCTATAGAAATTTGGATGATGTGCCATTTGGTGCATACACGTTGAGTAGTGATATTTCCTCATTGTCTATACTGCCTTTTATTAGGATGTAATTACCTTCCCTATCTCTTTTAATGAGATCTAATTTTACTTTGGCTTTGTCAGATATCACAATTGTGACTCCTGTCTTCTTTTTATCTGTTGATGCTCAATAGATTTGGTACCATCCTCTTACTTTTGCCCTTTGGGTATCTACCTTCCTCATGTGTGTTTCTTGTAGACAGCATATGGTAGGGTTTGGGATTCTAATCCACTCTGCTATTCCCTTATATTTTATGGGTGAGTACATTCCAGTTACATTCTGAGTTATGATTACCAGCTGTGTATTTCCCAGCATTTTGATTTCTAATCCTAGTTTTGTCTTTTCTTCTTTTACTATTTCCTTCTACACCAATGTTTTGTTTTTAATCATTCCCCCTAATTCCCACCCTTATTTTATTTCCCTTGCTACCCCCTCCCTTCCTAATTTCCCTTTATTTTCTTTACAGTCTTTTTAAACTATTCCCCCACTGTCTACCTCCCTTGTAGTGCTTCTCCCCCACAAGTATGTTTGTTACCCTTCTACTTCCCTTTAGGGCACAAATTAATTCTCTGCCCCAATGGATTGAATTGTTCTTCCCTCTTTGAGCCAATTTCAATGCACTTAAGAGTTGAATATTTCCTATCTCCCACATCTTTACCCTTCCAGTGTATTGATGTTCTCCCCCCTCCTGCAATGAGCTTCTTTGTGACATATAAATTTACCCCTTTTGTTTCTTTTCCCATTTCTTTTAGGATTAACCTCTTTTTTTAGCTCTAGTTGTATATATATATATATATATATATATATATATATATATATATATATATGTATGTATTTATGCATACATATATCTATAAACATATTTATGTCTTGGCATTTCATCCTATATAGTTTGTCAATATTCCATCTAAGTGTAATTCTTCTAGTTGACCAGGTGATAATAATTTTTAAGAGTTACCAATGACCTATTTTCTTATAGGGATAATCATTTTAACTTATTGGGTCTCTTAAATTTTTTTTTTGGTTTTGTTTTGTTTTACTTTTTTCCCTCTTTTTAAATTACCTTTTGATGATTCTCTTGAGTTATGTACTTGGACATCAAATTTTCTGTTCAGGTCTGGACTTTTCTTTAAAAATGCTTGGAATTCTTCTATTTTGTTAAATGACCATACTTTTCCCTTTAAGAATATAGTTAATTTTGCTGGGTAGTTGATTCTTGGTTTTAGACCTAGTTCCTTTGCTTTCTGGAATATCATATTCCATGCCTTTTGGTCCTTCACTGTAGATGCAACCAGATCCTGTGTTATCCTCACTGTGGTTCCATGGTATCTGAATGACTTCTTCTTAGCAGCTTATAATATTTTTTCCTTGGCCTGATAGTTCTTGAATTTGGCTATAACATTCCTGGGTTTTGTCAGTTGGGGATTAGGTAGAATATGGTGAATATAGTAGAAAAACTCAAGTCAAAGATTCAGAGATCCTAAAGGTTCTAAGAAACTGTCCTGTTTAATACAGGAGCAGTAAAGGGAGGATTATTTTCTAAATTATCTACTGAGTGATGATTTTAAATTAAAAAGGAAGAATGAGAAGTAGGCAAGTAAGAAATTTATCCTTAACTATATCAATCCAGAAAGAAGCTAAAAAAATTGATCCCCAGTCTCAAGTTTTATTAGCCTTGATATATATTTGCCTTCTATTGGGCTAGGGCTCTAAAATTTGGGCTATATTTTTTAACCAATTCACATATGTAAAACATATTTTGGCAAATTTAAAGTATCATGGAAAACAAATGAATTGATGATTATTATTAGCTCTTTGGTTAAAATATTTCCATTTTCTTCTCTTCCAAAACCCAAGCCTTCCCCTAATTGCTTACCTAGTTTATTGTTGAGTTGTTTCTCAGTAGTGTCCAACTCTTTGTGCCTTCATTTGGAGTTTTCTTTGCAAAAAATACTGAAATGGTTTGCAATTTCTATTTCTAGCTCATTTTGCAGATGAGGAATTGAGCTAAACAGGCTCAATTGTTCAAGGTTAGATTTGAACTCATGAAGATGAGTCTTTTTGACTTCGAGTCTGGGTCTCTATATCCTGAGCCATTTCACTGTGCCATTTAATTAATTCCTTTGAAAAACAAATAAAAACTAACAATCTCCAGGAAAATTTCTACTGACTAATAATATCATTACAGGTGAATGACCATTTTTATTTTTTCCTTCTGTATGCTAAGTATTTAATATATAGGCAAGTACAGAGATAGAATATTAGATTCTACACATGGGGAAAATGAACAGAAGTCTAATTCATATTTTGAATACTGAAGAGCCAAATATACCATCTTTTGATATTGCTTATGCTGATTCTCAAGAAGCAAACTATCTTGACTAGGGGATTGTTCTATGACATCTAAGAAGATTACTCTGATATACATTTTATTCTTCCAGTGTGCCATAAATTTGCCTAACTCTAGCCTTGGACAAAGCTGCATTCCTTGGCTAATATATCTAAGTTATATCAGAAGGTCCCCAAACTTTTACCTTAGGATTAGGGAAAATCTATTTGATTCTAATGCCCCAGAATCTCAGGTTGGAGATCTAGCATTTCTTGATATGGCAACAAATATTTCTCTTTTGTCACCTCTCTACACAGGCAATGAGGATTCAGTAAAGAACATTCTTGAATTCCTTTCCTAGACTGTATGTTCCTTTTATAAGATGAGGTAGGTTAGGATGAGGCTAAAATAACCAACTACCTATTAAAACTGGGGTTAAAAAAGATGGGAAAATTGTTTTAATAGTAGTTGGTTATTGTCCTGCATATAATGGTGCTTAATTTAATACCATTCCAAAAAAATTTAATGCCATTCAATTTGGTTCTGGGTATTAGTTTTTTTCTTATTCTTTTATGTTATTATTATATTTTCCCAGTTACACATAGCCACAATTTTAAATAATCATTTTTCTCACATTTTGTAATGCATGTGCTCTCCATTCTTCCAACCTCTTCACTCTCTTCAAAGCAGCAGGAACTATTATATAAATTGTGTGAACCTTAAAAATTCTCAGACCCTACTTTATAAGGTTGGATTGTGAACCTTAAAATTTCTCAGACCCTATTTCATAAGGTTTGGTTTAGACCATTCCCCATTTTAAAACAATGAAGGAACTTAGATCAGGAATGTGAGACCTCTACTTATATCAGGAATGTGAGACCTCTACTCCACCCCTACTCAAGCCTGTTTTAGGGGAAGAAACTCCTTGCTGAACAATGAAAAATACTTAAACCCACACTTATAGTAAGGCAAAAGTTCTTAAGCTGTGCCTATTTTTAGATTTAATACAAAAGGGTACTAAATACCTATAAAAGTCAGTCAACTTATGAATTTACAAGGAGCAAAGAGGTGAGAACTTACTCAGAGGTTTTCTGGTGTGAACTTAATCAAAAATTTAGGCCTTCTTAGGTGTGAATTAAGACTGGTCTGTCCTTTGGAAAACATCTACTGTGATTGGTAGATGTGAGAACTTAGGGGAGGTGACATAGGAGAAAATTCCCTTTAAAAGGAGAGGCTCAAGACAGTCTGGAGGACGTCAGAAGAATCTCTCTCTGGAGATGGAGCTGGCTGAACTGGTATCTCTCTCTGAACACTAGAATCCTTGCTTGGATAAATCTTGTGGTGAGTGGATAAAGGATTGACTGATCTCTCTTAGGGCTTGGGCCTGGGCTGGCCAGGGCTGGCCTAGGCCGGTCTATCCTTTTCTCATTATTTCCTTTTACTCTCTCTCTCTCCTTTTCTTTAATTCCTCATTTGTATGAATTAAAATCTCTATAAAACCCAGCTGACTTGGGTATATTTAATAATTGGGAATTTTTCCCTCGTGACCATCTTATATTTGATTTAAAACAAGACACTGTCTTGAAACCATTATTTTCTGCAGTCACAATTTAAGCCAAAACACTCTTTTAACTGCTACAGTTTAAGTCTTCCACTATTTTTATTATTACATTTGAACATGTGCTACAATATAAATTTATTTTCATATTTTCATGTTGTAAAACATATATATCATATATTAAGGAAAAACAGACTCATAAAGAAACACAGTGGAAAATAGTATGTTTCAATCTATATTTATACTCGGACAGTTCCTTCTGTTGTGGTGCATAACTTTCATGATGAGTCCTCTGAGGGTGTCTTAGATCCTTTGATTGCTAATAATAGTTATCATACATTATTACTGTTATTCTATATGATGTTCTCCTGATTCTGCTAACTACACTTTGTTATCACCTCCTAAAATTTTCTCCACATTTTAAAAGTATTTCCCTGTTCATCATTCCTTATAGAATATTATTTCATTTCAATAATATATCACATTTTGTCCAGATATTCCTCACTTGATGGAAATCCCCTCAGTTTCCAATTCTTTGCCACCACAGAAAGAGCTGCTATAAATATTTTTGTTCAAGTAGGTAGCATTAATTATTTTCCAATACAGTATCTGCTATTATTGATGCATTAGATATTCTGGATGACCAACATAGTATATGTTATAATCTGACATTTCCTTCACTTAAAAAAATCCTCCAAGTGTATATTATCAACTAATAGGACAGTAAGGAAGCAAAATGGGAAATACTTGAGTTAAAATATGACCTCAGACATTTAATATCTCTGAGTAAGTCACTTTTAACCCTGTTTACCTCAGGTTCCTCATCTGTAAAATGAAATGGAGATGGAAATGATAAACATTTCCAGCATTTTTGCCAAGGAAATACAAAATTAGTTTATGAAATGTTGGAATGGATTGTAAAAAAAACCACTGGACAAAATTGACCAATAACTGTTTTTTTTTGCTGAGGAGGCATGATGATGTTCTGGGAACATATATTAGAAAGGGACACACACATATATAAATCCTTATATATAAATTAATATATGGATGTATATATGTGTACATAATATCTAGAGAACTGGGGTGTATGGGGTGCTCAGGGAGGGGTAATATCTCTGGTATGGAGGGCTTGTCATGCCCTTCTAGGGCAGCTCTCTAGCCACTGATCCTCACCTGGCACCCTACTCTCACTCATGGCTCCTAGTAGCTGCTAGCATGCGGCAGTGGCCACACCCCGGGCAACAGCTTCGACAGGCCGGCTAAACCTTGTGAGGGTAGCCATCGGGTCGTTGTGGACCCCTGGTGAACCAAGGCTTTGCTCACCCAGCATGTGAAGACTGCTTCGGCGGAACAGGCAGAAGAAACCAACAAGAAGGTTCAACGGCTGAGATGGCGATACTGCAAGGCACTGTGGAGTGCTCAGGGTGTGATGGAGCACAAAAGACAACACGGCCATCTAATGCAGCTGAGGAAGTCTCCAGGTGGCACGACTTTTTATGCCAATGGACCCAGGCTTCCAAGGCCGAGAGAGTGGGACTGTCTCTGTGCATCGACTTTTCCACTTAAATCTTCATGCACAGGTGTCTTTGTGCACAAAAACGCACAAAGACAATCATCATCCTCGGTTCGGGAGACAACCAACATCTATAGTATTGTATATGTGAATGTATATTATGTATATGTCCTATGCCATTTGGAAATTTTTCTTTATGTAAAGTAGTACAGTATGAGAAGGTATTAAAAAATTGTTATTTACTTTTTCTTCACTACTTTTTAATTTTACAAATAATTATCTAGCTTAATACACTTATTTTGCCACTGAGGAACTGAGGCAAAAAGAGAGCAAATATTACTTTATCATGGTCACCCAAAGTGGTAAGTGACAGAACCAGGAATTGAATCCATTAAAATAAGTTAATGTCAATCTCAGTTGCATCTCATATAAAATTAAATATGATTTAAATGTATGTATATGAGTTCTGAGGAAAGCCTTAAAAACTACATTTTAGTTTCCAAATAAAGCAGTTTTAAGGAATGTGGTAAGGTCTTATGTTCTCAAATGGCAAATAGTTTGGGCTCTGTAAAGAAAGTGACTAGTATCATTTTTTTAATCCTGTTTTCATCTTAGATAGCTCTAAGAGAGAGAATAGTCTGAGTCATTTTATAGCCCTGAGAAAATAAGCAGGATAATATAATTAGTAAAGTTCAGTTGAAGCTTTACTACCCAGTATTAGGAAGATTTGTATTCAAAGCTCATCTAATGCTTATTACTGAGCATGAGCAAGTCATTTTAACTCTTTGAGCCTTGGAAACATGATGTGCCTGTATGTTAGAAATAATTCATGATCTAAGTCAGATGAAAGAGTTTCTATAGTTTGCTTTCAATGTATTGATAAAGTGGTTATGCAGCAAAGTAATTGACAGTGTTTTCTTGTTCACTCTTCTTATAGTTTTAATTTTTGTTTTCTTTTTTAATTTTTCTTTCTTTGATGTCAGGAAAATTAATCTCAGATCACTTGCAAAATCACATCACCTTCACCATAAATTTTTTTTCTATATTTGTTTGTCAAAGCTAAGTTTCACCTCATTTTCCTTTTCTTAATTCCAAGAGCATTATGGTTGATTATAAATGAAATAACACAAAATGCTAACCACAGCCAGAGAAAGAACTGTGGGAGTAAAATCTCAGAAGAAAAAACATATGATCAAATATGTGATTTGATGGGAATTATATGATTGGGCTTTTGTTGTTAAAAGATCACTCTATCACAAATATAAATAACATGGAAATGGGTTTTGAGCAGTGATACATGTATAACCCAGTGGAATTGCTTGTCATTTCTGGGAAGGGGGAGGGAAGGGGAGTGGGAAAATTATGAATCATGTAACCATGGGAAAATATTCTCAATATATGACTTTTAAAATCATCTGCCAATATTAATTCTTTTGAAAATGCAGAACAATCCCCAAATAGAAGCATTAAAAGTCTCCCCCAAATAAGCATATAGGACTTAGATATATTTCAGAGGAGCATCAATTTAGAGTTAGAAAGGACTTCAGTTATGATCTACACATTGCATTTTCTAGATGATGAAACCAAGAGAGAATTTAAATGACTTGTCCATAAAGGTTGTGAGTGAATGGAACAATGAGACTATTCCTTTTGAATGAGGGTATACATACATATCTTCTCTGCTGAACCATTCCTCTGACCACAGTTGTATACTCATTGCCCCTATTTGTAGAGAAAGAATCAAAGGGAAAAACAGGGGGAAATGTGTGGAAATATAGATAAAGTTATTCTAAAATAGTGTAACTCTCTGTATGGATTAGTATGGTTCTATTTTATTAGTCTGACTTTCAATTTCAGGTGTTCCCTACAAGAAATTTCATAAGTTTCATATGTACATTGTTTCAGAATTTTATTGGATTCCTACACCTTCTGGATATTTCAAAGGGTGAAATTATTTATGTTCATGTTGATTCAAATAGGACTGAAATAAATGATGCAAGAAGCAGTCCAGGAATATAATAGAGCCAAAACCAGCTCATGAAGATTAAGAATCCAAGGAAACTTCTATCACCATGCTCCCAAAAATGGATGGTAAGAGAACACGTAAATAACAACAAAAACATGGCATTTCTCTTTTTGTTGATTGTGATGACATAAATAATTCTAACACAAGTTTCCATAATTTTTCATAACCATGATCTTAAAAATACAGTTCTTGTCTTTAGTTTGTTAGTCTACAATAGTATGACTCCAGCATAATTATTTGTGTCTTTGCTGATTTTCAATTATTACTCTGATTATCATTAGTATTATTACTAGTAGTAATATAACTCAATCTGTGTATTATTTCATTGATATGGGGAAATTCCAGAGCAGAAACTCTCTATACTAATGTAGACCAGCTCCTGGTTGGCAGTTTATAATTTGAGAGTAGAGCTGTCAAATACATAGACAGGGGTAGCATCATGGAAAGTGACAACATGCCCCAGTGAGGCTAGAACCAGATTAAAATATCACAATTTACCTAACAGGTCTTCCTGCTGCCTCATCTGTCTTTCTATCCATTAAAGCAAACTGCCTCTCTAGTTAATATTACATATAGACAGAGCAATAGATAGTCAGATAGTCAGAAAAATAGGAATAGATAGAAAGATAAACAGACATACAGATGGATATAAAACTATTCAGTTTCAGCCCAAATGCTATCTTTTTAAATGAATGAAGTGTTGCTAGGAATCATATGTTGAAATGGTGTTACTGATCTCATTTCACTATTGGGAGGGAAGTTTTCTATCTTATGGAACACATATTAAGTAGAAACTAGGCTATCAGTTGATGGAAAGGCATAATCTTCATAAATATGTATTAATTTTAGCACCAGCAATAAAAAATAGTTCCTCCTGAAATTAGTGTAGCATTAAAAGGAAGCTTAAATCAGAGCAGTGCTTTGTAAGAATTGACTAAATATATGTTATATAAGATTAATTTCTATCTCTTCCAATTAGGAGGGTGTTAAAGTTTGTATTTTCACCACCTAGCAAAGCAATGCAATGTTGGAATATCTTTAGGACTAAGTGACATAAAAAAGCTTATTAGCTCATATCTTTCTCTGTTGTTTTAGCACTCCCTTTGATTGCTGCAATGCCTGAGCTAATTAAAACTTTATACTGCCAAAAGTAATGAAACCAGTCAGAATATCAGGCAATTCATTTTAGTAAGAGTAACATGATGACTTCTCATGATTGCAAGTTTAAAGTAAACACAAATGTCCAATCCCTTTCCTTTCAAGTAGGGCTGCTTAAGTCAATGGATGATCTTGTCTTCACAAAGGAAAAACAACCAACCAAACAATGACAACAAGAAATATTGTAAACTAATTGTGAACCTCATGCTCCCTTCCAGATTCCTTTTTTTTTTTTTGCTTTTCTTTTAGCTTTTCTTTTTAAGCAGCTGAGGGTTTCTAGACAAAGGGCTCCACCACAAGGGTTTCTGATAAAAAAAAAAAACGAATTAGGTTTTAATGGCAATATAAAAAGCAATAACTCTTCAAAGTATTACATTCTTCATCATTTTGGTATTTGTTAAACAGACAGTCTGAAAATCTATGAATAAGCCAGTTAGTCTTGATATTTCTCTTTTTCATTTGTTTATTTTCTTTAAATTACTTGGAGTCTTTTTTTCTTACATTTATTTCTGACTCAGCTGCATAGCTCATTTACCTGAATTTTGCTATATTTTGTTTTGGGGGCATTCAGCATGATTCATAGATTCTAAGAAGATACCACAAGTTCCCCTTTGCTCTGATAGAATTTATTTCATAAAGTGAGATAAATATAATTGGATAAAGATATCTTACTACTTGCCTTTGATTGAATCTAACTCAAATTCTAATTTCTCCCTTTGTCTAAATCCATCCCTCTATTCTCTACCACTCCACTCCAAATTTACATATTTAAATACATTTATTTATTTACTTCTTCCTAAAGAATTTCAAATGTTATCTTTTAGATATTTGTATATATTGTTCATTATCTTTCTTTTAACATTTACCTTCTTTCTCAAAATCAACACTAATCATTTGTATTGAGGCAAAAGAGATTTAAGAGTTGGACAATCTGGGTTAAGTGACTTACCAAGGGTCCTACTTTAGGAAATGTTTGAAGACTGATTTAAATTCAGGACCTCTTGACCTCAGGCCTCACTCTCTGTACAATGAACCACTTAAGCTGCCCAGGTTTTGTTAATTTTGAATGCTTATATGTAAAAATATTTTAAGTAAAAGTGAGCTTAAATTTGAAACATCTCTAATAAAACCAGATAATTTTCATTTTCAACAACATTCTCAAAATAATTCCAAATGAATTATAGTCTTCTTAGAGTTTGGATTGTGTTTTTCCACTTTGTTTTGGGTTTGTTTTGGAATATAGCTAATATTGTTTTACATTACTTCACATATAAAATTAATATCATTACTTGACTTCTTAATGGATATGGAAAGGGCTGGAGTGAAGGAGAAAATTTGAAAATGAAAATATCTTTTAAAATCTATTACACATAACTAATTTTTCCATGTTACATTTTTATACATTTTCCCAGAATATGTGAAAATAGAGTTTTAATTAATTTCTGTCATTTTGCAATTCATATTATGTTCCTCCATTCCACCTCTCTCTACTCCTTAGATGGCAGGTAGTATGATAAAGGTGATACATGTGCTATCATGCAGTATATAATTCCATGTTAATCATGTTGTGAAGGAAGGCACACAACAGATATACTATAAAATAATTTGTGTTGAAAATAAAGGGAAGATTGGTATGCTTCCATCTTCATTCAGCCTCCATCAGTTCCTTCTATTGCAATGGAAAATGTTTGTTGTTATGAATCCTTTGGAATTATCCTGGATCTTTGTATTGATTTTAATATTTAAGCCATTCCAAGCTGATCATCATATATTATTGTACTTCTCACTAATCTTTGTGGAAAAAAAATACCACCAAAAGCTAAATTTGAGAAATACATTAATAATTAGGAAGTGACAAGTGACAATAGCAAATTCCTAACTGATTTTTCAAGGTGGCACCAATTCAGGAAGTAGAAAAAAATTTACATACTCTACAACAGTCATCTTAAGTCTTAAGCAGTATTTTTGGGAAAAGCATAAATACTGCCTTTGTTATGATGAAAAGATGAGTTCTTAATGATTCACAAAAGCTAACTCTTACTTTTTACTGCTTCATTGGAAAATGCCAAAACATTTCCTATTTTTGCCTTGAAAGCCTCCAACAGTACAAAGAAAAATAACTTATCTGCTGAGATCTTCTATACAGCCAGATATATTCATTGGTAAAATCCCACAGGGAATGTGAGTATGAAGTTTCAAGGGTGTAAAGTAGTCTGAATAATGGAGATAATAAAATTAAAGTAGATAAAGCAGATCAATCCCTTCCTGCATTTTTTTAGGAAACAGAACCCCCCCTCCCCAGGAGGTCAAACAGCTCATATAGATGGCAGACTAGACTCTAATTAGCCTTAGGATGAGAATTAGGAAGGTCAGGGAAACAAAGGAACTTCAGGAATATCAAAGAGGTCAGGATGGAATGCAAGATAACACTTAGTTAACTAGGGATAAGTTAATTAAGTACATGTGAAATTAACCAACCCCTGAATAACCTGAGGATTGTCCACTTATCACTGAGCACACATATCTGTGTTTGTGATAAGGTTTGTTTGATTGTCAAATAAGAACCTGTATGTGAAAGTAAATAACTTTGTGTCTTGTAACCTGTATAAGTTTTTCTGTAATGTCAGTCTGATGCAGCTTCCACTAGGGAAGTCTGTCCCAGCTGGTAGATGCTTTATTAATCAATAAATAATGGTTCCAATAATTGAATTTTGGGGTATCCAGAGTCACTTTATGAAGTGCCTCACTTCAGGTGCAAAAAAAAATACTAAAAGGAATTATCTTGAAAATAGTGAATGACAAAAAGTACATTCATCCACCTGACCTCTACCAAATTATCCTCCAAACAATTTCAATACAACTCATCAAGGAGGCAGAATCAAGATGGTGAAGTGGGACACTTCACAAATGAATACAAACACCTAGAATTTCAATTATTGGAACCATCATTTATTAATAAAAGAGAGAAATAAATAATCTATCAGCTGGGGCAGAATTCCCTAATGGAAAACCTCTTTGGTTTGACATTAAAGACCAGATTATATACATTGCAGAGTTCTTATCTGGCAACAAACAGACCTTAATACAGGAATGTGGGGGTCTGAGATGGGGGTGGTGGTACTTCTTAGATTTATGATGGGGCTAGTATCCAAGGAGTGTTTATCTTCACTTAGCCAAATGTTAGTTCACTGGCCCTTTGATATTCCTGAAATTCCTCTTTTGTCTCCTGCCCCCCCCCAAGTTAAGCAGAAACCAGCTTCTTATCTGATTAAATAGCTAGAGGGAAGGGAAAACAGGTCTGTCCCCTAAAAATGTGTACAGGCATAATTTTTCCATCTTTGGTCTTTTGGGGGCTACTTCAATGGCAGCTTAGAAGCAGCTATGGTGATTCCTCTGTGAAAACTCTTCCACACCAATCAAAAACAAAGTGCTTCTAGGGGGACAGAAAACCAAATACAACAACAGGACAGAGCTGAGGGACTCTCAGAAGGAACATAGAGAAGGCTGAATTCTCAGGTTTAAGGAAAAGAAAGATGGAAGGCCCAAGGGCCCCTCCCCCACCTACTGTGCTGAGACTTGTGTGTACAGTGGGATTTGAGTCAAGGACTCCAGGCTGAAGGGATTACCTTGCTACCACAGCTACTTGAGGATCAGGGCTCTAACCACAGCTGGCAGGGAGGAAACTGAAGAAGAGGGGCAGGGAGAAGGGCAACCTGGTTGTAGCTGGCCACCACTCTTGCATCTTCAACCTCAGCCTCTGGAAGTTTTGGCCTCAAGGCACACTCAACTTTACAGATGAGCTTAATTGTTTTAATCCAGTCAATCAATAGTAAATAGAAGAAGTCTTCATAAGGCAGAAAAGCTCAGTCTCCAGCATCTCTCCCCCACCTACCTCACTAAGACCCATGCTAAGAATCCAGCTGACTAAGATCCCAGGGCAAAAGCTCTAACTATGATGGAGTATCTTTGTACCACCACAAAAAGCTCAGGGTTTTGACCAGATAACTGTCAAGGAGGGGGCTGGAAGAAAGGAAGAGAGGAGGACAAGGCTAACTACCTTCAGCCTACTCACAAAGGCCTTGAGCCTCTGCTAGTAGTTGGGGAAGATATGGCCTCAGGGCACATTAATACAGCAGGTCAATTCCATCAGCCTAATCCAGTTAATCAATAGAGCAGAATATAATCCTTTTCAGGGCACAATAAGGCAAACTCACAGGTTGAACAAATAAATAGAGAAGCAAGAATAAAGCCAATAATGGGGGAGAAAGAAGGAAAAATTTTGTGTAAACAACAGAAAAAGAAAAAAATTACAATAGATAACTTTTATTCAGGTAATGAACCAAGAACAAATGGAACAGAGGAGGAGCAAGGAAAACCAGGCAAAACACCTAAGGAGCTAAAGCAAATTGGACTCAGGATTTAGAACTCAAAACACACTTCAAAATTTTTTTAAAAGGTTGAAGAAAATTGGGGAAAGAACTTAAAAAGCAAAATAGGTAATTTGGAACCAGAGGAACATGAATTAAAATAAGAAAATATTGTCTTTAAAGCCAGAATTAGCCAGCTTGAAAATGAGACAAAGAAAGTGAAAGATGACCTACAAAGAAAAACAGACCCAAAAGAAAAGAAGAATCAAAAAGCAAGGGATGAAATTCAGTCTTTATAAATTAGAATAGAAAAATTAGAATCAAATGACTTCACAAGGCAGCAAGAGTCTATAAAATAAAGTGAAAAGAATGAAAAAATTGAAGAAAATAGTAACACCTCATTGATAAACCAATAGACATGGTCCAAGTGTTTGCAGCATTCATTGATAGTGAAACTTTTCAATTGTTCCTTTGTTTAAATAATGCATTAGAAAAGTTGAATGGCAAGTATTTATTGCACAGTCTATAACTTCCATCAGCTGAGTGATAAGCATGTATTAAATACATTCCTTTCACAAGAAACTTTTTTTGGTAACTCAGAGCAAAAAGAAAAAAAAAATTAAACTCACTATCATAAAGAAACTTAAATTTATTTAAAGAAATCAAATTTACTCATATCATATTATGATATTTTTTGTAGGATGTGATATGATTTTCTCATATGTTACCATGTATCATATACTAATTGGTATATAACATACATAAAGTTGAAACAAATTTATTTCAGAGAGGAAATACAACTTGTCTGGAAATTAACAAAGATCTTATGCAAGAAGGGGCACTTGGGATAAGCTTTGAAAGAACAAGCCATTCTAAGAACCAGACATGGTAAGGGAATGACTTCTATGCACAGAGACTAAAATTAGAATGCCATTTATGAGGAACAGCAATTAAGGCATATGAGAACGTTTAACAACAGGAAACTAAGGGATTACTTGTCAGATGAGGAATGACTGACAAACTTATGATTTGTGAATGTAATGCTATGCATTTTGTACCCTGCTTTCAGAGGTCCAGTGAACAAAAATGATGCTCATCTCCTGTCAGAGAGAATATATGCAAACTATGTAGATGAGAGAGACAGATTTGAATATGGCTGAAGCACATATTTCTTTCAATTGGTTAAACTTATTTCTTATGTTATTCATTGTATTGGGAATATGACAGATGAAAAAAATAAATAATTATTTTAATTGATATAAATCAATTAATTAATGAATCAATGACAGAATAGAAAGTATTTCTTTGGCATTTATAATTTGTTGAGCATTATGGTATATAAATGATGGAGATATAAGTGCACAATTAAAAAAGTCACAGATCTTGATCTCTTCCTAATTCTAATGTAATATATTTTTATTTGAGAAGTCATAGAGCTAGTGAGTTGATACATAGGATACTTCGTATTGATAAATCCTTTCAAACAACAATGGAAGTATTCAGCTGATACTAATTAGAGGAGGGTTCATATATAGGTAGCAGAAGACAGAAGACAGATGGAAAGAAGATAAATCAAGAGAATTGCTGGAGGGTTTTAATTTTAAATTAAATAAAAATAGACAATTCATCTGTCATTATAACCTTATTAAAATGATTTTTTTATTACAAAAAAAAACCCCTTCCATTCTTGAAGCCTAGGTAAATGATGAGAAACATTCTGGAAACTGTAAGATGAAAAAGCATTGAATATATTAGTACAATGAAATGTGTATATAAAATCACATAGCTAAAACCTAATTAAAACATCTTGATCAAACAATTCTTTCCTTATGATTATTTTTTTGATAGAGCAATTCATGATTTTTTTCTTACTAAGAAACTGAAGAGTGATCAAAAATTCCCTTTCTACTGATTAAAAATATAGATCTTTTGAAGCATTTTTTGGCTTATAAGGTATAATTTCCACTAGAATATGATAAGTAGGTGTTAGAAATAGAGCACCTGAGATTTACCCTTTTTATTGAAAAGAAAACTGATAAAGAAAGATTAAGTGAGTTGCTCATGGATCATGTTTACTGACTGTAATATACAAGACTGAATTCCAAAATGGATTTATACCACAGACTGTTTTTTAATCATCCTACAGGAGACAATAATTAATTTTAATTTTGAGAATGCTATTGCACATTGCAAATGATTAAATATTACACATTAGGACTCAGTTTATTTTTGTGTTGATTTTCTTAACCTACGAAAGCAATGGATAAATTGTTTATTAGGTAGATTAAACTCAAATGTTTTTTATTTATCCCTTTTTTCCAGAAAAAAATGGCTGTTTACCATTTGTAGCACACTACTGCAGGTCCTCTAATTTCATGTCAAGAGTTTGTTCCATTGCATCACACAATCTACATCATTGACAAAATATTATTGCAATAGTAAGATTTAATTTTGACTATAAAATTGGATATCTTTGTATATAACTGAATAGTTAAAATTAGTTTCGAATGACCAATGAAATTGACTTCCAAAATACCCAAATCTCATCTCATATCAGTAGTTCTTTAACCAACTCTGCCACTCTGTCATACGGAATTCCTCCAGTTCATTATTCCTTTGAGCACAATAGTATTCCATCAACAACAGATACCACAATGTGTTCAGCCATTCCCCAATTGATGGTCACCCCCTCCTTTTCCAATTTTTTGCAACCACAAAGAGCTATGCTATAAATATTTTTACAAGTATTTTTCCTTATTATCTCTTTGGGTCACAAATCCAGCAGTGATATGGCTGGGTCAAAGGGTAGGCATTCTTTTAAAGCCCTTTATACACAGTTCTAAATTGCATTCCAGAATGATTGGACCAATTCACAACTCCAGTGACAGTGTATTAGCATCCCAATTTTGCCACATTTCCTCCAACATTTATCATTTTCATTTGCTGCCATATTGGCTAGTCTGATTGTATAATGTGGTATCTCAGAGTAGTTTTAATTAGCATCCATCTAATCAGGAGGGATTTAGAACACTTTTTCATGTGCTTATTGATGGTTTTGATTTCATCCTGTGAAAACTGCCTCTTCATGTCTCTTGACCATTTGTTGACTGGGGAATGGCTTGATGTTTTGTAGACTGACTTAGTTCCTTATATAATTGGGAAATTAAACCTTTGTCACAGAGTTTTGTTATAAAAATATTCTCCCAGTTTGTTGCTTTCCTTCTAATTTTGGATGCATTAGTTTGATTTGTATAAAACCTTTTTAATTTGATATAATTAAAGTCATTCATTTTACATTTTGCAATGTTATCTATCTCTTGCTTGTCTTAAATTCCTTTCTTTACCATAGATCTAACTGGTATAGTATTCTATTTTCACCTATTTTATTTATTATTTCCTTCTTTATATTTAAGTCATTTAACCATTTTGAATTTATCTTGGTATAGGGTGTGAGATATTGATCAAATCCTAATTTTTTCCATACTACTTACCAATTTTCACAGCATTTTATTAAATAGTGAGTTCTTGTCCCCAAAGCTGGAATCTTTGGCTTTATCGAAACTAGCTTGTTGAGATCATTTACCCCTAGTCTATTCTATTGATCCACCCTTCTGTCTCTTAACCAGTACCATATTATTTTGATGACCACTGCTTTATAGTACAGTTTAAGATCTGGTACTGCTAGGCCACCTTCCTTCACAGTTTTTAAAATTATTTCTCTTGGGTCTTTCAGATGAACTTTGTTATAATTTTTCCTAATTCTATAAAAAGATTTTTGTAGTTTGATAGTTATAGCACTGAATAAGTACATTAAATTGGATAGGATTGTCATTTTTATTATGTTAGCTCATTTTATCCATAAATAATTAATGTTTTCCTGTCACTAGATCGAGTTTTAATTGTGTGAAAAGTGTTTTGTAGTTGTGTTCATATAATTCCTGTGTTTATCTTAGTAGAGAAATTCCTAAATATCTTATATTGTTTAGAGTGATTTTAGATGAGGCTTTTTTTTAATTGAGGTTGAATATAGTACAAAATCTGTTAAAATAGTAAAAATATGTGCTTAAAGTCTTATGAGACAGAAATAAATGTATTCCAAAATTCATTATTCAAGAAAAAAAGAAACAAACTATGCTTCACAGAAAATATTATATCATAAATTCACAATAAACCTCAAATACAACCTGAAAATAATTTTAAGAGTTGTGAGATTTAAAATAGTGAAGCCCATAAACTGTAGTGAGTTAAAATGGTGGAATATATAAATTGTGATAGATATAAGAGAGGGTGAGTAAATTTGACCTCAGAAAATATGTTTCACTACAGTGTCTTGGTTTTTAAATCAAATATAAGGTGGTTGCCAGGGAAATATTCCCAATTATTCAAATACCCAAGTCAACTGGGTTTTATAGAGATTTTAATTAATACAAATGTGGAATTAAAGAAAAGAGAGAGAGAGAAAAAGGAAATAAGTATGAAGGGCCTTAAGCCAACATGGCCTAGACCTGAGTCTTAAGAGAGAAAGATCAGTCAGTCTTTTAACACTCATCACAAGGTGTTGCCTAAGCAAGGATTCTAGTGACACCAGGCCAGCATCATCTCAGCTGCTTTCACCAGCTCCCTCCTCCATCTGAATGTTTCAGCATGAGTCCTCCTCAATCTGAATGTTTCAGAATGACCTCTAGCTCTTCTCTGAGCTGTTACTTTTAAGGGCAAAATCTCCTATGTCACCTCCCCTAAGTTCTTCCATCTACCAATAACTGTAGATGTTTTCCAAAAGACAGCCCATTTTGAATTCACAGCTGAGTAGATTAATCTCTTTAGTAAGTCAGAAAAAAAATGCTGCTGTGTCGACTAATTTCATTAAGAGAAACCCTCTGAGTAAGTTTTCACCTTTTAGGTCTATGTAGTTTACAAGTTGCCCCACCTTTATAGGCACTTAGCATCCCATTGTATCAATTCCAAAAATAGGCATGACTCAAAGAACTCCTTTCCTTTTTAAGTTTGGTTTTCAAGTACTTTCATTGCTTAGCAAGGAGTTTTCTGCCCTAAAGCATTCTTAAGTATGAGTGGAATGGAGGTCCTCCCTTAGCAAGGAGTTTTCTCCCCTAAAGCAGTCCCAAGTAGGAATGGGGTAGAGATCCTCCCATAGCAAGGAGTTTTCACATTCAAGTAGAGTTCTCACTATCTGGTAGGGAATTATTTCAAGTAGGGAATTGGAGGATTCCTCAATGTGGAGTAAAATTTTTAACATTCATAAGTCTGTGAAATTTTACAGTTTACAGAGTCAATCAGAAAACTTGAATATTGCGTATATAGGGGAGGATGAGACCCTCAGGGATGAGGTCTTGCTAAATCATTTTCGGGGCTCTACATCCACTTTTGGTGTCTATCTTTCACCCAGCTTTCACTTGTGAAACCAGGAATTTATACCATGCATAGCAGCCACTCCAGTAAAATCTTCAATGAGTGAGGTGGATGTCTACCCAAAGCATGTGAAGATTGTCTCCAGTGCAGAGGCATGATAAGAACAATTTGTTCCATATACCAGGAAGAGAAGCAGATGCTGTGGAACTCTTAAAAATTTGGTCAGAAAGATGTAAAGCCAAAGTCATAGACTATATCTGGGTCCATTTCCAGTCTACTGACCTTTGTCTTGCCACTGGATTTTAATAACTCTAAAAAGAAAAGAAAAGCTGACAATAACACAACTCCTACTCACTTAAATTCAATTCACTCTCAAGTCAAGACATACATGCAGATATCATTAGTCCTCATGGAAAATGAAGGACAAGAGTGGCCAGGTTGCTCAGTGGATAGAGTCAGACCTGAAAACAGGATTACTGGGTTCAAATAAGACCTCAGGTACTTTCTAGCTGTGTGACCCTGGGCAGGTCACTTGATCAAATTGCCTTGCCCTTACAACTCTTCTGCCTTGGGACCAATACTTAGTATTGATTCCAAGACAAAAAGTAACATTATATTTTTTAAGATAAGGAAGGACAGGCAAAATCTACATTGTATACACTTAAAACTTGAAAATTTATTTCCATTCCTTTTTAAAAAATATTCTCACTCTGTGTAAATCAATGAATAATTCCATGCAGCTACCAGTATCAAAGAAATTTCTACCCTCAATATAATGGTATTATTTTTATTGGACTACTCTGATTCATAAACATTTTTTATTTGGGAAGGACCAGTTATGACTCTTGTAGCAACACAAATTACTCTACTCATATTACAATACCAATCTTTATATATTTGCAGATAATTATAATATACAAAATTACCATTTGCATAACAGTATCAAATATCATTGTAGATTCAAAGTAGTATTTTATATATTATTTAATTTTATCCTCAAGCCACTATATTTATTAAATATTATCATTATATCATAAGTTTTGTTCTTAAAGAGCTGAAGCTTACATCATGGGTTGTTAAAAAAATGAATCTTGATAATATATATTAAGATAATATATTTATTTAAATAATATATAGAGGGCAAAAAGTCAACAATGCAAAAACAAAGCAATGCAAAAGCAAATTTATCATTAATACATGGGATTTGTAGGTGTTGATGAGGAAGATGTTTGATTATTCTTCACTTTTCTTTTGGGAAGGGGTAGAATTGAAAGTCATCCTGTCCATGAACATTTGTATTCACCATGCTCAAATTGTCTTTCTTACATCAGAGAGTGGAGTTTTAATCAATAACATTGTATTAAAATGTTTTGCTCATTTTATCCTGAGGACTATATATTATCCTCAGTTCTACATTATTGTTTGTGATTTTTTAAAAGCTGTTTTATGGAATATATAATATAAAGTTACTACTACAATCTAAATAGGTCAGAACCCTTATTTAGGAAATTTTCTAATGCTCAGAAATGAGTGTCCTATTTTGGGGGGAGGGGGAATTTTTTCATTTAATCTTTGCTTACTTCATATTTATGGAAACTATAGGATATATAAAATATTCATGGAAATAAAAGGAAATGATACATTTGTCCTAGTCAAGGAAAAGGAGAGAAAACTGAGGAAAGAGTAGAATGGAACATTCCTTATTCTTCCAGAAATAATAATTATAATTGACAACTGCATGTTTAATTGTCTACTCAAGTTGACTAATGAAATTTATTCTTATGGTCCACTTCAATCATAATTTCTCTCCCATATCTGTGGTCTCTTTTCAGATGATATTTGGCTTATTTGTTGGGTACCATCCTTCTAACCCCAGATTTAAACACATTAAATTACATAGTAGGGTAAGGAATTCCACTTTTTCCATTGCTGCTGCTGAGCTCCAGAGTTCCATGCATTTTTTCTCATTTTTTCCACATGTTTTTATATGTGAATTTTTACATATGTATGTGTGTATGTGTGTGTATATACACCCGAAAAATATATGTAAAAGTAACTCAGATCTTCAATTCAGATTAGTAAATCTAATGAAATACCAATGCAAATATCAAAGATTTTATTTGTCCCTTTGAACTACAAATGCCTGGATATCTGTTTTTAGAAACCTATTATGTTCTTTATTACACTTATCTGAAAAGAAAAAGGAGAATACCCTCATTACTCTGTACTGTTGAATATGCAGAGGATATTAAAATGGGATGAGGCCAGCAAGGATGTGTGTCAGAAGATTAGAAGAGGCAGTGGGCCTAGCTCTAGGTCTGACTTCAAAGGATATTGATCTGAGTGTTCACTCTGACATATACTGCCATTGTGACCTTGGATGAGTTACTTTCTCTTTCTCTGAATCAGTTTTCACATCCACAAAGGAAGAAGTATAGGATACTTAACTCTAGCAATCTTTTAGCTATAACTATATTGGGTTTGAAACTTATTGCAAATTAAAATTCCATTATTATTTTCAAACACCAGTTTATAATTTTACCTGTTTATTGCAGAAAAAATATAACCAAACATCTATATTAAATCTGTATGCATTCTATGTCATATATTTCTACGATCAATTTTGAGAAATCAATTAACATATTAAATAATAATAAATATTGAGCTTTTATCAATAATTTTGAATTAGATAAATTGGTTTATGAAAAATGTTCTATTTCTCAAAATTATGTAGAATTTTGATTCTCTGATTCATTTTATTGATTATTTGCAGTGATATTTGTATTTTTAATAAGTAAGTCTTCTTCCAGAGTACCAAATAATTATTTAACAAATACAGAGGCAGTACAATCCAGTAAAAGATATGTCCAGATGACTCTATGGCACTAATCAACATTTTTTGTAGTATAATATTTAAATCTAAGCCTCTAACTTTGCATATAAACAAACTGGAGCCTAGAGTTTTAAGTCTTGATTGTGGGAACAAATATATATTTATGTGTGTGTAGCAGACTGAAACTCTGCTATGGGCTTATACCAGTGATAGCAAATCTTTTATTTTATTGTTTTGTTTTTCGTTTGTATTTTTTCTTTTTATCAAAATGAATTTTAATTTTATTTAATTTGATGATTTAGAATAATTTTCCATGGTTAGAAGACTCATGTTCCTTCCCTCTCCTCCCCACAACCCCCTCCCATATATGATGCACAATTTCACTGGGTTTAACATGTGCCATTGATCAAGACCCATTTCCTTATTTTTAGTATTTGCACTAGGGTGATCTTTTAGAGTCCACTTTCCCAGTAATAGCCCCACCGACCTACGTGATCAAGTAATTGTTTTTCTTCTGTGTTTCTTTTCCCACAGTTCTTCCTCTGGATGTGAATAGCATTCTTTCTCATATGTCCCTCCAAATAGTTCTGGATCATTGCATTGCTACTAGTAGAGAAGTCCATTACATTTTAATTTACCACAGTGCATCAGTCTCTGTGTATAATGTTCTGGCTCTGCTCTATTCACTCTGCATCGATTCCTGGAGGTCATTCTAATTCATATTAAATTCTTCCAGTTTATTATTCCTTTGAGCACAATAGTATTCCATCGCCAACAGATACCACAATTTGTTTAGTCATTCCCCAATTGGAGGGCATCCCCTCATTTTCCAATTTTTGGCCATCACACATTGTGTGGCTATGAATATTCTTGTACATGTCTTTTTCCTTACTATCTCTTTGGGGTACAAGCCCAGCAGTGCTATGGCTAGCTCAAAGGGCAGACAGTCTTTTAGTGTCCTTTGGGCATAGTTTCAAATTGCCTTCCAGAATGGGTGGATCAGTTCACAACTCCCCCACCAATGCATTAACATCCCAATTTTGCCACATCCTCTCCAACATTCAATAGTTTCCTTTGCTGTCATGTTGGCCAATTTGCTAGATGTGAAGTGATACCTCAGAGTTGTTTTGATTTGAATTTCTCTGATTATTTCTCTGATTTGCATTTCTCTGTAATATAAAGTAGTGATCATCAAAACCATATTGTACTGGCTAAGAGACAGAAGGAAGGCTCAATGGAATAAACTTGGGGTAAATGACCTCAGCAAAACAGTCTCAAGCCATTCCCCAGTTGATAAATGGGCTAGGGACATGAATAGGCAATTTTCAGAGAAAAAAATCAAAACTATTGATAGCAAATCTTTTAGAGATAGAGTGCCAGACCAGACCCCACCAGATGATGTGCTATGCCACTACCCCATCACATACTGGGTAATATAAAGATTAAAATTTTTGGAAACTGAGACAGGTAGAAATTAGTTTCTCTCTTCAAGGAGTATTATATTTTTAGAGGTTTATTGAATATTAAGGATTAAAGAAAATACAGGTTAAGAAAGCCTGTGTCTAGGCCCACCGGCCTAGACAACCTCACCTACATTATGAAAAAAGCCGCGTCTCCTTGCAAGTGGAAACAGGAAAAAGAAGAGACAAAAGCCTTTGCAATCAGGTTAAATACTCCATCTTGTTCTCAGCCCAGATGAGGTTTCAGTGAGATTAGAGGGCATTATGGGGAAGTGGAGCAAGGGCTTCTGGGAACTGAAGTCCTGGATTCAAGTATCCATTTTTACTGTAATGAACTCTAAAGGGGGAGGAAGGTGGCCAATTGCACACAGAAAGCTTTCTTTATGCTATCTTTGTCATCCATGCCATAGGTTCACCATCACTGGCTTATGCTATCAAATAAAATGATCTCCATTACACCATGGTAATTACTGTTGCATGCTTATATGAGCTATTACATATGAAAGAAAAAAAGTTGCTCTAGCTTGGGTGGTATTCCAGCTCAGGGAAGATAGATATGTATTAAAAGGTGACATAAATAAAACTAGAACATTGTATTGTCCTTTTCTTCCTCCTCGTCTTCATTTTAATTTTACTCTTTTCCTCCTCTTCCCCCTACGTTTCCTCCTACTCCTTTTCCTCATTCTCCTTTTCCTTTCCCTCCTCCTTCTCATTCCACTCCTCCTTTTCTTCCTTCCTTCCTTCCTTTCTTCTTCTTCTTCTTTTGAATATGAACTAGATAAACTTAATAAAAATTAACAAGAAAGAATTGAAGGAGGTGAATGAAATTTAAGAAAAGTTAAATAGATTTCTAGTGAAAATTGAATGTGAAGAGAATGGAATATATCTGCTTCTCAGTAGTACATGGCATCGATACAAAAATTGACCATGTATTAAGCCATAAAAACTTCACCACCAATTACAGAAATAATAACAAATGTTTCTTTATAAGATTATGATGTGAAAAAATATAATAAAAAATCAATAGAAAGAAAAATTTAAGAAATTAAATAGAAGCTAAATATTATAATTCTGATAAAGGGTAAGTGAAAGAAAAAATATAGAATCAATAATTTCATTAAAGAAAAATGACAATAAGTAGAAAACATATCAAAATTTATAGGATATAGCCAAAGTAGGTCATCTCTAAATAGAGAAAGAAAATGCAATTTTTTTTCATTTTTTTATCTTTTAAAGACTTTTATTCTACTGAGAGATACAGCATATAAAATTAGGATCTATGCATCTATGTTCAATAGCTGTTGAAAAAATGGCCCTTCTTATTCCTATCACTCCTTCCGTATAAGGAGATTCCTGATTAATTTCCTTTTAAAAGAAACCCATCAATGAGTTCTAAAAATTCTTAAATTTTTCATCATTAAGTAGGGTTTCCCCTCCTATCTCTCAAGTTTGTATTCATTCAAACCACAACAACAATTCCTCTTCTATTACACAAACAATCATTAAAAGTGACTCATCATTTATTCCTCTTATCCCTTTAAGCTTTATCTCATCTTCTTTATTATATATTCCTAAAAGAGCATCTATATCAGTTGCTTTTAAGTGGTCAAATCCTATTTACTTTTCACACTCAATATTTTGTTTCTTCACTGAGCTACTAGACTGAGACTGCCCTTTCCATGGTTACCAATTATCTCTTATCTAATTTCATTGTCATATTTTCCCTTTATTCCACTGCATTTAAATGAGACTTGTGAGATACCACTTAAATGCATGAGATCTGAAATGATCACTAAGACAAAGGAAGTTGAAAGAAGATAAGAAGAACCATGGTGTAATCTCAGAACATAGCAATTTTTAGAAGATTGTACATAAGTGATATTACAACAAAGGGGACCGAGAACAAGTAGTCATATTAGTGGATGAAATACCAAAAGAGTTTAATGTTAAAATGTAAGGAGGAGAGAGTATCCAGTAGGAATGAGTAATACTGGGGGGAAAGCAAGCTTAAAAGAAACCAAGACTGATATGGACATTTAAAAAAGACATTGAATTTAGCAGTTATATGACAGTTGCTAAACTTTGACACACCAATTTCCACTCTGTTATGTGGTAAGAAGCTTGGAGCTAAGAATTATAAATATGAAAAGCAAATAAGGATTTCATGTCAAGTGGTGTGGATATATATAAAATAAGAGTACACTGTGAAAGAGAGAACAATACAACATTACTTTATGAGATTGGAATGATTAGTTGAAGGCTTCCCTAAGGATTGGGCAAACCTGAGTGCAAGCTCAGTGATGAATGTGTCAGTCACTCAAGGACCAGTTCTGCTTATTCATGGATTGATTTCTGGAAGGGATGATTATGAAGTGATTTGAGGTCTATGATAACATTTGAATGTGCTTACTAGGGATAAAGACATAGTAGTCTTCATTGGTAGACTGTAAAACCATACTGATGATATCACAGTCTCTTAAAATATTGAGATTTTAAAGGTCTCAAATTAAAATTGCGTATTTTACACAAAACTCTACATTTTCTGTTTGTATTTTATTTATTCATTTCTGTTAATATCACTGTATTCTCTCAGAGGTGTTCCAGTTATAAGCTACCTTTAAAACCTCCTCCATTCTACTGTATGAGCAGTTAAATTGTTTCTCCAAACTCCCTCCATGACATTCAGATGTTTTGTATAAAATTCAAGAAAACAGAGTAATTAACTAGATTTTCTTTCTACTATTGTCAACAGAAACAAGCTCCCAGTCGCCAGATTAGAAACATGCATGCAAATACAAAATAAAACAAAAATATAGTTTAGTAGTGCAGAAAAATTCATAAGCATAAGGTTATTGAGTCTTAAACTGAAAAAAAATTATCTCCACTGAATTGATTTTATACATAGTCATGATGACAATCAGGGATGTGATGAAAATCACCTTTTATTAGCATTTGATAAAATGAGATTATTGGTTTATCTGGATGTGAAAGGCTTGAGGGCTGTAGTAATCATTTTGTGAAATGATTGTTGCTTTAATCAAATCTGAACAAGGGACCTTGGAGACTATTTGACACTGGATTTATTGTGGCAGCAGAAATGAAAATAGCCCAGGTACCACACACTAGATTCTTTTCTTTCTCGAGGGTAAAGGGGTATATGTGGTTAGGTGGGTGTAATAATTCATGAATTTTTAATATATATACATAATCATCATCATAGTCCTCAAAAGAAGAATGAAAATCTTGATTATATTTTATCGTAAAATAATGAAAAACCTTCAGAGCTCTAGCTTCTATAGATTTTTAAGTTACTCTATGCAATAAAAATAAATACATGCACAGTAAATTGCTTGTTTCCATTTAGCATTCCCTAGTTTCTGCTTTATATTGTTTGATATGCAAATGACCCCATTGATTTTTTTCTGAACAGATAGGAAAAAAAACATGAATGAAAGGAGAAATCTGGAGAAGACTGGATTGGGATAAAAAATGACACATGCACACATTACAACACATTCCATACAAATAAATTGCTTGAAGTCTAGAAGCTCTTGAATTTGTTAGCCCCTCAGTGAATAATAGGCATAAGTCAAGCAGTAAAAAGGAAAAAAGTTTTGATGTCTCCTTAATTTATCAGAGAATTGACATGGGTAAATGTTTTCCCATTTGGGAGTTTACATGCAGTACTCCTTAATAATTAAAAATGAAATGGAAAGACAGCTCCAAAACAGAAGTATTAACATTCTGTATGGAAGGCTCATTACTTTTCATGTGAGCAGATATTAGTCCTTTATTTTTTCTGGATTTTTCTGGTTATTTTCTTATTGAAGAAGTAGTTAAAAACTGTTCTCCTACAACATTATGTCTGCCATCACTAGTGAATTCAATTCAGTTCAATTCTAAAAGGATTTATGAAGCATTTATTCTATGTCAGTCACTGAACTGTGAAGGGGATACATAGAATAAATGATCCAGAATCTATCCTTGAAGTTCTTATATCCTGTGTAGGAAAAAAAGAGCATATGTGCATCAGTGGAAATATTTACAAAATAATCTAAAATGCATGTGTATATGTACTATCTGTACAGAGAGAGAGGCATATATATACATGAGCTATGCAAATAAAGACATTCATATTTACACATTTATGTGTGTGTGTGTGTGTGTGTGTGTGTATACATCAGGGATTCTTGTACAAGGTACACTTAAGATACCTTCAGAACAGCTTAAATGAAACTGAATATAATTTCTCTCTTTCAACAAATAATAATAAAATGTAAAAACTAACAAGAAAATCCCCTACTACAACCTTCCTGGTACCTTATTACTAGATGTAAGTGACATGTATAAAAGACTACATTAGTCATTAATTTCTTTAGTTATTTCTTCCAGAATAACTCTGTGGCATAAATAGTTTATACATTTTTCTCAACATTAGGATGAGTTTTCTATGGAAAGTTATAGTCAATGGATTTATGCAAAAGTCATATATATAATATCTAAGCTGAGTCATTCTTATACTGACTCTAAGTTGAATCAAAATTATATAATTTGGAGGTCAAGACACTTTAGAAAACAAGTAGTCTGACTTCATTCTTCAGGGATTAAAAATCTGTGTATAGGATGAAAATAATACTTGATATCCTGAGCACTAATTATTTAAAATGAAAATTATTTGATTAAATTTTTTCTTCCTTCTGTTTCTTTCTTATTATTATCTTGTCCTAAATTTAGCTTGTGGTTCATTAACCAAGTACTTATACAGATACTTATAAATGTCCTATATGTTTTATTTTATTATAAATATTGTCATATAATATATATATACATATATTAGTTATTTTATTTGACATCAATAAAAATATTAAACATCTCAGGGCAAAGCAAATAGTCTTGGAATCTCTACTAGAGGCCTCTCCTAAGTAAAAATTGAGCCTTTCATGACTACTTTTTGGTCTAGATATTTCATGAATTTAAGAAACTACTTAATTAAAATTGCTTTGTCTAACCCATATTCTCACCATCTCAGCCTGTCCACAAAAATGGCATTGGAAGCTTTGTCAATTACTTTAATAGAAAGTATATGAACAATACCTAAAAAAAAAATTTGTAATATAATATTCTTCACAGAGTTTTAATGAGAACAGGTCTTTGAAAACAATAACATATGTGTATAACATTTTTATCATCAGGTAAGAAATCATCTGCAAAAACAAAATAAAAGTAATATTACATAATGAATTTTTAATAAACTATCTGACAAATTAACTGGTAAAAATAAAATAATTACATTTATTATATGCAATGTTTCCTTGCACTGCAATCATATTTCTTTTGACATAATATCGGGATAACTATTTTGATAGATATTTCATTTTTCATCATTAATCATACATATAATGTTGGATATCAAATATGTTTTGATGAACTATTCAATTTTGAGGTATAAATTTTATCATGATCCATATATTTTCAATGGGTATCAATTAAACAGGCTTGTAGGCCACTAATCTATGTTCATATTCATATGTCCTTATTAAATTAGTAACATTTAATCATATATTGTATACTGAAAAATCTTACTGATTATTTCTCTTTGAGAATTTCTTTAATTAATTATTTTGCCTGTAAATATCTAAATATATATTCTATATTTCAGCATTTTGTCTCTGGAGACAAAAATGTAAGGACAACTAGTAGTAAAGTGACAATAACAACAGAAAAAAAGAACAATTTTCTCTATAATATTTTTTTTCTTTTTTCACTAGCTTATAAACTAAACTAAAAGCCTGCAAAAGACTTTGACAGATAATTTATATAAAAATGAAATTGGGGTGGGGGGGCAGCTTTGCTGGGGGCCATCAGTCCACGATGCCTTGACAGAGTCATGTGTGGTAGCCGGGGAGACCACAGAGTGGTCCTTGGTGAGATGTGACTGCCCACTCTATCCCCCTTGCATGACTTCTTTTATCAATGCCCCTTACCTATGAATTGACATGATTATTATTCCCTCTAGTCTCAAAAGAAATAATGCAAGAGCAAAACACCTATACCCTAATTCTCCAAAACATCACCAAAAGATCAGACCCTCAAACCCAATCCCAAAAGACTATCATGGGTTAACTTTTATTTAGGTGCATTCCCAGTAAAACTGCAGCTGCAGGCCAAGCCCAAGACTTTCTCATGAAGCCAGCACTCAAATCAATCATAGAGGCCCATACAATATGTACAGGTACAGTACAGGTACACTAAGCTTCAATATGCCTCAGTGACTCAATTCACAAATCAGTAACTCAAACTCCCTAGTAAGCCACCTGTGACAAAATCATTTATCTTGCATGCAACCTTTATTCTGTCTGTGATCACAATACAAAAATATAGAATGTTATTTGTTAAAAGTTAATGTATCACTTTTCCAATTATCTCTCTTTGATTTTGTATACCTGCATGCCAAGAATATGGATATAAAATAATTCCCAAGCCTGGGAATGTTGGAGCAACTTGGAGATGCAAAGCAGTCCCATGGTCATAATGATTAAGCTGTCTTCCATTTGTTATTTATTTTGACTGACAGTTCACCACCTGTCAGGAACCCTGAAGTCACTAGTGGGGCTGGACCCTGACCACAGCACAGCTTGATAGCTCAGTGGATTGAGAGCAAGGCTTAGAGACATGAGGTCCTAAGTTCAAATCTGGTCTCAGGCACTTCCCAGCATTGTGACCCTGGGCAAGTCACTTAACCTCCATTGCCTAACCCTTATCACTCTTCTGCCTTTGAATCAATACACAGTATTGATTCTAAGACAGAAGGTGAGGGTTTAAAAAAATGAAATTTTGGAACTTTAAATAATCTTTTTTGTTAAACTTTAGTATTCAATTTTCCCTATTACAATCATTTCTTCTTCATAACAATAGGTTTTAGCTGATTTTTCTAATATTATTCCAAATTAAGAGGCCTATATCACACTGTGAGGGAATAAGCAACTTAATGAGAAGCTAAGAATTTCTGGATTTATTTATTTTGGGAGGATCTATGAGGTTGTTTGGTCAAAATATATAACTTTTTTTTGAAATTGTTTTTTTTTTTAATTTTACTTCCCTTACGGTGATTGATATTTCTTTTTGAGCTTAAATAACATTTGATTTTACCATTCCTACATTGTTGAAATACTAGTATGAGTCAGTGAAGTGTGACCATTAGCAACTGCAAGATTTAAAAAAAAATTAAATTATTTTTACTTTATTTTTCTTTGCACTTTCCTTGGAGTGATGAAAACCTTGTATTAAAAAAAGACCCTGGACAATGCAACAAGTGTTCAGAAATAAATAAATACCTAAAGAAGAAGTGGCCAATTCTATTTTTCATGATCAATCAAATAAACATTTAATAAGAAATTACTTGTGCCAACACAGTGCCAAACACAGAAAAAGACAGATCCTGCTAACAAATAACTCACACTTTACTGAATGAAGACAACATGTAAACAACTATTTTCATTAAGCTATATACTGCATCATGGCAAATAATCAACAGATGGAAGTCAATGGAAATATACTAGTGATTAAGAAAGGTTTTTTGTAGAAAATAGAATTGTAGCTAGGACTTGAAGAAAGCCACCCTCCCCACCACCCTTGTAGAAAACAAACAGGAAGCAGGTAAAGAGATGGAATATAACATGCATGAGAAACAGTGAATATGCCTCTAGTCACAAGACAGAGTGACTAATTTGAGGAATAGTAAAGATGACACCGTTATTGTATTGTAGAGTTTATGGAGAGATGAAATATACAAAGAGATATTTTTTAAAAATAATAGTGAATTATTATCTACTCATTAATCACAGCTACTTTATCAGTTCTTTCAGTACATTGGGATACAATTTATATTGGACTGATGAACTGAACTCATTGAGATTAGTTGGAATCACTAGTGGTGTGCATCAGATAGGCAGAAGAATGGGCAATAGTCATCAGCCTGGAATTAGAAGAACCTATGTTTTAATACAACTTTAGATTTTTTTTGGTTAGGTGGCCATGGACAAGTTCTTTTTTATTTTTTTTTCAGCTTTGGTTTCTTCATTTATTAGTAAACTATAATATGACCTACATCACAGTGTTGCTCTGAGGGATGATTGAATGAGATAATTCATGCACAAATTTGCAAACCTTAAAGTGTTACAGAAATACTTACTTGTTAAGTCATTAATTATTTTGGTAATTTAGTCACCATTGATCATTTTATTACTATCTTTTAGTGCAAAAATCATAGTTTTGTCAAAAGAACAAAAAGAAGCATAATAAGAGTTGAACTATGGTTTCTTCTCTCATTGAACATTATCATCATCCCTCTACCCTCCAGATAGATCATGTTTATCCCTTATTTCATTTCTCCAATAATTAAATTAAAGAGCATCTTATGTTATTTTTAGCTTACTTTCCATCTTTTTGGGGTCTTTGGAAACACTCACACATACTAATATTACATGATTTATAACTGAAAAAAGAATACTATTTCAGAAGATCAATTAGATTTTTTAAAAGGGAAAATTAAATTGATCTGTTTAAATATCCTTGTTTGTTTAAAATACATAAAATCAGTTGAAATTCTCATCCATTTTTTCCCATTACAATTACTCCTGGAGTATAAAGAAAGCAAGTATCAGAGAAGGGAAGTAATCAAGAATTTGTTTATTTTATAAAACTGTTAATTTGTGAAATATGAACTTATTTTTTCTATATTAAGTTTTAAATATTATTTATTTCATAAAATGTTAAAAAGAAAATTAAAAATATTTTATTCTTTTATTGGTATCACCTAATTAAACAAAAGTTTCATGGCACATTGAATATGCATTTTTTTCTTATAGTCTAATACTGGAGATGAGTAATTACATTGTTAGAAAAAGGCATAGTAAATTCATCTCAGATTTTTGTTTGTTAGGCATACCTAGCAGATCTTTGCAGCCCGTCTGCCAAAATTTTGACACTATGTATTGTCCTACCTAAATTACTGAGTTTCATGAGTGAATTTTATTTTAGATCATTTGGAAAATTATGTAATTGCATTTGTTAATACCTGGAATATAGTGGAGTTGCATTTTTGATTCTACAAGTCATTCTGAATGTCTACATTATAATATTGATCTGACAAATAAGTAGTATGCCCTGATTGATATTGAGGCATGAAGGAAAAAGCTATAATCTAAGATGTAAATGATGATGATTTTGTATTATAACTTTTAGTATGCTTTTGTTCTAAGGGTTTTTGTTTTGTTTTGTTTTGTTTTCCTCAGATTTTAGTCTAGTCCTCAATTGTCATCATTCCTTCCTTAAAGTGTTTTGTCATATTTTTTTTAAATTTTATTTGATCATTTCCAAGCATTATTCATTAAAGACATAGATCATTTTCTTTTCCTCCTCCCCACACCCCATAGCCAATGCGTAAATCCACTGGGCATTACATGTTTTCTTGATTTGAACCCATTTCTATGTTGATAATATTTGCATTAGAGTGTTCATTTAGAGTCTCTCCTCTGTCATGTCCCCTCAACCGCTGTATTCAGGCAATTGCTTTTCCTCGGTGTTTCTACTCCCACAGTTTATCCTCTGCTTATGAATGGTGTTTTTTTTTTCTCCTAGATCCCTACAGATTGTTCAGGGACATCACCACCACTAATGTAGAAGTCCATTACGTTCAATTATACCACAGTGTATTAGTCTCTGTGTACAATGTTCTCCTGGTTCTGCTCCTCTCACTCTGCATCACTTCCTGGAGGTTGTTCCAGTCTCCATGGAACTCTTCCACTTTATTATTCCTTTTAGCAAAATAATATTCCATCACCAACATATACCACAATTTGCTCAGCCATTCCCCAATTGAAGGGCATCCCCTCATTTTCCAGTTTTTGGCCACCACAAAGAGTGCAGCTATTATTATTTTTGTACAAGTCTTTTTGTCCATTATTTCTTTGGGGTACAGACCCAGCAGTGCTATGGCTGGATCAAAGGGTAGATATTCTTTTGTTGCCCTATGGGCATAGTTCCAAATTGCCCTCCAGAATGGTTGGATGAGTTCACAACTCCACCAGCAATGAATTAATGTCCCTACTTTGCCACATGCCCTCCAGCATTCATTACTTTCCTTTGCTGTTCTGTTAGACAATCTGTTAGGTGTGAGGTGATACCTCAGAGTTGTTTTGATTTGCATCTCTCTGATTATAAGAGATTTAGAACACTTCTTCATGTGCTTATTAATAGATTTGATTTCTTTATCTGAGAACTGCCTATCCATTTCCCTTGCCCATTTATCAATTGGAGAATGGGTTGTTTTTTGTAGAGTTGATTTAGCTCTTTATAAATTTGAGAAATTAAACCTTTGTCAGAGGTTTCTATGAAGATTTTTTCCCAGTTTGTTGTTTCCCTTCTGATTTTAGTTACATTGGTTTTGTTTGTACAAAAGCTTTTTAATTTGATGTAGTCAAAATTATTTATATTGCATTTTGTGACTCTTTCTAAGTCTTGCTTGGTTTTAAAGTCTTTCCCCTCCCAAAGGTCTGACATGTATACTATTCTGTGTTTACCCAATTTACTTATGGTTTCCTTCTTTATGTTTAAGTCACTCACCCATTTTGAATTTATCTTGGTGTAGGGTGTGAGGTGTTGATCTATTCCTAGTCTCTCCCACACTGTCTTCCAATTTTCCCAACAGTTTTTATCAAATAGTGGATTTTTGTCCCAAAAGCTGGGATCTTTGGGTTTATCGTATACTGTCTTGCTGAGGTCGCTTTCCCCCAGTCTATTCCACTGATCTTTCTTTCTGTTTCTTAGCCAGTACCAAATTGTTTTGATGACTGTTGCTTTGTAATATAGTTTAAGGTCAGGGACTGCAAGGCCCCCATCATATGTGTTTTTTTTTTCATTATTTCCCTGGATATCCTTGATCTTTTGTTCTTCCAAATGAACTTTGTTATGTTTTTTTCTAAATCTGTGAAGAAGTATTTTGGTAGTTCAATGGGTAGGGCACTAAATAGATAAATAAGTTTGGGTAGGATGGTCATTTTTATTATATTGGCTCATCCTATCCATGAGCAGTTAATGTTTTTCCAATTGCTCAAGTCTAGTTTTAGTTGTGTGGAGAGTGTTTTGTAGTTGTGTTCATATAGTTCCTGTGTTTGTCTCAGGAGGTAGATTCCTAGGTATTTTATTTTATCTAAGGTGATTTTGAATGGGATTTCTCTTTCTAGTTCTTGCTGCTGAGCTGTATATAATATAATAATAAAAATGAACATCCTACCCAAACTTATTTATCTATTTAGTGCCATACCCATTGAACTTCCAAAACTTTTTTTTTACTGATTTAGGAAAAAAAACATAACAAAGTTCATTTGGAAGAACAAAGGATCAAGGATATCCAGGGAAATAATTTTAAAAAATACAAAGGAAGGGGGCCTTGCAGTCCCAGATCTCAGACTATATTATAAAGCAGAGGTGATCAAAACAATTTGGTTCTGGCTAAGAGCCAGAAATGAGGATCAGTGGAATAGACTTGGGGTAAGTGACCTCAGCAGGACAGTATACAACAAACCCAGAGAACCCAGCTTTTGGTACAAAAATCCACTATTTCATAAAAACTGCTGAGAAAAATGTAGGACAGTTTGGGAAAGATTATGTTTAGATCAGCACCTCACACCCTATACCAAGATAAATTCAAAATGGTTGAATGACTTGAACATAAAGAAGGAAACCATAAGAACATTAGACGAACACAGAATAGCATAAATGTCACACTTTTAGGAAGGGAAAGATTTTAAAACCAAGCAAGACTTAGAAAGAGTCACAAAATGCAATATAAATAATTTTGACTACATCAAATTAAAAAAGTTTTTGTGCCAACAAAACCAATGTAACTAAAATCAGAAGGAAAGCATCAAATTGGAAAGCAATCTTCATAAAAATCTCTGACAAAGGTTTAATTCCTCAAATTTACAAAGAGCTAAATCAATTGTACAAAAAATCAAGCCATTCTCCAATTGATAAATGGGCAAGGGAAATGAACAGGCAGTTCTCAGCCAAAGAAATCAAAACTATTAATAAGGACATTAAAAAGTGTTCTACATCTCTTTTTTTTTTTGACTTGCCTGTTTTGAAGAATTGGATTTAGTTTCCAATTATTTTTAAATTTAGCAAAATATAATTTTCTTCTGTATTCCTTTTAATCAGATCATTTTCTACTTGGCTTTGTCTGGTATCATTATTGCTACTCCTGCTTTTTTCTACTTTAGAAGATGCAAAATATATTCTGTTTCAGCTTGTTACCTTGAATCTCTGTTTGTCACTACCTCAGATGTGTTTCTTTTAATCAACATGTAGTAGGGTTCTGTTTTTTTTTAATACACTCTGCTATCTGCTTCCATTTAATGGATGAGTTCATCACGTTCAGATTAAGCATTATGATTACTATCTATTTATTGCCCTCCATCTTATTATCCCCTTTGGATCCTATTCTATTCCTTTTTACTCTATTCATCCTCATCAGTATTTTCCTTTTTGTTCATTCCTCCTCCAGTTCCCCTACATCCAATTACCACTCACTTCCCTTGTCTTGTTCCCCTTCTACTCAATAGGAATATAGAATTCTGTGCCCAACTTAGTACACTCGTTTCTTACTCTCTGAGTGAGTTACAAAAAGGGTAAAGTATAAGCATTGCCTATTACCACCCTTATACTCCTCTCACTGTATTGATTTTTCTTGCCTCTTTATGTTATATAATTTAGCCCTTTCTCTACTTTTTCTTTTCTCTCAGTGCAATGCTCTCAGCCCTTGATTGATTTTTACATGTCCTTCATATGCATACATATCACATCATACATACATATCATTCCATATCATCACATTTACAAATATATTGTATCATCATTTACATCATATTATCATAATCAGCTTTCTTTTCCACCGTGCTTCTGTGTTAATTCTTTCTATCTTTTCTATTACTGAGAGTAATTTTTGAAAATTATAGAAATCCTCTTTCCATGTAGACATATAGACATTTATAGCTTAATTAGTCCTTTAAATTTTCTCTTTATTATTTATCTTTCTTGGCTTTGCTTATGTCCCATATTTGGCCTTCAGATTTTTTGTTTAGGTCTGGCTGATTCCTCAGCCTTGGAAATCTCATTCCTTGGAAATCTTCTATCTTATCGAATGACCCTTTGTTTTCATTTGAAAGAGTATACTTATTTTTGCTGGATAAGTAATTCTGAGTTGTAAGCCCAAATCTTTCTCCTTTCTGAATATCGTATTCAATACCTTTTGATCCTTTAATGTAGAATGCGCTAGGTCCTGAGTGATCCTGATTGTAGCTCCATGGTATTTTAATGATTTATTTCTGGCTGCTTGAAATACGTTGTCCTTGAATTGGTGGCTCTTGAATTTAGCTATTATTTTCCCTGAAATTGTCAGTTGAAGATTTCTTTCTAGAGGCAATCTATGAACTCTTTCAATTTCTGTTTTATTTGATTGTTCAAGGATCTCTGGGCATCTATCTTTGATAATTTCATGTAATATGATATCCAAGGATTTTTCTTCATCATGCTTTTCAGGTAATCCAATAATTCTTGGATTGTCTTTACTAGATCTGTTTTCTATGCCAATTGTTTTTTCAATATGAAATTTGAAGTTTTTCTCTGTTTATTTTTTAATTATTCCATTCTACTTAATTTATTATTGATTTCTCATTAAACCATTGGTTTCTAGATAGTCAATTCTGATTTTTAAGGCCTGGTTTTCCTCTGTCAGATTTTTGGTTCTCCTTTTCCAATTGGCCCATCTCTTCTTGCCTCACTTTCATTTCTTCTTGCATCACTTTCATTTCTCTTCCACACTTTTCCTCTACTTCTACTAATTGGTTTTCAAAGTCTTTTTGAGCTCTTCCAGACTCTGTCCAATCCATATTTTTCTTTTCAACTTTGGGTGTGTTTGCTTTCACTGTCCCTTTCTGTGTCTTCACCTTGGTCTTGCTATACATAAAAAGTCTTTTGAGTTAGGTGCTTTTTTGACTATTTGTTCATTTCCCCTATCTGTTTTCTGGGAAGTTGGGGTACCTTCTTAAGATTCAGTCATCCTTTGATTTTATTTTTGGCTTATTTTCTGGGTTTTAGTACTTTACAAGATGGTCTGAGGGCTGAGAGTTCTGAAAGTCCCCTCCCCCTGCTGATTAATTGACCCTTTAGATGCTGATATCTTAAAGACTTACCTCAGGCTTGGGAGGAAACTTTTTATCTCATTCTGAACTTGATCAGGTCAGGTGCTGATTAGATTCCAGCCTCAATATTAGGCTCAATTTTTTTTATCTCAAGGTGTTCTTTATTCAAACAGGCAGACCCTTGATTGCCCTGTCCTGGAGCTTCACCCTTATTTTCAGCAAAAAATGCCTGGGAGGCTTTCTCTCTGAAATGTGTCCCCACCCAAACTGTGGATTATGTCCTCATCCCAAGCCCAGACTGGGAGTCCTGGCTTTGCTCTGATTGCCTTGGACTGGCAAGGCTATAGATTTTACAAGAGACTGGAAGGGAGAGTTATATCATTTACGAGGGAGAGTTATATAATTTAAACTTATTTTTCTGCCTGAGGGAAAAAGGAAGATTAAATATGGTTCAGAGAAGCATAAAATATTAGACTTAGAAACTATAAAACTCAACTCATATAATCAAATTCAGATGATGTTGAAGATAATGATGAAATTCACTAAAAAGTGAAGATGTAGCCTCTGTTTAAAGACCTTGAGTTTCAAGATCATTTTATCCTCAAAATATCCTAGAGCCTCTTTAAGCAACTCTTTTTTTTTCTCCATTATCAACTGAAATCTGCTAAACTGTAACATTCACACATAGGTTCTATATCTTTTATATGGATAAATATTAGTCTAACACCCTTTTCTTTTTGTTGTTAATACATTAATACAACTGTGATTTTCTCATTAAGGAACCTTTAATGTGGAGAGTGAAACGACATAGACATTCTTGATTTCAGGTCAAAAATTAATATATTTGAAGAAAGTGCTAATGCATGACCTAAGTTTTATCTTGTTTAGTCTCACAATCTCCAGTTGCTTCCACCATATATCATATGGCATGATTTTTTTTTAATTTACAGTTCACTTTTAGGATGCATACTAGCTTTCATATATTATTCTATAAGCTATCCACATTATTTCATATATAGTATAATTAAGGAAGAATTCAAAGGGTTTGTAACTTACGATTTAATTATTTCTTATTTAGATTGTTTTATCTTCAAAACACTAAAAATGTATATATTTCTTACTGTGAGTACTCTGGGACATTAGTATCACAAGCCTGACCAAAGACAACTACCATTACCCTGATTAGACAGCTACCAAATTCCTTGAGAACCTTTAAAAATATAATGGTCTCCTACAATTAAGCCAGTAGAGGTATAACAAGGGTTCTCTGTCCCAAATTGAATCCAGGTTGCAAATATAATGGTTCCTGAAAAGGAGTTGGAGAAGTGATCAAGGCCTGAATTGAAATAATAACTAATAATTCTGTGAAGTATAGATTGAGGACCAGGGACAAAAGGTATGAATAGTAATATAGTTTGTGAGTATAACTCCAAATTATTTCCCAGAACAGTTGTACTGGTTTATGTGTCCCCTTTTATTTCATTAATGTGATTTGTTTTTCTATAGCCCATACAGTATTGGTCAATTTCCATTGTTTATGAGGAAATTTATAGTCAATCTGATTATCATTAATTGGTACCTTAAAAGATGGTCTAATTTACATTTTTCTAATTATAAATAGTTTGGAAAATAATTTTTCTTTTGTTCTTTTATAATTTTTCCAGATTGCATGTTGTTGTTTTCCAATAATTATTTTATGACATATTGGGAGATATAGCACAATAGAGAAAAATAAACTTGGTAGAAATAAATTGAACAATGGTATGACTCAATCTGAATTCAGACTCTTTTATTTCCTTTTTCATCATGAGTCCCTTAGATTCATCCTTCATTTTTTCTTTACTAATAATAGTTAAGTCAAGGACCTGGGTATCTCAATGGATTGAGAGTCAGGCCCTGGGATGGAAGATCCTGGGTTCAAATGTGACCTCAGATACTTCCTAGCTGTGGAACCCTGGGCAAGTCACTTGACTCCCCCATTGCCTAGCCCAGTGATGAGCAATCTTTTGAGTTTGGTATGTCAAAATTCACCAAAAAACCAAGCATAACTTGGGTAGTATGTCACTTCAAGAAAAAAAGTCCTTTTTGGAATGCAGCCCCATACTTCTCTGTATCCAGCTGCATGAGGCCTCATGTCATCAAAAATGGCTACATGTGTCAGTGCTGACATGTGTGTCATAGGTTCTCCATCATGTGTCTAGCCCTTACCACTCTTCTGCCTTAGAATCAATACAAATCAATACAAAGTATTGATTCTAAGATGGAATGTAAGGTTTTTTTTTAATTAACTCACTCACAGTTGATAACTATATTTTTGTTGTTACTATGTATAATGTTTTCTTGTGTTTGTTCAGTTCACTTTGGATAATTTCATATTATCAGATAAACTAGTTGAAAAATAAATAATACCCAGTTTTCTACCCTTTTTGCAGCCTTCTTGATCATAACAGGGAGATTTCAAATTTATTCCATTTATGCATAATTCTAGCACTTGCTTTATTTAGATATTATGTCTCATTTTAGGGAAACTTTCATTTGTTCCTATTTTGTGTATGTGTTTATTTTTGAGAGAAGCATATTTTCTGTACCCATTGAAGTAATCACATTGTTTTATTATATTTTAAGTTATATATATATATATAGTTACAATATTCAGTGATATATAGAGTTTTTCTAATATTGAATTGCTTAATATTAATCCTAACTTTAAATCTAATCCTAACACAGACTCACACAGATTTTATATAAATAGATCTAGACTATTCATAGGATCTTTGTGTTCTATCATTGGGATTTCCTTGCAAAAATTTTATTCCAATTTTTGGCATCAATATTAAACAGGAAAATTTGAGTATATTTTCTCCCTGACTTGACTATTTCTGGTTTGAATATTAAGATAATATTTATTTCATGGAAAGAATTTGATATCACTCTTCATTTGTATTTTCAAATTGTTTATATAGTATTGAGTTCAATTATTCTTAAATGTTTTGTAGAATTCATGTGTAAATCCCTTTGGTCCTGTATTTTTGTTTTGTTTTCACTTGAGATAACATTTACTGTTTGTTGACTTTAAAAATAATTAAGATATAATTTTAAATTACTCTATTTCCAATTGTTTTACAGATAATAAATAAATTTTTAAATATTCATACATTTCTTTAAGATTATCATATCTGAGCACATAAATGGGAAATTGCTCTTAATAATTGTTTGTTTTTATTTTATTAGTTAAAATTTCTTATTTATACCTTTTTTACTAATGGGGTATGCAAGGAAGGGCTATCATCTCTGGTGTGACAGCTTTATAAGACCTTTTCTATCTTTTGGGGATATTCATCTACCTATGTAGTCAACTTCTCACTCAAGTCTCACATGTGGCTCCAAGAAACTATTGCATGAGCAGTAGTCCTTCCCTAGCAAAAATTATTTTGACAGATGAGCTAAATCTGGTTCTGGCTGCCTCAAATCCATGACTTGAGAATATCTACTCAGTCCAAACATGTGAAGACTTCCCTCAAGGAATATGTAAATGGGAAAAATTATTTAAATGAATATGAAGGCAACTGAAGCAGTGTCTATAACACTTAGAATTTGATTAGACATTGAAGATTCCTAGGTTATCCACTGCATTTCAGACAATTGCCAGTCTTCTTGTCTTATTTGCCACTGGATTGGGATGACTTTGAAAGAGAGAGGCTGAGGATTTTATGCAACTCTGCCTTAATTAAATCCAATTCACATGGATGATAAGACATTGTCCCATGCTGTCTTTGGTCTTCTTTGAAAATGAAAGAGAAAGAAAATCAATAATATCTATTTGTAGAGCCTTAATAATTATCTTGAATATTTCAAAATATATTAATGGTTTACTAGAAGCATGGGTATAAAACAAATACTTGGGTACTATGGCTTCTTAATTCACAGAGGCTGTTTAGGACACAGTTATCCCTATTTTTTAGGTATAAAATTGTCATCATGATTTTCACATTTCTCTCATGTAGAGATATCTCTGCTTATATTTTCAATTTTTTTTTCTCTACAAGGAGGAAACTGTCAAGGGGGAGGGTTTTTAATTATATTATTCAGAACACTATTTTTTCTAAAGAGAAAAATGGAATTTGAGAGATTGTACTCATCAGACATCCCTCAATAAACAATGTGAAGATGTCAAAGAACTGCTGAGTTTAGCTTTTTCCTAAAACTATGCTCACTCACCTCGTACTTTTCTAACCCACTGACAGGAAAATTAACTATATCAACTCACTCTCACACAGCTGATGTCTCTAATAAGCCAGAAGTGAAATGTCACCTTCTTATTACATGTAGCTCTCCTAATGCTTTAGGTCATTGTAAAATTGAATACTGAGTATATTTATTTGTAATTTTCCTATTTTTAATACACTGAAACTACTGAATATTGTTACCACCATCCTTTCCTCATTTTATATATTATTATAATCATACTAGAGAATTGTATTCCTCATTACAAAATAAATGTTAAATTTTATATTTCAGTGTATTAGCATAACAGATGTATTAGCACAGTGCAACTTCAAACTCTTAGGGCAATTTCATTCAATGATTTTTTTTTAAATAGTGTGAAAGGAAGATGTTACTATTATAATGTTTCCCCTTGGGAGGACAAGGATAAGGGGCAAAACAGAGAATAGATAACTTTAAATTGTGTAGAAAAAAAGATGACCTTCATGGGAATACTTTACATATTCTAAAATGTATCTTCCATTATGTTGGTATTTATACACACTCATTACCTTTATCTTGAGTCCACTGTTTGAAGTGCAAATATAAAAATCTAGAACTATTCCTTACTTTATGTGAGGAAAACTTTAAAACTTACTCAAGCACCTCCCAATACATAAATAATTAATTTCATTTTTTGATTTGAAATATTTTTCCATAATTAAGCCTGATTTACCAATAATAGCTACGTCTTCCATGTACATACAGACTGCTACTGCAGATAGCATAAATGCAATTCAATTCAATGTTTAATGAAATGTATTATAAAAATAATATAATTATATTAATAAAATATAAATTTTTTATTCATTACTTTAAATAAATAAAATAATTTTAGTATTCCAACAGAGAAATGTTTTAAAGTTAAACCAAATAACTTAGGTTTTTTTTATTTGTTTGCTTGTTTTTGTGAAGGCAGTAGAATACAGTGGACAGTAATGAAGGTTTCTCTCACTAACAATATTTGGTGGCATTTCAAAATATATTGTCAAATTAAAGTATTTTATTAGATGATAAGTATTTGGTTCTTCAACCAGAATGTAGAATTGATTTCTCTATTCTTTTACAGGCTAAAGCCAGAAAGTTACACTGATTAGATACTTGGAACTTCTGAGCTGATATTTAATTATCACCACAAATATGTCTAAATTGACATTTTACCATATCAGTATTCCATGCCAGGTGTACTGGAAGAATTCCAATTCTGAAATTGATGTTTTATATACTAATATTGTTATTTAGTTTTACCTAAATAAATAAAAATTTTACCTTATGTCAGATATTATCATCAGTTCTAGTATAAATTACTGAATAACTTTAACATTTTCCTTAGCTATGATTAGAAACTGAAAATTTCATTTTTCAGCCACTTATGTAATATTTTATGAAAATATTCTCATTTTATCCTCACCTGTTTCTGTCTAGTAGTTATACCAGCCAATATTTTTTCCATTTTACAAATAAGAAAACTAATTTTGGGGGAACATGTTGTCAAGGATCTCATAGACTATAAATATTAGAGGCAGGATTTGAATTTAGCTATCTACTAGTATATCTTGTATTTTTGAAGTTATCAGAAATTTTTATCATTATAAAATTAAGACCATGGAATAATCATATATTTGTTGAAGAGGAATGCAATATGAAAATAGGATAGTTAGTTGACATAAACCTGTACATAGCTAATTGTGATTTAATATATGGTTCCAAATATAGATGAGATATTTTAAAGGAAATATATGTATGCATTGACACAATAGATATAATGTATATGTACATATAATGTAGGTATATTTGTTTCTATATACTCTGTATTATTTCAAGTTAAGTATTTCATATACAAACATATACAATTTATACACATATTTCTTCAAATTATGTGCAATGTGTATATATTGTATATTTTGTATATATTTGTATGTATTATACATAATTTGAAGGAATACTCATATAATATCTTTCAAGATCGCCATACATATACAACATTGTAAGGAATAGAAAGCTTTTTGGCTCCAAAGGCTAAATCTTAAGTCAATAGATTAGAAAATATATATTTATTTATTCCTGAATCCTTCCAGGTTCTGTCATTAAATCCATGAGAATACTACCTTCACTAGTTTTGACCTTCTAAGTATGCTGAAACTACTCTATTTCAGTCACAATTATTTCATATATACAAATATATGTTCCAAGGAAACTTCAATGATTTCCATATAAAGACAACCACGGGGTGACATTTTCTACTAGTGAATCATTTTTTCATGATTAACAAATATTAAGAATATTTGAGTTTTTTTAATGTCAACATATTCCAGTTGAGAAATGATAAATATATGAACATTCTTGTTCTCTCATAATAGGATGCCCCCAGTACTCATTTAAGTAACTCACAATATTTTGTATATATTGGAGAGGTCAAGTGTACTTGTTTGATTCTAATGTATGAGATATTATACTTCCAAATCTTTTCCATTTTTTCTCTTTGTAGTCCTCTTCTATCTTTATCCTTAAGTTTTCTTGAAGTGACTCCTTTTGACATCTGAAGCATTCTTTAACCTTATTTTATCTTGCTTCTCCCTACTTCATGAGACATTATTTCTTTTAAGCAGTCTATGTTCTTCTTTCTAATATCAAATGAATTAATTTTTATTCTAATCTGTTATTTCTTTACATATAGCCTTATGTGACAAGGAAATCACTTTAAAAGACTGATATATATTAATTTAAGGTCGCCAAGGAATTCAGCTATATAATTCCTAAATGAAAACTCAAGTCAGCCGTCAGCCTTTTTTAGAGTTTAATTACAGACAGGAGGAAGAAAGGAATTAGAGGTAGAGAGAGAGGGAGAGAGAGAAAGGGGATAGAAGGGAATAGGGCTTAAATACCCTTTCTGTTTAGGCTGGGCCAAAAGGCTCAAGCCCTTAGATAGCTGGGGCAAAGAAAAGAGATCAATCCCTATTACTCACGTGACCAAAATGGAGAAACAGTTTCAAAGGCCCCCACCTTCAGGTTCTCAGAGCAAGCTTCTCAGAGCACACTCCAACCACTCCGACAAACTCCTCAACCCTCCACTGAGTCTTCAGACCCCTCTATCTTTAAGGAAACCATCCAAGTTCCCTCCCCTCAGTTCTCACATCTACCAATCACTGTCCATCAATTTCCCTGTGCCAATGGAGGCTCTAGCTTAACCCAGGACCGCCCAGAGGTCTCTGGCTTTGCACATGTCTGTTGAAGGTCATATTTTCAAATAATTAAATCTTTGATCCTTTGCTACAGCCCTTCCTAAATCCTGTTAACCTGAGTAGGATAGAGATTGGAATAATTAAATTTTGATCTATGCTGCAGCCCTTCCTCAATCCTGTTAGGACTGAGTAGGGTGGAGATTGATTCCAAGTATCTCCATTGTATCAATTCTAAAATCAATCATGACTCAAAGAAATTCCTGTTCTATGCTTAAGCATAGGTCAAAGTCCTTTCCATTGTTCAGCAAAAGGTTTCTGTCTTAAAGTAATCTTAAGAAGGGAGGAGGAGGAACCTCCCATGCCAATGGGGTTCACATTCCAATAGACTATCAGTAAGAAATTTTCCAAGTATGAAATTTCCCAATGGTGAAATTTCCAACATTTATAAGTCTAAGGAATTTTAAGGTTTACACTTATATTATATATATATATATATATATATGTATATATAATTATTTCTCCAGGTGACCATTATGTCAGATATTTACTGACTAAGATGCTCTCTAGGGGTTTTTAGCATCTGCAATGAAATAGTTACATTCATTAAACATTTTCATAAAATTATTATAAAAAGAACCAATGTTATTTCTTTTCATTCCCCCCCCAAAAAAACTTTTTATTTAAATATGTCAGGGTTAAGTTGCTTTAATTTTCTATAATTTTCCTCATTCCTTTTTTCAACCAGTTCTTACTTTATCCATGGTTGTGGTTTGCATAAATAACTTAATATGCCACTGTTTTTGAACAGGCTACATAATGACAACTGATTAAGGGGTAATTCCTACTGCTGTTCCATAGTATGCAAATCATATTATTTCATTTATTAGACAAAGAACAGTGAGGGAAGTCAGAACATCTGAGACCCAGGCCACATTCTTCCTTTAATAGCAATACCCTAAGCAAGTCTTATAATCTTTTAGGTATCTGATAAAGTTAGGTAAATTATGTCTTATTGACTTAAAAGAATGTTGTAGAATCTCTTGAGCATCCTTCCCTCTCTAGGTTCTTTGAAGAAATAAATGTTTAAAAGTTCATTGTAGAAGCCCAACTCCAATAACAGTGAGATTGCAACTGACATTTATGTAGCACTTTAGGAATTTTAAAAGTAACTTGACTTGAATAATTTCATTTAATTGTCACAACAAACCTTAGAGATATGTACTACATGTGCGGTAATATGTATTTTTCCAGATGAAAAAGAGAAAGATATTTAACTGACTCATCAAAGATAAAATATCAAACAAGGGATGTAAAATTGTGTTTCTCCTGACTCTATCTATAGAATTTTTCCCCAATAATCCATGTGGTTGCCAATAACTCATATTTTATATTTTAGAAAGTTCTACATTTAAATAAGTCCTGGGAGTTTTCTAGTACAATTATTATTATTATCTTCATTTAAAATCCCAAGAAACTGAGGCTTACACACTTTGTCATTTACATGGATTCAAATAGGTAGCAAGTGTCAGAACTAGAGCTCAAACCCAAAACACCTAGCTCCAAGGCAATTTCTATCCTGTGCTGCATTGCAATGAAGACATTAATTGTATATATGACATTTTGGCAAATAGAAATATGATGATTTATATTTAGTCAGGCAAAACTTTAATAAACAGGTAACTACAACACATAAAATATTATGAGTAAACAATGATGCCTTTTAAAATTTGCTTTATTTTTTATTTTTATAGAGAATATATTTCTAAATTGAAATAATTCAATTTTCCCCTCAAATACCTATAAAGCAAAGCCCCAAAATTTAAAAATAATTTTGAGTCTATATCTCTGTCTTCCTCCCTCCCTGCTAAATCACCCATTGCTGCAATGGCAAGCCATCTCAAATAGATTTTACTTGTGTAATCACATAAAAAATTCTTCCATATTAATCATTTTGTGAAAAGAAATTTGAACAAAAGTATTGAAGAAAGAAAATGAAAAAAGTTTGCTATAGTTTGGATTTAGATTGCATCAGTTTTTTTTTTTTCCCTCTAGATGCAGATGGAATTTTTTTTATTATGAGTCTTTTAGGATTATTTTGGGTCATCCTGGTGATAATAATAGCTGTTATTCACAGTTATTCATTGAACAAAATTGCTGTCAGTTGTGCACAATGTTCTCTTGTTTTAGCTTACTTCACTCAGCTTCAGTTTGTGTAGGTCTTTCCAGGTTTTTCTGACTTCTACCTTCTCATCATTTCTTGTAATACAATCATATTATATTACAATAAAATTTGCTCAGTCATTCTCCAATTAATGGATATTCCCTCGCTTTCAAGATCTTTCCTCACAAAAAGAACTACTTTAGATATTTGCATACATATACATTTTAAGGTATTTGTGTACATATAAATTTTTTAAGGGATTCCCTCCACTGTACCTGCCCAACTGCTATAAAATTTATTTTATGTCTCTTTTATGTAAAATATATACAGACATATATGTCTCTTTTATATAAAATATACATAATTTATATAAATATATATGTATATTTACATATACATACATACATGCATATATGTTCTTTGGGATACAAACCTAGAAATGGTATTTGGGGGTCAAAAAGTTATGTACTGCTTTTATAACCATTTGGGCATAAGTCCTGATTTCTTTCCAGAGTTGTTTAATCAGTTCACAACTTCCCCAGCAGTGCACTCATGTTTCAGTTTCTCTACAGCCCCTTCAGCCCCTTTCTCATTTTCCTTTTCTATCATAAAAGCCAATCTGGATAGGTGAGGAGTGGTACTGAAGAGTTGTTTTTTTTATTTATACTTATATAATTAAAATGATTTAAGGAATTTTAATTAACTTGTCTGAAATGCTTGTTTACACCCTTTGAACATTTGCCAATTATGGAATGACTTGTATCCCTGTTTATTTAAATTATTTCTCTATGTATTTCAGAAATGAGGCTTTTATTAGAGAGATTTGCTAAAGAAATGAACCCTTTTGATTATCATTTAGTTTCTTACCACTACATTCCCCAATTTGCCTACTTTTCTATTATTCTCACCTCCTTTCTCTTGTATCCTTTCCATCCTAATTTCCTGTTATGTGAAAAACAGATTTGAATACAAAATTTACCGGTTATCTTCTTCCCTTTTTGACCCAATTCCAAAGAGAGTAAAGTTTAAGGGATTCCCTCCACTGCATCTGCCCAAACACTCTAAAATTAATTTTATGTCTCTTTTATGTAAAATAATTACCCCATTCTATTTCCCCCACTTTTTTCTAAGTATTAATCTTCTCAATGCTTTAATTTTATGCTTTAGCTATCATCCCATTATATTCAACTCATACCCCTGCCCTCTATGTTTAATCATTCCAATGGAAGTAATAAAAATAAATTTCTTATTTATTAAAAATAAGTGTCTTCCCATGTAGGGATATAAATAATTTAGCTTCATTGAATGTCTTTTGATTTATTTTTCCCATTTACCATTTTATATTTCTCAATTCAAATTTTCTATTCAGGTCTGGTCTTCTCAATAAAAATATTTGAAAGTCTTCTATTTCATTGAGTTCCCATTTTTCCCCAGCATTATTAAGCTCACTTTTTCTGGGTAAGTGATTCTTAAAATTCTAGATATTTTGTTTTCTGGAATATCACATTCCAGGATCTCTGATTCTTTAATGTAGAACCTGCTAAATCAGCCTGTGTTATTTTATAGACCTAGTAATTCTGGCATTTGACTATAACATTTCTGGAAGCTAACCATCCATTTGTGATATCTTTTAGGTATATAGTTGGAAATACTTTATCCCCTAAAAAGTACAATACCCAAAATTCCTTTCTGTATTGCCTAGAATCCTTTTCCCTTTTTTGGGCACATAGCCTAACAGTAAAGATAGTAAGTTTGCCAAGTCTCTATCCATCACAAGGCCCTGGTGGCCAGGTCTCCCTGAGCTCCTGCCTGCCTGCCTGTTTTCCAGCCCTCTGCTTGAGCCAGCCCCACTGCCTACTGTTACTACTACTGCCATGTATGCCTCTATTTTCTTGCTTCCTGCCTCCCAGTCCCTCTAATCCTGCAACATCCATGTGCACTCATCCAGTGTGCTACTCTGCTGCCACCTCCCACTACTATCTCTGAGTTAAGTCTCTGAGCAGAGGGTGATATATAAAAATCTTTCCAGCCAAATCCCTTCCATCAACCCACTTGAGTTGTTCCAGCCTTCCCTAGCCATTTTTTAGTGCAGAGAAAAGAAACCGCACCCTTTCTAGTTTTTAAGCAGATTTTTTTTAAGCTAACCCTAGACTCCTAATTTAGAAGGCTGTTACTAAAGGTTTTTTCATGAGGAGGGCGGTTAGTTCAAAATCATTAGATTTAAAGTCAGTATGGGGAAATAAGCCTCCTTTTTCCTTTTTTCTCTTGACCCAAAACACCAAGGAGGAGTTCTCTTTCTATCATATGCAAATACTTTATTATTGTCCCTCAAAATTTTGCCCTTAGTGAAGAGAGCACAGAAGAATAACTCTTAAAAGCCCTTTAGCAAAAAAAAAAAAAACCCTAAAAATAAGTCTCTTTACCTTCCAGTCAGGGTGTCCTTTTGTTTAACTTTTATTTAAGGAGTAAACTTGTTACAAAGCATGGCTCTCTCTATGAAAGAGCAGTGCATTACATATTGAGCAGCTAAAAGTTTTGGAGTGCCCTTACATTTAACTTGAATAATCATGAGATTCAGAGGGGAGATTCGCCTTCCTATACACCTTTGGCATTTGGGTTTGTCCAACCTCTACCGTACATCCCGTTAGAGATTCCTCCATACTATGTTCAATGCAGAATTCTTCCTCACTATGACGAAATTCAGAGACCTGATAAAAGAAATGTGAATGCATGATAAATACTGGGGAAGGGGAAGGTAACTTTAAAAGAGATCTAGAAATTTATTGCTTGCTAACTATTCTGAGTTTATTCTCCTCCTTGATAGTAAACAAGTCTATTTGGACTGCATTAAAGGATATTTTGACTGCATTGCCTGTTCAATGTCACGCTTCTTATATTTCCTTATTGTTTTAAGATTTAATTTTATTTTTAAGTTCATAATTATTAATCTAATCAATACTATTTTGTTACATGATTCTTATTTTGTACCTTTGCTGAAGAACAAAATATCATTGTATAAGCCCATGAATATCTTGCCCCAAACCTTGTCACTAGATCCATCAAAGATCACATGTTACCTTAAAAGCCTTTTCTGCATTTTTGCCTTTGTTAATTGTTACATATATGATGATGGATGGACTTCATCAAAACTGGTTATATATATATACATGAATGTTGTATGGGAAGAAAACCAAATAGAAGTTCCTGCCAGAGAAAAAAAGATTTATATAAAACAAGAAGTCAAAAGGAGCTCCTGGATACATACTCTTCAGTTTAATTTACTTCTAACAGAATAATCTAGATTTCTTGGTGATGTTATAAACCCCAAATAAATTTTACTCAATAATACAGACATTTTGCTTTTTCTAGACTCTTCTGCCAAATTTTGAAATAATGGCAGTAATATACTTTGTTTAAAAATATATTTGCCAAAATCAAAAGAATTACTACATCTGTAAAAATTGTGAAAAACATCCATTAGTTCACAGTTTTAAAAAAAAATATCATATAACAACTCATGTGAAATATGATAGTGGGTTTATTTGCTGTTGTAATTAACTCGGCTTATGTGAATTTTGGGGATTTTGGTACTTTCTTTGAATGTGCATTGTCTACTATACTGTATTACTCTTTTATACTGAAAATCATTTGCACTCACACAGTGGTTCATGGCCATATTAAAAAAGAAATGGATGTCATTTTTTGTGAGAAACCTTTGTATTCTACCTCTCCTTGCTGACAGAGTGTGTCACTGATTATAAGCTTTATGTTTTGATTTTTTAAATGTTTTATTATTGTTTTTTCTTCCCTGTGCTATATAGTATTTGTTTTATTTTTTTCCTTTATTGGGAATATTTTCTTTAATGTTTTTGATTTTGCAGTAAAATTATTTTAAAATACATTTGTTCTCATATTAATGTATACCCAAGAAAATCTTTACATTACATTTACAATTTAATTTAATTTACAATTACATTGCCATTGATTGTTCAAAAAATTATGGTACTTTGCTTAATGATTCTGTCTGATTCCAAGAGAAGGGAATACCAAAAAAACCATATACAGTGCCAAAAAACCACAAAGCTAAATGTATAGTGCCTATCAAGCACAAGGTCAAAGAGACCAAATCCCAGTTTGATTCATGTAATTTTGATCCAAGATGAGAATTTGAACTTGTTTGGAGTTTGAGGTTTCAGCTATCTTGACATTTGTCAGAGAAAGAACTTCTTCTGAGCCCTATCAAGCATCTCACTTTGGTTCCATCCTGGCTCCCATTTGCTGCTGAAATCTAGTCCCTTTTATGTCTTTCATAGTGTGACAAAGTTTCTGTAGTCCTGGATACTGAGTAGGTAAGTGCATAATTGTTTAAATCATTTTAATCGGGCCCTGATTCAAGGACCTGTTATAGATTTCTTTTTCCTTTACTTAGATATTTTAGACATAAGACTTTGACATTTTATATTTTATCCACAATTTATTTTTCTCTTTTATTTGGATTTTTTGATGTTTTTTATTTTCTTTTACAAATTGATTCATATACCTCACAATTCAGCCATGCATCCCTGAGTGATCCCTATGTTTGTTATTATCCACCTCAGGGGAGACTATGTTATTGTTGTGAAATTTTATTTGAGTTTGAACAATTTTAGGATAAGAAACTTGCTACCTCCAAGAATCCAAAAGGCGCCATGAAAATGTCAGCAGAGACTTCATGCTGCACCAGAATATCCAGAGTGAACTTTGGGATGTGAAATGAACTATGGGGGGTTGAAATGCTTTTGTTTTGAATGTGTACTCTTACACCAAAGGGAACTGCCCCAAAATTGGCTTTTTGTCAACCTAGTAATCATAGGTTTTATTCTCTTTTCCTTTTATCCATATATTATTGCAATTTATGTTAGTTACATTTCCATGATCCTTTTGGGGAGACTGGTGTCCCAGTGAAATCACAGCAAGGGATTTATAGTTGGAAATTCTTGAATCCCTAAAAATGACATTACCCCAAATTCCTTTATTACCTATAATTCTTTCCTGTTTTCCTAAATCCTCATATTTGTGTGATTGTTTATAAGTTGGCTGTAACTCTTCCCACTTCCTCTTCTTTCAGAAGTGGGCTGGGTTAGCACCATGTTTAGTTAGTTCTTTTTTACTTGCATTATTATTAATAAATCTTAGAAATATGATACTCAAATTATTAAATATTAATTTTAAAACCCAATGAGGTGATTGGTAGATTTTTTTAAATTTAAAATTTACCTTCCAGTTCTAGATTATCAGGACAGTTTTCCTTGTTAATTTCTTCAAAAATGATGTTTAAATTCTTAATTTTTTTTTATCATGGCTTTCAGGTAGTCTAATAACCTTTAGATTCTCTCTCCTGGATTTATTTTCCAATGCAGTTTTTCCCACTCCCAATAAGATATTTCACATTTTCCTCTAATTTCCCCCCTCATTTTGACTAGCTGATTTTTGTTTGTTTGATTGTTTGTTTGTTTGTTTGTTTGTTTGTTTTAGATGATCATGATGAAGAGGTTTATTAAAACTCCTAACATGGTATCAATCTTCATTTCTTTACAAATAAATATATAGAGAAGCATAGGCTATAAAAGAACAAGTGTGGAAAATGAACATAGTAGGGGCCAGCAAATATTGATTATAATATGGATTTTCTAAGTCTTTGAAGACTGTCTACAAGGGATGGGTTTCATTTCCTGGGCCTCAGTTTCCTTTTTTTAAAAGATGAGTGCATTCTGAAGTCCAAAGAGATAAAAGTTTCTTGTTCATAGACATGGAGTGAATTATTTAGAGAGTTGACAGTAAAGTAGGGGAGATATCTATTCTATGAAACCTTTGTAATTCTTCTAGTATTTGAATAACAAAAGATCCTTAACTTCTAAAAGTGAAATTTAGAAAGATTTCTATTGCATTGAAAGGAATTTTGCAGAGTTAATGGAGCAGAATTGAGGCTATGTGGCTTTTAATAATATCAATGCATTTTGCTTTTTACATTATAATAATAAACCATACATGTTTCCCATGCTGACTACATGGTTTCCTTTAACAAGGAAAGTCAAGCAAAACTAATGAAGAGACAATATTCATACATCCATAGCGATCCTCCCTCCCATACTTATATTGACAGATGTGTGTTTCATCATGTATCCTCTAGAACCAAGATTAGTCATCATATTCTGAAATCAATTGCAATTGCAATCAATTGCATTTTAGTGTTTTTTTTAAAATTTTAATCTATATTACTTTAGCTATTAAGTATTTTATTTCTTGTTTCTACTTCAATCACTTTTTATCAGTTCATACAATTTTTCTAAGTTTCTCAGTTCTTATGTTCATCATTTTTATTGAGTATTCATATGCCATAAATCATTATATTTATATACTAGCATTTATTTAGCCTTTTGCCAAGCAACTTTACCCATTTTGTTTCCACATTTTGGGAAGTCATAACAGTATTTTGAATAGATCTATAGCTCCTTTCTATATTTAACCTCATTGAGGAGTATGTTCAGTAGCTTGATTTCTACTGGGTCAAAGAGTCTAAATTTTTTAGCAATTCTGACATAATTCTCAAACTATTTACCCAAACAATTAGAAAGAGAGAGGGAAAGGGAATGAAATAGTTTTGGGCCCATTAAAATATAAAATTCAAATTTAAAAATGATTGGACTCATTTTTAATTCCACGTACAATATAGTGGAGTTTTTGCCTTCCCACAACCCATCCAGCATTGGTTATTTTTGTATTATCCTCTCTAAGTCAGTCTGTAGGAATAGTTTCAAAGGCAGAAAGAGAAGTTCTAGTTATAATTCTGACTGATACTGAAAAGCCCTAGACTTCCAAGTGCCTTAAACAACTCTCTTTTTTTTTTTTTAACTTTTTAAACATTATTTTATTTGGTTATTTACAAACATTATTCATTGGAAACAATGATCATTATCTTTTCATCCCCCCACACCCCTCCCACCACTTTTCCCATGGCCGGCCCACAATTCCACTGGGTTTCACATATGTTCTTGGTCCGAACCCATTTCCATGTTGTTGGTATTTGCACTAGAGTGTTCATTTAGAGTCTCTCCTCAGTAATTTCCTCTCAGCCCCTGTAGTCAAACAGTTACTTTTCATCGGTATTTTTACTCCCACAATTTATCCTCTGCTTGTGGATAGTGTTTTTTAGATCCCTGCAGATTGTTCAGAGACATTGAATTGTCCCTAGTGGAGGAGTCCATTACCTTCGATTGTACCACAGTGTATCAGTCTCTGTGTACAATGTTTTCCTGGTTCTGCTCCTTTCGCTCTGCATCACTTCCTGGAGGTTGTTCCAGTCTCCATGGAATTCCTCCACTTTATTATTCCTTTTAGCACAATAGTATTCCATCACCAACATATACCACAATTTTTTCAGCCATTCCCGAATTGAAGGGCATCCCCTCATTTTCCAATTTTTGGCCACCATAAAGAGCCCAGCTATGAATATTCTTGTACAAGTCTTTTTCCTTATTATCTCTTTGGGGTACAAACCCAGCAGTGCTATAGCTAGATCAAAGGGCAGACAGTCTTTTATCACCCTTTGGGCATACTTCCAAATTGCCCTCCAGAATGGTTGGATCAATTCACAACTCTACCAGCAATGCATTAATGTCCCGACTTTGCCACATCCGCTCCAGAATTCATTACTTAATGTTGCTGTCATGTTAGCCAATCTGAAAGGGGTGAGGTGATAACTCAGAGTTGTTTTGATTTGCATCTCTCTTATTATAAGAGATTTGGAACTTTTTCACGTGCTTATTAATAGTCTTGATTTCTTTAAATGAAAATTGCCTATTCATGTCCCTTCTCACTTATCAATTGGAGAATGGCTTGATTTTTGGTTCTTTTGGATTATTTCTTTCGTTTGATAGCTTTGGAATTTGGCAATTACATTCCTGGGAGTTGTCTTTTGGGGGTTTAGTGTAGAGGGTGTTCTGTGAGCTCTGTCAGTGGCTGTATTGCCCCCTTGTTCTAGAATCTCTGGGCAATTTTCTTTAATTATTTCTTGTATTACAATGTCGAGTTTGCTGTTTATTTCTGGCTTTTCTGGAAGTCCAATTATTCTTAAATTATCTCTTCTCCCTCTATTTTCCAAATCTGTCACCTTGTCAGTGAGATATTTTATGTTCTCTTCTAATTTCTTGGTCTTTTGGTTTTGCTTTATTAGTTCTTGTTTTAAGGCCTGGTTTTCCTTTTCAGTTTAGTCAAACTGGTTTTGTAGATGTGTGGATTTCTTTTGCATTATTTCCCACTTTTCCTCCCAGAAGGCCTCCATCTTTTTGATCATTGTGGATTCAAAGTCTTCATGGGTTTGTGGAGAGTCTCCATCTCCTCTGGAAGGCTTCGGAGCATTTGCTCGTGTTTCCTCTTCCGTTTCCTCTGTGTTTTGTATTTTTGCTCCATAAAATGTGTCCAAAGTTGCCCCCTTCCTCTTGTTTTTGTTGGAATTTGCGGGCCTTTGTGCTTCAGTTTAGTTTGCCATCTCTATCTCAGTGGGGAGGATTAGCTTTTCTTATCTCTGTCTAGTGTTCAGATGTTTTAGCCCCAGGCAGATTGTCTTTTCTATGAAGTTGTTGTTCTGTCTTCCCGGGGAAGCCAGGAATTGCTGGTGTGTCCCTGTTACTGCTCTCCTCGGTTCCCTCCCGATGTTTCTCCATTGCCTTACTTCCACGCTCTAAGCCTGGCTTGGCCCTTGTTCCTGTGCCTTAGCCAGCCAGATGAGCCTGCTCTCTGAGGGGAATGGACCCTGGTTTCCTGGAGCTCCAAGGACTCCTGATTAAGATTATCTTTCCCTGGGTTAAACTGAGTTTGCCTTGAGGCAGGGACGTCCCTGAGACTCCGATGGAAGAATCCAGCGAGGGGGTTACAAGCTCCCCCCTCTCTCTCTGTTTCCCTGCTGTCTGGGGGCCCCCTCGACTGGGTCAGGTTGTTTTCAGGAAGCGGCCTTCAGAATAGCTGGCCCTGGGGTCCTTTTGCCAGCCCTGAGGGTTACTGTTTTTTCAGAGGACCCTGCTCTCTGAGGAGGAGGGGCCACGGCTTCTCCGAGCTCTGGGTGAGGGCTCCTGATAAGAATATTAGCTTTCCCTGGGTTGAATTGAGTGTTCCCTGAGGCAGGGACCTGAGACTCAGATGGAGGGATCCAGCCAGGGGATTACAAGCTCCCCCCGTCTCTCTGTTTCCCTGCTGTTTTAGGTGCCCCCTCAACTGGGTCAGGTTGTTTTCAGGAAGTGGCCTTCAGCATAGCTTGCCCTGAGGTCCTTTTGCTGGCTCTTAAGTTCCGGCTGCTGCCTCGGACTCAGAGCTCTGGGTTGGGGGGGATGGGACCTGGGACCTTCCTTCTGCCTACCCCTTAGGTCCGAGTGATCTCATGTTCTGGCTTTTGGGGGGGAGTATCTTTTGATCCAGGTCCAGGAGGAGGATTCCTGGGGCCTATGCTGTTGATCATTTTGAATTTCGGTGCCCTAGGAGCATTCAGTTTGAGATAGGTAAGGAAGGGTTTCAGGAGATCTGGACTTTAGCTTTCTCTAAGCCGCCATCTTGACCGGAAGTCAATCTTGTGTTAGCATCTTAAGTAGCTTTGAGCTTAAAATTTTTCTCACATCTTTTTGGGGTTTTCCTGACCCAGAATTAATTTTGAGGCATCATATAGTTGTTTGGAGGGTAATTTGATAGATCATTTGGGTATCTTCTCCCACATCTTGCTTTCACCTTTCCCAATTTTCTCCATGGTGACAGATTTTTAAAGAGATAACTTTTTCATATCCTCATAGACCATCTTCACTACATTTTAAAACAATAATTTTCCTATTAAAAAAAAACAACTCTATAAAAGTTGTATTAGAATGTGAGTTTCATTTAATTGGCTTAATAATATTTCCTCTTAATTAGCCACATTAAAATCTGTTCATTTGTCTCAATTGCATGTCAGTTCACAGTTACTATCGAGGTCAATACCATACTCCAGTTTCTCAAGCTTAAAACCTAGTTGTCGTCCTCAACTCTTGACCATCTCTCACAGCAATTATCCAACTTGCTTCCAATGCCTGTCAATTTCAAATTTATTTAATTTCTCAAATCTATTTCCTTCTCTCTTTGACATTTTCACTATGGTTCATATTATCATCATGATTTCATGTCTGGATTATCCCAATAATCTGATTTTGATCTATCTGTCTGAAGCCACTCTCTACTTTAATCCATCCTCCATTCAGCAACCCCAGATATTTCTCTCAATCAAAATGATGAACTTCCTAGCCTCTACTCAATAAACTCTGTTGGCTTTTTGACACCTTCAAGATGAAATGTAAATTCTTCTGGTTGGTGTTATAAATTCTGTCAGTTAGCCCCTTCTTACTCTCCAGTTTTTTTTTTTTTATACATTACTAACTTCTGTATATTACTCTTTCATCCATTGGTACTGTTCTCCTGATTTTCCAGAAATGTAACATCACATCTCTATGTTCAGGACATTTTCCCTAGTTGTCCCTAATTAGTAGAATAATCTCCCATTTTATCTCTGAGTACAGGGTTCTCTAAATTCTGTTAGGTCCCACCTAAATCCAGGCTTCTAGAGGAAGAATGTTTAAATTTATCTTAATTCTGGTACCTTCTTTTACTTAATTATCTTCTATTTAGGGTGTATCTAGTTTGTTTGGACATATTCCTTTGCTTGTTCTCTCACCTATTAGACTTAGCTCTTTGAGGGCATGGATTGTCTTTTGCTTTTTTTATGCCCCCTATGCTTACAATATGCCTGGCATGTTTTAGGTGTTTAGTGAATGTTTATTGGCTGATTTGTCAATACTAATGAAAATTCATACCAAAAGACTCTATAAAAGGAAATAGACATTGAGAAAGTTATTGGATTATCTTTAATGTTTAAAGATTTTATCTATAAAAATATTTACAATAAAGGTCCACCTTAACTGAATTCCAAACTTGTACTTGAGGTTCTTTCTGGATTTTAATTAAGATGTGGATCAAAATTTTAATAGACTTCAAATCAGTGTTTTAACTGCATAAGCAATGCTTAAAACACTGAGCAGCTTAATCTTGCTTTGGAATCATTCATAAGAAAATAAAAAGAAAATTGCTTGATGTTCAGGTTCATTTGCTCCCCAAATCAATTAAGTTGTATTGTAGTGTGTGTAATCTTTTCACTTTCCCTGAAATGTATAGAACTGCTTTTAACTGAGATGCTGAGAAAGTTCTAAATGCAATACAATAAAACCCATCCTATACGGAAGCATTTAGGAATAGAATTGAGTTCATAGTGCATATTTTTCTACAAGATCATTGACATTACCTACCAACAATGTTGTTGTGACACTAATTGTGCTTTAAGATAGTCTGCTGTTTGGCCTTTCCTTAACCTTAGGGAAATGAAATATACTATTTCATTCTACAAAATGTAAAATTTCAAAAGACAGGAACCAGAAAATCTGTACTTGGCAAAATAATATGCAACCTTGGTAAAATATGCCTAAATTTTGAAGAGATCATCGTATAAATCTAAACACTAAAACCTATATTGCACACAAATGGCAAATCCATTTAACCTGTCCATTTTTCTATGTAGGTATGTTTAGCATACTGAAATCATTAAGATGTGAGTCAATAGAGCAGGAGCAGCCACCTGTCACTGGAAGCAGTGGTAGCCACAGAAGTCTGAGCAACAGTAAATCATACTAAAATGGTGAAGTAAAAAACACCTGAAGCCCACCAATAACTCTTTGAATAACTGCAAAAGAACAAAAAATGCCATAAGACAAATACTAGATCAACTGAACCAACAGAAGGAAGGAAGAAGCAGTGCTCTAGCTCAGAAGAACATTGGGAGACAGCAAGAAGGACTCATCTCACTAGAGTATGAGAATGGAGAACTGAACAAGTTTAGCAGAGCATATTTTCAATATGGTTCAAGTGTCATGAGAAAGAAAACAGATAGCTTGTTCAAGCCTCACAAAAAAAACAATGCTATATAGAACATGCAACTGAGGGAGGAAAGTGGTCTTACATAATCTGGCTGGAACAGAGGCCACACTGGACACAACATAGACAGCAGTGGAGGAACTCAGACCAACAAGGCCAGCCTTGTTGGGATTTGGCAAAATCCAAATCCAATAAGTTGAACTGAACAACTGCAAACCTCCACATTGCCACCAACCAGAGACCAAAAGTACTGAGTTAATTCCACACACATCACGAGGGCAGGACTGTAGTCTGTCAACCCTAAAGAGAGAGGTAATGTTCAGCATATAATAGATAAAATCAAGGGGAAAATAACTAATAAATGAAGATAAGACAGAAAATGTGATCCTAGAAAAATATCTCTATAAGAAAGATGAGAAAACTCAAGATCAGCAGAGGAATGCAATAGAAAAATGAAAATATGTGAAGTCTTACAGGAAAATGTGAAAGGATGTTAAGCTCAAAAGAAATAAGGGAAGGGGAAACAGAAAAACATAGGCCAGACAAAAAGTAGGGAGAACTCATGGAAGTGGATAAACAGAATTAAAAACATTTGTGAACAGGGGAATGCTGGAAGGAGAGAAAAATAAGGATAAAAAGAGGGGAATTATGAAGGAGATACGAGAGACAGGGGAAAGGCTCTACTTGTACAAATATATTTTAGCAGCTTTTTTTGTAGCTTCAAAGAATTGGAAACTGATGGGGTGTTCATCAGTTAGGGAATAGTGGAACAAATTGTGGTATATGATTGTAATGAAAACTGTGGCACCATAAGCTATGAAGAACAGGATAAGTTAAGAAAAACCTGCAAAGAACTTTATATGATCTGATAAAAGTAAATGAGAACACATTATACAATAACAGAACATTTTATGATAATAAACTATTAAGTGCTAAACTATTATTAGCAAAACAAAGTTCCATGATAATCCCAAAGAATTCATAAAAAAAGAAACAAAACAAATAGTTCTATCCACAGCCAAAGCAGGAACTCTGGGGATCTGATTACAGATTAAATCATGCCATACTTAACTTTATTTCCTTCATGAGTTTTGTATTTTATGTTTGATATATATCTTTAGGCATAACCTGGAAATATGTATTGTATGGAAGCATTGATATAAACTATAAAAGACTATATACCACCTCAGGGAAGGGTGTAGGGAAGGAGGGAGAAAACCTGAATTGCAAAATGTTAAAAAACGATTGTCACAAATTGTTACTACATGGAATTGAAAAACTAAATAAGAGATGTTAGCCAACATATAAACAGATAGAGCATGGTAGGATTTTATTCAGAAAAATGATAGGCCTTATGTTACATTGCAAATTGTTATCATTATTTACAAGTTTTTCTTATAATCATCATCATTCAATAGGAAGATATTCTATACAAGATAGTCTCAGAATCAATCTTTATTGATATTTTCTTTATTGTGCTTCCATTCTCCAACTATTTGTGTCAGACTAATTGCTATGAATGTCTTAAGTAAATCAAAAACATGAAAAAATGTTATCTTACACAATTATAGCTTATATTTTTTTCTGGGTCTCAGAGACTTTAAAAAAACTTTATGAACAGTTACCACTTGATTCTCAGAGCATTCTCTCATAAAATAATATACTATTTTTAATAAATGCAGAAGGATTTCAGTTGTTCATAATACAAGCAAATTCACAGTGCTTTCAAGTTGACAATGCTTTACAAATATTTTATCATTTTATTCTCAGAATGATTCTGGGATATAGGTACAATTCATATTCCCATTTTACAGATGAGGAAATTGAAATTTGGCCGAAATTAGGTAACTTGCGTAAGATCAAATTCATCTCTGAGTTGGGTTTTGAGCTCATGTCTTATTGACTCTGGGTCTAAAACTCTATGCATTATGCCGTCTAAGTTTTGAAAAATAAAAATTGTGTTTCAAGTACGTATATACACAAATTAATTTTATGAACATTTATTGAGCACTTGCCATATGCCAGCCAATACACTATGCATTAGGAATAAAAAGGCAAAATGAAATGCTTCCTTCAAGCACAGACCTTATATTCTATCATTGTGAAAACAAATGTATTTCAAAAGTAAATATTATATATATATGTATGTATGTATAATATAGAAATATATGTCTATGGTGGATATAAAATATCCATATAACGATTTGTACTTGAACTGATATCTGCATGGGCTACAAGTTAGAATGACAGATCCTTGAAGTCAGACTTTATGTACTGCTTCCCTAAAACTTCCAGCAGTACTTAACAGTGCTTTTTATTCACTTATTCAAAATGAAAATTGTTGAAAATAATAGTTTCTATGGAGGATGACACTAGTACCTGAGTGCAAGGGAAAAGGATCAGGAATAACTTCCTTTTATAAGCTGGCACAATGAGTTTTTAAGGAAATTTGGGGTCCTCTGGGGCATATGTGAGGCAGAAATCTATTCTAAGCATTTTCACTGAGAGGGAATGTTAAGAATAAAGAATGTCAAATTGTCTAATCCAGCTTGAACATAGAGCATAAGAAAGAGAATAATATGCAGTAAAAGTATAAAGGTAACCCAGAGTACAGCTAGGTGGCTCAGTGGATAGAACAACAAGCCTGGAGTTAGGAGGCTCTGGGTTTAGGTTTGATCTCAGATCCTTCTTACCTATGCAAGCATAAGCAAGTCATTTAACTCTGTTTTCTTAGGCCTTGAACTTTTGCCTTAAAATTTCTAAGACAGAAACAAAGAGTTAAAAAAAAATGAAAGGTAACCAGGAGCCATATTAGAAGGTATTTACAAAGCATTTTATGGATAAAAAACCAGAGTGGTAGTGAGTTGTCTCAAGAAGGTCTTCTGATTTCAATCTAGTGTTGTCACCTCTGCACAGAGTCCTAGTCAATTTACTTCAAAACGATTGTACTATTTATTAATATTTCTATTTGTTTATTCATCAGTACTTTTTTCTGTAGTTTAATATGTACTTCACTGATAGAATATTGGCTTATTCACAATAGAACTGTTGTTCATATAACTTTATAAGTTTTTCATACATTTCATGTATTTAAAAATAAAATTATTAATCTTAAAATTAAAAGATGATCTAGTTCATTGAGTTATTTTCACATATTATCATCATATTACATAAAAGGAATTAGTGACCTAGAAAGGGCAAGTTATTTGCCTTTAAGCTCATAGCTAAGCAATGGATCAGAAAGCAGAACTCATGCCTGTTATATTTCAATACACTGTTTCCTCAAATTTTATTCATCTAGAATGATTCCTCACCTTTCTTACCCATGCTCATTTGTGAGCAGAGCTCTGCATCTGCAAGATGGCAGACTAGATTTAGTTTAGAGTAGGAGGTCATGGAATAGAACACACAAACTGGCCCATATAGTGACATCAGAATCATTAGCACCATTCCCTACAGAAGAAAGTCAAGGAATTGCCAAGTTCTTGCCATTATATGGGCAATTAATGACTCAAAACTTCTTTTGCTTCCAAAATAAAGGGATATAAGTGGTGGAGAACATCTGCATTATTACATAAAATGACTGTGTGATGTAGAAAGATGAGAAATTTTGAATTGTAATATAAATGTAAATGGATAATTTGACCTTTAAGTTGAAGCTTCGATTATGGACAGTCTTAAAATTGCCATTTTTGATTGCTTAGAAAAGTGAGAAATGGAGGAGAATTCCCATTCTAGTCACTGTGCCTTTGTTCACAATTATTTGAAGTTGTTATGAATTTGCTTAGCTTCGTAACACTTTTCAATATCCAGAATGGAAAAATTACATGAGGCCTTATTTTTAGCATTCCATATAGGTAAATTAACATGGGAAGTATTTTATACAGAAAAGTGCCCTTTAAATGTTTTGTACTTGCCAGAAATATGATAGATAGGTTTCTTTCCTGGAGCCCAGATACTTCTTATGAACCTTTCAGAACTTGGAGAAGAGGATTATCACCATTAGTTCAGACATTCCTTATCAATTAAATCATTTGATTCATAACTCTCTAAAATTTATCACTTAATTTTCATTCCTTTTTTTCCTGAATACCTATTTACCCCCAGGCACCATTTAGTAGTGAAGTATTTGAAGGAGGCCTGAAAAAGAACTAGGAAGTTTTAGTGTTACTCCCAAAATTCACTCACTAGGTAAAGCTAATTAAATTATAATATTATTGATCTCAGGATGTTAGGGACCTCAAAAGTTACCTAATCCAATATTATCATTTCATAGGTGAAAAATTGGAAATTAAATAGAAGATAAATGAATTGGCTAAGGTCACATAATGTGCTAGGGAGGCATTTCTAAGTAAACTTGATTAAGGCATTTATGTACTTAGGTCCTATGAAAAGATGGAAATTTTTCCTACATTTAAAAATGTATTTTTAGTATAAGGATTAACTATATAATCTTCTGACTATTTTCTCAATGCCACTTTGGAAGGTGGTTCCTACAGGAGCTGGTGAGATATCTGTGCTTTGCTTTGTTTGAGTTATCACTTTCATTATCAATTTAGGTAACAGCAGCATGATGACAATGCTTCTCACATTTGTAGATAACATGATGGAAGTTAGGTGACACAGTGTGGAGAGTACCGGGTCTGAAGCCAGGGAAATATGAATGTAAATCCAGATGCTGACATTAACTAGTTGAATGACCTTGGGCAAATCATTTAACCTCTATTTGCCTCAGTTTCCTCATACATAAAGTAGGTATATAAAAGCACCTATTTCTTGGGGTTCTTTGTAAGGCTAAAATGAGATAATGTTTCTGTAGTAAGTAGTACAGTGCCTAGCATATAGTAGGCACTATATTATGTGTTAGCTGTTGTTGTAAGGATGATATAAGAAAATAAGTATTGCTTTATTAGTTTAGAGATAAGTAAAGAGGCTGGCTTGAGTAAAGAACTAGAGTTTGAGGCGGAGCTGAGAGAGCATGTTGATTTCAGATGTTGACAGTTATAACCATTTTTTCTGTGTCAATTAGTCTTTCTGGTAATTGGGAATTTGTCTCTGGCAGTTGGAAGAGACTCTCTCTCAGGGTTGGATGAGGTAACATCTTTTCCTCTCTCTGTCTGAGGGAAAGATCTGAAGGACCTCAGTGTTTTCCTTTCCCAACTTGGGAAACACTATTGAATATGTGTTGTGCTTTTTTATAGATTGTTTAACTCTTAGAACACCAAAGAAAAACCTGGTCTTGATTCTTGTTGAGATTCAACCAACTAGCCTTTACTATCTTATAATTTGAAGGCAAAGTTAAGAATTATTAGGCTAATAACAGTAGTTTTTATTTAGATAGCATAAATTTGAGTTAGTCAGATCAGGGAGGATTAGTGTAGCCTAATCATAGAAGAAGGGGTTCCTTGAAGAACCAGGGAGTTTATTTGAGTGGATTTAGAATCCCTTAGAATTAGAAAATCTTCTTTTTCCTTATATATTTCAATAAATATTTTATTTTTATAATTAGAGTCTCTTTAGCATCTTTGCACCCAGCCCTGAAGGGAAATTCATATTTAAGTTTCACTTCATCACTGAGGACACTTTTGATTACATCCATCAAAAGTATCTAAAAAGTTGTGAACCTATATTGAACTGCTTTTCCATCTAAATATTACATTTTTATAAGTTGCCATTATTATTTTTACACATAGTAGGCACTATATTACGTGTTAGCTGTTGTTGTTTTGTCATTATTATCATTTTCATGACATGGACTTGAAAGAATATGTATTACTATACTGAATGTCAGTTGTGATAAAAAAGAATGAATACAAAACATTTTAATCACTGCAAAACATATGGTGCTAAGTGAGTGTCAGAGATATAAATATAAAATTAAATGTGTGCCATGCCCACAAGGATCTTATATTCTTATAAGGAAAGACAACGAATACAGTCATAGCTGGGGAACTATTTAGAAAATCTATTTTGATTTGGAAAAAATATAAGAACTGATTTAGTGGGGTCCTAAAAGAGAAGTCTGATGTACCTTTTCTAGAAATAATAAGAAATGGCTTGATAATGATTATAGAACCTAAATGGAGAGTATAGTGTATATACTTGTGTACAGTTTCATACTGGCTCTTGAGAAGTCAAAATAGTGAAATGAAAGATCTTTAATAGACCAAATTATTGGACTATAAAAAGCTCAACATTAATAGAGATAAATTTAAATTCTTAAATTTCAGTTCAAATAATCAATTTTGTAAATGCAAACTGGATCAAATTTGTCTACAAAACAGATTTTCTCGATGAGTCAGAGCTTGCAAGGACTCACTGCATCTTCAATATAAATGTATTTAATTGGAGCAGGTAGGTGGCTCAGTGGACAGAGACCCAGGAATAGAGACAGGAGGTCCTGTGTTCAATTCTGGCCCCCAAAAGTTCCTATATATGTGACCCCAGATAAGTAACAAATCCCAGGTGCATATTACTTATTCTGCCTTGGAAGTAATACTATTGATTCCTTGGCAGAAAGTAAGGGATTTAAAAAATAAATATATGTAATAGCATGTGGTAGTCAAAAATAGCTACTGGAAATTTACAAAACAATAGCAGATGAGTAGTTTAGAGAAATATGGGAAGAGAGAGTGCCATTTAATTTTATTCTAATTAGAATGGATATGGAATCTTGTGATTAGTTCTGAGTAATGTATTTTAACTACTACACTATTAAATTTCAGAGTGTCTATAAGAAGACAATGATGAGACAATATGGAAAGTCCACAGAATTTGAAGTTAGTAGCCCTTAGTCCAAATCCTTTATTAGTGTGGTTATTATTTGGGTGACGATAAGCAAGTTTCCTTATCACATCTGAGAGTTCTGTTGTTAGCTTGGTTCATTTGGTTTAATATACATTGAGTTAATGGTCACAAATGTTTTCTAACATCTCTTTTTTCTATAGACTCCATTATCTAACAGATATTTTTTTTCTTCAAAAATGTTTGTCTTTTTTGTTTGTTTCTTTCACATATTGACAAATAGAAAGTAAGTTGCTTATGTTTAGGGACTGGTTCATCCTTGTTATAATACTAGTAACTATGATGATCTCTATACTGGAATGGTCTTAAAAAATGACAGTTAAAATGAACTGAGCAGAATTGATAAAGGACCTTAATGTCATGCCACACAAGGCTTGGTTAAAAAAATAAAAACAAAAACAAAAAATAGGAATATTTAGCCAAGCGAATACAAGTTTCAAGGCAGTTAGTAACCTGGGACATGAAAACTATCTTCAGTAAATTGAAGCATGATCTCATAAATGAAACTTGATTGGTTGGTACTGACAAAGCTACCTGAAATAAGAACAATGGGTAGAAGTACAAAAAAGTCTAACAAAGGGAGAAATTTCTTAAAAATAAGTATTTAAAAGTATAATGGGTTGCTTGTAATATTTGTAGTTTTTCTGTTATTGAAGATTTTCTAGAAAAGTCTTAAGAAGCCCTCTGTCATTGATGATATAAAGAACATTTTCATTGAAGTATAGGTTGTATTAATTGGTATAAATTTCCTTCATATGCTAAGCTTCTATGATTCTATGGTGGAAACATAGCCTGGGAAGGGGATATAAATCTCATCTGAAATAACTCTGGAGTCATCTAATAAGATCTCCCTCTCAGTTTCACATTCCTTCTATACTACTTGCTGATATCCATCTGGCTGCTGATCAAAAACTCCCTTAAAAAAGATCTCACTCCTTTTCTGAAGCAGCCTTTGGCATTGTTAGACATTTCTAATTATTATAATGGTCATTTTCATCTTCAGCCAAGAGCTTACTCATTATGACCTCCACTCATTGAACTCATTCTGCTCTCTGAAGCAATATAGAATCAGTCTAATGCCAAATCTATCCTTTTGATGATAGCTATCATGATGGTTTGCAGACTTATGACCTTCACTGTGACCATCCTCCGGCTTCTGTGTAGTTTGCCAAAGATTATCTTAAAATGTTATGTGAAAAACTCAACACAACATTTCAGATCCAATCTGGCAAGTAATTTAACATATTTCTGTTTCAATCCACTTATTTTCAAATGATCAAGTAGAACCTTATTTTACCTACCTAAAAGGTTTCTTTTGATAATCAAGTGAGGATAGGAAAAAATGCCACAGGGAAAATGTGATCTATGACTCACATGCACATTCTGTTACATTGTTGCTTATCCTGAATAAAGCACAGCTCCACAAATATGCAATTTTTAACTTATTTTTTTATATAGAAACCAAATACAATCAAAAGCACAGAACAAAGTATGCACAAGGTACATTTCAACAAATAATAAAGTGAAATAATAAATATAAATGACAATTATTGACTCTATCTTTGTAACATTATAAATTTTGTGAAATACCAGTATCTGATTATTTGGAAAAACTGAAATATTAAGCGAAAAATGTTCATACTGATATTCCACAAAATTGTAGCAATCAATGTTAATTAAATCAGACTTTCTATACTAAACACTAGAGTGGATAAATTAAGACATTGAAAGTTTCTGCCACTCTTCACAATGGAAGAAGTAAGCTGGCAGAGGAATTCTAAAATTGCTATTTTAAAATTTATTATGCCATAGAATATATATTTGAAAGTCGGGATTAGAAAGGATTCCAAATTACAAATAATTCTTAAAGAAGCATGTAAAGATAATAATTAACCATGTTAATTCAGTCAATAATACAGATAACTTGTTCCCAATTTGATGCTTTCCTTCTGATTTTAGTTACATTGGTTTTGTTTGTAGAAAAACTTTTTAATTTGATGTGCCTCTTTCTAAGTCTTCCTTGGTTTTAAAATCTTTCACTTACCAAAGGTGTGACATGTATACTTTTCTGTGTTCACCTAATTTTCTTATAGTTTCCTTCTTTATGTTCAAGTCATTCACCCATTTTTAATTTATCTTAGTATAGGGTATGAGGTGTTGATCTAAATCTAATCTTTCCCACACGGTCCTCCAATTTTTCCAGCAGTTTTTATGAAATAGTGGATTTTTGCCCCAAAAGCTGGGTTCTCTGGGTTTGTCGTATACTGTCCTGCTGAGATCACTTACCCTGAGTCTATTCCACTGATCTTCCTTTCTGTCTCTTAGCCAGATGACTGCTGCTTTATAATATAGTCTGAGAACTGGGACTGCAAAGCCCCCTTCCTTTGTATTTTTTTTTTTCATTATTTCCTGGGATATCCTTGATCTTTTGTTCTTCCAAATGAACTTTGTTATGATTTTTTCTAAATCAGTAAAGAAAATTTTTGGAAGTTCAATGGCTATGCCACTAACTAGTTAAATAAGTTTGGGTAGGATGTTCATTTTTATTATATTGGCTCGTCCTACCCAGGAGCAGTTAATATTTTTCCAATTGCTCAAGTCTAGATTTAGTTGTGTGGAGAGTGTTTTGTAGTTGTGTTCATATAGTTCCTGTGTTTGTCTTGCGAGATAGATTCATAGGTATTTTATTTTGTCTAAGGTGATTTTGAATGGGATTTCTCTTTCTAGTTCTTGCTACTGAGCTGTGTTGGAAATATATAGAAATGCTGATGACTTGTGTGGGTTTATTTTGTTGAGATGGTCAAATATGTGAATGGTTTTCCTAATATTGAACCAGCCCTGCATCCCTGGTATGAATCCTACTTGATCATGGTGAATGACTCTTCTGATCACTTTCTGGAGTCTTTTTGCTAGTATCCTATTTAAGATTTTTGCATCTATATTCATTAGGGAGATTGGTCTATAATTTTCTTTCTCTGTTTTTGGCCTACCTGGTTTTGGAATTAGTACCATGTTTGTGTCATAAAAGGAGTTTGGTAGAACTCCCTCTTTGCTTATTATGTCAAATAGTTTGTATAGTATTGGGATTAACTGTTCTCTGAATATTTGTTAGAATTCACTTGTGAATCCATCAGGCCCTGGGGATTTTTTCTTAGGGAGTTCGTTGATGGCCTATTGGATTTCATTTTCTGATATGGGATTATTTAAGAATTCTATATCTTCTTCTGTTAGTCTAGGCAGTTTATATTTTTGTATATACTCATCCATATTGCCTAGATTAGTATATTTATTGCCATGTAATTGGGCAAAGTAATTTTAATGATTGCCTTAATTTCCTCTTCATTGGAGGTGATGTCCCCCTTTTCATCTTTGATGCTTTTAATTTGCTTTACTTCTTTCCTTTTTTAAAATTGGATTGACCAGTACTTTGTCTATTTTATTTGTTTTTTCAAAGTACCAGCTTCTACCCTTATTTATTATTTATTTATTTATAACTTCAACAGTTCTATCACTTTCGATTTTATTAATTTCTCCCTTAATTTTTAGAATCTCTAATTTGGTTTTCTTCGGGGGGGTTTAATTTGTTCACTTTCAAGTTTTTTATTTGCATTTCCAATTCATTGATCTCTGCCCTCCCTAGTTTGTTCATATATGCACTCAGGGATATGAATTTTCCTCTGATTACTTCTTTGGCTGCATCCCAAACAGTTTGAAAGGAAGTCTCACCATTGTCATTTTCCTTGATGAAATTATTAATTGTTTCTGTGATTTCTTCTCTAACTAAACGATTTTGGAGTATCATATTATTTAATTTCCAATTAATTTTTGATTTGGTTTTCCATGTACCCTTTCTGATGAATATATTTATTGCCTTATGATCTGAAAAGGCTGCATTTATTATTTCTGCTTTACTGCATTTGAGTGCCATGTTTCTGTGGCCTAGTGTATGGTCAATGTTTGTGAATGTGCCATGTGGTGCTGAGAAGAAGGTGTATTCCTTTTTGTCCCTATTTATTTTTCCCCATATGTCTATTAACTCTAATTTTTCTAAGATTGCATTCACTTCTTTTACCTCTTTCCTATTTATCTTTTGATTTGATTTGTCTAAATTTGGTAGTGGTTCGTTCAAATCCCCCACTAATATGGTTTTACTGTCTATTTCCTCCCTTAATTCTCTTAGTTCCTCCATTAGAAAATTGGGTGCTATACTATTTGGTTTATATATGTTGATTAGTGTTATTTCCTCATTGTATAAAGTCCCTTTTAACAAAATATAATTACCTTCCCTATCCCTTTTCATCAGGTCTATTTTTGCTTGGCTTTGTCAGATATCATGATTACCACTTCTGCCTTCTTTCTGTCAGTTGAGGCCCAGAAGGTCTTACTCCATCCTTTAATTCTGACCTTGTGGGTGTCAACCCGCCTCATGTGTGTTTCTTGAAGACAACATATGGTAGGGTTTTGGATTCTAATCCATTCTGCTATTCGTATACATTTTATGTGTGAGTTCATCCCAATCACATTCAAAGTTATGATTGTCACTTGTGAACACTCTGGCATTTTGATATTCTCCCCTAAATCTGACCTTTCTTCTTTAGCTATAGCCTTTTAAGCCAGTGATTTACTATAAATCATTCCCCCTAGTCCCCTGCCTTGATATGATTCCCTTTCTAGCCCCTCACTTTTTGTTCCCTCCCCCTCCTCCTCTCCTTCCCTCCCTTTTTGTGTTCCCTTCCCTCTCACCCCCTTGGTTTTCCCTTCTCCCTTACCCTATTGGGTAAGATAAAATTCAAGATCCTAATGGATATGGATGCTCTTCCCTCTCAGAGTTGATTTCACTGAGAGTAAGGTTTAAGTAAAAATTCTCTTCTTCTCCTTCTTATAGGAGAATTCTTCTCCTCCCCTTCCCATGTGTATCTTTGAGTGAGAAAGATTATTCTATTTAGTTTTTCCCCCCATTTCTTGCAGTATATCTTAGTACCATCAACGATTACCCCTTCCCTTTTAATTTATATCCCCCCTTTCTCCATATCATTTGATGCCCCCTATGTTCCCTATTCATGATTCTTCTTACTACTCTAATGATGTACACAATTTTTGAGAGTTACCCTTTACATTTTCCCCACATATTAATATATATAGATTGATATCAATGTAGTCCTTATATAAGAGAGTTTGAATAAAAGAAAAAGATAACATTTTTCTCCTTTACCCTTTCCTTCATATTTACCTTTTCAGGTATTCCTTGCTCTTTGTGTCATGATGTCGAATTATCCACAGAGCTCTGGTCTTTTCTTTGCAAAAACTTGGAAATCTTCTATTTTGTTGAATACCCGTACTTTCCCCTGGAAGTATATATAGTCAGTTTTGATGGATAGCTGATTCTTGTTTGAAGACCCAGTTTGCTTGCCTTTCTGAAAATCATGTTCCATGCCTTACGGTCATTCAGAGTGGAAAAAGCAAGGTCTTGTGTGACCCTGATTGGCATTCCTTTATATCTAAATTGTCTTTTTCTGGCTTCTTGTAGGATTTTTTCTTTTGCTTGAAAGCTTTGGAATTTGGCAATTACATTCCTGGGAGTTGTATTTTGGGGATTTAGTGTAGAGGGTATTCTGTGAACTCTTCCAATGCCTGTATTTCCCCTTATTCTAGAATCTCTGGGCAGATTTTTTGATGATATCTTTTATTAAGAAGTCGAGATTATTATTTATTTCTGGCTTTTCTCATAGACCAATTATTCTCAGATTGTCTCTTCTTCCTCTATTTTCCAAGTCTTTCACCTTGTCAGTGAGATATTCTATATTCTCTTCTAATTTCTTAGTCTTTTGAATTTGCTTTATTAATTCTTGCTCTTTTGAAAGATCATTGTCATCCAGTTGCCTGATTCTGACCTTTAAAGCCTGGTTTTCCTTTTCAGTTTGATCAAGCTGTTTCTGTAGTTGCATTTTTTTGTGCTTCAGATTGTTGAGTACCTTTTGGATTGTTTCCCATTTATCCTCCCAGAAGGCTTCCATCTTTTTGATAATTTGCAACTTAAATTCTTTTTTTTCCTCTTTAAACATTATTTTATTTGGTCATTTCCAAACATTATTCATTGGAAACAAAGATCATTTTATTTTCCTCCACCCCACCCCCTTCCCACCACCTCTCCCATAGCCGACACACAATTCCACTGGGTATCACATGTGTTCTTGGTTCGAACCTATTTCCATGTGGTTGGTATATGCATTAGAGTGTTCATTTAGAGTCCTTTGTCAGTCGTATCCCCTTCCTCCCTGTAATCAAGTAGTTGCTTTTCCTCAGGGTTTTTACTCCCATAGTTTATCCTCTGTGTGTGGATAGTGTTTTTAAGATCCCTGCAGATTGTTCAAGGACATTGCATTGACATTAGTGGAGAAGTCCATTACCTTTGATTGTACCACAGTGTATCAGTCTCTGTGTATAATGTTTTCCTGGTTCTCCTCCTTTTGCTCTGCATCACTTCTTGGAGGTCTTTCCTGTCTCCATGAAATTTCTCTACTTTATTATTCCTTTTAGCACAATAGTATTCCATCACCAACATATATCACAATTTGTTCAGCCATTCCCCAATTGAAGGGAATCCCCTCATTTTCCAATTTTTAGCCACCACAAAGAAAGCAGCTATTAATATTCGTGAACAAGTCTTTTTACTTATTGTCTCTTTGGTGTACAAACCAGCAGTGCTATGGCTGGATCAAAGGGCAGACAGTCTTTTATAACCCTTTGGGCATAGTTCCAAATTGCTCTCCAGAATGGTTGGATCAATTCACAACTCCACCAGCAATGAATTAATGTCCCTACTTTGCCACATGCCCTTCACCATTCATTACTTTCCATAGCTGTCATGTTAGCCAATCTGCTAGGTGTGAGGTGATACCTCAGAATTGTTTTGATTTGTATCTCTCTGATTATAAGTGATGTAGAACACTTTTTCATGTGCTTATTAATAGTTTTAATTTCTTTATCTGAAAACTGCCTGTTCATGTCCCTTGCCCATTTATCAATTTGAGAATGGCTTGATTTTTTGAATAATTGATTTAGCTCTTTGTAAATTTGAGTAATTAAACCTTTGTCAGAGGTTTTTATGAAGATTGTTTCCCAATTTGTTGCTTCCCTTCTGATTTTAATTACATTGGTTTTGTTTGTAAAAAAACTTTTTAATTTGATGTATTCCAGATTATTTATTTTGCATTTTGTGACTCTTTCTAAGTCTTGCTTGGTTTTAAAATCTTTCCCTTCCCAAAGGTCTGACATGTATACTATTCTGTGTTCCCCTAATTTTCTTATAGTTTCCTTCTTTATGTTCAAGTCATTCACCCATTTTGAATTTATCTTGGTATAGGGTGTGAGGTGTTGATCTAGACCTAATCTTTCCCACACTGTCCTCCAATTTTCTCAGCAGTTTTCATGAAAAAAATGGGGTTTTGTCCCAAAAGCTGGGGTCTTTGGGTTTGTCATGTACTGTCTTGCTAAGGTCACTTACCACGAGACTATTCCACTGATCTTCCTTTCTGTCTCTTAGTCAGTACCAAATTGTTTTGATGACCTCAGCTTTATAATATAGTCTGAGATCTCGGCTTGCAAGGCCCCCTTCCTATGTATTTTTCTCATTATTTCCCTGGATATCCTTGATCCTTAGTTCTTTCAAATGAACTTTGTTATGTTTTTTTCTAGATCAGTAAAAAAAATTTTTGGAAGTTCCATGGGTATGACACTAAATATATAAATGAGTTTGGGTGAGATGGTCATTTTTATTATAGTGTCTCGTCCTACCCATGAGCAATTAATATTTTTCCAATTCAAGTCTAGTTTTAGTTGTGTGGAGTGTTTTGTAGTTGTGTTCATAAAGTTCATGTGTTTGTCTCGGGAGATAGATTCCTATTTTGTCTAAGGTAATTTTGAATGGGATTTCTCTTTCTTGTTCTTGCTGCTGAGCTGTGTTGGAAATATATAGAAATGCTGATGACTTGTGTGGGTTTATTTTGTATCCTGCAACTTTGCTAAAGTTGTTGAATATTTCGATTAGCTTTTTGGTTGAATCTCTAGGATTCCTTAAGTAGACCATCATGTCATCTGCAAAGAGAGATAATTTGGTTTCCTCATTGCCAATTTTAATGCCTTCAATTTCTTTTTCTTCTCCAATTGCTACTGCTGGTGTTTCTAGTACAATGTCAAATAATAGAGGTGATAATGGGCATCCTTGTTTCACTCCTGATCTTAATGGAAATGCATCTAGTTTATCCCCATTGCAGATGATATTAGCTGTTGGTTTTAGATATATACTGTTTACTATTTTTAGGAATGATCCTTCTATTCCTATGCTTTCTAGTGTTTTTAATAGGAATGGGTGTTGTATTTTATCAAAGGCTTTTTCTGCGTCTATTGAAATACTCATGTGATTTTTGTTCATTTGCTTGTTGATGTGGTCAATTTTGTGGATGGTTTTCCTAATATTGAACCAGCCCTGTATCCCTGGTATAAATCCTACTTTATCATAGTGAATGACTCTACTGATCACTTGCTGGAGTCTTTTTGCTAGTATCCTATTTAAGATTTTTGCATCTATATTCATTAGGGTGATTGGTCTATAATTTTCTTTCTCTGTTTTTGGCATACCTGGTTTTGGAATTAGTACCATGTTTGTGTCATAAAAGGAATTTGGTAGAATTCCCTCTTTTCTTATTATGTCAAATAGTTTGTATAGTATTGGCATTAGTTTTTCTTTGAATGTTTGATAGAATTCACTGGTGAATCCATCAGGCCCTGGGGATTTTTTCTTAGGAAGTTCTTTGATGGCTTGTTGGGTTTCTGTTTCTGATATGGGATTATTTAAGAAATCTATTTCTTCTTCTGTTAGTCTAGGCAAACTATTTTTGTAAATATTCATCCAAATCACCTAGATTGGTATATTTATTGCCATATAGTTGGGCAAAGTAGTTTTTAATGATTACCTTAATTTCCTCTTCGTTGGAGGTGATTTCCCCCTTTTCATCCTTGATGCTGTTAATTTGCCTTTCTCCTTTCCTTTTTTTAATTAGATTGATCAGTACTTTGTCTATTTTGCCTGTTTCTTCAAAGTACCAGCTTCTAATCTTGTTTATTAGTTCAATAGCTCTATCATTTTCGATTTTATTAATTTCTCCCTTAATTTTTAGAATCTCTAGTTTAGTTTTCTTCTGGGGGTTTTTAATTTGTTCGTTCTCAAGTTTTTTTGATTTGCATTTCCAATTCATTGATCTCTGCCCTCCCTAATTTGTTAATATATGCACTCATGGATATGAATTTTCCTCTAAGTACTGCTTTTGCTGCATCCGATAAGGTTTGAAAGGAAGTCTCACCATTGTCATTTTCCTCTATGAAATTATTAATTGTTTATATGATTTCTTCTCTTACTAACCGATTTTGGAGTATCATATTATTTAATTTCCAATCAATTTTTGTTTTGGCTCTCCATGTACCCTTTCCGATCAATATTTTTATTGCTTTGTGATCTGAAATGGTTGCATTTATTATTTCTGCTTTTCTGCATTTGAGTGCTATGTTTCTGTGACTTACTGTATGATCTATTTTTTGTGAATGTGCCATGTGGTGCTGAGAAGAAGGTGTATGCCTTTTTGTCCCTGTTTATTTTTCTCCATATGTCTATTACCTCTAATTTTTATAAGATTTCATTCACCTCTTTTACCTCTTTCTTATTTATATTTTGGTTTGATTTATCTAAATTTGATAGTGGTTGGTTCAAGTCTTCCACTAATATGGTTTTACTGTCTATTTCCTCCTTTAATTTTCTTAGTTTCTCCATTAAGAATTTGGATGCTATACCATTTGGTGCATACATGTTGATTAGTGATATTTCCTCATTGTCTATACTCCCTTTTAACAGAATATATTTACCTTCCCTATCCCTTTTGATCAAGTCTATTTTTGCTTTGGCTTTGTCAGATATCATGATTGCAACTCCTGCCTTCTTTCTATCAGTTGAGGCCCAAAAGGTCTTACTCCATCCTTTAATTCTAACCTTGTGAGTATCAACCCGCCTAATGTGTGTTTCTTGAAGACAACATTGGTAGGGTTTTGGGTTCTAATCCAATCACAGGGCCCAGCTCTCTGGTTTGGGGGGAATGGGTCCAGAGACCTTCCTTCTGCCTACCCCTTAGATCTGAGTGATCTAGGGTACTGGCTTTTGGGGGCGTACCTTTTGATCCGAATCCAGGAGGAGGGTTCCCTGGCTCTGTCCTGTTGTTCAGTTTGCATTCCGTTGCCCTAGGAGCATTCAGTTTGTGATCATTAAGGAAGGGTTTTTAGAGGTCTGAACTTTTGCTGCCTCTAAGCCGCCATCTTGCCCAGAAGTCTCTACAGATAACTTCTTAATAGAACATGGACTTTTACAGTTTGAAGCAACTTTAGAGGATTTCTAGTCCAGCTTTCTCATTTTCAAAGAAAAGCTATGTAGAGGCAAAGACTGGACATGGATCCAGATCTTGGGCTTCCCATGTATCATTCAAATGTATTACATTAACTATATTTGAAAAAGAGCAGGGTGAAAATAAATAGTCCTCTTTTTTAAATTTCTTGGCCCATTGTCTGATCATTTTCTTTAAGATTCCCAAATGTACATAATAACATTTAAGCTGAAGTGTCTAACAATCTAAGAAAAATCATATCAAATATTTGCATTTTTATATTTTTTATTTGAATTTGAGAATTTTTATTTATTTTTTATAGGGAACTTGTAGCAAGGAAACCTCTTCTACTGATGATTAAAATCAACATTTTCTTCAGTTTATAATTAGATAGCTACTAGGGGCAATGGAGGTTAAGTGGTTTGCTCAGGGCCACACAACATAGATATCAAGATCTTTTACAGATTGTGTATGGTAAAGAAGGTCAAGTAATGAAATGTCAATAAATCAGTACTTAATAGCCAGTTATTAGATGCCCCTAGTGTTGTGAGGTATTATTCCATGATGCTTATCAAGTGTAACATAAAGTAGGATTTTCATGACATCATGACAATTTTGATAAGATGTATCATTGAAAGACAAGACAAAAAGCCTCTCAATATAATATATATCATTGAATTTATTGTAGGAAAACATTACATAACATTATATCCCCAATGGGATAAATCTAGGACAGTGATGGTGAACCTTTTAGAGATTTCGTGCTATGACTTGCCCCTTACCAAGTGCTAGGCATGAAAGTGCTTCCATTAGACTGCTGGGTGGAGGGGCAGATGAAGTGAAAAAGATGTCCTCAAAGAAGGTGAAGAAGGGAAAGGAAGTGGCCTGAGCACTCTCTTCCCCTACATCTCTGCTATGTGGGCCTCCCACCTTACCTGCTGTGTACTCCCATTGGGCTACTGGGCAGAGGCACAGGTGATTTGAAAAAAAATCATGGGCACTGTAGAGAGGGAGGGGAGCAGCTCTTCTTGAGTACCCCTACCTATCTAGTAATAAACTCTGGTGGTGAAGTGGAGGTGGAAGCTGCCTCAGATTTCCACAAAGAGTACTCTGCTTGACATACATATTTGGCATATATTCTATAAGTTCACCATCACTTATCTAGGACATACAACTCACCTAAGCACTGCTTCATGTGCCTCACCTAAAAAAAAAATTCAAGATAAAGTTCAAGGATGTGTTAATGAAATAAAAAATATTCTTCAACATGGCTAGAAAAATTCAGTGATTGCAAATATTCAAATTCAAAAATCAAATAAGATGACTGGAAAAATAAATTACATGAAAAGAAAAAAAATACAGAAACAGATTTAAATTCCAAGAGAAATGAATTCAAGAAACAAAACTATCAAAGAACAAGGACAGAAATGTTACCATATTTTGTCACTTTTAATGAGTATTGAAAAATTCAATTTTAAAAACTGATTTTTGCTAATATTTTAACAAAATAATCTTAAAACCAAAAGCAGATTATCATAGTGTTTAGAGTGCCAGCCTCACAAATGGAGGATCTGTATTTGTTCTAATATATTTTGAGGACTCTCTGGTATTAAAAAGGGTATTTCAGTCTGTTCATCAAAAAGAATATATTAAACATATTCTCTCTACTAAGGTACTGTGTAAGCTCTGAAGATACAAAGAAAAGCAAATAAGAAAATATAAAAAGTTCCTCCTCTCAGGAAATTCTCATCTAACAATTCTCTATTTCTTCAAAAGAGTTCTATATTATGAGGAAGTTGAAAATGCAAAAAAAATTAAATATTTAATAATATGCTATAATATTCCTTTTCCTAATTTGAATTTTATTTAATTGATTAATTTAGAGCATTGTTCCAGGAATACAAAATTCATGTTCTTTCCCTCCCCTTCCCCCCAAATCCCTCCAAATGCACAATTCTACTGGGTTTTATATGTGTCTTTGGTCAAGACCTATTTTGAATTATTGATATTTGCACTAGGGTAATCATTTAGGGTTTATAACCCCAATCATATCCCCATTGACAAATGTGATCAAGCAGTTGTTTTTCTTCTGTGTTTCTACTCCCACAGATTTTCTTCTGAAAGTGGATAGTGTTCTTTCTCATAAGTCCTTCAGAAATATCCTAGATCATTGCATTGCTGCTAGTACAGAAGTCCATTAAGTTATATTTTAACATAGTGTTTCAGCTTCTGTGTACATTGTTCACCTGGTTCTGCTCCTTTCACTCTGCATCAATTCCTGGGGGTCATTCCAGTTCACATGAGATTCCTCCAGTTCATTTTTTCTTTGAGCACAATAGTATTCCATCACCAACAGATACCACAATTTGTACAGTCATTACCCAATTGGAGGTCATGTCCTTATTTTCCATTTTTTTTGCCACCAAAAAGAGCATGGCTATGGATATTCTTGTTCAGGGCTTTTTTTTAATTATCTATTTGGGGTACAAACCCAGTAGTCCTATGGCTGAATCAAAGGGCAGACCATCTTTTAGCATCCTTTGGATATAGTTCCAAATTGCCCTCCAGAATGGTTGGATCAATTCACAACTCAACCTAGCAATGCATTAATGTTCAGACTTTGCAACATCCCCTCCAGCATTCATTACTTACTATTGCTGTCATATTAACCAATCTGCTAGGTGTGAGGTGATAACTCAGAGTTGTTTTGATTTGCATCACTCTGATTATAGGAGATTTAGAACACTTTTTCATGTGCTTATTAATAGTTTTGATTTCTTTAACTGAAAATTGCCTATTCATGTCCCTTATCATGCCCAGTTATCAATTGGAGAATGGCTTGATTTTTTGTACAATTGGTTTAGTTCTTTATAAATTTGAGTAATTAGACTTCTGTCAGAGGTTTTTGTTATGAAGATTATTTCCCAATTTGTTGCTTCACTTCTAATTTTTGTTGCATTAGTTTTGTTTTTTCAAGAATTGTTTTATTTGTTGTAATAAAAATTATTGGTTTTACATTTTGTGATTTTTTCTGTCTCTTGGTTGGTTTTAAAGTCTTTCCATTCCCAAAGTTCTGACATGTGTACTATTCTGTGTTCACCTAATTTACTTATAGTTTCCTTCTTTATATTCAAGATATATCATGTAGGAAGAGTCAAGATATTGGCCTAGAAGTAGCAGAAGTTCAGAACTCTGAATACCCTTCCTTACCAATCACAAAGTGAATGCCCCAAGGGGACTGAAAATCAAACCTAACAACAAGACAGAGCCAAGGAACCCTCCTGTGGGACTCAATTTAGAAGGTACACCCCACCCCTACTCAGCATACCAAGCCCAACCCATCTGAATTTAATCCCATCAAAAATCTCTGGAACTCAGGGAAACCCAGGCTCCACAGCCCTCCCTCATTGACTACTGGATGTTAATCCAGTCAAAAGCCTCCAGAGGACAGGGAAGCTCAAACCCCAACAAACTTCTTTCAAAGCTACAAGAGGGGAGACTGACAGAAAAAGTCAAAACCAAATAAATGAGAGGAGTAAGAGCACAGACAAATACAGGGAGTAAAAAAAGCGTGAATATGAGCAAACAACAGAAAAAGAAGAAAGAAATTATAATAGACAGCTTCTATTCAGCAAATGGAACAGAGGGGGAGGGATCAGCAAATGATAAACCTGAAATCCCAACAAATTGGATACAGGCTTTGGAAGAAATCAAAATGAAATTCAAAACACAGTTAAGAGATGCTGAAGACAATTGGGAAAAGCACTTAAAAACTGAGATAAGTCATCTGGAAACAGAGGCACTTGAACTAAAACGAGAAAATAGTGTCTTGAAAGCCAAAATCTACCAGTTGGAAAATGAGGCAACGGAGATGAAAGATGAGCCAAAGAAGATGAAAGATGAGGCAAAGGTAATGAAAGATGAAATAAAGAGGATGAAAGATGACCTCCATAGAAAATCAGACCAAAAAGAAAAGGATGAGCAAAAAGTCAAGGAAGAAATCCAGTCTTTAAGAACCAGAATACAACAACTAGAATTAAGTGACCTCACAAGGCAGCAGGACACTATAAAACAAAACCAAAAGAATGAAAAAATTGAGGAAAATATGAAGCATCTCATTCACAAAACAGAAGATTTAGAAAATCGATCAAAGAGAGACAATTTAAGAATAAGAAAAATCATTGACACAATACTACAGGAAATTATTCAAGAAAACTGCCCTGATATTCTAGAACAAGAGGGAAAAGTGGAGATTGAATGAATTCACAGGTCACCTCCTGTACTTACTCCCCAACTGACAATACCCAGGAATGTTATAGCCAAATTCAAGAACTATCAGACCAAAGAAAATATATTGAACAAACTGCCAAGAAAAAGTCATTCAGATACCATGGAACCACAGTGAGGGTAATGCAGGATCTGGCTGCATCTACACTGAAGGACCGAAAGGCATGGAATATGATATTTCAAGGGAACTAGATCTACAACCAAAAATCAACTACCCAGCAAAACTGACTATATTCTTGTAGGGCAAAGTATGGTCATTCAACAATATAGAAGAATTCCAAGAATTTGTAAAGAAAAGATCAGACTTGAATAGAAAATCCGATGCCCAAGCACAGATTCAAGAGAATCATCAAAAGTTAATTAAAAAAGGAAAAAGAAAAACAAAACAAACAAAAAAAACTGTTTTTTAAGAGACTCAATAAGTTAAACTTATATGTATCCCTATAAGAAAAGAGGTCATTGGTAAATGTTAAAAAACTGTTGTTATCTCCTGGGTAGCTAAAAGAATTACACTTAGAGGGAACAGTGACAAACTGTAAAGGATGAAAGGACAAGGCATAAATAGGTATATAGATATATGAGTGCATAAATACATAAATATGTATATATATACAAATAGAGCTAAAAAGAGGTAAATACTAAAAGAAATGGGAAAAGAAACAAATGGGTGAAAAATTATATGTCACAAAGAAGCTCATGGTGGGAGGGGGGAGAACATCAATACACTGGAAGGGTAAAGAGGTTGGAAATAGGAAATACTGAAATCTTACAAGCTTTGAAACTCACTGAAAGAGAGAAGTACAGTCTAATCCATTTGGGCAGAGAATAGATTTGCACCCTATAGGGGAGTAAAAGGGTAACAAATGGACTGGTGGGGAGGGAAGCAGTACAAGGGAGGGAGAGGGTGGGGGTAATTTTAGAAAGACTACAAGGAAATTAAGGGGGGAAATAAGAAGAGAGTGGGGTAGAAAGGGAAGTAAAATAAGGATGGGAATTAGGGGGACTGATTGAAAACAAACATTGGTATAGAAGGAAATAATGAAAGAAGAAAAGGCAGGATAAGGAATAGAAATCGAAATGCTTGGGAATACACAACTAGTAATCATAACTCTGAATGTGAATGGAATGAACTCACACATAAAACACAAGTGAATACCAGAGTGGATTAGAATCCAAAACCCTACTATATGATGTCTACAAGAAACACACATGAGGAAGGTAGATACACATAGGGTGAAAGCAAGAGGACTGAGCCAAATCTATTGCGCATCAAATTATAAAAAGAAGGCAGGAGTCACAGTAATGATATCTGACAAAGCCAAAGTAAAAATAAATCTAGTTAAAAGAGGTAGGGAGGGTAATTACATCCTGATAAAAGGCAGTATAGAAAATGAGGAAATATCTATACTCAATACATATATACCAAATGACATAGCATCCAAATTTCTAAAGCAGAAACTAGTGGAGCTCAAGAATGAAATAGATAGAAAAAATATACTAGTGGGAGACCTGAACCTCTCTCTATCACAGCTAGATGAAGACAAACCAAAAAACAAATAAGAAAGATGTAAAAGAAGTGAATGAAATCTTAGAAAATTTAGATAGTAGACATATGGAGAAAAATAAATAGGGACAAAAAGGAATATACCTTCTTTTCAGCAGCACATGGTACATTCACAAAAACTGGCCATGTATTAGGGCATAAAAACATTGCAAACAAGTGCAAAAGAGCAGAAATAATAAATGCAACCTTCTCAGATCACAATGCAATGAAAATAATAATTAGTAAGGGTACATGGACAGGTAAATCAAAAACGAATTGGAAATTAAACAATAGGATTCTCTAAAACCAGTTAAAAACATGTCATAGAAACAATAACTTAATTGAAAAAAATGACAATGATGAGAAAGCCTTTCAAAACCTATAGGATGCAGCCAAAGCAGTACTCATGGGAAATTTTATATCCTTGAGTTCATATATTAACAAATTAAGAAGGGCAAAGGTCAATGAATTGGGCATGCAAATTAAATAAAAAACTAGAAAGGGAACAAATTAAAAATCCTCAGATGAAGACTAAATTTGAGATCCTAAAAATCAAAGGAAAAATTAATAAAATTGGAAGTCAAAGAAGTATTGATTTAATAAATAAGACTAGAAGCTGGTACTTGGAAAAAACAAATAAAATAGATGATGTACTAGTCTGTCAAATTAACAGTATCCAAAAATGAAAAGTGAGACCTCACCTCTAATGAAGAGGAAATTAAGGCAATCATTAAAAACTACTATGCCCAACTATATGGTAACAAATATGGCAATATAGGTGATCTGGATGAATACTTACAAAAAATTACCTAGACTAACACAGGAAGAAATAAATAACCTAAACAACCCCATATCAGAAAAAGAATTTGAACAAGCCATCAAAGAACTCCCTAAGGAAAAATCCCAAGGTCCAGATAGATTCACCATTGAATTCTATCAAACATTCAAGGAACAACTAATCCCAATATTATACAAACTATTTGACAGAATAAGCCAAGTAGGAGTTCTCCAAAATTCCTTTTATTACACAAACACGGTACTGATCCCAAAGTCAGGCAGGTCAAAAAACAGAGAAAGAAAACTACAGACCAATCTCCTTAATGAATATAGATGCAAAAATCTTAAATAGGATAATAGCAAAAAGATTCCAGTGAGTCATCACAAAGGTTATTCACTATGACCAAGTAGAATTCATACCAGGAATGCAAGGATGGTTCAATAGTAGGAAAACCATCCATTTAATTGACCATATTAATAAGCAAACTGACAAAAATCACTTGATTATCTTAATAGATGCAAAAAAACCTTTTGATAAAATACAACAACCATTCCTATTGAAACCACTAGAATGCATATGAATAGAAGGGCCTTTCCTAAAAATAATAAACAGCATATATCTAAAACCATCAGCAAGCATCATCTGCAATGGGAATAAACTAGAAGCCCAATAATCTTACCATTATGAATTTCATATTCCAAACCTTGTGATTCCTTAGTTTGGAAGCTGCCAGATCTTGTGTGATCCTGATTAGTGCTCCTTGATATCTGAATTGTCTCTTTTGGCTTCTTGTAAAATTTTTTCCTTAGCTTGGAAGCTTTTAAATTTGGCAATTACATTCCTAGGGGTTTTCTTTTGAGTATTTAGTGTAGAGGGTGTTCTATGGATTCTTTCAGTGTCTATTTTGCCCTCTTGTTCAAGAACATCAGGGCAGATTTCTTGGATAATTTCTAGTAGTTTGATGTTAAGGTTTCTGTTTATTTCTGGGTTTTCAGGTAGACCTATGATTCTCAAATTTATGCTTCTTGACCTGTTTTCTTGGTTAGTAATCTCAGTGAGATATTTCTTGTTTCCTTCTATTTTGTCAATCTTTAGATCTTGTTTCATTAATTCTTGCTGTTTTATGAGATAATTGGTTTCTAATTGCCCAATTCTGGTCTTCAAAGTCTGGTTTTACAACATAATCTCTTGATTTTTCTTTTCATTTTGGTCTATCCTACTTTTCATGACTTCCAGCTGTTTAATTTTGATCTCTAATTTATTTATCATTTCATTTGATTTCTGGGCTTCTTTCTCCAATGGGAGTGCCTGTACTTTAAACTGTTATTTTCTTTTTGAACTATTTCCCATTTTTCTTGCCAATATTCTTCCATCTTTTAGAACCAATTTAAATTCTTCAAGAGCTTGTGGGCACTTTCCATTGTTTTTGGAAGGTTTGGATGCATTATTTGAAGGTCCCCTTCTGCTATTTCCTCTGTAGTCTGGATTTTTCCTCCATAAAAATTATCCAGGGTCAAAGCTTTCTTGTTCTTCTTGTGTTGGGAAGTTGATTTTTTCTATCACTATGTGGGTTTTTCCTTCCCATTCCAGTCAGAAGTCTGAGTGAGGAGGGCAGGCTCTCTCTGTGAATGGAGCTAAGGGTGAGGTTTTTGCCTGAGGCCAATTCTTGAGACTTCCTGTCTTCTACTGTTTGAAGCCCTCCTCTGTGCTATCTCCACTTCTGAGGTTTGTGCTCTTCCTCCTGTTGGAGTCTCAAGTCTAGTTACTCTCAGAGGTAGGTCTTTGGTGCTCTTATTTCCCTAGGACCTAGAGTTGCCCCTGGCTCACTTACTGATTCTAGCATGGGCTGGCTCTGAATCTAGTGTATTGGCTGTGTAGGTGGGGGTGGGGGTGGGTATATGAGCTTGCATTTTGGTTGAAGTTATTTCACACCCTATAGTGTAGAAATGCCCAAATCCCAAGTGCCTTCAAAACTGAGTCCTACAGTGGAGTCTTTTCATTCATTTGAATTTGGGATTTTTGCCGTTTTGAGGTAGTCTATATTGGTAGGCATTGAGGAGAGGTAGATTCCTATGTCTAAACTGTATCCATGTTTACCCAGAAGTCTCCCTTTTTCCTAATTTGAAAGTTAGACCATAAACAGTTTTTCAAGTACCTAATCTGTGCTAAATTCTGAGAATACAAAAAAGAAAAAAATGCCTAATGTCAAGGAGATTATAGTCTAATCAGGAAGATAGCATTCAAACAACTAAGGAATGAATGTAAATTTTAAATAATTAATGGAGTAAATTTGAAATAATAAAGATGTCCATTTTAACAATTTCTATAATTTTTTACATTCATGTATTTGTGAATTGATTTAGAAAATGGATCAAGATTATCCAATGAGATCTCCACACTGATATTCATCAGTTATCCATACTAATAGTGTTAGATTTAAAATGGTTGAAGGTCTTAAACTGTAACAGTTAAAAGAGTGATGTTGTAAACTGTAGTGAGTTAAAATGGTAGAAGATATAAATTGTGATAGATATAAGAGATGGTGAGTAAATTTGACTGCAGAAAATATGTTTCACTACAGTGTCTTGGTTTTTAAATCAAATATAAGGTGGTTGCCAGGGAAATATTCCCAATTATTCAAATACCCAAGTCAACTGGGTTTTATAGAGATTTTAATTAATACAAATGTGGAATTAAAGAAAAGAGAGAAAGAGAGAAAAAGGAAATAAGTATGAAGGGCCTTAAGCCAACATGGCCTAGACCTGAGTCTTAAGAGAGAGAGATCAGTCAGTCAGTCTTTTAACACTCACCACAAGGTCTGTCTAAGCAAGGATTCTATGGACACCAGGCCAGCTCCATCTCAGCTGACTTCACCAGAGAGAGTTCCAGCCAGAGTCCTCCTTAAAGAGCCTTCCAGCCAGAGACTGTTCCAAAGGGCCTCTCTCCAGAGCCTCCAGAGGGACAGAGTCCCCTCAAAGGAACTCCAGCGAGACCTCCTTAGAGATTGTCCTCCAAGAGCTTCCCTTCTCCAGAGCCTCTCTCAAGAGATTCTTCCCAAGTGATCCTCATCAGACATCCTCCAAAAGGAATTTTTTTCTTTCTCAAGAGCTTCTGCTTTTTCTTATATAGAGGTTTTTCTCCTATGTCACCTCCCTTATGTCCTTACATCTACCAATCACTGTAGACATTTTCCAAAGGACTGTCCATCTGAATTCCTGCTAAGTCGACTAATCTCCTCAGTAAGTCTGAATCAGTGAAAACACAGTTGAGTCAACTAATCTCATTAAGAGAAAACTTGCCCGACCCTTTTAGGTACCTAGCATCTCATTGTATAAATTCTAAAAAACAGGCATGGCTCAAAGAACTCCTTGCCTTATTATAAGCATGGGTCCAAGTACTTTCATTGTTTAGCAAGGAGTTTTCTCTCCTAAAGTAGTCTTAAGTACGGGTGGAGTAGAGGTCCTTCCATAGCAAGGATTTTTCTCCCCTAAAGCAGTTTTAAGTATGGGTGGAGTAGAGGTCCTCCCATTTCTGATCCTGGCGAGTTCTCACATAAAAATGGGGAATGTTTCCCAGTAGGGAATTTGTTCCAATGGAGGATTCCTCAATGTGGAAATTTTTAGCATTCACAAGTCTGAGAAATTTCAAGATTTACAGTAAGAAGAAAATAAAGGAAAGAAGAGGTAGTATGGAATAGCAGAAGGATCACCACAGCATCACATAACCTGGTTTATCAAGTTATATACAACTATAGCTTACATTGTGAACTTAAAAATAAGATGTTACTTAACTTTTATATATTAACCAGGATTAAAATTTTTTCTGATATTCAATATAATATTCTGTGCAAGAATAGATTAATATATGACAATTTAAGGAAAAATAATTACTTCATAAGCAGCCTTTTATACTTACATATTTTGGAGTAAGTAACCTAGGGAACCATTTTGATCAAGTACAGATTCATAATCTTGTTCTCAATTAGTCCTAACACTACTGAAAACCTTTTAAGTCTTACCAAATCAATATTGATCAGAGTTTCTTTTTCAAACATTTTCCTAAATATTAAGCTTCATAAGACACCGCTCCCTATTCCTCTGTGTTGAAAGCTTCACCAGCTGACTTAAAGAGAAATTTGAGATCATTTCTCCTTGGTGACATCTTCCCTCTCACTTCAAATCTTTCTGTATCATTCCCCAATTTTTTCCTTATCTGTTTCAATCATTTACAAGGAAGTGAGCCTTCTTTACTGCTGGGAAATCAAATTATTTGAGGTCTTCCTTCCTTTTTCTTTTGTTTCCTTTAGTATTTTGTTCACTCAGTTGTCTGCTCTCACATCTGATTTTGATCTCTCCTAACAACTTATGAGAGTTAGGTGGCACAATGTATAGAGCACCAGGGCTGGAGTCAGGAAGACATCTTTCTTAATGGCTGTGTGACACTGGACAAATTTTTTAACGCCACTTATCTAAGTTTCCTCATCTCTAAAATGAGCTGAACAAGGAATGGTGGAGCCATCAGGATGTCTTAGTGGATATAGATTCAGGCCTGGGGATGTGAAGACCTAGGTTTATTTTTTGGCCTTAGAAACTTCCTAGATGTGTGACCCTGCGCATGTCTCTTAACTGAAATTTTCTTACCCTCACTACTCCTCTGCATTGGAACTAATATTTATTATTGATTCTGAGACAGAAGGTAATATTTAAAAAAGAAAAATATAGCAAACTATTCTAGTATCTTCTTCAATAAAAACCCTCTGGTTTCACAAAGAGCATTATAAGCTGAAATGAATGTATATCAATGGTCCTTTCCTGTTGCCTCCAATTTTATCTGTCTCCCAATCCTTAAATGCGTAAAAGGAAAATTCATTGGACCCTAAAATCAGATGAATCTTACATACTATTCTGCAAAACAACCTGTGGCAATCTCATATCTGAAATCATAACTCAAGTGACAACATGACCATCAAGGTTACTAATTATAATGATTAAAATAGACTATCTTAATTCTATAATTTTTATTTGTTAAGTAACAAAAAATCAGGGTAGAGAGAGAAAGAGAGAAAGAAAGAGAGAGGGAGATGCACACACACAAAGAGAGAGAGAGAGAGAGAGAGAGAGAGAGAGAGAGAGAGAGAGAGAGAGAGAGAGAGAGAGAGAGAGAAGGAGACAGAGAGAGAGAGAAGGAGACAGACAGACAAACAGACACAGATAGATTAGCTTAGCTGCACTGTCAGCTAGGACTTTCAGCCACCAAGAGTTGACTTAGCCAGCCCAGAGCAAGTCACTGTTCCTTCCTTTGTCCAATGTGCCCAGAAAAAAATGCTCCTTTTTCCTGTACCCTGTCTTAATTTGTATTCTTCATGATGACCCTTCCCCAAGCCTCTCTGATTATAAAATTCAGATTTTAATAAGGATAAAAGGTGGGACTTCTGCATACCAAGAACAACAGGTAGTATTCCAGAATGCCTTTTTCTTCTATGGTGAACAATATTTTTTTCATCATGAGTCATTTGATGTTTTCTTAGATCTTTGTTTTATTTGTTTTTTTTAAATTTTATTTAGTCAATGTAGAACACTATTCCTTGGTTACAAGAATCATATATCTTTCCCTCCCTCCCTCTCTCCCCCTTGCCTTTCTGTAACTGACATGCAATTCCACTGGGTTTTATATGTGTCCTTGATCAAAACATATTTCCATGTTGTTGATGATTACACTAGGATGGTCATTTAGAGTCTGCATGCCTAATCATATACCCTCTACCCATGCAATCAAGCAGCTGTTTTTCTTTGGTGTTTCTGAACCCACAGTTTTTTCCTCTGGATGTGGATAGTGTTCTTTCTCATAGATCCCTCTGACTTGTTCAGGATCACTGCATTGCCACTAATCGAGAAGTCCATTATATTCAATTATACCACAGTGTATCAGTCTCTGTGTACAAATGTTCTTCTGGTTTTGCTCCTTTTGCTCTGCATCAATTCCTGGAGGTTATTCCAGTTCACATGGAATTTCTCCAGTTTATTATTTCATTGAGCACAATAGTATTCCATCATAAACATATAGCACAATATATTCAGCCATTCCCCAATTGAAGGGCATCCCCTCATTTTCCAGTTTTTGGCCACCACAAAGTGCGCAGCTATGAATATTCTTGTACAGGTCTTTTTTTCTTATTATCTCTTTGAGGTATAAACTCAGCAGTGCTTTGGCTGGATCAAAGTGCAGATGAGTCTTTTATCACCCTTTGGACATAGTACCAAATTGCCCTTCAGAATGTTTGGATCAATTCACAACTCCACCAGCAGTGCATTAATGTTGACACTTTGCCACATCCTCTACAGTATTCATTAATTTCTTTTGTTGTCATGTTAGCCAATCTGCTATATATGAGGTAAAACCTCAGAACTGTTTTGATTTACATCTCTCTGATTATAAGAGTTTTAGAACATTTTTCATGTGCTTATTAATAGTTTTCATTTCATTATATGAAAATTGCCTATTCATGTCCCTTGTACATTTATCAATTGGGGAATGACTTGATTTTTTGTACAATTGATTTGGCTCTATAAATTTGAGTAATTAGACCTTTGTCAGAGGTTTTTGTTATGCAGATTTTTTCTCAGTTTGTTACTTCCCTTCTAACTTTAGTTGCATTGGCTTTGCACAAAAGCATTTTTTTAAATTTATTGTAATCAAAATTATTTATTTTACATTTTGTGATTTTTTTCTAACTCTTGGTTGGTTTTAAAATCTTTCCTTTCCCAAAGATCTGACATGTATATATTCTGTGTTCACCTAATCTCCTTATAGTTTCCTTCTTTATATTCAAATCATTCATCCATTCTGAGTTAATTTTGGTGTAGGGTGTGAGATATTGATCCAAACCTACTCTCTCCCATACTGTTTTCCAGTTTTCCAAGATTTTATGAAATAGTGGATTTTGGTCCCCAAAAGCTGGGATATTTGGGCTTATCATAGACAATATTGCTGAGGACACTAACCCCAAGGCTATTCCGCTGATCCTCCCTTCTGTCTCTTAGCCAGTACCATATTGTTTTGATGAACACTGCTTTAAAGTATAGTTTGAGGTTTTGGACTGCTAAGCCACCTTCCTTCACATTGTTTCATTATTTCCCTGGATATCCTTGATCTTTTGTTTTTTCAAGTAAACTTCATTTTTTTTCTAATTCAATAAAAAAGGTTTTTGGTAGTTCAATGGGTATGACACTAAATAAGTAAATTAATTTGGGTAGGATTGTCATTTTTATTATGTTAGTTCATCCTAACCATGAGCAATCGATGTTTTTCCAATTGTTTAGATCTAGTTTTAATTGTGTGCAGAGTGTTTTGTAGTTGTATTCATATAGTTCCTTTGTTTGTCTCAGCAGATAGTTTCCAAAGTAATTTACATTGTCTACAGTAATTTTAAATGGAATTTCTCTTTCTAATTCTTGCTGATGAGATGTGCTGGAAATATATAGAAATTCTGGTGATTTATGTGGGTTTATTTTGTATATTGCAACTTTGCTAAAACTATTGATTATTTCTACTAGCTTCTCAGTTGATTCTCTAGGATTCTTTAAGTAGACCATTATATCATCTTCAAAGAGTGATAGCTTGGTCTCCTCATTGCCTATTTTAATACCTTCAGTTTCTTTTTCTTCTCTAATTGCTACTGCTAGTTTTTCTAATACAATGTTAAATAATAGAGGTGGTAATGGGTTTCCTTGTTTCACTCCTGTAGATCTTTGTTTCATTGATAAAAGTTGTCATTCACAGTTGATCATCATATTTAATTGTTCTTATTCTATACAATTTTCTCTGGGTCTCTGTTCTAATTTTTTATCCCTGTTATTTTTGACACTCTAGATCACCATTTTCTGGTTTCTTAATCTTTACTGCATTTTTCTGACATTAAGCATTATTGCATTTTTCACAACTGCAATATTTTACTTTCCCAGTTTCACATGCTAAATCATTATTCATCTCCCATCTTCTAACCACGGACTAGATTTTGTTCTAGGCTTTCTTCTTTTCTCTCCCTGCACTCTCTTTTATGTTCTCATTAGTGTATATGATTATGAATATCATCTCTGCCTTGTATCTCCAACTGCCTTTAAAATATCTATATTATCTTCTCTCCAGTGACTCTGGCCTATGTGATTTTCCATGGAAAAAAGGCATTTCTTGAGTTGAGCATTTTATTTGGCTGTCATCTATTTCTAAAATTATCTCTATTATCTTCTCTGCCTCTTCATTTTCCTGACTTCTTTAAATTCCAAAGACCATCATATGATCTGCAGGAAGGTGTTCCTAATCCTTCTTAATTCTAGTGTTTTCACTCTCTTATTTAATTCATATATTTTTTGTAAGTTCCTTGTTCATAAAATCTGTTTGCTTGTTGTTTTCCCCATTAGTTTGTGGGCTCCTCAAAGGTAAGGTCAATTTTTGTCTTCTTTTTTGTAACATCAGTACTGAACACAATGCCTAACATGTAGTAAATACTTAAAAATATTTCTTGGCCTCCATACCAATGTTTCTCCATTATTTATCTCTTGAACTCGAGTTTTGCATTGTCAACTTCCTGTGAATGTCCTTACCTGTGTATAAAATGGATATCTTCTATTGATCATGATCCAAGTAGAATTTCTTGCTTTCCCTGTACACATATCTTCTACAACAAATATCCTGTATTGATGTTGAATTCACCATCATCATTCCAGGGACCTCAGTTTTCAATATGGAGTCATTTTCAACTCTTCATTCTACCTAACCTACAAACAGATTGACACTAAATTATGAAATGAGTTGTCAAATCTACTCAGTCAAAGTTTTATATGATAGAATCTTATCTCCTTTTTCAAGTAATCCTGATTGAATTTTAGACTTCTAGTTTACACTCTCTCCAATCATTCTTGCACACAACTTCTAATTTTTCCCCTTATAAAGTCCAAATCTGACCTTATTACTAACATATCCTATGTTATTCAGTGATAACTTATTAATCTTAGGATAAAATACACTTTTCAACCCACCTTTAAAATTATTAATATTCTGATTTCAGTATTCCTTTCTGGAAGTTTTATGCATCATTATACTTTATGCTTTCCAAAAATATTGAACTTCTTACTTTTCCTACAAAGTGACATTCTATAACCTACCTTAAATTATTTGTATTGAATGTGTTGAAATCTCTAGAAATCAGTTACCATATCTCTGTAGTAGTAGTCTCTCGGTAACCAAGAATGATGATTGTCTTTGTGTGTTTTTATCTATGGTTGGGATAGATGAGTGTGCACAAAGACACTTGTGCGTGAAGGAGATTTCAGTGGAAGAGTCGATGCACAGAGACAGTCTCACTCTGTTGGCTTTGGAAGCCTGGGTTCATTGGTATGAAAAGTCATTACACCTGGAGACTTCCTCAGCTGCATTGGATGGCCATGTTGTCTTTTGTGCTCCAACACGCCCTAAGCACTCCACAGTGCCTTGCTGCATCGCCATCTCAGCTGTTGAGCCTTCTTGTTGGTTTCTTCCCCTTGTTCTGCCGAAGCAGTCTTCACATGCTGGGTGAGCAAAACCATAGTTCACCAGTGGTCGACAACCTGATGGCTACCCTCACAAGGTTTAGCCAGCCTGTCGAAGCCTTTCCTGGGGTGTGGCCACTGCCTCATGCTAGCAGCTACTGAGAGCCCCAAGTAAAAGCTGGGTGTCAGGTGGGGGTCAGAGGCTGGAGAGCTACCCTAGGAGGGCACGACAAGCCTTCCATACCAGAGATACTACCCCTCCTTGAACACCCCATACACCCCATACCTTTATCTCTGTAACTCATTGTATTTAGCATTATGAATGATAGCTTAGCTATTGTGCCATCTTTTATTGGAAGCATTTCTTGATATTCATAAGTGTTAAGGGATATTTTCTTCTTTGAATTATTATTGACACTTATCTATATAGTTGTATTCTCTAATAAAATGTGAACTCCTTGAGAGAAAATAAACAATTTTATTTTTTATTTTATCACTATTTTCTAAGAAGTGTTTCATAATTTCTAACTACATGAATATAAATAAGAGAAACAAAGTCTCCAAGCCAAAATGAAATAGGTTTATTGAGGAAGGGCTGGTCTCACAAAAAAGCCAGACTTCTGGTCAAGACCAAAAGACCCAGAGCCTCATGAGAGATCTTCCTTTTGTGCTAAGGGGATCTTATCCCCTCCCCCTCCTGAGTAGCCTTACTGATCCATCAATATATTTCAAATACTAGAGTTACTTCCATGAACATGCTGTATGTCAATATAAGAGAGGGGGCAGGTCTTTTCTGGGCCTGCTTAGATGGACATGGTGCTGGAGAGATAGGTAAAGGGAGAGGAAAAGGTTAATGGAGACTAGGTTATGTAACATTTAAAATAGTGGATGTCATAAACTGTAATAATTAAAATGGTGAAGGCCATAAACTGTAAGAGTTAAAATAGTTGTGGCATAAACTGTAGTGATTTAAATGGTGGAAGATATAAATTGTGATAGATATAAAGAGTGGGTGAGTAAAATGTGACCACAGAAAATATGTTTTCACTACAGTGTCTTGTTTTAAATCAAATATAAGGTGGTCACTAGGGAAATATTCCCAATTATGAATATACCCAAGTAAACTGGGTTTTATAGAGAATTTAATTAATAATACAATGAGGAATCAAAGAAAGAGAGAGAGAGAAAAAGGAAATAAATGAGAAAAGAGTAGGCCAACCCAGGCAGCACTGACCAACCCAGGCCTAAGCCCTAAAAGAAAAGATCAGTCAGTCCTAATCACTCACCATAAGATCTGTTCAAGTGAGGATTGAAGGGGACAGAGTCTCCCCAGAGGGAGTTCTAGCCAGAGTCAGCCTCCCTTGAGAGACCTCCTTAGAGATTGTCCTTCTCTCAATAACCTCCTTAGAGGCTGTCTCTCAAGAGCCTCTATTTTCTTCAACAGTCTGTCCTTTTCTTATATAGGGGGTTTCCTACTATGTCACCTCCCCTAAGTTCTTCCATTTACCAATCACAGTAGACGTTTTCCAAAGGACAGCCCATTCTGAATTCACACCTGTTTGTCCCATGTAAGTTTGCCTGACCTTTATAGGTACTTAGAACCTCTTTGTATTAATTCTAAAAATAGGCATGGCTTAAGTATGGGTGTAAGTATTTTTCATTGTTCAGCAAGGAGTTTTCTCCCCTAAAGCAGGTTTAAGTACAGGTAGAGTAGAGGTCTTAACATTTTTGATCTAAGTAGAGTTCTCACTGTCCAAATGGGGAATAATCCCAATAGGGAATTGTCCCAATGGAGAATTTTTGACATTCACAAGTATGAGAAATTTCAAGATTCACAGTTACATGTGGTCAGATAGTTTAGAGTAAAGGATGAGATTTAAATTATGCTGATTTACCTTTCCTAATAATAAACTTTATAAAATTAATAACTGGGTAGATATATCATTTTTCACTTATAATACTTTATACCCAGAGACTATTATAATTTATATACCAAGTTAAAAATAATCAGGTTAAAATTAACTCTTGACAGGTTTCATTAGAATCTGATTAGTTGGGAATACTTTAAGTGACTACTTAAGCACTTTCCCTTGTGAACTTTAGTTTTACTCCACCCTGCTTAGTCTTTAGAATTCTAGCAACCAGGAATGTATACACCCCCACTTAAGGATTAAGTGTCAGGGAGGATGGCCTATGACCAATATGTGCTAGCAAGTGAAAAATCAAAAACAACAGACTGACCCCCTGAGCTGTCCTAAGGCAAGCTTAAGCTATCATTAGTACATATGAGAAACAGGAAGTGATAGAAAGAATTGCTTATATATTTCACATCACTTCCTATGATCTTGTTCCATGGCTTTGGGAGCTCTGCGAGGTATTGTGAGCTCTGGGCAGCGTTTTGGCATGCTTGTGGAGTTTGGCTCTGTAGCATGCTTTAGGTGAGGCATGTTGCCTGAGAGACCCTGGTGAATGATAAGGCTGATTCCTCCTGTCCTTGATCTCTTGAAAAGCACTATTCTCCTAGAAGGCCCCTTTTCTCGGTGGAGGCCTTGTGGTTGGAAGCCAAGCTAGATTTAATCTTCTGAGAAGGCCCCATGGCTGAGGCCTCTGAACTCCCTTTACTTACTCCTGGTCGGAGAAAATATCCTACCCTTACCCACTTCTCCTTCTTAATTTCTTCCTTCTATTATAATTAAACCACCATAAAAATCCCAAACTGACTTGAGTATTTTTCTGGGATTGAATTTAAATCCCTGATGACCACTAATAATTATATTCAGCCAACAACCCTAATTTTAACCCTGACACCCTTCATGTCACAACAGAGGAGATGATATATACAGGGTGTAGGCAGGGAATGGAGATGCTAGGCCCAACTACTAAGTCTAACTCCATAAGAAAAAGACAATCATATCATAAGGTTACAAGTTCAAGACCTTGTGCTGACTAAAAATGACTATTGTTTACTTGATTCACACTTTAAAACTTATAATAAAACAGTCATAAAACCCTACTAAAACCATAATGAGTATATTAATACCAATTCACTTATGCTAACATTATTTAACTACCTTAAAACCACAATTATGATTACTGGTAACATCAAAATCCTCATAAAAGGGGGTAGGATATTTATCACTCTCATAAGTACTATATACATAGTAGGCACTTTATGGATTATATAGGATCATATTATCAGTGATTTGGTCTTTTATGTATTTATGCCATTAACAATGCGTTTATTCACTAGTAATTAATAGGGAACATGTTTTTGTCATAATATATATTATTGAATGAATTGAGGTCTAATGAAGAATTATGAGAATATATTGAAGTTTATTTTTAATTAATTGCAACAAAAGTCAAATAACATAATACTTTAATACATTAACTCATCCTGAAATGAAAACATTTGCCACATAAAAATTTTCTTCATTTACTTGCCCTCTGACCAAGATAAGTTCATTAATCAATTAAAAAACAAACAAACATGAGGAAAGAATGATAGGTGGGGAGAAAATATGAGAAAAATTTTGGTTAAAATAATACCTAAGAAATTATTGAGAGGATAATTCTATTACATATACTATAAATTTATGTCTTTATAATGTGTGATAGATAAGTTAAGATGCAACACTTGCCATTTAGTGTATTTGATTTATTTTATCTAATCCCTTTTTTTAAATTTTTAATTACAATTAAATAAGAGAATGAAGAAAATTAAAAGACCTCTCACTGCAATTATAAACAATTCTAGCAACTTGAGCAAGCTGACTTCCATTACAAAGAAAGTTTGGGACAAACAATGGATTACCATCCTAGAGCTACAAAATCCAAGTTTAATTTTGTAGTTTATATTAGGAATCTGCAAATACTATTTCATCATTATGGTTTATTATATAATCATGTACAATTAGTAAAAATAATAAAATGTTATTTTATTATACAGAGCCTTAAACAGTAGTAGATATATCTCATCAACATTTACATAAAGCACCATAAAAATTTAAATATATTTTTAAATTATAATTATTCATATGTAAATAATTTATAGTTTCTCACATGTTCATACATAGACAAATTTTTACTTAAAACTCTACACTTCTTTGAAATATAAGAAATAAAAACCCTTTAGGATTTTTCTAGTCTTCTCTCAATATTTTCCTTCAAGCTTGGTGCTGTAAGCCATGCATTCATATATCACTTCATGGAGTGTTTGCCAATAATGCAAGATACAATGTCCCCAAAATATTTTTTTTTCCTATTTCAAGTCATTAAAGATTAACTCATGCTAAGTCTTTTGGGACCCCCTCTCTAAACAGCATCATTACAAGTACTTTGATATCATATCTTCTCCCATGCACAATATGTTATATGGAGATTTCTTTTATAGGTGAACATATGTGAGTATTCTGATAAAATTCCATATTATCTTTGGAAATATGGATTAAAAGGATTCATGTTATCTAAGAGAATAAGTATTAATTAAGAAAAATCAAAATAAAATGTTAATTTACATGTTTCATTAAAGAAATGCTTCAAGACTATCATTAGCTAGTGTCACTGAGCATCTCATTTCATAACTGTACACATTTATTATTCCTATAATATTGCATTGAATTAAGGGGAAAAAACCAGGATCTGTTAATTTTAGATTTTCTCCAGCATGATTAAATCTTTATAATCCTAACAAAAAGAAATGTCTACACTCGTATGAAAGGAATAAATATTCAGGAGGATGGCCTATGACAGACATGTGCAGCAAATGACAAATAAGAAGCAACTGACAGACCCCTTGGGCTGTCCTAAATCAAGATTAAGCCAGTATTGGTAGATGTGAGACTCAGGAAATGATATTAAAAAAAAGCCTGTATATATTCATGTAACTTCCTCTTGCCAGACTCTCCTTTTGGCGGCAGAGGTGTTGAGCTTGGGGTCTCTCTCTAGGGTTCGATTTTAGCAGTTTGGCTCATGGCAGCTTTTTGGTGTCTTGGCATGGGTCAGGTGAGACGTCTTCTCTGAGCTTTCTCAGAGTTTAGGCTAATTCCTTTTTTTTCCTTTACTTTTTCTAAAATGCTATCTTCCTAGGAGGCCCCTCATCTCAGAGGAGGCCTTGTGGCTGGAAGCCAAGCTAGATTAAATCTTGGAGGAGGCCTTGAGGCTGGAAACTCTGAACTCCCCTTGGCTCAGGCTAGACCAGAGAAATCTTATACCCTTTTCCCTCTCTCTTCGTATTAAGTCCTCCCCTCTATATTAATTAAACCACCATAAAATTCCCAAACTGACTTGAGTATTTTTATTGAGATTTGAATCAATCCCTTGTGACCCTAAGTATAATATATTAGTCAAAAACCCCTAAATTTACCCCTAACAAAACCAAACTCCATCCTTTGTATGAATTCTCTAAAATTCTTTAAGTCCTGAGGGAGTTAATGATCTATTTTCAAAATATATTAAAAATGATTACTATGAGGTTGGAAATTTAGTAGCAGAAGTAATCCGACAATTTAATATATAGACAATTAAGTAGTTCATAAAAATCACTCAACTGATTATGTTAGGGTCTAAGACATTTCTGCTAAGAATAATAATTATTTTGAGAAATTACAGATGTATTACAAATTACATAATTGATTTTTGAATTAGGAAAATATTTAATTCTAAATATATTATGTTAGCAATTACTTAATTTCATAAATATGGACTTATTTATTTTAACTTGACTATTTTGAGAAAAGAGGTATTTCTTTTATTAAAGTAATAATTCACAGTATTTGACTGTTTAAATTGAATGATTCTTTTTTAACTAAAATATGTATGATTGAATGATTCTTTTTTAACTAAAATATGTATGAGTTTCACCTTTTAATCTAGGGAATTGAAAGGAATGGAAATAAAAATGTCATTTACAAATATTAACTTTCTAGTCTCCTCACCCCATTTCTTTTCATCTCCTGGCCATCCTTCACATTATTTTCAAATTTATTTTTCTCATAGGCAAATCTAGGCAGTGCATACCCCCATGCCTATGTGTCAGGGAAGTTCATTTCCTTCCCATTTTGGGTTCCTGACCTGTCCCTCGGCATTCTTTGCATGCTGGGCTTGTGCCAGAGTTTGCCTTGGTGAATGTCCAAACGTCAATAAAAAGAGAGTAGGTGGTCTATAATCGGCTTTTCTCTCTCTCTCTCTCATTTTTTTTTTAATTTGATATATTTAGATGATTTAGAATAATTTTCCATTATTACAAGACTCATGTTCCTTCCATCCCCTCCACTAGTCCCCGTCCCATATATGATGCACAACTGCACTGGGTTTAATATGTGCCATTGATCAAGACCCATTTCCTTATTATTATTAGTATTTGCACTAGGTTGATCTTTTAGAGTCCACTTTTCCAGTCATAGTCCCCACTGATCCATGCAATCAAGTGGTTGTTTTCTTCTGTGTTTCTACTCCCACAGTTCTTCCTCTGGATGTGGATAGAGCTCTTTCTCATATTTCCCTCCAAATAGTTCTGTATCATTGCATTGCCACTAGTAGAGATGTCCATTACATTTGAATTTATCACAGTACATCAGTCTCTGTGTACAATGTTCTCCTGGTATGGCTCCTTTCACACTGCATAAATTCCTGGATGTCATTCCAGTTCCTTTGATCATAATCATATTTCATCACCAACAAATATGATAATTTGTTCAGCCATTCCACAATTGGAGGGCATTCCCTCATTTTCCAATTTTTTGCCACCACAAACCACGAGGCTATGAATGTTCTTCTACAAGTCTTTTTCCTTATTATCTCCTTGAGGTAAACACCCAGCAGTTGTAGTGGCAAAGAATTAGAAGCTTAAGGGATGTCCACTCAATGGGGAATGGCTGAACAAATTGTAGTACATGCTTGTAATGGAATTCTATTGTGCCATAACAAATGATAAAATAGGGACTTCCGGTTAAGATGGCGGCTTAGAGAAAGCTAAAGTTCAGATCTCTGGAAAACCCTTCCCGACCGATCTCAAACTATAAGCTCCTAAGGCGCCGAAATTCAAAACGATCAACAGCACAGACCCTGGGAACCCTCCTCCTGGACCTGGACCCGGATCAAAAGGTACGGCCCCCCTTAAAAGCCAGAACCCAAGATCACTCGGACCTAAGGGGTAGGAGCGCAGAGTCCAAGGCTCCTGGAAGCCGCAGCCCAGCCCGGCTCAGAGAGCAGGGTCCTCAGAACAACAACCCTCAGGGCCTTCTATCCCAGTCCCAGTGAAAGTCACTGCCTGGAGCAAGACAGCCTCACGGGCTGGATCCTGCTATCCAAGTCTCAGTGAAAGTCCCTGCCCTCGGAGCTTGGGGAAGCTGCAGCCCATCCCCCTGCAGGCCGAAGAAACAGCCTCAAGGCCAGCGATTCTGAAGGCAACTTCCGGAAAGCAACGTGGTCCGACCCTTCCATTCCAGTTCCAGTGAGGCATATTCAGTTTAACCCAGGGAAAGCTCATAGAACCGACAATCTGCCCAGGACTAAAGCCTCTGATCACCAGACAGAGATAAGAAAAGCTAATCCTCCACATTCAGAGATGGCAAACTCCACAGAAGCACAGAAGCCCCAAAATACCAAGAAAAATAAGAAGAAAGGGGCGATTTTGGACACATTCTATGGAGCCAAAATACAAAATACAGAGCAGATAGAAGAAGATATACAAGAAAATGCTCCAAAATCTTCCAAAGGAAATGGAAACTCTCCACAAACCCATGAAGAATTTGAATCAGAAATGACCAAAAAGATGGAAGCCTTCTGGGAGGAAAAGTGGGAAATAATGCAAAAGAAATTCACGCATCTACAAAACCAGTTTGACCAAACTGTAAAAGAAAACCAGGCTTTAAAGCAAGAACTAATAAAGCAAGGCCAAAACACCAAGAAATTAGAAGAGAACATAAAATATCTCACCAACAAGGTGAGAGATCTGGAAAATAGAGGGAGAAGGGATAATTTAAGAATAATTGGACTCCCAGAAAAGCCAGAAATAAACACCAAACTGGACATGGTGATACAAGATATAATCAAAGAAAATTGCCCAGAGATTCTAGAACAAGGGGGCAATACAGCCACTGACAGAACTCATAGAACACCTTCTACACTAAACCCCCAAAAGACAACTCCCAGGAATGTAATTGCCAAATTCCAAAGCTATCAAACGAAGAAAAAATCCTACAGGAAGCCAGAAAAAGACAATTTAGATATAAAGGAATGCCAATCAGGGTCACACAAGACCTTGCAAGTTCTACTCTGAATGATCGTAAGGCATGGAACATGATCTTCAGAAAGGCAAGAGAGCTGAGTCTCCAACCAAGAATCAGCTACCCAGCAAAACTGACTATATACTTCCAAGGGAAAGTATGGGCATTCAACAAAGTAGAAGACTTCCAACTTTTTGCAAAGAAAAGACCAGAGCTCTGTGGAAAGTTTGATACTGAAAATCAAAGAGCAAGGAATACCTGAAAAGGTAAATATTAAGGAAAGGGGAAAAATGTTATCTTCTTCTTTTACTCAAACTCTCTTCTATAAGGACTACATTTATATCAATCTATGTATACTAATATGTGGGGAAAATGTAATGTATAAATAGGGGGTAAAGAAAGACCAAATAGAATAATGGTTCTCACACAAAGATTCACATGGGAAGGGGAGGGGAAGAAAACTCCTATAAGAAGGAGAGGAAGAGGGGGGGGTGGTTTACGTAAACCTCAATCTCAGGGAAATCAACTCTGAGAGGGAAAAACATCCAGATCCATTGGGATCTTGAATTCTATCTTACCCAACAAGGTTAAGGAGAAGGGAAAACCAAGGTGGGGAGGGGGAGAGGGAGAACAAAAAGGGAGGGAAAGAGAGGGGGGAGGGGGAGGGAACAAAAAGGGAGGGACTAAAAAGGGAAACATCAAGGGAGGGGACAAGGGGGACTGATTCAAAGTAAATCACTGGACTAAAAGGTAGAGCCGAAGAAGAAAAGGTTAGAATTAGGGAAGGCTATCAAAATGCCAGGGAGTCCACAAATGACAATCATAACTTTGAACGTGAATGGGATGAACTCACCCATAAAACATAGACGAATAGCAGAATGGATTAGAATCCAAAACCCTACCATATGTTGTCTTCAAGAAACACACATGAGGCGGGGTGACACCCACAAGGTAAGAATTAAAGGATGGAGTAAGACCTTCTGGGCCTCAACTGATAGAAAGAAGGCAGGAGTGGTAATCATGATATCTGATAAAGCCAATGCAAAAATAGACCTGATAAAAAGGGATAGGGAAGGTAATTATATTTTGTTAAAAAGGACTCTAGACAATGAGGAAATATCATTAATCAACATGTATGCACCAAATAATATAGCACCCAAATTTCTAATGGAGAAACTAGGAGAATTGAAGGAAGAAATAGACAATAAAACCATACTAGTGGGAGACTTAAACCAACCATTATCAAATTTAGATAAATCAAATCAAAAAATAAATAAGAAAGAGGTAAAAGAAGTGAATGAAATCTTAGAAAAATTAGAATTAATAGACATATGGAGAAAAATAAATAGGGATAAAAAGGAATACACCTTCTTCTCAGCACCACATGGCACATTCACAAAAATTGACCATACATTAGGTCACAGAAACATAGCACACAAATGCAAAAAAGCAGAAATAATGAATGCAGCCTTCTCAGATCACAAGGCAATAAAAATAATGATTAGTAATGGTACATGGAAAACCAAATCTAAAACCAATTGGAAATTAAACAATATGATTCTCCAAAACCGTTTAGTTAAAGAAGAAATCATAGAAACAATTAATAATTTCATCTAGGAAAATGACAATGGCGAAACATCCTTTCAAACCTTTTGGGATGCAGCCAAAGCGGTAATCAGAGGTAAATTCATATCCCTGAATGCTTATATTAACAAACAAGGGAGAGCAGAGATCAATCAATTGGAAATGCAAATGAAAAAACTTGAAAGCGATCAAATTAAAAACCCCCAGCAGAAAACCAAATTAGAAATCCTAAAAATTAAGGGAGAAATTAATAAAATCAAAAGTGATAGAACTATTGATTTAATAAATAAGACCAGAAGCTGGTACTTTGAAAAAACAAACAAAATAGACAAAGTACTGGTCAATCTAATTAAAAAAAGGAAGTAAGAAAAGCAAATTCACAGCATTAAAGATGAAAAGGGGGACAGCACCTCCGATGAAGATGAAATTAAGGCAATCATTAGAAATTACTTTGCCCAATTATATGGCAATAAATACACCAATTTAGGAGAAATGGATGAATATATACAAAAATACAAACTGCCTAGACTAACAGAACAGGAAATAGAATACTTAAATAACCCCATATCAGAAATTGAAATCCAACAAGCCATCAACGAACTTCCTAAGAAAAAATCCCCAGGGCCTGATGGATTCACCTGTGAATTCTATCAAACATTCAGAGAACAGTTAATCCCAATACTATACAAACTATTTGACGTAATAAGCAAAGAGGGAGTTCTACCAAACTCCTTTTACGACACAAACATGGTACTGATTCCAAAACCAGGCAGGTCAAAAACAGAGAAAGAAAACTATAGGCCAATCTCCCTAATGAATATAGATGCAAAAATCTTAAATAGGATACTAGCAAAAAGACTCCCGCAAGTGATCAGAAGGATCATTCACCATGATCAAGTAGGATTCATACCAGGGATGCAGGGCTGGTTCAACATTAGGAAAACCATCCACATAATTGACCACATCAACAAGCAAACTAGCAAGAACCACATGATTATTTCAATAGACGCAGAAAAAGCCTTTGATAAAATACAACACCCATTCCTATTAAAAACACTAGAAAGCATAGGAATAGAAGGGTCATTCCTAAAAATAATAAACAGTATATATCTAAAACCAACAGCTAATATCATCTGCAATGGGGATAAACTAGATGCATTCCCAATAAGATCAGGAGTGAAACAAGGATGCCCATTATCACCTCTACTATTTGACATTGTACTAGAAACACTAGCAGTAGCAATTAGAGAAGATAAAGGAATTGAAGGCATCAAAATAGGCAGGAGGAGACCAAGTTATCACTCTTTGCGGATGACATGATGGTCTACTTAAAGAATCCTAGAGATTCAACCAAAAAGCTAATTGAAATAATCAACAACTTTAGCAAAGTTGCAGGATACAAAATAAACCCACATAAATCATCAACTTTTCTATATATCTTCAACACAGCTCAGCAGCAAGAACTAGAAAGAGAAATCCCATTCAAAATCACCTTAGACAATATAAAATACCTAGGAATCTACCTCCCAAGACAAACACAGGAACTATATGAACACAACTAAAAAACACTCGCCACACAACTAAAACTAGACTTGAACAAATGGAAAAACATTAACTGCTCATGGATAGGACAAGCCAATATAATAAAAATGACCATCCTACCCAAAATTATTTATCTATTTAGTGCCATACCCATTGAACTACCAAAATACTTCTTCACTGATTTAGAAAAAAACATAACAAAATTCATTTGGAACAACAAAAGATCAAGGATATCCAGGGAAATAATGAAAAAAAACACATATGATGGGGGCCTTGCAGTCCCTGACCTAAAACTATATTACAAAGCAGCAGTCATCAAAACAATTTGGTACTGGCTAAGAAACAGAAAGGAGGATCAGTGGAATAGACTGGGGGCAAGTGACCTCAGCAAGACAGTATACGATAAACCCAAAGATCCCAGCTTTTGGGACAAAAATCCACTATTCGATAAAAACTGCTGGGAAAATTGGAAGACGGTGTGGGAGAGACTAGGAATAGATCAACACCTCACACCCTACACCAAGATAAATTCAAAATGGGTGAGTGACTTAAACATAAAGAAGGAAACCATTAGTAAATTGGGTAAACACAGAATAGTATACATGTCAGACTTTTGGGAGGGGAAAGGCTTTAAAACCAAGCAAGATATGGAAAGAATCACAAAATGTAAAATAAATAATTTTGACTACATCAAACTAAAAAGCTTTTGTACAAACAAAACAAATGTAACTAAAATCAGAAGGGAAACAACAAATTGGGAAAAAAATCTTCATAGAAACCTCTGACAAAGGTTTAATTACTCATATTTATAATGAGCTAAATCAATTGTACAAAAAATCAAGCCATTCTCCAATTGATAAATGGGCAAGGGAAATGGATAGGCAGTTCTCAGATAAAGAAATCAAAACTATTAACAAGCACATGAAGAAGTGTTCTAAATCTCTTATAATCAGAGAGATGCAAATCAAAACAACTCTGAGGTATCACCTCACACCTAGCAGATTGGCTAACATAACAGCAAAGGAAAGTAATGAATGCTGGAGGGGATGTGGCAAAGTAGGGACATTAATTCATTGCTGGTGGAGTTGTGAACTCATCCAATCATTCTGGAGGGCAATTTGGAACTATGCCCAAAGGGCAACAAAAGAATATCTACCCTTTTACCCAGCCATAGCACTGCTGGGTCTGTACCCCAAAGAGATAATGGACACAAAGACTTGTACAAAAATATTCATAGCTGCGCTCTTTGTGGTGGCCCAAAACTGAAAAACGAGGGGATGCCCATCAATTGGGGAGTGGTTGAGCAAATTGTGGTATATGTTGGTGATGGAATACTATTGTGCTAAAAGGAATAATAAAGTGGAGAAGTTCCATGGAGACTGGAACAACATCCAGGAAGTGATGCAGAGCGAGAGGAGCAGAACCAGGAGAACATTGTACACAGAGACTAATACACTGTGGTATAATCGAACGTAATGGACTTCTCCATTAGTGGCGGTGTAATGTCCCTGAACAACTTGCAGGGATCCAGGAGAAAAAAACACCATTCATAAGCAAAGGATAAACTATGGGAGTGGAAACACCGAGAAAAAACAACTGCCTGAATACTGTAAAAAATAGACTCGAATACAGGACTACAATCCCCATGAGCCTTTGCTCCACTTCCCCAGAATGCCTTGTAATCTCACCTGGGCCGAGATCGAGAAGATATTTAAGCAAAGGCTTTTGAAGGGCTCGGGCTTTTTGGACTTCCGTTTTTGGAGCAGAGGCGTCTCTTCCATGATGTGAGGTTATTTTGTCTAGGCCTCTGGCCTAGGCACATGTTTCTTACTTGTATATTCTTAATCTTTAACCTTTAATAAACCTCTAAAAATATAGTACTCCTTGCAGAGAGTAACTAATTTCTACCTGCCTCAGTCTCCCCCTCTCCCCTAAATTTTAATCTTTACAATACACAGGTTGAGGGGACATGACAGAGGATAGACTCTAAATGAACACTCTAATGCAAATACTATCAACAAAGCAATGGGTTCAAATCAAGAAAACATCTAATGCCCAGTGGACTTACGCGTCGGCTATGGGGGGTGGGGGGGGGAAAAGAAAATGATCTATGTCTTTAACGAATAATGCTTGGAAATGATCAAATAAAATATATTTAAAAAAAAAGAAATGATAAAATAATCACAATAAAACTATAAAGACATATGAAGTGATGTGAAATGAAGTGAGCAGAACAAGGAAAACATTTTCTTAGTAACAATAATAATGTATATGACCAACTGTAAGTGACTTAACTATTATCAACTATTTGATTCAGGAAAACCCCAAGAGATTCATGATGAAAAGAAAAAAAGAAAAAAGGATAACCAGTTCCATAGTAGGAACAGATACAGTATGAATGAAAATCAAAACATACCATTTTAAGTTTATTTCCTCCATGAATTTTTCTCCTGTATAAACTAAAGTTTTTTTTTTTTTCTGTGTCTATTGACATAATCGTGATTTTTTTTTTTAGTTTGCTTGTTGATATGGTAAATTATGTGAATGATTTTCCTAATATTGAACCATCCTTGCATCTTGGTATAAATCCTACCTGATCATAATGAATAACCCTTGTGATGACTTGCTGGAGGCTTTTGGCTAGTATTATATTTAAAATATTTGCATCTATGTTCATTAAGGAGATTGGTCTATAGTTTTCTTTCTCTGTTTTTGATCTATCTACCTGAGTTTGGAATAAACACCCATTCCTGTATAAAAAAATTTAGTTTGTATAAACTAAATGTGTCTTCTGTCAGAATAATGATGAACATAGAAATATGGATTATATGATCATATATGTGCAACTTAAAATTTATATGGGAAAAATACCCAAGAAATTTCCAATGAAAATATTCCTAAAATCTATTATTTAGAACTATCTTATTAAAGATGTAACTTTTAAGCAAGATGCATTTAAATAATTCTTCTAATTTGGGTTCAAGATGAAATAATCATATATGTGTGTATATATATATATATATATATATATATATATATATATATATATACTACTGTTGTACAATAAATGGCATTTTGTTTTTAGCATATTTTTTTCAGGGATATGATATCTGCTTGAGATGTTTTATCTCAATATTGTATAATGTATCATTCAGATACCAGTTTTACTAGATTGTTTGTTATGTCCCTTTTTTTTTTTAAAGTTTAGATGAGGTGGAGGCAGAGTCAAGATGGCGGCTTAGGAGCAGCAATAGTTCAGACCTCTGAATACCCTTCCTTACCAATCACAAACTGAATGCTCCTAGGGGACTGAAAATCAAATCTAAGAACAAAACAGAGGCAAGGAACCCTCCTGTGGACTCAATCCAAAAGGTACACCCCACCAAAAGCCGGAATCTGAGAACACTGGGGTTTAAAGGGAAGGCAGAAGGAAGGTCACAGGACCCCTCCCCACACACCTAGAGCGCTTAGCCCCCAACTGCAGTGGGAACCTCTGAGCAGGCAAGGGTGCTGATCTAGAGGGTGTAACTTGTGGTCAAGGCTGTGCCAGGCTCAAAGCGTCCAACACAGGCAGCAGGGAATCAGCCAGAGAGATAGAAGAGCTGGCAGCCTGGGCAACTGGGTCCTTCCATTTAGCTGCAGCCATACCTGAGGTTTTTGCCTTGGGGTACATCTAGCCCAAAACTGTTGAACTTAATTCTGTCAGTAGTCCTCAGAGCTCAGGGTGGCAAGGACCTTGCCCCCCCCCCCCCCAAAGTGCTAGGCCTCCAGCAAGGACAGGAACCACTGGGTGGTCAAAGGCACTGGACTAGAGAGTGTACTGTATGGGCAGAGCTATGCCAGGCTCAGAGCATCGAACACAGGCAGTGGGGAAGCAGCTGGAGAGAAACTGAGAGAGCTTGTTTGTCTGACACCTTCCATGTGGCTCCAGCCTTCCAGAAGGTTTTGACCTCAGAGCATGTAGGGTCCAAGGCAGCTGAACTTAATCCCACTAAAAGCCTCCAGAGGACAGGGAAGCTCAAACTTCTCCCTCAGATACTGCTCTGAGAGGTCTGAGAAAGGTCCAAGAGGGGAGAATGGCAGAAAGCCCCAAAAACAAAAAATGAGAGGAGCAAGAGCACAGACAAATACAGGGAGCTAAGAAGGGGCAAATAAGAGCAAACAGCATAAAAAGAAGGAAGAAATTACAATAGACACCTTCTACACAGCCAATGGAACAGAGGGAGAGATCAGCAAACAATAAATCAAACCCCAGCTAATTGGATACAAGCTGTGGAAGAACTCAAAACACAATTAAGAGAGGCTGAAGACAATTGGGAAAAGAACTTAAAAACTAAGATAAGTCATCTGGAAACAGAGGCACTTGAACCAAAATATGAAAATAGTGTCTTGAAAGCCAAAATCAACCAGCTGGAAAATGAGGCAAAGAAGATGAAAGATGAGACAAAGGAGTTGAAAGATGATGTAAAGAGGATGAAAGATGACCTCAGAAGAAAATTAGTGCCAAGTCTCATAATCACTACTTGACCCAAGTTATTTAACATCTCTCTATCTCAGTTCTCCTATGACTAAATTTATTAAATAATAACTATATTAACTATCTCACAAAACTGATAATGTATAAGAATAGATAATGTATATGAAATTTCCTTTCTAAAACTTAAAACACTGCATTTTTCAGCTAGGATTTTATAATTATTTTATGCTTTTTTATTGCCAATTTCTACATAATTTAATAGTTTTCCACTGAATTTAAAGGAATAATTCCTTAACCTCATAAATTAAAGGATTAAATCTTTACTTTCTTTTAATTTTTTTATTCAAAGCTTAAATGGAATTTTAAATTGTTAAATGGTTAGTCCACCTAATAAAAAAAGAAAATTTAATCCAGTTTCTGGCTGCATAGTGCATTGGAAAGATAGAATATTAGGTCACTTCAAATTTCACCCCTGCAACAGTGAACAAGGTATATCATAGAATAAGTTTCTTAATCTGTAAATTTAGGGAGTTGGCCTAAATTATAACAAAATTTTTTGTTGTTGTTTTGTTTTATAGCTCCATAAATTAATCTTTGAAAGGTAGACAGTACAGTCAAAAGAACATGGTAGATGGATTATATCAATTTTTGCCTAGAATCTGACAGGAATAATTAAATTTTAGAGATTAGAGTAAAAACAAAAATTAGAATTTCTACAATACAAGAGTTTTCATTTTAATGGGAGATGACATATTGTAAGGTGGAGGTGGAATGGGATGGTGTATAACTATGCAAAGAGGGCCAAGGTAGCTGAATGAGAATAATGGAGAATCACTCCATGTTCAAAGCATTCAGAAGGACCCTCAATGGGGGCAGCTGGGTGGCTCAGTGGATTAAAAGTCAGGCCTAGAGATGGGAGGTCCTGAGTTCAAATTTGACCTCAGACACTCTAGTTGTATGATCATGGGCAAGTCACTTAACCCCAAATTCCCAGCCCTTACCACTCTTCTGCCTTAGAACCAAAATACAGTATTTATTCTAAAACAGAAGGTAAGGGTTTTTTGGGGAGCGAGGTGGCTAGATGTATTAAAAATAGCTCTTAGTAAAGCATTTATTAAACAACTAAAATGTGCTAGGTAATGTAATAAGCTCTCATGATACAGAGAAATATGAAAGGAGACTTCAAGTTAATCATGGTCTAATGGAAAAGATAACATGTAAATAATTATATAGAAAGAGGTTATATATAGGATACACTGAAAATAATCAAAGGAGGAGAGGCATTAGAATTAAGAACCATTGCTCATTTAGAAGGCAGAGATGAGGAGCAAGAACATTCTAGTCATCAAGGACAGTGTGAAATTTAGATTACTCCACCCTACTTAGATCTTATTTTATGGATAAGATGAAATTGTAATCTCCTGATTCAATAATGAAGGTACTTAGTTCTTACTTTATATTGAAGCTAGAACTTTAAGCTAAGCCTATTTTAAGATCTTAATACAAAAAGGTGTTAAGTAACTATAAAGGTTAAATTAATGACAAAGAGGTTAAGTAACTCACAAAAGGTGAACTTAACAAAGAAGTGTTAAGTAACTCTAAAGATATAATCTAATCAAAGAAGATGAGAAAAAGAAAAGGCAGTCCTGGAGAAAAGTCTCTAATGTGATTGGTAGACGTAAAAATTGAGAGGAGGGGATACAAGAGTAAAAGGTCTATATTTTTCACATCGCTTCCTCTCTTTGGTACCTTTGGCAGAGGAGAGGTGGATGGTGGCAGCGTGCTGGGCCTTTCAGCATCTTGGTGTGGTCTGGTTTGGTGGTGAGTTTCTTGATGAGTTTTTCCCTCCTTTACTTTCCAAACTATCCTCTTAGAAGACTTTAATCTTCTTCAGAGACCTAGTGATGGAGATTGTGAACTGTCTCCTGGCACAGGCCAGGCAAAGGAAATCCTATACCCTCTTCCCTCTTTCTTCTTAAATCCTTCCCTCTGTATTAATTAAAATTTCAATAAATTTCCAGACTGACTTGGGCATTTTATTTTGGGATTTTTCCCTGGCAACCAATTAATTTAGATTTTAAATCACAAGCCTAAAATTATCCTTACAATAGCCAGTGAAAAATTAGTTGTGGCAAAAAAGTAGCCAGTCTGTTGAGAGGAGTAAAATATAAGACAAAGGTGTCCTTTGTGAAGAACTTTAAAAGATAAACAGAGGATTTTATTTATCCTAGAGATATTATGTATCCTTGGGAGTTTTTGAATAAAAGAAACAAAAATCCTTAATAAATGCCTATCTACTAAATAATTTCAAGGTGTTGTGCTAATGGTCTTTTCATATCCTTTTTCCAAGGCTTTTTACACAGTCTATTCCACATGCCTAGACAATAACACCACCTCATTTCTCCATAGTGAAGAAACTGGCACATAATAGAAAATAAATACCTATTGATTGATTACTGAGGTCTTCAAAATCCTGCTATATAAAGTGAGACATGGCCTCAGTGAGTTTATAAATCCATTATAGTTATAAATATAATAAACTATGATATTAAAAAATCTCCTGTAATGCAGATCAAACAACCAAGGGCTCTTCAATTTCTTCCGGTTTCTCATTCTCTAATAAAGTGATATGTCATTACAAGTTCATTATTGTTCTTTAGACTTCTAGCCACTCTGAAGAGGAGTTATTTGTTCATTAATTCACTTACATATTACTTCAATTAAACAGTGATTTTTAGAATATTTAAATAGCTCTTCTTTTAAAAAATTAGCAGGGTTGATTTTCCCTTAATCAAGTTTTCTTTCTTCTCAACATTACCATCAGCAGTGTTACCTTGAGTTTTAACAGCAATAACATTTTGTTTTATTTTGTTTTTAATCCAATTAAATAGCAAATCAATATGGGTTAGACTATGATGAGAACATGATGAGAAGCAAAGGGTTTTCATAATTTGGTGTTCTACTTAATCTACATTTGTTGAATAGCCATATTCTCATATGTGACTTCTGCAAATAAATTATTTTCAGGACTGTGTAGTTTTCAGGCTGATTTTCCATATGAAGTTAGCCCCAATAAACTGGCAAATTGTTTGTTCTATTGATTTTCTAACATTGAAGTCATTTTTAATCTGAAGGAAAATGAATGTTTATTAACAAATTGCCAATTCCAGAATAGGTAATACTGAGTTACAGCATTTCTACTGGCAGAAAAAAAATCTACATTTCAGTAGGATGAAGTGGTTATAGAAACTTTTCCTTCCTCTATTCATTTGCATACATATTATTCATGATGCTTCTTATGTATTTACATTATGTAATATTTTGGGAAGAATATATTTGAAAGCAATTTTCATTTAAGCTCTTCATAGAGCAAACAAACCTATATCTTTCATCTGAATGTAATGAGACAAAGATGATGAATTTCAAAGAAGAGAATATAAAGACAAATATTGAGATGTATAAGGAAATTACTTAAAGTTAAAAACTTCCTCTCCTCAAACAAATCAAATCACTCAATTAATACCTTCTGTTTTCAGAACAACAGATTGTATAAGAACATGACCATATTCTACAAAAACAAAACAAAATTAAATGATTTTTCTGTTTCCAATAATTTCTTATTCTTTTTATTTAAATTGAATTGTGAATCTAGGGGCCTAGATACAGAATCCTTATATTCAGTAACAAAACATCTAAATTTGTTTTAAAATTTTCTTTGTGTTTTTTTTTAAACATTTGAATAAGAACAGTGATTCACAATTAACTGATAAAATGTTCTAGACTAGAAACCACTCTGCTATGGATTACATGATTCACAACTAAATATGTGTACATTTACAGACCATTGCATGATATGTAAGAAATATATGCAAAATTGATATTCTCTCTCTTCCCTGTCCTAATGAATGCCCTTCACCATATTCTCCATAGTCCTTTCTTATGTCACTGCTCCAGAAGAAAATAAAGGTCACAGAATAACAGATTGGACATGCAGCTGGAATTTAGGATTGAACTCTTCCAGTATCAAAAATGTACAGTTATGCATGTAATTTGAATTAGAAATCTCAATTTAACTTTGGTTAGAAGGTTAAATATAAAGAGAGTTTCTTTGAATGAAAAAGATAATATATCTGGGGATTTTTTGTTTGTTAAGAAAAAAAAAAGACCAGCATATATCATCATTCATTAACATGGGACTTCCAGGAAACTGAAACACATGTCCTTTTCACTTAAATGAAATGTGACTGGAAAAAGATCTATTTCCAAAACTCTCTGTTAATCTCAGATACAAACAGAAAAAGAAAAGAGAGTTCTTGCTGTCAAAGAACTAGACATATAGGATTTATCAGCTGATATCGAAAATAGTTATTTCAGAGTTATTTTCAAATCTCTGGGAGAAAAAAATAACATTCTGTAATAATTATAAAGCAATTAGTATCTCAGAATCTGCTATATTATTAGCTGGTCCAGACCTGAATAGAAGCAAGACTTCATGATATTCAATTTGGTAAAGACTTCTTTTGTGCCCTGTGATAGAATCAACTTCACTGCTAATATTCTCTATTTAAAGATAGTCCTGCTTATATAATTTCTGGGATAGAAAACACAATAGACAAATTAAAGATTATTTTTCAAAAGCCTTAAATGATCTATGAATCAGATATCCTGACTATTTGTTGTCAATAGTCACAGTAAACATAATATACATCATAAATAACCTTTAAACTCACTCTCAATAGTTCTCATCCTCCTAAAATATTGTCTAAAAATAAATTAAATGGATTCCACAATAAATTTCTACTTTGCATTATGTGGCAACAAACAGAAAGTTAAACAAAAGATAAAGAAGCTCATCTACATTCCTGAAATATGTAGAAATTTGGGGAAAAAATGACCTTGGTCACTTAGTGAAAGTAGTATGTGGGTTGTGAGAGTAGCAACATTTGTTTCATGTAAGATGGGATAGTTTTTCTTAACAGAGGAAAAGAAAGTGTTCTTGGGACTGGATTGGTCTGGAAGACTAGGGTTCTAGCTTGGATTTTGTATTCTGTTTGCCTAAAGCATAAAAATTCATAACCTGTAAAGAGTTTTCAGTTATTTTGGTTAGTTGAGAGATGCATCATTAAAAAGCCAACTGAATTTTATGGAAAGGATGCTTGAACTAAGGAGTAGCATTGCTTTACTTGAGGTAAGGCCTCCCCACATTGTAAGTGGTGGGGGGAAAAGGGGAGTAGCAGAGAAACTCTAGTCAAGTCACAGATGAGGAGCAGCCTGAAAACGGCCCCAAATTTACTTGTAACTCATGACACATTCAGTTCTTAATGAAATGAACAAAGAAGAAACAAATTAATCCATTAATATTGGGTTTCAGTAACATGGGAACTAGTCATATAAAGGGCAAAAAGCTTCACTCAGTATTCTAAACTAATTCCATGAACTCAAATCCTAGGTGTATCAAAATAGCAAACTGCAAGATCTTCCATAAATCGTCTTATGATTCTTTCACATTTCCAGAATCTATCTGACACTTACTTGTGTGTACAGAAATAATATTATCTAAGGGAGTATTGTACTTGAATGATTTACACATACTGAGCTTTTGAAAAAATGTTCTGTAATAAAAACTCATCACTACACTCAGAAGTCTGATGATGCTTGGGCATCAGCAGAATTTCAAAGTCAGTGCTTTATATGTGTGTGTGTATGTGTGTGTGTGTGTGTGTGTGTGTGTGTGCAAATATTTCCTTAGTTCTTGATTTGCTCTTGATTCCGTGTCTTTAGAAGTATGAATTCTTAAATGCTTTAGGATTCTCATGGTAAAATTAGTGGCCTGATTGGCATCTGTCAGTTGGGGCAAATGAAACATTTTATTTGAAATATTAATGTTTTGAAAACTGAGATCTATATGTCACTTTTATCAGAGTCATCAAAAAAAGTTGGCAAAACAAAATTACAAAAAAAAAAGGATAGGCTTTGGATAATCTTATCACTGACTAGGACACATAAAGGTATATTTTTGGGGACCTGAGGAACAGACTTTTTTGTTATCATTGAAAAACAGAGAAGATATCCACTATGTCATTAATGCTCTAGTGGAATAATGGAGCTAATCCTAGGGAAAAAAAAAAGAATCATCGAATTAGACCTCAAAAGGACTTCAAAGGTTAAGTGCTAAATTATCTAATTTCTAGGCCAATCCTCTCATTTTGCAGATGAGTAAAGTAAAGATAACAGAAATGAGATTTTATTCATGGTCATTCTTGAAGTTAGAATTGAGTTCCACATCTTTTGATGCCAAATTCAGGACTTCTTCCACTGTAACATCCTGTAAGAATCCCCCAAAAGAAAATGTGTCATTGCTTTGACCATCAGAATGCAACCTAAATGCAAATGGATTTATGCTTCTTATGCATCTATTTTTTTAATTTTAGTTCAATATTAAAAAATATAAGTATTTTTAACTGTCACTTACAGATAAGGAAAATGATGCAATTTATCTAAACCAGCAAGAAATCTCCAAATAATTTTTGCCTGCTTGAGATTTAGTTATGATATTCAATCTGGTTCAGTGTCAATTGAAACATCAGCAGAAAATCCAACTCCAGTAGCATTTTGTGTAAACCAAAACCAGAAGTGAACTGACAAATACTTGAGGACTTAATCAGAATTTAAGAAGGGCTCACTCAATTCCAATAATAAAATGGTTTATTCACAGTGAAGAGCTTATATTATTGCCTAGATATAGTTTAAAACATATAATAAATTATCAGATTTGTGCAATGAACACAAAATTATTTATTTTATTAGTCAATGTGTGTGCTATTTCCTTTATCATAAATAATGATTGGTTAACAATACAATTAGCACATATAATGCTTAAGAGTTTTAAAAATATTTTGTTATATTCAATTCTCTAAGTAACATTGGAAGTAGATATTTTTAATTCATATTTTACAGAATAGGAGACAGTTACAGATGACTTAAGTGACTTGGTTAAGGTCATAGGGTTAGTAGTGTCTAAGGAAGAGCTCATGCACATCTCTCTGACTCCAAGTTCAGTACTCTATCTGTAGTGTAAAGAATAATTTAAAAAGTACTTCTCTCACCAAGAAAGAAAAGCAAAATGAAACAAAATAAAATAAATTGGATGTAGACACTGCAAATATATATTTTTATTGAGAAAAAATTGAGGTTTTTAGCGGTTAAATGATATTTCCATAATTATATGATTATCAAGAAGTAGAACTCTAGTGTTCTTTTCATGAGCCAGCAATAAATCATTCTCTATGGTGTAATGGTAGAAATTTTAGGCTTCTGGGAGAGATTATAATATTGTAATGGTTACAAATGTGGCTACAGGATTTATATAATATTGAACAATGGCCGCCAAGGAATTTACTTATGAAATTCCTAAAATGAAACACTCAAGTCAGAATGGAGTTTATGGAGGTTTAATCACACTGGGAATAGGGAAAGGAGAGGGAGAGAAGGAGAGAGGAGAAAAGGGAAAGGGGCTACTCAACCTCTGACCAAGGCAGAGAGAGTTTTAGGCCCAAAGGGCCCAGGTGGAAAGAATCAGTCCTTAACTCACGTGACCACTCTGAAGGAAAGCTGTCTGCGGGCGTCCTCCCTCTCCAAGCTCCTAACACCAACCCGCGTCTAGCTCTCTCCACAGGAAGTGAGCGAATTCCAGAGGCTGTTCCCTACCTCACTTCCTGTGTCTCACAAAATCCAATGGTTGGCTCTAGCTTGGCTTAGGACAGCCCAGGTGGGCAGTTAGTTATTTCTGATTTGTCATTGACTAGCACATGCCCGTGTAGTGTGGGTGTGCACAATTTTTGGGTGCTAGACCAAGATGGAGACTTTTAAAATTCACAATCCCCCCTGATGATGATTGGGAGACTAGTCTCCCCAATTGATCACTAAATATAAGCATACTACACCCCAAAAATTTCTAAATGTAAGTGTATACAAAAAATTTTTTTACCCACTAAGAGGAAAATTGTAATAGTTGTAAATATGGGGAAATAGAGGAGAGAGAAGGACAGCAAACCAATGTTTTGCTGGGCGCATTGACAAAAGCCAATTAGGGGGCAGTCCCCTTTGGCATAAGAGAGTACATTCAAAAATGTTCAATCAACCACACCCCAAGGTTCATTCTGGATCTTCCTGTAGTGAAAAGGTTTAGATATCTTTCTGCAAACAGTTCATTCTCTGGATTCAGTTAGTTAGCAAGCTTCTTCTCTGAAGATTTATCTCGAACAAAATTTAAATCTTGGATTTGATGAAATACAATCCCCCCTGAAGAAAGTGTTGAAAAAACACTGAGTCCAGTTGAGGATTCAAGTTTTAGTTGTGGGAGAGTGTGAGTTAATCCAAAAGAAAAACAAAACAAAATGAAAATAAAATAAAAAAAACAAAATCAAAAGAAGAAAAAGGGAAAAAATTAAGGGAAAAAATATAAACCCTTTATATATGCATATTTATATTACAGAAGAATTCAAAATCAGTATCAAAATTCAAAAAAAATCTATGTATATAAAATTTGAGAAAGCAAGAATAAAAATTTTTTTTTCCACAGGCCCCTGTATTAGGGTCCAGTTAAGTAATTTCTAATCCCACAAGTCTGTAGGATAGAATGCAGTATATTTTACTTCCCCATTTGCAGCCAAGGCTACCGGAAGTTGCCATACTATAGGAGAGAAAAAAGAGGACCAGATTTTTTTTATATATCTAGGGAAGTTATTCCCTTGTCTGATTTTACCTTCGTACTCAGGGATGGATGGAGCCAGGATGGTAGCCAACCTTAGGTACTTGTCTGTAGGTACTTTCACGAAGAGTGTGGATACAGGGAAGGCCTACATCTTAACGTCTGTCAAGTGTCGCAACCCCGAGTCTCACACTAGGTTCAAGTCCTTAGTATTGGCTTAGAAATGCATTAATCCTACCTGGATTGGTCTTTGATTTTTAGACCTGTGAGCTCTTTTGGCATTATCCAGGTTATCTCTGTGCTCCTTTTTTGATCTCGTTCCTAGAATCAGACACAAACATTAATCATAGTCCCACAACAATTATCAATAAATGGCAGGTTCCCATAGTCTAAAGCTGTTTGGGTGCGTATTAATAATAACAGCGAATATATATATTTAAACTAATATTGTAGAATAAAATTAATATTGATCATATGTACCTTAAGTACATAGAAATGAGAAAAAGGGAAAAAATAAAATAATGTAAAAATAATAATAATAAAATAAGGGAAAGAGAAAAAAGGAAAAAAGGAAAAAAAATTTAAATTTAGGAATTCAATGTGTCAAAAGCAGAATAAAACAGTTCCACTTGTCAATGGGTAGTTATCTCCAATGCATGTATAGGATACAGTCAATCAGTCTCAACAGAAGATGCTCTCTTTACATGAGAACAGTGAATCCAAGAGTCCTTTTCTCCAACCTTTATAGATGTTGGAGTAGTTAACAATATTTGGAATGGTCCTTCCCAGGAAGGCTGGGTTGCTCCTGTACGCTGGAAATTCTTAATATAAACTTTGTCTCCTGGGTTCAGGTCGTGAAGTGAGAAGTCTAGTGGTCCAGCTTGTACTGCAGCTCCGGATTCATGTAGCTCACGCAGTTTGTGCTGTAATTCCTGTATATAGGAAGCAATAGTAATATCTCCCCCTAATAGCGATGTATAAGCTGGGGAGAAAGGCTTAGCCTGTATAGGCGGGTGTCCAAAAAGCATCTCAAATGGTGAAACATGTAAGTCTCCTCTAGGCCTGCTTCTAAGATAAAATAGGGCCAAAGGGAGAATTTCAGGCCATTTTAAATGGGTCTCAGTGCATAATTTTCCAATCATAGTTTTAAGTTCTTTGTTCATCCTCTCAACTTGGCCTGAACTCTGGGGATGATATGGAACATGGAATTTGGGAGTTATCCCCAAGCAAGAATATATTTGGTTTAGAACAGAATCAGTAAAATGACTCCCCCTATCGGAGTCAATACATGCTGGTAGGCCAAAGCGAGGAATAATTTCTTTTAAAAGCACCTTAGCAACAAAAGCTGCTGTGGCTCGGGCTGTAGGAAATGCTTCCGGCCATCTGGTCAGTTGGTCTACTATGACCAAACAAAATTTATATTGTCCAGCCTTTGGCATCGTTATAAAATCTATCTGCAGGTGCTCAAAAGGTGTGTAAGCCAGAGGACGTCCACCAAAGGCTTTACCACGAAAGGCATGTTGGTTATATGCCTGGCAGGTAGGGCAGGATGAACACACTTTAGAGGCTATGGTAGTTATACCAGGGGCTATCCATACTCTCTTAACAGAGTCCACGATGCCCTGGGTACCAAAGTGGCCATTATTATGAACAGATTGGCAAATTTGGTGATAGAAACTTCTAGGGAGCAGGGGTTTTCCTTCAGATGACACCCAGACTCCATTGATCTGTTTTGCTTTGAATTTCTGTTTCCATTTTTCCACTTCCTTCTCATCATAGGAAAGTGATAAATTTGAGTCATCAGTAGTTGTTAATGTTAGAAGTAATTCAGGCCCTTCTATGGCTGCTAGCTTTGCAGCAGCATCTGCTTGGTCATTTCCCCTAGAGACAGGGTCGGTGCCACCTGTATGGGCTGAGCAATGAACTACAGCTAGGGCTTCAGGCAGCTGAAGAGCAGAAAGGACTTCATTAATAATTTCAGCATTAGCTATGGATTTTCCAGCTGAGGTTAAAAATCCTCTCTGGAGCCATAGCATCCCGACTGAGTGACAAATGCCAAAAGCGTATCTAGAATCCGTATAAATTGTTGCCTTTTTATCCTTGGCAATTATACAGGCATGTTTCAGAGCTATGAGCTCTGCTCCTTGAGCGCTAATGTTAGAAGGTAATGAGGCTGACCACTCAGTGGCAAATTCTGAGACTACGGCAGCTCCACTATAGCGTATGCCATCCCTCATGAAAGAAGAACCATCAGTAAATAAGATCAGGTCTGAGTTCTTTAAGGGAGTGTCCAAGAGATCATCTCGAGGCTTTTCTGCCATGGACACTAGTGTTTCACAACTGTGTAATGGTTCTCCTGAAGTTGGTAAGTCTGGAAGCAAGGTGGCAGGATTAAGGGTTGAACAGCGTTTCAAAGTAATATTTTCATTATTTAGCAAAGTTATTTCATACCTTGTAATTCGCTGATCAGAAAATGCCTGTGTTCTCTGTCTTAGCAATAATGCTTCTACCTCATGTGGACACATAATTGTCAATGGGCATCCTAATACTAGATCAACGGTTTTTGTCACTAGTAAAGCAGTAGCAGCCACTCCTCTAAGGCATGGTGGTGCTCCTGAAGCTATTGGGTCCAGCTGGGCTGAATAATAGGCAACTGGACGCTGAGAAGGCCCCAGAGTCTGAGTTAAAATGCCTGAGGCTACTCCTCTTCGCTCATGTACATACAAAGTGAATGGCTTGTTGTAATTTGGGATGCCTAGAGCAGGGGCAGATAAGATAGCCTTTTTTAGCTCTGATAGAGCTGACATGTGTTCAGGCTCTAATTTGAGGGGTTCAGGGACTACATCTCTTGTTAGTGCTATAAGAGGTTTAGTAATTTCCCCATAGCAAGGAATCCATTGTCTGCAAAACCCTGTTGCTCCCAGAATTGCTCTTAACTGTTTTTTAGTGGTAGGAGCACTCAATTTTTGAATATTCTCAATTCGCTTGGGAGAAATAGAGCGGGCACCAGCTGTCAGAATGAACCCCAAATATTCTACTTTGGGGAGACACCACTGAACTTTGTCCTTCGAGATCTTATGACCTCTTTTGTGCAATTCCAAAAGAAGGTGTTTGCTATCTTCTTGACATGTTTTTGCATCTGTTGAAGCCAAGAGTAGATCATCTACATATTTGATTAATTTGCTATTTTTAAATGTTATATTGTCTGTGTCTTGGCTCAAAATTTGCTCAAATAAGCTCGGACTTTCGACATAACCCTGTGGCAGCCAACACCAGGTATATTGTGAGCCCTTCCAGGTGAAAGCAAAAATATGCCTGGAGTTTTCATGTATTGGTATGGAAAAGAAAGCTGAACACAAGTCTACTACTGTAAAGTATGTAGCCGTGCTAGGAATAGATGAAATAATAGTATGTATGTTAGAAACTACGGAGTGTCTCTTTATAACGTGATTATTCACTGCCCTTAGATCCTGTACGAATCTATAGATGTGCTTGCCATCGGGCCCTTTTTTTGGTTTTTTAATTGGCAGGATGGGTGTGTTGTATTCAGATTTGCAAGGGATTATTATTCCCTGTTCTATTAATGAGTTAATAACTGGTATAATACCCTCAATTGCCTCCTTTGAGAGGGGATACTGAGGGATAGAAGGAGGTGGGCTAGATTTAGTTTTTATCTGCACAGGAACAGCAGATTTAAGTAAGCCTACATCAGAAGAAGATGTGGCCCAAAGAGACTCCAGTATATCTTTAGGTATTTCAAAAATGGAAGGCTCTTTTGCCTCCTGGTTTTCCGAGAGAAGTACAGGGAGTAAATTTAAAGATTTCTCTGGTACTTCTAATGATAATGAGCCATCTGGGGAGCAGGTTATTGTGGCTCTGAGTTTGCATAGAAGGTCCCTCCCCAGCAAATTTAAAGGGGAGTCAGGCATCAAAAGGAAGGAGTGTTGTACCTCTAGGGGTCCTACAGACACCATTCTAGGAGGAAGTCTTTTAACTCTTTGGGTTATTCCTGATACTCCCATTACATTCTCTGAGCCAATAGAATAACATTGTAAATCAGGTGTTCTCTTTAATACAGACCAGGAAGCTCCGGTGTCTAATAGACAATCATAATAGGTGTTACCCACCTTTAAGGTAACATGGGGTTCATTAGTATGGGGAGGGCAGTGGATAGGGACAACGGGTAGTAGGACATCAGGGTCCGGGAAATCAAAGGTTGTATCCTCTGATTCCTGTGCCCCAGCCCCCCCCGGACACCATCATTGTGTTTGGGATATTCCTTGGGCACCCCCCTGAAGGGCACCTCTCTGAGGGTCATTAGTACCTCGAGTAATTTTTGGACGAGCGCCATTTCTCATATATTGTTGAGTATTATCATTAAAATTTTTTTCAATTTGAGCATTGTCATTATTTTCCCAATTCCTATTTCTATAATTCTGGTTTCTAAAGTTCTTATTTCTATATTCATTATAGTTATTATTTCTAAAGCTATTATTAAACTGTGTATTCCTTCCAATCATCTTAAGAAAGGTTCTACATTCCATCATTTTGTGGCCCTTCTTCTCACAGAAGTGGCAAGTAATGGATTGATAATTGGATTTCTGGAGAGGGGCAATTGTCGTTGGTTCATTATCCTGCCCACTTTCTAATTTAGTTATCCTATCTATTAAATATCTCATTTTTTTTCTTCATTTCCTCCATGTCATCATTATTTTCTTTCTCCTTTTCTTTGTTTCCCTTTAAAACATATATAGCTGTTTTTCGCAATTCTTCAAGGTCCATATCTGACCATCTTGGGCATTGTGTTTTAAAATAATTTTTAATTGCTTTGCAAGAATTGTTTACAAAGATTCTCCTAACTTGTCTTAAACTACTCTCTTTAGTTATGTCCCAATCTAAGTATCTGTCCCCAAACTCGATAATTCTGTCCATAAATCTGGAGGGTGTTTCTTCGTCCTTTTGCTTAATTTTTTCCAGTTCCATCCACTTATCTGTACTGTCTGCACATTCCTTCATGGCCGTGAGGATGGCCTCTCTACAATGGTATAGTTGTAGATAATCATCAGGATTGTTATAGTCCCATTGGGGATCCTGAGATGGCCAATGTGCTGCATTACGCCCCCGGGTTTTGTTGACATGAGCAATTATTTTATTTTTTTCACGTTCACTTAAAAAAGCCTGGAGTAAGCTCTCAACGTCCTTGTAAGACTGATTATACTGAAAAAATATGTCTCCCATCTTTTTTGTTACTAGAAAAGGATCTTGTTCATATGTGGGGATATTTCGTGTAAATTCATTTATTTCTTGGGGAGTAAACGGTATCCTATGTCTTAAAGTTACCACATCACCATTCCGTCCTATTTCAGGTACTTCTCTTAGAGGAAACAGGCCTCTAGTTGAATTTTGCACCTGTGGGTCAGTTTGACAAGGACAGGTTTTTCTAGGGGGACAAGATCTCTCTTGCATTGGAATTTGGTTTTCTGTAGGAGAAGGAACATGAGAAACTGGGATTGCAGGGGAAGGGTTTTGGGGATTAAATTCAGACAAGATTTGCACTACACGAGAGAAGCAGTCTGTTAACTGGACTATAGGGAAGGTGTTTTCCATCTCTATTTCAGGGAAGGAAATTTCCTCATTCAAAGGTTCAGAAACAGGTCTGTTTCTGGTAGAGTGGTTGTTTGCCAATTGATCCTGTAAGAGACTTTTTAGATCTTCTAATTGGGCTTGCATTTTATCCTCAATTTTTCTTATTTTTTCATCTTTAAATATAGTATTGAGGATTACAAAAATGTCAGTACCTATTAATATAAAAATTTGGAGGTATCCTTCATTCCTCAATGCCCCTACTTCTTCAGGTGCCATATAATTGTCAAAGAATATAGTACTCATTTTTATATGTATATTTTGTAATTTCACAAAGCACGTGGGGAGCAGGGCAAAGCAACAAACTTTCCACAGGTTTTTTTTTTTTTTAACAGTAGGTGGCTCCCTAGTCTACAACCCTATACAGGTTAAGGGCCTATTGTGTTGTAAATTCTCCTTATCAAGCTTCTGGGAGGGGTTACAAAAGCCCTCCTGCAGGAAGGTAGAAGCTATGAAAGGGCTGATTAGGAGTGAATAGACCATAAACAAAAGGGTAGAGCTAAATCTCCTTCTTTTACAAAATGTGTATAGGTGGGTCCCAGCAATCTTCTTTAGCCCTCAGGCTAAAACCGCTAGGACCATGTGCTATCTTCCTTGAGCAAAGCCCACTTAAATTTTTAAGACTAGAAAGGCCAGGAAACAGAAAAAAATGGGTTTTAAGTTAGCTCCCTAGCTGTATTCAGCTGGTTTTTTTTTTGCGGGCTAGGAGCTCCTAAGAGCTCCTTCTCCTGAGGTTCCTCGTTGCTAATCAGTTGATTAGGTAAGCCTGGCCTGCCTCTCAATCTACTGAGCCACCTCCTTAAAGTAAAAGGAGACGGAAATGAGAGACAAAGAGGAGAAGGAAAAAAAAATCCTGTTGACCCCAATTTAACTTAAGGGGTAAAGGGAAAAGAGAAAAGGTGTTTTATACTCACATGTTCTGGCAGCTGTGTCTTTAAGCCAAGGTATTTGGTAAAAGGACTGACGGAGTGAGTAATAAGTGGGGTGAAAGGGCAAGAAAATTCAGGAAATTTATTGAGGTTCTAGAAACCTTCCAAGCACTAAGGCAGGGCCAGGAGCCAGAGGGGGTAGCCGGGGTGGGACTTCTCCCAGGTGATTAGTAAGGAGATCAGAAGACTGATATAGTTCTTTTTTTTCCCGTAGTGGCTCGCCAACTGTAATGGTAGAAATTTTAGGCTTCTGGGAGAGATTATAATATTGTAATGGTTACAAATGTGGCTACAGGATTTATGTAATATTGAACAATGGCCGCCAAGGAATTTACTTATGAAATTCCTAAAATGAAACACTCAAGTCAGAATGGAGTTTATGGAGGTTTAATCACACTGGGAGTAGGGAAAGGAGAGGGAGAGAAGGAGAGAGGAGAAAAGGGAAAGGGGCTACTCAACCTCTGACCAAGGCAGAGAGAGTTTTAGGCCCAAAGGGCCCAGGTGGAAAGAATCAGTCCTTAACTCACGTAACCGCTCTGAAGGAAAGCTGTCTGCGGGCATCCTCCCTCTCCAAGCTCCTAACACCAACCCGCGTCTAGCTCTCTCCACAGGAAGTGAGCGAATTCCAGAGGCTGTTCCCTACCTCACTTCCTGTGTCTCACAAAATCCAATGGTTGGCTCTAGCTTGGCTTAGGACAGCCCAGGTGGGCAGTTAGTTATTTCTGATTTGTCATTGACTAGCACATGCCCGTGTAGTGTGGGTGTGCACAATTTTTGGGTGCTAGACCAAGATGGAGACTTTTAAAATTCACAATGGATAAGTATTTCTACACTATAATACAAGTAAGAAAAAAGGCTATCATTTTGACTATATTCAGTACTGAGGTTTCAAACTCTCAGTCTCCAGGTGCTAAATATAAGGAATAGTATTTATTTCTTCTTTTAAAATTACATAGTCTGAGGCTTAAACATTATTTATTCTAAAACAATATTATATGATATTCATTAGTTAAGTATATATAATGTGTCAGGCACTGTGGTAAATACTGGGGATATCAAGAAGCAAAAGACAGTCTCTGGCCTCAAGGACCTTAAAATTAAATGGGGTCAACTGTATACAAAAGGAAGATGAAAAGTGTATAGTGAAAGGGCTGAAGAGAGTGCCAGAGAATATCTTCTGTGGCTTGTAGAAGATAATGTTGTATTCTTCCTTTTTGTTTGTTTATTTATGTAATTAATTACTTCATAATATTTTTCCATGGTTACATGAATCATGCTCTATTCCTCCCCTCCTTACACTTCCCTTTCATAGCCAATGAACAAGTCCACTGGGTTATACATGTGTCATTGATCCAAGACCTATGTCCTTATTAATATTTGCACTAAGGTAATCATCTAGAATCTATATCCCCAATCATATCCCCAACAAATCATGTGATCAAGTAGTTATTTTTCTTCTGTGTTCCTACTCCCACAGTTTTTTTCTACGTATGTGGATAGTATTCTTTCTTATAAGTCCCTCAAGATTGTCCTGGATCATTGCATTGCTGATAGTAGATAAGTCCATTACATTTGATTGCACCACAGAGTATATGTCTCTCTGTATAATGTTCCCTGGTTCTGCTCTTTTCACTCTGTATCAGTTCCTGGAGTTCATTCCTCTTCACATGGGATTCTTCCAATTCATTATTCCCTTTAGCACAATAGTATTCCATCACCAACAGATACCAGAATTTGTTCAGCCATTCCCCAATCAGAGAGCATCCCCTCATTTTCCAGTTTTTTGCCACCATAAAGAGCATTACTATGAATATTCTTGTACAAGTCTTTTTCCTTATTATCTCTTTGAGGTACAAACCCCACAGTGCTATGGCTGTATCAAAGGGCAGACAGTCTTTTAATGCCCTTTGAGCATAGTTCAAAATTGCCTTCCAGGATGGATAGATCAATTCACAACACAAGCAGCAGTGCATTAATGTCCGAATGTTGCCACATCCCCCCCCCAACATTTATTACTTTCCTTTGCTGTCATATTAGCCAGTCTGTTAAGTATGAGGTGGTACCTCCGAGTTATTTTGCTTTTGATTTTTCTGATTATAAGATATTTAGAACACTTTTTCATGTTAAATTAATTTGTTTGGACTGAATCTTAAATGTGTGGATGCCAGGGATTTAATTTCTAAATCCCAAAATGAATTACTCAAGTAAAATGGAATTTATGGTAGTTTCTTTTTACAATAGGAGAGAAGAGATTAAGGAAGAGAGAACAGGGGAGAGAGAGTGAGAAAGCTTTGGCTTCCTCCAAGCCAGGTAGAAATTCTAAAGCATCAGTCAGGGGAAAGGAGTCTCACGTTGATGGGCCTTTCTCAGAGTTTCACACCTCCAGAAAGGGCAAAGAAAGAAGTCAGGCTTTTCACTCACCATGTTGACCATCTAAAAGGAAAGTAGTCTCAGGTCTCCTGTATGAGATCCTCCAGTAGTCCAGTTCCACAGCCAAGTGTCTTCACTCCAAGTCTGAGTGTCTGTCTTCCAGTCTCTCCTCAAATGTCTGTCTTCCCTCCAGCTTCAAATGGCTGTTTTTCTTTTCCAGTCCAACTCCAAGTGACTGCTCGATCCAGTGTGTCTCTGTTTCCACTACTTAAAGACCTTTTTCTCTTGTTTCACCTCCCCTAAATTTTATGTCTACCAATCACAACAGACACTCCTCTCTGGGATTGCCCACTCTTTTACACGTGGGTCACAGACCTCCCACTTAATGTATGAAATGGGTGTTCTTACCTTTTGTGGTTAGTTCACACCTTTTTGTAGTTAAAATGGGTAGATCTATTTTAAATACTGGGTTTACACTTTTGGTGATTTAAATCTAAAAAGAGACTGGGGATTACAATTTAATCTTAACAATAAAAGAAGAGCTACCTTCCTTGTTACAGTCAGGGGAGAGCCAAATCCAGTCTTCATAATATGCTTCCTAATAGTTTGGATTTCTTTATCTGAAAAGTGCCTATTCATTTCTCATGTCCATTTATTAACTAGGGAATTGCTTGATTTTTTTGTTCAATTGATTAAGCTACTTATAAATGTGAGTAATTAGACCATTGGTGGAGGTTTTTGTTAAAAAGATTTTTCCCAAGTCTATTCCACTGATCCTCCCTTCTGTCACTTAGACAGTACCATATTGTTTTGATGACCAATACTTTATATTACAGTTTAAGATCTGGTACTGCTAGATCACCATCCTTCACAATTTTTTGTCATTATTTGCCTTGATATTCTTGATATTTTGCTCTCCTAAATGAAATTTGTTATAATTTTTTCTAATTCAGTAAAAAGCTTTCTTGGTAATTTGATAGGTATGGCACCAAATAAGTACATTAATTTGGGTAGGATTATCGTTTGTATTATGTTAGCTTGTCCTACCCATGACACTTAATGTTTTCCCAATTGTTTAGATGTAGTTTAATTATGTGGAGAGTGTTTGGTTGTAGTGTTCATATAGTTTCTGTGTTTGTCTTAACAAATAGATTCCTAAATATTTTTTATTATATAGTATTATTTTAAATGGAATTTCTTTTTCTAACTCTTGCTGCTGAGATGTGTTGGAAATATATAAAAATGGTGATGTTATGTGGGTTTATTTTGTATCCTGCTACTTTGCTGAAGTTATTATTTCCACTAGTTTTTACTTGATTCTTTAGGATTATTTAAGTAGACCATCATATCATCTGCAAAGAGTGATAGTTTAGTATTCATGTTATCTGTTTTAATACCTTCAATTTATTTTTCTTTTCTGATTGCTACTGCTAGTGAAAGAGGAGATTTTTGGGAAGGCAACAGAATCACAAAAAAGTGTGTCATAGAATTCTGTGAAGCAAGACTGACAGGGGTTAACCCTGTTAGAATCTTGGAAGGAGAGGGGGTTGCTGAGATTCCAGTGGCCAGCCTGGGAGTTTTTCTTTGACTCTGTAAGGATAACTAGCTCCCAAACCTCTTTTCCAACCCTTTGGAAAGTGGAAATCGTTCCTGTAAGAGGATTTAGCAAGAGTCTGAAACCCACTGAGACTTATAAATCTCCTATGACTCTGTGAAGGACAAGATTTGAGAGGGAGCTCATTCAGCTGCTCAGTTTACCCTTTGGGGTCATCCTTCAATGGAGACTTGATTGCTCTTGAAACCTGACTTCATTTCTATTCAATGCACAATCTAGAGCCTTGTTCCTAAGTGGGTTTAGCCTAGGTTTAGCTAAGAATTGAAGGGATTTATCAGGCAGAGAGTGTATTCAGAGAAGCCTTGATTTTGTTGGAGAATAGGAGACTTGCCATCAGTCAGTTGGTTGGAAAATGTTAGTTTCTACTAGAGAAAGAGAATAATCCAGAACCCACTTCCCTCATTCAATACCCAGTTATCAATGTGATTAAACCTTGTTATCTTAGAGAAGCAGTCAGATTAATTACCGAATGGCCTGAGGCAGAGAGAGCAGCCATTTTTACTCTCTGGCCTCGAAAACACTACCCTGTCTGACCAGGTTCTGTAAAATCCTGGTCACCTGTTTATACCAAAAGTAACAGGGGCTCTCTTCACCTTAACATTAGTGTTTCTAGTACAATGTTAAATAATAGAGGTGATAATAGGCATCATTTTTTCACTCCTGATCTTATTGGGAAGGCTTCTAATTTATCCCCATTGAAGATGATGCTTGATGATGGTTTTAAATATATACTATTTATTATTTTTAGGAAAGGCTCTTCTATTCCTACGCATTATAGTGTGTTCAACAGGAATGAGTGTTATATTTTATCAAAGATTTTTCTGCATCTATTGAGATAATCATGTGATTTCTTTTGGTTTGGTTGTTGATATGGACAATTATGTGGATGGTTTTTGCAATATTAAATCATCTATGTATTCCTGGTATAAATCCCACCTGATCACAGTCAATAATCCTCCTGATCACTAGCTAGAGTCTTTTTACTAGTATTCTATTTAAGATTTTGGCAACTATGTTCATTAAGGAAATTGGTCTGTAGTTTTCTTTCTCAGATTTTGATCTGACTGGCTTTGGAATCAGTACCATATTTGTTTCATAAAAGGAATTTGGCAGAACTACTTTGCTTATTTTGTCATATACTTTGTATAGTATCGGGGCTAGTTGTTCTTTAAATGTTTGATAGAATTCACTTCTGAATCCATCAGGCCCTGGGGATTTTTTTCTTAGGGAGTTCTTTGATGACTTGTTCAATTTCTTATCCTGATATAGGATTATTTAAGTATTCTACTTCTTCTTCTGTTAATCTAGGCAATTCAAATTTTTATAAATAATCATCCATATCACCTAGATTGCCATCTTTAATGTTATATAATTGGGCAAAATAATTCTTAATAATTACCTTAATTTCCACTTAATTAGAGTGTAGGTCCCCATTTTCATCTTGACCGTATCCAAAAGCTAAGTTACACCCTGAGATCCGGCAAACTAATGCCTCTTGAAATTGAAAACCTGTAAAGAAGACTGGAGTCCCAGCTCAGGGCAATTTGGACTAAAGGAGGAAAATCTACATGGGCCCAGAGCAAATTCAGAAATCCCAGTCTGGGCTTGGTGTGAGGACATACTCCACAGTTTGGGGTAAGGACACAGTACTTAGGAGAAACTTCCCTGGAATCATTTTGCACAAAACTAAGGGTGGATCTTTAGGATAGATGTGTGTGATCGAATCAAGAAAATCATGAGACTAAAAATCTGAGCCTAAGCCTGGGGCTAGTATCTAATCAGCACCTGACCTGATCAAGTTCACACTGAGATAAAAAAGCTTACACCCAAGCCTGAGGGAAGTCTTTAAGCTATCAGCATCTCAAGAGCCAATTTAATCAGCAGGGGAAGGGGACTTTCAGAGTTCTCAGCCTTCAGATGATTGGGCAGACTAGTAACAACCCAGAAAATAAGCTGAAAATAGCATCAAGGAAGGTCTAAATTTTAAAAGGATACCAGAACTCCTCAGAAAATAGAGCCTACCTATAATTAGATTGGAAAAATGAGCAAAATAATTAGAAAAGCACCTAAGTCTAAAGACTTTTCATGGAGACATTGAGCAAAGTGCAGATAGAAGGGAGCAGTGAAAGCAAAGGAAAAACACCCAAAGTCCAAAAAGAAATATACAGATTGGACACAAATTCTGGAAGAGCTCAAAAAAGACTTCAAAAACCAATTATTAGAGCCAGAGGAAAAGTGGGGAAGAGAAGTGAAAGTGAAGGAAGAATAAATGGGCCAATTGAAAAAGGGGAACCAAAAACTGACAGAGGAAAACCAGGTCTTAAAAATCAGAATTGACCATCTAGAAACCAAATATTTCATCAGAAATCAAAAATAACAAAGTAGAATCAAAGAATTGGAAAAAAAAAACACAGAGGAAAACATTAAGAATCTTATTGAAAGAACAAACTACCTAAAATAGATTCATGAGAAATAATCTGAGAATTATTGGACTACCTGATAGCCTTGATGAAGAAAAAATCTTGGATATCATATTAAAATAAATTATTAAGGAAAACTGCCCAGAGATACTTGAACAAGAAAATAAAATTTGAAGAATTCACAGATTGCCTCAAGAAAGAAACCCTCATTTGACAACTTTCAGGAATGTAATTCCTGAATTACATTCAAATTCAATTTCAATTTCAAATACCAAGGAAAAAGTACTTCAAGCAGCCAGAAATAAACCATTCAAATACAATGGATTTTCAATCAGGATCATTCAGGGACTAGTGACTTCTACATTTAAGGATTGGAAGGCATGGAATAGAATATTCAGAAAGGTAAAACATTTGGGCTTACAACCCAGAATCACCTATCTAGCAAAAGTGAGTATACTCTTTCTGGGGAAAAATCATCATTTAATAAGATAAAATATTTCCAAGCATTCCTGAGGAAAAAGCCATACATAAACAAAAAAAATTTGAAGGCCAAATATGAGACACAAGAGATCCCTAGAAAGGTAAATAAGAGAGAGAGAGAGAGAATTTAAGGCATTCATTAAGTTAAAAATGTTTATATATCTACATAGAAAAAGGATTTCTATGATTCTCAAAAAGTATTCTCTGTAGTAGAGACTATATAAGGAATTAACCCAGAAAGTGGGTGGAAAAGTAAGGTTATTATGATAATATGATGGTTATGATGATATATGATAATATGATATATATGTAAATGTAATGATATGGAAGATATGTATGTATGATATAACATATGCTTTTGAATGACATGTAAAAATTAATCAAGTATCGAAAGAGAAAGTTGCACTGAGAGAAATGGGAAGGAAGAGATAGACTGGGATAAAATATATAACAAAGAGGTGAGAAATATCAATACAAACAAGGGAGAACAAGGGTCGTGATAGGCAATGCTTAAACTTTACTGTTTTTGTAACTATGTCTGAGAGGGAAAAACAATTATACTCAGGGAGGCATAGAATTCTATTTTAACCTACAGAGAAGGAGAATAAGACAAGAGAAGAGGGGGAGGGGTAATATAAGGTGTAACAGTTAAAATTTAGTTTCTCTGCTAAAAAGTCTTATTTTTTAGAGGTTTATTAAAGATTATTAGAATTAAGAAATAAAGAAACACAAAATAAGAAAAGCACGTGCAATCTATATCTTGCCTGCCTGGTAGAGAGCCACATGAGCCTAGAAGCGGAAGCCAAGAGACAGAGAAGCCAAGTAGGCAGAGAGTCAATTTAAATAAAAATTGTGTTCTCACACTCAGGTGAGGACTCAGGGTGATATTATAGGGAATTCTGGGAACTATCAAGGACTTCTGGGAATTGAAGTCTGGGGTTCAAATCTCCATTTTACAAAGGGAAGGGCAACTGGATGGATGACAAAAGGCAAATTACTGGTGAGAAGGAGTAGAGTGAAAAGGAATAGATCAGAACCTAAAAAGGATAATAAGATGGAGGGCAATAAATGGTAAATATAACACTTAATGTGAATGGAATAAATTCACCCATTAAGCAGAAGTGGAAGGAAGAGTGGATTTAAAAAAATATAATCTTACTATATTTTTTACTTTACTTTACTTTACTATACTATGTTGTTTAGAATACATACATTTCAGGAAGGGTGACACACACAGATTCAAGGTAAAAGGCTGGAATAGAATATATTATGCATCATCTAAAGTATAAAAAGCAGAGTGGCAATCATGATACCAAACAGAGTCAAAGTAGAAATATATCTGATTAAAAGAGATAAGGAAGGAAATTACATTTTGCTAAAAAGCATTATAAACAATGAAGTAATATCATTATTAAACATCTATGTACCAAATGGCATAGCATCAAGATTCCTAGAGGAAAAATTGAACAAGCTCAAGGAGCAAATACATAGTAAGACCATATTGGTGGGAGATATTAACCTTCCCCTATCAGAACTAGATAAATTGAACCAAAAAATAAATAAGAAAGAACTAAGGTAAGCAAATAAAATGCTAGAAAATTAGAGTTAATAGATATCTGGAGAAAACTGAACAGGGATAAAAAGGAATATACCTTCTTCTTAGCACTACATGGCACATATACAAAGATTGACCTTGTACTGGGGCATAGAAATATCATAAATAGATTCAGGGAAGCAGAAATAATAAATGAAATTTTTTAGATCATAATAAGGTAAAATTATGATTAGCAAATGTCCGTGGAAAGGCAAATTTAAAGTTAATTAGGAGTTAAATAATCTAATTCTTCAAAACAAGTGGATCAAAAAAGAAATCGTAAAAACAGACTTCATTAACAAGAATGACAAGGAGGAGACATCATATAAAAAAAAAACAACTCTGGTATACTGCTAAAGCAGTATTCAGGGAAAATTTATATCCCTGAACACCTATACAAACAAAATAGAGAGGACAGAGGTCAATGAATTGGACTTACAACTTAAAAAAAAAAAGAAAAAAGAACAAATTTAAAATCCCCAGATAAAAACTAAATTGAAAATCCTAAAAAATAAAGTAAAAATTAATCAAATTGAAAGCAAGAGAACTATTGAACTAATAAATAAAACTAGGAGCTGGTACTTTGAAAAAAAAATAAACAAATGAAATAAAGTACTACTTAATGTAATAATAAAGAAAGAAGAAAATCAAATGAACAGTATCAAAGGTGAAAGGGTCAATTTCACCTCTAATGAAGAGGAAATTAAGGCAATTATTAAGAACTACTTTGCTATATTACATGGCAATAAATATAAAAATCTAGGTGAAATTGGTGAATATTTACAAAAATATAAATTGCCCAGATTAATAAAAGAGGAAATAGAATTCTTAAACAATTCCATCTCAGGGAAAAGAAATTGAATAAACTTCCTAAGAAAAAATCCCCAGGGCTAGATAGATTCATGATTGAATTCTGTCAAATATTTGAAGAACAACTAATCCTAATATTATACAAATTATTTGACAAAATAAGCAAAGAAGGAGTTTTACCAAATTCCTTTCATGACACAAATATGATCCTCATTCCAAAGTCACGGAGACCAAAAACCAAGAAAGAAAACTACAGACCAAACTCCTTAATGAATATAGATGCAAAAGCCTTAAATAGAATACTTGTAAAAAGACTCCAGTAAATGATCATGAGGATTATTGACTGTGATCAGGTGCGATTTATACCATGAATACAAGGATGATTTAATATTAGGAAAACATCCACATAATTGAGCATATGAATTATCAAATCAACAGAAATCACATGATTATCTCAATAGGTACAGAAAAACCCTTTGACAAAATACAACACCCATTCCTTTTGAAAACACTATAAAAGTATAAAAATAGAAGAGGCTTTCCTAAAAAGAATAAAAAAGTATATATTATAATTATCAGCAAGTATCATCTGCAGTGGGGACAAGTTATAAAGCTTCCCAATAAGATAATGAGTGAAGTAAGAATGCCCATTATCCCTTCTTTTAATCAATATTGTACTATAAACACTAGCGGTGCAATTAGAGAAGAAAAAAATTGAAGAAATTAAAGTAAGCAATGAGGAGCCTAAACTATCATTCTTTGCAGATGATACGCAGATCTGATCTTTGCTCACCTATATTATGATTATAGCCTCAGAGGTTTCTTTATATCCTCCTCTCCATTTTTGGAACAACATTATTTCCAAATCATCTTTCTAATATGCTGCCCTGAATAATCTGCCACATTTTTTTTTGTTTTAATTTAGAATATTTTTCCATGGTTACATGATTTATAATGCCCTCCCCCTGTACCCCATTCCCAAAGCCAACAAGCAGTTCCATGGGGTTATACATGTATGATTGTTCAAAATCTATTTCCATGTTATTCATATTTACAGTAGAGCCATTTTTTAACATCAAAACCCTAACCACATCCTTATTGTACTACGTGGTTGATCATATATTGTTCTAATGCATTTCTGGTTCCACAGTTCTTTCTCTGAATGTGAATAGCATTTTTTCTCTTAAATTCCTCTGGATTGTCCTGAGTCTTTGCATTGCTTCTGGTAGAAAAGTCCATTACTATCGATTGTGCCATAATGTATCAGTCTCTGTGTACAATGTTCTCCTGGTTATCACTCTGCATAAATTCTTGGAGGTGGTTCCATTTCACATGGAATTCCTCCATTTCTCCATTCCTTTCAGGACAATCATATTTCATCACCAAAATGTACCACAATTTATTTAGCCATTCCCCAATTGATGGACACACCCTCCTTTTCCAATTTTTTGCTACCACAAAGAGAGTGGCTATAAATATTTTGTACAAGACTTTTTCCTTATTATCTCCTTGGGGTGTAAACCCAGCTATGGTATGTCTGGATCAAAGGGCATGCATTCATTTAAAGCCCTTTGTGCATAGTTCTAAATTGCCCTACAGAATGGTTGGACCAACTCACAACTCCACTAGCAGTTGTTGAGAAAAGGTAGAGAAAGGAAGGGAAAGGAAAGTAGCTGGGATCCCCCCCTTGCTCTGTCTGGGAAATTGACTAGGCTTTTTTTTCTAATATAATTATGCTAGGGAATTAAATGAAATCAAGCCAGACTCTAGGTATAGTTAGGTTTATTTGGGCCAAGAAAATAATGGATTGGGAAAGCTATAGAAAATTTGATCTCCAGCAACTATGCAGGGACCAAAGGCTCTTTCCCGGGAAAAGGCTTCTCCAGAAAAGGCACCAAAACCTGTGCTTCTCTTTTCCTTTATACCTTATCAGACACCTCCCACAAAGGAAGTGGGAAGTGTCTGAGGAAGTTGAGGTAAAGAGTCTTGGGAGATGTAGTCTCCCAGGGTTCAGAGCCATTTTAAAACATACACAGTGTTCTAATTTTGCCACATCCCCTCCAACATTTATCACTTTCTTTTGCTGCTATATTGGCCAATCTTCTAGGTGTAATGTGGTACCTCAGAGTTCTTTTAATTTTCTTTTCTCTAATTAGGAGGGATTCAGAAAACTTTTTCATGTGTCTATTGATGGTTTTGATTTCATCATATGAAAACTGCCTATTCATGTCCCTTGACCATATGTTGTTTGGGAATTGGCTTGATTTTTTTTGTAAACTTGACTTAGTTTCTGATATATTTCAGAAATTAAAACCTTGGCCAAAGAGTTTTGTTATAAAAAATGTTCTCTCCATTTGTTGCCTTACTTCTAGTTTTGGTTGCATTGATTTTATTTGTATAAAACCTTTTTATTTTGATATAACCAAAGTTATTTATTTTACTTTTTGCAATGTTTTCTATCTCTTACTTGGTCTTAAATTCATTAGTTTCCCAAAGATGTGACAGGTATACTAATATATGTTCACCTAATTTATTTACGATTTCACCCTTTATATTTAAGTCATATACCCATTTTGAATTTATCTTGGTATAGGGTGTAAGATGTTGATCTAAACCTAATTTTTCCTATCCTGTTTTCTAATTTTACCAGCAGTTTTTATCAAATACTGAATTCCTGTCTGAAAAGCTGGGGTCTTTGGGTTTATCAAAGACTAGATTACTTAGATCATTCACCCCTAGCCTATTCCATTAATCCACCTTTTTGTCTCTTAGCCAGTAATATATTGTTTTGACAACCATTGCTATATAATACAGTTTAATATCTGGTACTGCTAGGCCCCCATCCTACACATTTTTCACTATTTCCCTTGATATTCTTGATCTTTTGTTCTTCAAGATGAACTTTGTTATAATTTTTTTTCTAATTCTATAAAAAAGTTTTTGGTAGTTTGATATGTATTCCACAGAATAAGTAGATTATTTTGGGTAGGCATATATTTTTTGTTATATTTGCATCATCCTACCCAGGAGCAATTAATGTATTTCTAATTGTTGACATCTAGTTTTAATTATGTGAAAAGTATTTTGTAGTTGTGTTAATATAATTCCTGAGTTAGTTTTGGCAGAAAAATTCCTAAATATTTTATATTGTCTAGACTTATTTGAAATGAAGTTTTTCTTTCTAACTCTTGCTGCTAAGTTTTGTTGAAAATATAGAGAAATGCTAATGATTTATGTGGGTTTATTTTTTTCCTGCAACTTCACTAAAATGGTTAATTATTTACATTAATTATCCTTCTAGTTGATTTTCTGGTGTTCATTTAAGAGATATGATGGAAAATGATACATTACATTTTTTTGATGAAGAATCTGATGCCAAGATTGTTGATAGGGTGAACCAGATTATATAACCTCTATGTGGACAGGGATCTAGTTTGTAGAATAGATAGACTATTTGGCCTAGAGTAAGGAGACAAATTTAAATCTGGCGTCGTATATTTTCTGCCAGTGTGAACTTGGGCAAGTTACTTAACACTTGTTTTCCTTAATTCCCTAATGCAAAAAAAGTGGCAAATAATCACATTTTATCTAAGGGTTGTTATGAATATAAAATGAGGTGATATTTATAAACACTAGCACATAATTAGCATTAAATGTTATTTTTACCATATTAATAATATTTTAACAGTTATGAAATCCAATTATTTTAAGTACTTGGTAGCATAGTAAGACCGTAGATCAATAGCTGAAAGGACCTTCTGAGGTCATATTTACTAAATCCCTAATTTCGCAGATGAGAAAACTTGGGCTGAAGAAAGCAAAGTGAAAGTTGAAAACAAAAATCACACAGTTCCTAAGCATCAGAAGTGGGATCTCAAATACTTAAGAAATGTCTAATAAATAAGATAAAGTGAATCAATTTTACTCAGTCTCTAAGTGAAAGAATCAGGTCTAAAGACCCAAAGACTTCAATATTAACAAAGCACTCTTTTGACATTGGCTAGAGACTAAGAAGAGTTTCAGTGCATTATTCCAGCAAAGGAAGATTTCTCAATTTTACAGGTCTTCTTTCAGCATATATCTGAAGTAAATTTCAAATGTATTTGATTTTAACTTGAAATAGAAATAAACATTCCATAACATATCAACTATATTCCAAATATTCATAAAACACAAGCTTCTTTCATCTAAGTGTTAGGATTGAGTAGGGTATCAGACCTAGAGTCAGGAAGATCTAACTTTAAATCTGACCTCAGATACTTACTTGGTCAAGTAAAATTCTTTTTTTTAATTTTAACTTTTTCATCAATTCAGAACACTATTTTTTGGTAACAAAAATCATATTCTTTCCCTCCCTCCCTTCAACCCATCCTTTCCATAGCTGATGCACAATTCCACTGGGTTTTATATATGTCCTTGATCATAACCTATTTCCATGTTGTTGATATTTGCACTAGGATGTTCATCCAGAGTCTACTTTCCCAATCATATCCCCTCAACCCATGTATTCTAGCAGTTGTTTTTCTTCTGTGTTTTTTACTCTCACAGTGTTTCCTCTGGATGTGGATGGTGTTCTTTGTCATAGACGCCTCTGAGTTGTTCAGGATCACTGCATTGCCACTAATGGAGAAGTCTATTACATTTGATTATACTACAGTGTTTCAGTCTCTGTGTACAGTGTTCTCCTGGTTCTGCTCCTCTCACTCTGCATCACTTCCTGGAGGTTGTTCCAGTCTCCATGGAATTCCTCCACTTTATTATTCCTTTGAGCACAATAGTATTCCATCACCAATATATACCACAATTTGCTCAGCCATTCCCCAATCGAAGGGCATCCCCTCATTTTCCAGTTTTTGGCCACCACAAAGAGTGCAGCTATGAATATTCTTGTACAAGTCTTTTTCCTTATTATCTCTTTGGTGTACAAACCCAGCAGTGCTTTGGCTGTGCCAAAGGGCACACATTGTGGTATGTGTGTGCCAAATGTGTGCCAAAGGGCACACATTCTTTTATCTCCCTTTGGACATAGTTCCAAATTGCCCTCCAGAATGGTTGGATCAATTCACAACTCCACCAGCATTGCATTATTGTTCCTACTTTGCCACATCCCCTCCAACATTCATTACTTTCCTTTGCTGTCATGTTAGCCAAGCTGCTGGGTGTGAGGTGATACCTCAGAGTTGTTTTGATTTGCATCTCTCTGATTATAAGACCAAGTCAAATTCTGCCTCAGTTTCTTCATCACTAAAATGAGGATAACAAGAGCCCCTAAATCCTAGGGTTGATATGGGACTCAGATTATAATTAGAAAGCACTTAGCACAGGACCTGATTACAGTAAGTTCTTTAAAATATTGTTGTTGTTCTTATTGCTATTATTATTAGTAGTGTGTTAGAAGTTATGCACAGCAGAGCAAAAAGTTTATTCTAAGTCATTCAAATTGACTCTGATACAGCTTCAGTGAATTAAATGGTTTGCCTGTTTTCCACATTAGTTTTTGCTATAAGGACCTGAAAGGAAAAGCTAACCCTTTTGTACCAGGGTAATCATTATTCCTAATGGTCTTTTCAGCCAGGAGCTGAGAATAATTTACATTGCTACCATTTAGGTTGACTGTAATCCTGTTACAGTGGCCATGACCCCTGGCTGATGGGTAAAGTATTCTTTGGCCCATTTCAATGTTAATGACAATGGGTATTTATATACTACCTGTGACAGCAGCTAGGCAAACTGTCATGTTTATAAGCAGCACTTGAAAGCAATTCATGCAAATTATATCTATTTTTTATTTTTTATTCTTTTATTTTTATTTGGTCATTTCCAAACATTATTCATTGGAAACAAAGATCATTTTCTTTTCTTCCCTCCCCCTCTCCCACCACCTCTCCCATAGCCGATGCGCAATTCCACTGGATATCACATGTGTTCTTGATTCAAACCCATTTCCATGTTGTTGGTATTTGCATTAGAGTGTTCATTTAGAGTCTCTCCTCAGTCATATCCCCTCCACCCCTGTAGTCAAGCACTTGCTTTTCATCGGTATTTTTATTCCCACAGTTTATCTTCTGCTTGTGGATAGTGTTTTTTAGATCCCAGCAGATTGTTCAGGGACACTGCATTGCCACAAATGGAGAAGTCCATTACCTTCAATTGTACCACAGTGTATCAGTCTCTGTGTACAATGTTTTCCTGGTTCTGCTCCTTTCACTCTGCATCACTTCCTGGAGGTTGTTCCAGTCTCCATGGAATTCCTCTACTTTATTATTCCTTTTAGCACAATAGTTTTCCATCACCAACATATACCACAATTTGTTCAGCCATTCCCCAATTGAAGGGCATCTCCTCATTTTCCAATTTTTGGCCACCACAAAGAGTGCAGCTATGAATATTCTTGTACAAGTCTTTTTCCTTATTATCTCTTTGGGGTACAAGCCCAGTAGTGCTATTGCTAGATCAAAGGGCAGACAGTTTTTTATCGCCCTTTGGGCATAGTTCCAAATTGCCCTTCAGAATGGTTGGATCAATTCACAACTCCACCAGCAATGAATTAGTGTCCTTACTTTGCCACATCCCCTGCAGCATTCACTACTTTCCATAGCTGTTATGTTAGCCAATCTGCTAGGTGTGAGGTGATAGCTCAGAGTTATTTTGATTTGCATCTCTCTGATTATAAGAGATGTAGAACACTTTTTCATGTGCTTATTAATAGTTTTGATTTCTTGGGCTGAAAACTGCCTGTTCATGTCCCTTGCCCATTTATCAATTGGAGAATGGCTTGATTTTTTGTATAATTGATTTAGCTCTTTGCAAATTTGAGTAATTAAACCTTTGTCAGAGGTTTTTATGAAGATTGTTTCCCAGTTTGATATTTCCCTTCTGATTTTGGTTACATTGGTTTTGTTTGTACAAAATCTTTTTTAATTTGATGTAGTCAAAATTATTTATTTTACATTTTGTGATTCTTTCTAAGTCTTGCTTGGTTTTAAAACCTTTCCCTTCCCAAAGGTCTGACATGTATACTATTCTGTGTTTACCTAATTTACTTATAGTTTCCTTCTTTATGTTCAAGTCATTCACCCATTCTGAATCTCTCCCATACTGTCTTCCAATTTTCCCAGAAGTTTTTATCAAATAATGGATTTTTGTCCCAAAAGCTGGGGTGTTTGGGTTTGTCATAAACTGTCTTGCTGAGATCGTTCATGCCAAGTCTATTCCACTGATCCTCCTTTCTGTCTCTTAGCCAGTATCAAATTGTTTTGATAACCACTGCTTTATAGTATAGTTTGAGATCTGGGACTGCAAGTCCTCCTTCCTCTGCATTTTTTTTTCATGATTTTCCTGGATATCCTTGATCTTTTGTTCTTCCAAATGAACTTAGTTATGGTTTTTTTCTAAATCAGTAAAGAAGTTTTTTGGTAGTTCAATGGGTATGGCACTAAATAAGTAAATTAATTTGGACAGGATTGTCATTTTTATTATGTTAGCTTGTCCCACCCATGAGCAATCAATGTTTTTCTAATTGTTTAGATATAGTTTTAGCTGTGTGGAAAGTGTTCTGTAGTTGTGTTCATATAGTTCCTATGTTTGTCTCGGCAGATAGATTCCTAGGTATTTTATTTTGTCTAGGGTGATTTTGAATGGGATTTCTCTTTCTAGTTTTTGCTTCTGAGCTGTGTTGGAGATATATAGAAATGCCGATGACTTATGGGAGTTTATTTTGTATCCTGCAACTTTGCTAAAGTTGCAAATTATATTTTTGCCTGTCATCTCTGGTGGTGGAGGATGCTCTGAGCAAGAGACCTCTGAGAATGCTTCCGACAGTAAGGAAAGTTTAAAGGGAGAGCTGAGGATGAGGGAAAATTGGCAGGAAGAGGATAGAGGGACTTAAAAAGTGATTTGCAGCACACTAGACTTGACAAATACAACTAGTTAATGAGGGAAAATGCCTTTCAAGATATTTGTGTAGCACAGATACGATGCATTAGTTGATCAGCACCCCCAAAAAGGTGACAGAAAATGATGTCAAGAATTTAAAGAAGAATCATGAGAAATTAGAGAAAGTAGGAAGTTTGGATAAAACCAAGGAAAAATAAACTTATAATAATAATAAAAAGTCTAAAAGGTTAGGTTACATATTTTAAGTAATTATTTATAAATGGTATATATAAAAACATATTTTTAACTTAGTTCCAACCTCTATCTGATAATGAGTTTTATATTCAATGATATCTGTCCTGTCCTCAGATTTATTGAAACAGAATTTTTCAAAATATCTCTCTTCTCTTTTTCTCCTTTTCTCTCTGTCACTTTTTCTTCATGTCTCTATCTGTTTCTTTCACATACACATATACAGACATATTGTAGTAGGGACAATAATACCCACAAATAAAAAGGTTTTTCTTTGTAGCTTTTAAGGGAAAATGCTGAGGGTTTTAATGTGTTTTTCTTGTGGCTTTAGACATATTTATGAATTTGGGGGGCACAAAGAACTCTCATTGTAGAAAATTCTCCTATTGATAAACTTCCCCCCTTGAAATTATAATCTTAGGGAATTTCCCAAGTAACAAAGAAGTTAAGTGGCTTGACTAAGATTATATAGGCAGTATAATTTTTAGCAAATAGATTAACCCTGGTTAAGGGTAACTGACAGGTCTCCAACTCATTGGTGAGTTTGGGGAATATCTATTCTAAATATTTGAAGTTTTTTCCCCTGCAGAATTGGTGGATATTGCAGTGACCTCGAAGGTGTCTGGATCAGGCACTGTGCAGTGCTTAGCTTAGAGTTTGATTAGAAATTTAAGATTTTAAATTCATCAACTTCATCTTGGACCATTGCCAATTTTCCTGACTGATCTTCCAACTGGACTTCTTTGATTCTGAAAGAGAGAGGGATGATGATGATGATGATGATGATTTTTTGAAAATCAGACAGGGTCTCACTTAAGTCCAATATACATCAAGTTGAGACCACCCTATGATGCAATTGGTCCTTTCAGAAATGAAGGACATAGGACAGCCTGGTGGCTCCCTGGATAGAGATCTGGACTAGATAAGGGAAGTCATTGATTCACATTCAGTCTCTGATATTTTCTAGCTGTATAACCCAGGGAAAGTAATTTTATTCAAATTGCCTAGTTCCTTGCCACTCTATTCTGCTTTTAAACTAATAGTATTAATTTTAATACAGAAGGTAAATTTTTTTTTTAACAAAGGACAAATAACAGTGACAATCAGAACTAGAACATGAACTGTATCAGCCTATTTCAAAGGCCAAGTTTCTAGGCAAGAGTTGAGGGATTTCAAAGCCTCTGGGGTAAGGTATATTATCTCTAATTGTATCTGTTTTCTTCATGTTTGTCAGAGTTGCCTCCATGAAAGATAAATTATACTAATAGGAACTATTATGCAGTGATCATATGGTGAGTAGACAAGCATAGCTCCATGATTTTCCCAAGTTTCCTTGCTGATTTTTTGGGATCATGGCATTTATCTTAATCCAGCCATGGAGTCAATATACAATATGGGAAAAGCCAAATGTTTGCTCAGATCTTCTTGGGAGAAAAAGAGTAAATATTTGATTGACACAGTGGAGAAGTATGAGGTTAGAATCAAGGGGATAGGCTATGGAAACACTATGAGCATTCTAACACAATGTTACATGGTTACTATTACTGAAGTGAGATGGACAGTAATTAGTGGAAATTCACAAGCTCATAGCCAGCTGTGTTAATAGGTAAGTTTCAAATGTCCATTATCTAGTATATTTTACTTGTTTGTAATTAAACTCTTAATTAAAATTCAAAGATGACTCAAATCTACAAGAGGAAAATGGATACGTGTTAAAATCTATAGGGCATCTTGACATTAAAGGAAAAATAGAGAGAGAGAGTAGAACATTGGGCTCTAGTGTTCATTTGCTTTCTAGTACTGAAGAAGATACGTATAGCAAAGGATACTGAGAATCAAATTGCGTTTCATAATATACATTCCTATTCTGTTTGAGGAATATGGGTTATGAACTAGAGAAGACTTGTTTGAAGCTCAGCAATGAAAATTATTATATTGTAAACTTTATTAAAAGGTATTTCGTTAGGGAGATTTTTCAGAAGAAAAATATACTGCATATGTGCAAACTCAATGCTCACCAAAAATCATTAAAGTGCAGATATAACATGTATATTCCTTGTCTCTACATCATTTATTTTCTCTCTTTCTACCAGTTGGTGTCAGCAATTCCTACTAGGATCACTTCACTTAGATTCTCCCAAATTTGTCAAGAATGTTCTAGTATAATAGTTCACAGAAACACTTCATTTGAAGGGATCCCCCACAGATTGACTATTTAATCCAATCCATACTCTGTCAGTAACTTCCTTTATAATATCTCCAACAGATGATCATTAATTTTTCATTAGTTTATTAGCCCTGAGGTAGCTTGCTTCACCCTTTAGTTAGCTACTATTGTTAATAAGTTGTGTTTTGCTTTACTTTGTTTTATTTTGCCTTCAGAAAACTAAGACCATGTAGTGTTGTTTTATTTTGTTCTCCATTTTTAGGCAGAAAAATTCAGTCCCTTTATCATTTTTAATTGATGGATACTCTGCCATAAAGGCATAATCATTTTTTTAAATTTTTTGCATGGAGTATAATGAGTATATGAATAATCAAAACTAAGAAACCAGAATTTAAATTAATCAGCATCTCTTAGAATAAAAACAAATGTTCTAGGAATGGAGTAATAATTTATTTGATAATCCTACAGGAAAGGAAAACAGAGTGGTAATGAACATGAAAATAGAGTAAAAATCAATTGGGAATGGCTAATCAAATTATACTTTGTGGATTTATCACAATTTTACTGTTGTTTTTCAATCATTTTTCAACAGTGTCCTATTCTTCATGACATTATCTGAGGTAATCTGAGTAGTTTGCCATTCCCTTCTCATCTTATTTTACAGATGAGAAATTGAGGCAAACAGAATTAAATAATTTGCCCAAGGTCACAAAGCTCATAAGTATCTGAGACAAGATTTGAAAGCAGGAAAATGACACTTCCTAATTACAGGCACAGCATTTATCCCCTTCACTACTTAGCTTCCTAATTGTACTATTACTTGTTATAAATGATAATAACTGAAGAATTCATAGACATATGATTTTCAAATGATCAATTTCGGATGAAGTAAGTTGATCCAGGAAAAAAGTATTCTTAATGACTAAGATAACTCAAATGCCAAAAATAAGATAATGAAATATAGTTTATAATTATAATGAGTCAGCTTAGCCTTGGAGAAAAGATGTAAAAATCTATCACCTTTTTTTTTGAAAAGCTGGAGCACTGCTGGTAAAGTATATTAAAAATATTCTTTTTTGATCTACTGATTAGTTTTGATGAACTGCTCTTTTATTCTATTCTTTGTGGTATAATGGATAGAGTCTCCTTCCACTCAGCTGAATTTTTGACTGGGATGCATTATCAGTGAGATGCTAGTTGAGTAACTTTTAGTATTTCAAGCCAGAAGCATTGGAGAATAAGAATAATAATGTGGGTTCTAGTTTGTATCTATATAGGAACATAAGGGAATACTAACCCTGTATGTAACATTTGAGTAATAATATTCCCCTTTATAATGAACTCACTCATCACAGGATGAATTATTTTATCTTACCTATATGAATCTTCATTGTATGACTACATGACATTAGCTATTTTTATTATCAACCTATAACAGAAAAAAAAAACCTCAGAAGTTGTATAATGCCAATTCTGTTGTCATATTGAAGGATCCTTTCTTTATCAGGACTAAATCTTGTTTCAGTGTTGCAGGCAAAAACAAATAAACAAAAAGAGGATTGATTAAGGGACTGTCTCACACAAGTGACTATCTGGTGGCCTTATGTTCTGTCATAGACATCAGAGAGATCATTGAATCAACATGGATGGAGTAGGAGATAAACATTTTACTTTCTCTGACTCCTTTCTCAATTTCTCTTTTTCATTACCCCTTGTCCCATTCATTCTACTATCTTCATTCTAATATTTTTCCATTTTTCAGAAATTTCTTTTCTTTCTCTATATCCTATTTCTTTCTCTATTTCAGTTTTCTTCTACTATATTTTCTACCCCTCACTTCCTTCTCTTTTTTCCCTTTCTCTAAACCTGTCTTTTCACTTAGTTTTGCCCTTATTTTCTCCATTTTCATCATTATATCAAACACATGCTAGTCTACCCTATTTTCTGTCCATGTCCTAACAAGCATGTAATTTAATTACTTTACAATGTGGGGTTCTGATTATAGCAGAGAATGTATTAGTTTCAGAAACATGATTTGATTTCTGAAACAAATACAAATTAGTTGAATGATCCTGGACAAGTCAGTTAACATTTCTAAATGTCTCTTTATTAAAATTGAAGTATTAATATTTCCCTCTCTACTTAATTCATGGAAAGTCAGTTGTAAAGTTTAAAACACTCTATACACACGAGTAATTTTTATTCTAGATTCTGGTAAAGTGTACCCATTTGTATTATTTATAGTAGTATTATTTGTTCTTCCTAGTAGAGAGAATATTATATTTATTTTTGACAGATTGCTTTTCAAAAATTTTGTTCAGACTGAGAAATGTAAATCATCGTGGATGAAACATTTGTCACATAGGGGGAATTTTTAGCAATAGTAGCACTGAAACAATTGTAACAATTAAGATTAGGTTTGACTCAATATGGGAGTTATAAAAGTGAGATTTAAGTCAGAAATGGTTATTAAAGCTTTTATTTTACAAGGTAGAGATGTTGAAAATGGGAAATGTAGGAAGGAGACAGAGCCTTGTCTAGCCTACCTCCCTAAGTGCTGCTCTGGTGAAGTCCAGCTCAGCATGGAAGTCCTGATGGTGTCTTCAGCCAGAAATCTACCCATGCAAGTCTGTTCATTCAGCCCAAGCCACCCACCCTGGATCCATTCTAGTGTAGAAAGCTCCAGTCAAGGACAAGTCTAGAACAAAGTGACTACTTCCAAGAGTCTTTCTCCAGCCTGTATAACCAATGCAGTATGAATCCAAGAAGAATCTCCATTCAGCTCAGCTCACTGACACAGTGAATGAATGAATGCTTGGGTTGGCAGTTATTTTTACTTCACTTCCTATGCCCCCCCCCACTTCAAAGGAACCAATTATAGCCTTCCAGTTTGCCTAACACTGCCCTGGGGAAGGCAATGGCCTTTGGAGGTATGACCTTTCTCCAGTAAGTGACTCATGAACTCTCCTACTTAATGGTTAGCTAGGTGTAAAGAGGGTACTTTAAATTCCTGACTTGATTAAATTAGAGGTTGCTGATGGATTAAACAGAGTTTAATTCTCTCTTCACACAATTCACTATTCCATATGTGAAAGTCCTATGTTCCCAGGTGAAGACATGAGATATAGTTCTCCTTATACCTATAAAACCTGAAGTAGTAAAAACTCTGAAAAGATATTTGGAGAATTTTCAAGCATTTTTTTCTTTCACAAGATTTAGATAAGTCTTGAATGCTTTTAAAAATAATATTTTAAGGGATAAAAGATTTTTAAAATATGTAAATTTTTACTAAACTCATAAGTCAGAGGATGAAAAAATCTACTCGTAACACAGGACACAAAATAATGCCATAAAATTGTGATATATTTAAAAGGCATTTGTTTCAAACAATTAATTAGGAAAAAAGAAAATATATATATATATACATATATTATATACATATATATATACTTTTTTGGGTTATATCTTATTTATTTGTTTAGAATATTTTTCCATGGTTCCATGATTCATGATTTTTCCCAACTTGCTTCCCTCCTTCCTCCTATAGCTAACAAACAATTCCACTGGGTTATACATGTATCATTGTTCAGAATCTATTTACATATTATTCATATATGCAATTAGTGGTCTTTTTATGCCAAAACTTCAATTATATCCCCTTCAAACCACTTAATTATATGTATTTTTTTCTTCTGCATTTCTATTCCTGTTGTTCTTTCTCTGGACATTAATAGCATCCTTTCTTATAAATTCCTCTGGATTGTCCTGTATCATTGCATTGCTGCTAGTAGAGAAATATCTTACATTCAATTTTTCCATAGTGTATCAGTCTCTGTGTACAATGTTCTCCTGATTCTACTTGTTTCATTCTGAATCAATTCCTAGAGGTCTTTCCAGGTCACATAGAAATCCTCCAATTCATCATTCCTTTCAGCACAATACTATTTCATCACCATCAGATACCAAAATGTGTTCACACCAATTGAGGGAAACCCTCCTCATTTTCCAATTTTTGCCACCACAAAGATCAGAGCAGTAAATATTTTTGAACAAATCTTTTTCCTTATTATCTCTTTGGGGTACAAACCCAGCAGTGCTAGGGCTGGGTCAAAGGGTAAGCAATCTTTTAAAGTCCTTTGGACATAATTCCAAATTGCCCTCTAGAATGATTGGATTAATTTACAACTCCACCAGCAATATGGCAGTGTCCCAATTTTGTCATACCCCCTCCAACATTTATGATTTTCATTTGCAATCATATATATATATATATTTAATATATATGAATTTAGAAAAAAAGTTTACTGAATTAATTCATATGAACTTAAACAACTTCTTGTTTTTTCATATCATTTATCCATGTTCCCATTCTCAATATTTATTTTGAAAAATGTTATTTGAAATCCGTTATGTTAATATATCTTTCAATCTTGCAATTAGATGAAAGTAGTTTTATCATATTTATTATTTCATTTCAATGATCTTTATATTTGAAAGAACTTAAAGTAAGCTTAAATCAAATACATATTTTGTCATGACCCTTATGTTATGCATTGGATAAGGAAGTAAATAATATGGATTTTTTTGTTTTGGCAATTAAAGTATTTAGATGAATATTTGTTGTTAACTTCACTGACAGAGTCATTTTTAGATGATAGAATAAGGGGGAATATTTGATTTTGTGGGGTCTATATATTTTGCAAGCTTTTAAAATATATTTGATTTAACTTATAGATTATGTATATTAAAAGGGCAAGATATGATTTAAAATGTTCTCAAATTTTTATAAATCAAAATCATATCACAGTATTATAGAAAATAATTTTTTCTGTGATAGTAAACATTTCCCAGTACAGATTATATTTTCAATTCTCAAGTATACTTGCAGTTCACTTTTTAAGTATAAAAATGACCAGATTAATTTTATTTTTATTTTTATTTCCAAAATATTAAGATTTTATTAAGTATCAAATATGTAATTTTAACAACTAGTGATTTCTTAATTATATCTTATGACTTTTTATTTATTCTCATTCTCCTAGATTCCTGTGCAGATAATTCTTTTCCTCTGGATAGTTGAAAATATTATACTATCAGCAATAAAAACTTTCACATTGGCATATGTGAAAAGAATTTGGCAACATGTTTAACTTGTTTCATAATCTTCCCAATAAGGAGTTTAAGTGGTTTCTGAATGGACACATACACAATTAGAAAATTGAGAATTTTGCCATTATTTTGGAAATAAAAATAAATGAAAACAAGGAAAATGGAAACTTTCTGGTCAAAATTCATGAAATATTTTTCTCAAAATTAGTGGATGAAATATAAAAGAAATATCATAATTTAAGAATATGTAGTCAATGATGGATTTTTTCCACTCTTCTATTATAATCACTAAAACTATTTCATCAAAATAACCTTAGAATGAGACAATTGAATAATTGAATCTGTTTAAACAATACTTTCAACAATAATTATACATCCTCAGGCACAATAATTTAACAGATATAAATACTATTTAAAATAATATTTGAGGAAGACCTAAAGTTATTTGTTTAATTGAAAATAAAATATCATTTAAAATATTTTACCTTAATTTCTTGGTAATTATGATTCTTTTTTTACCATTTAGAGTGCATTTTGTGTAGTATTGCATGTTTTTATTCTTATTAGTAAGTAAATGTGCAGAAGTAGGGATGCATTCTCAAAAATAAATAAGAAATATATGTGTAATAATATAAGTTCAAGAGTACCAACCTATTGAAATATACATTTTCCTGATCTTCTTTGAGCATTCTTTTTTCTCCTTTGATTTTATTTTATTTTTTAGTGCTTTATATTAAATTTTTTATTTGGTAAAACATGGTTTCTTTTGTTCTTGGAACTGATTTGAGTTCTTATTATTTAAACTTTTAATTTTGCTTGTAATTGCTGATCTAGAATTTCTAAAAACTCTTTCCCCCTGAAATTCCCATTGTTGTCATGAATTATACAATGATGTGCTTGTTTTCTTTTTTTTAAGAAACATAAGATACTATTTCTTTTAAAATGAAATTAATTTCATTTTAAAATATTTTCCATGTTTACATTATTCATTTTCTTTCCCTCCCCTCCCAGAGCTGACAAGCAATTCCACTTGATTGTACAAATGTTATTACTTGATAACTATTTCCATATTATTCATTTTTCTATAGAGCAATCTTTAAAGCCTAAACCCCAAATCACATACCTATAGATATATGTGATAAGTGGTGTAATGTTTTTCTTTTGCATTTCTATTTCCATAGTTCTTTCTTTCAATGTGGTTGAAAGAATTCTTTCCCATAAGTCCTTCAGGAGTGCCTGAGCTTGTTTCATTGCTACTAGTAGCAAAGTCCATTATTGGGTTGTTCCACAATGTTTTACATTCTGTGTACAATGTTCTCCTGGTTTTGCTCATTTCACTCTGCATTGGTTCATTGAGCTTCTCCCAGTTCATACAGAAATCCTCCAGATCATCGTTCCTTACAGCACAATAGTATTCCATTAACACCACATACCACAATTTGTTCAGCTATTCCCCAATCAAGGAACAGCCCTTCATTTTCCAATATTTTGCCACCACAAAGGGTGTGTCTATGAATATTTCTGTACAAGTATTAGCTCTTTCAGGTACAACCTAATAGTGGTGTTGTGGGGTCAAAGGGTATGAATTCTTTTAAAGCCCAATGCACATAATTTCAAATTACCTTCCAGAATGGCTGGATTAATTCACAACACCACTAGCAATGCATTAGTATCCTGATTTGGGCACAATTCCTCCAACATTTATTTTCCTTTACTGTCATATTAGCAAATCTTCCGGGGGTGAGGTAGAACCTCAGCATTGTTTTGATTTGCTTTTTTCTATTCATGAGAGATTTAGGACATATTTTCATGTGTTTATTGATAGTTTTGTTTTCTTCATTTAAAAAATGCCTATTCATGTCCCTTCACCATTTGTCAATTGGGGAATGGCTTGATTTTTTTGTACAATTGATTTAGCTCCTTATAAATTTGAGAAATGAGACCTTTTTTAGAGGCTCTTGTTATAATCTTTTTTCCAATTTGTTTCCCTTATATTTTGGTTGCATTGGTTTTCTTTGAACAGAAGCTTTTTCATTCAATATAATCAAAATTATTCATTTTATATTTTGTAGTGTTCTCTATCTCCTACTTGGTCGTAAATTCCTTCCTTTTCCATACATCAAACAGGTATACTATTCTATGTTCACTCAAATTGTTTATTATTTCACTCTTTATAATTAAGTCATTTACCCACTCTGAGTTAATCTTGATATAGGGTTTAAGATGTTGATCTAGACCTGATTTCTCCCATACTGTTTCCAATTATTCCAGAAGTCAAATAGTGGGTTTTTGTAACAAAAGCTGAGATCTTTGATTTTATCATACTCTATCTTGCTACTGTCATTTACCCCAAGTCTATTCCTTTGATCCATCCTTCTATCTCAAAGCCAGTATCATATAGTTTTGATGATCACTGCTTTATGGTACAGTTTAAGATCTGATACTGCTAGGCCCCGTTTATTCACATTTTTCACATGATTTCCCTTGATATTCTTGATGTTTTGTATTTCCAGATGAAATTTGTAATATTTTTTCTAATTCTATAAAAAGTATTTTGGTAATTTGATAGCTATAGCAGTGAATATGTGAATTAATTTAGGTAGAATTTTCATTTTAATTATATTAGCTTATCCTTCTCATGAGTAATGGATGTTTTTCCAGTTGTTTAGATCTAGTTTTATTTGTGTGAAGAGTGTTTTGTAGTGGTGTTCATATAGTTCCTGTGTTTGTCTTGACAAGTATATTCCCAGGTACTTTATCTTGTCTAGATTTTAAATGGAGTTTCTCTTTCTAACTCTTGCTTCTGAGTTTTCTTGGAAACATATAGGAATGCTGATGATTTAGGGGGGTTAATTTTGTACCCTGAACTTTGCTAAAGTTATTAATTATTTCTACTAGCTTTTTAGTGGATTTTCGTGGGTGCTCTAGGTATATCATCATGTCATCTGCAAAGAGTGATAGTTTATATTCCTTATTGTGTATTCTGATCCCTTCAATTTATTTCTCTTCTCTAATTGCTACTGCTAGCATTTCTAATACACTATTAAATAGTAGTGGTAATAATGGGCATCCTTGCTTCACTCCTGATCTTATTGGGAAGGCATCTAACTTATTCCCACTGCAGATGATACTTGATGATAGTTTTAAATAAATACTGTGTTATTTTGAGGAAAGGCATTTTACCATATTTCCTTTCTAAATATGGATATAGTTACCATGTCTTTCTGTAGTCCTTCAATATTTACAGCGTAGTTTGCTTCCTTTATGGTATTTTTTTGATGGTCATTCTTAGCATTATTCCATGATTGCACTGATTTTCTGCTATGATTCCTATCATGCAGGATTATGTGCACTGGGGTGTTGGGGTTGAAGGGGATTGGAATAAGGGAGCAAACAGGGAAGGATAGAACATAATATCTATATGATGACAGATAGTGTTTCAGAATAGCTGGGATGGAAAGACTATGGTTTGGGAGTGTATTATCTATTAAGGAATGAATTCACAAAGATTATCAGTGGCTAAGGGAATTTGATTGAGAGAGGCAGATGATTAGAACTTTCAAAACTTTCCTTCTTCTTCAAACTTGAGGCAATTTGTAATGGTGACTATGAGGCCCAGGAGTCTTAGTTCACAAAAATCAGGTAGAGCAGAAAGTAAAACCTGAATTTGGGATGAGAAAGTGAGAGAGGATCTAGACAGCAGAAAGTGGCAAAAATGAATTGCATCTTTACTGGGAATGATCACTAGAGTACTGGATAAATGCCTGGGATAAAGAGAGAGTTCAGAAGCTTGAGGCCTGATTACAAATTTGATTAAGGACTCTGTGTCAAATCTCAGGAGCAGAGAGTCTTATATCAATTCATAAATGAAGATACTCAAACCAACAGAAATTAGATCATTTGCCTAAAATTGTAAAGCTAGTTAGTGGCAGGAAACCTAAAGCCTTTGACTACAAATTTAGCAAAAACATAAACGAAAGTAGTCTGACATTTTTCATCTATAATTTCTTGCCAGATATTATATTGCCACCTTTCCAATGGTCCTTCTAAATAATTTCTCTCATCTAGCATTGGCTATATCCTGCCAATGATTTTGCACAAAGCTTCCATTCTCTTGAGTAGGAGTTCTGTTCTAGGAATTGTAGCAGGATATAAAACTGTTTAGCTTAATTCTTATTCACATGTTGTCTCTGCAAATTGACATATCCTTCCAGGAAAAGTAATTTCTAACAGGATTATTTTTGTACATTATTTCATTTCTGTTTTTCTGTCATTTGCCTTTTTTCTATTATTCACACAATTAATTATTTTAGTGTCCAATTTTCATGCAGAAAAGACATTTAAGTGAATCAGTGAAGATCAGCTGAATCACTGTAATATATTATTGAAAAGAAGCTATGCACAATTGAATGAATGTGGCTCCAGAGTCAGAGATACTAAGATCAAATCCTGATATCTCCTATGAGTCTTATTTTCCCCATTTATAAAAAAAGAAGGGGATTATCTTTAAAATCTCTTCTATCTCTGTATTGATGAGCCTATAAAATTATAGCAGGAATATAGATTCAACAGTAAAACCTACTAATTTAATTCTTGTTCCATTTTATAAGTATATTTTAATAATAAAATATTTAGGGATATAAATTTAGAGTTGAAATGAAATTCAAAGTCCATCTAGTCTACCCTTCTCACTTGATACATTATATACACAAAGATTAATGTACATGCATGCATACAAATATGCATATATACTTACACATATGTATACATGTGATAGGAAAAGTAAAAAATACAAAATATATAATTTAGGGTGATTTATATATTATTTCTTTATTATACGACCATATCATAACATTTGTACAATATAAAGATATTCTTTATGTGATCCAAAACTGAAAACTTTCGTAGTCTGATATTCATGAAATCATACAAACATAAAATAATAAAATAGATTATCTTTTTTAAAGGAGAAGTAAATTGAATCAATCTATCATCCTTTACAAGTGATAAGATATGATGTTCTGATATGTTTGAGAACAAAATGTCACTCAGGATAGTGAATAAGGCCTAGATTTTAGCTAAATTATCCTTGGCTCTAGATTAGATTTTTTTTTTTAAACTCTTACCTTCTGTCCTAGAATCAATACTATGTATTGGTTCCAAGGCAAAAGAGTGGTAAGGGCTGGGCAATGGGGGTTAAGTGACTTGCCCAGGGTCACACAGCTAGGAAGTGCCTGAAGCCACATATGAACCTAGGACCTCCCATCTCTAGGCCTGGCTCTTAATCCACTCAGTCACCCAGATTGACTCCCTGTTTGATTATTTTTGAAAAATTCTTGATAAATTTAAAAGTTCTAATACTGCATTGAATAAAATAGAGCAATGTCACAAAGATGTGTTTTCAGATTGATGGAGGAGATTGAACAGGTCCTGTGAGTTTTGTATAAAATATAATGTGAATTCTGAACTCTTTTTCAGGCAAGATTTGAGCCTCTGAAACCTTAGGGTGGATGTCTCACAGTTATCTTCACAGAGGAATTGCTTGGAACAGGAAAAAGGTTAAACACTATGGTCAGGGTCTTGGCCAATCCTTTCCTTCCCTCTGCCCTCTCCTAATCTTGTCTGGAGGAGAACCTTGTGAGCTTTGAAGTGCCCAATGGACTTTGTACACTTTTTCAGGCTTTATTAGTACAGGCTGGATGTACTGGGGGAAATTGTGTTCAGGATTCTAAAAGAACCTTTTAAAGAAATTATATAAATTTTGGGCAGGTTGCTGTTACAGTGGATAAAGCACCAGGATGAAAGCCAATTCTGAAGATTCATCTTCCTGATTTTAAAGATAGCCTCAGATATCTAATTTGTTGTGAGACCCTCTGCAAGTTGCTTAACCCTGTTTTCATCACATTTCTCATCTACAAAATGAGTTAGAATAGGAAATGGCAAGCCACTCCTGTAACTTTCCCAAGAAAACCTTTCAAATGGGGTCACACAGAGTGAAGCAACTGAACTGACTGAAGAACAAAACATCAATTAAAGGGGGAATGTCATGTATACCTGAAATATGGCAGAATTGGGAGTTTGCCTCTTTGCCACATTACTTTCTGAACTTGACTCTACTTTCCCCAGGATTCTGTATCCACATTCATGATGAAGGGATATTTTGTATCAACTATAAAATCATATACAAATACAGTTTCTATAAACAAATTGTATTGCTAATTTCATATCATCAAAAGAATGACCCATAGCAAATACTTTTGACCCAAAGTATGGAAAGACAACCCCAATCCCTCAAGTATACTGCTAAAATTCTGAGTGGAGACATAATAGCCTTTCTTTGTGGCCACAAACTGTCCATGCAAACAGAGGTTGTGACAGTAATTTGGAATCATGACTTATATTAATATGTAATTTTTATTATATTATCATATCTGTCATCACATAGTTTGCCCAACATACAGTAAATTAAATGTAAAAAACTAGATTACATAAATGACTATGATAGTCTAGTGTTGACAAACCCACAGATCCAAGCTTTTGGAAGAAGAACTCCAATATTTGACAAAAGTAGCTGGTAAAACTAGAAAACAGTTCAGGAAAAATTAGGCACAAAACAACACTTAATGTCATATACCAACATTAAGTCAAAATGGATACATGATTCTGAAATAAAGGGTGATAGCATACAAAGATTAGTGTAACGCAAAATAATTTACCTCTCAAACCTATGGATAAGGAGAAAACATAGGTCAAAAGAGGACACAGATAATATTATGGGATATAAAATAGATAACTTTGACATCATTAAATTAAAAATGCTTTAGCACAAATAAAATAAATGCCACCAAGATTAAAAGGTAGAGAACAAAGTAGGAAAAATATAGGAAGTATCTCTGACAAAGGTTTCATTTCTCAAATATATAGAGAAATAAGTAAAATTTTTAAGAATATAAAGCATTCCCAGTTGGCAATAAACTAAGGACATAAATAGGTAAATTCCAGATGAAAAAATTAAAACTATTTTAGTCATCTAAAAAAATGCTCCAAATCACCATTAATTAGAGAAATGCAAATTAAAACAACACTAGACACCACTTCATGCCCACAAACCTGACTAATATAACACAAAAACAAGATGAATGTTGAAGAGGAAGTTGAAAAATTGGAATAATATAATAACTTTATTATATATATTGATATATTACATACATTTTACATATATTCATATTTTTATAAAAACATTTGGTGGGCCTGTGAACAAATTTGGAGAGTAATCTGGAACCATGTTCAAAAGGCCATAAAACATTTCATTCTCTTGAGCCCAGTAATATCACTCCTACATTTGTATGCCAAAGAGATAAAAGATAGTGGCAAGGAACTTGCCTGTACACAAATATTTGTGTTTTCAAAGAACTAAAACCTGGTTATTTCCATTAATAAAGAATAATTATATAAGTTGTGTTATATGATTATAATGAAAAACTATTGTTTCATAAGAAATGAAAAACAAGATAATTACAAAAAAATCTGGAAATATTTATAAGAGGTGAAGCAAAGTGAAACAAGCAGACCCAAGTGTATGTTATATATAATATAGGCAATATTAAAGGATGTTAAACAATGAATGATTTATTATCAACAAGGCAAAGATCTAGGACAACTGCACAGAATTCATGACAAAATGAATTATCCATTATCATAGAAGGAACATACAGTCTGAATGTAGATTGAACCATCATTCTTAACTTTATTCCCTTTATAAATCCTTCTTTTGTGTAATATGTACCTTGTTTCATAATAAAATGAACATTGATATATATTGTAATATATGCACAACCTCCATCATATTAATTGTCTCCTTGGGGAGGGGCTATTATGGAAAAAGGAGAGGATATAGATTCAAAATATCAGAAAACGAAGATTAAAAATTGTATCAACATCTCAAAAAAAACTAAATGAAAAAAATCTAGGTACAAATAGAAAAGTGTAAGCTAATAGAAGAGATACTAGACTGACAAGAGCTGATTTTAAGTTTTCTTTCACATGCACGCACACAGATACAATCTCTGCACTTTTGCCAAGATATTTTATCTGTTTGAGCATCAGTTTATTAATAAATCAAACAGAAAATATTATTTATAATCTTTATCTTAGAAAGCTCTTGTCGAGTTAAATCAATAAGCATTTATTGTTTACTATATTTCAGGAACTGAGCTTAGCACCTAGTATACAAAGAAAGGCAATATCATAAAATATAAAATTAAATTAAATACTTCCTGATTCAAGGAAATAGCAATCTAATGGAGAACACAAAGTAACAAGCACTTAAGTACAAACAAGATACAAACAAAATAAATTGTAAGTAATCACTAAGGGAAAGAATTACAATTAATGGAGACAAGGAAAGGCTACGTGTAAAAGGTTGGATTTTAGCTGGAACTTGAAGAAAGGCAGGAAACAACATGAAATGGAATTGAGGGAGAATAAAGAAAAAATATTATACTTATGAAGTACTTTGTAAATTTTAAAGTACTTTATATTTAGTTGTTATTGTTATGTGAACTTGTATGGTCAGGAATTCAATGTGTACCTATTGTTTGAAGGCGGCATTATTATAGCTCATTATATTATATACCATCTAGGCACTGGTGCTTTCTCTCTCTCTCTCTCTCTCTCTCTCTCTCTCTCTCTCTCTTCTCTCTCTCTCTCTCTCTCTCTCTCTCTCTTTCTCTCTCTCTCTCTCTCTCTCTCTCTCTCTCTCTCTCTCTCTCTCTCTCTCTCTCTCTCTCTCTCTCTCTGTCTCTCTCTCTCTGCCCAGAGATGGGGGGAATGAGATCTTACTAATTTATTTACAATTTGTTGGAATTTAAATTAATGCATTACTTTTGTCTAAGGAATTTACATTTTAAGTTGTTTTTTTGTTGTTGTTGCTATAATTCTATCTTAAAAGGCTTCAGCCACCCTTAAAAGGCAATATAAAGTAGGTAAGGGGAATCATTTGGGGACAGGTAGAAGAAAATACTATAGAGATTCAGGGAGTAGAACTATATAGTATATAGCATTCAGTCAGTTTTCATTCATTTGAACTACAAAGTAAATAGGGAATAATGAAATGTCTTAATGATAGACATTTTTAATTGGCTATTTATCAGTTTCTTCAAATAGCCTTTGTTTCAACATTGGTAAATCTTCTGAAGATTTTTTAAAAATTCAATTAAAAGAAGAAAAATGCCAATTAAAATAATCCCATCACATTTGATCAGGCACCAGCTCCATTAGCAAATTGGATATAGTTCACCTAGTAACTCCAAATAAATAACCCCATGGAGTTCAGACTCGAGCCCTTGATTAATCAGAATAATTAAAAATATAACAATTAATAATAATAATAATAAATTTGAAATTAGTTTCTGACATCATCTCCTGTTATTTGATGTAAATTTAGGAATTTTCTGTATTTTTGAAAAGAGCATTTATTTTAGCTCTTCTGTTAATTATTTGCTCCCAAAGAAACCCAGCTGAAAAAGGTCATCTGGGTATAACCAGTATCTGGTCAGTTCATTATACTCAATGAAATACTAGCTAACAAATCTGATCCATCAAAGACCATGCACCCTGAGTCAGCTACAGCTAGAGTTTTACGTTTTTTTCCAAAATACTACTCAGAAATCCTATGGAAAATTTCTGGCAAATACAAAAGGAAAATCTGAAATGAATTTTATGTTCTATATTAATCAGTAACTGTACTCATTTATTTTATGGACATATCTTCAGGGGCCTCTAGGGAGAAGTTGGTTATAGAATGTATTTTTAATGATTACAATTTACTTCAGGTCCCTATTTTCTAGGCGAAACACATATTTTAACCAGAAATCTTTGTTCTCCAACTCAAAGAACATTGTTTGATGCTGTTTTCACATCTCAAAATTATTACGCTTTCACAAGATAATGTCCTGCCTTTAGAAACTTAAATTGAAATCAAACATCCCAGGGAGTTTCTAGATAGCTTTGACAGCTTATTGAATGAAAGGATAGCAATTACTCCCCAAGAACTGGGAAGCAAATGAAGTACAGTGAGTATAATTAGATTGTAAACACTAGTAACAGAAGTCATATAATTGTTTTCAATGAAAAAAGAAAAGAAATATCCCCTTGCCCCATAGTCTTAGGTCTCCCTGCTCATTTCTGTTTGGATACAAAAATCATTCATGACACACAAACAGCTGTGCTCTGACATTTATATAACTGAATTATTTGAGTTAACTGAGCCATATTTAGATTTTGCTATTACATGCAAAACACCTGAGGAACCAAATAGATTAATTAGATGAAGAGATTATTTGGGGGGGGAGAAAACAAAAAAAAATGCAACAGGTTAGCAAAATATTTCTAGCAGAATATTTGGTCAAGTATACTTGGTTATTGTTGTTTTACTGAATCATATTAATTTTTTTTATTCAAATAAAAAATAACAATAGATGGTAATTATAAGTTCTTACCATCCTAGAGTAAGGATTCTCATAGCTCTAGAACATGAAAGGACAGTAGGAGCCATTTAAAGCTATCACATTATCCTTTTAAGCCATTTTGATTATTACCTATATTGTAAAATAAAGTGGAAATTAAGAATGTCTCTCTTTTTTAAAAAAATGACAAAAAAGATGCTTTTATGTTTCAATAATTTCTATAGGAGCATATATAAGCATTGTCATACCGGTGGTAACATATACCTTGCTTTCCCCCAAAACCAATTTTAGTATGCCAGTTAATCTTGATCAAAGACAATTCAAATATTTGAAAACCTATTATATAATTTAATGAATAAAGTTATCAAAGTATTTCCTCTACTTTCCATTCAATGTATTAAAATAAAAATTACTTAAAATTTCATATCAACTTTCTTATGTCTTTCTGATAATTGCTATAGCAGATATTGCATTAAGGGGGTTTGAAAAAAGCTAATAGTTAATGTCTTTACTCATTTGTGCATGTATATATGTATATGTGTGTGTATGTGTGTGTGTGCATGTGTGTGTGTGTGTGTGTGTGTGTACATTGTGATAGTGTTATTGCATTAGCACCAATCATTTTCATGATGGAACTTAGGGTAAATGATTTTCCTTAATATTGTAATACAAAATGCTTCAAAAATTATGTTCCATGATTGCTTTTACATTCACCTTAAAACACCTTTTTAAAAAATTTGCCTATGGAAAACATATGTATCATTCACATATTTAGCTACAATCTGCATTTGTTTTCTATTCTAATTTATAGGAGGAGGGCTTGGTTTCTCTAGTAGTCAATGTTGACTTCTATATTTTCATCACCAAAGTAAATATTCTGAGAAAAGAAAAAAATAGTGTACAAAATAGTTCATAAGCATGGATATACAAAATAAAATTAGAAAATGATACATGGTTGATTAATTTACATAACAAATTATGTGTTATAGAGGATTCTTTATGTCTACATAGAACTTTATGATTGAACATGTTCTTTTCTCTTAAAATCCTGTTAGTAAAATGATTATCACCCTGTTTTACAGATGAGGAAACTGAGGAATTAAGAAGTTAAGTGGTATAACTAAGACACATTTATTAGAGCCCAGACTTATATAACCAGTTCTTCTTACTCCAAATGTTACTATTGCAATTATACAAAATCCCAATAAAGACCAGGTTGTTGCTTAACAATATGAAGTCAACAAATATGTACTAATCATTGACTATATATAAGGTACTAAAGTAAGCAATAAGGACACATATACACACAAATACTTTCTGATACATAATTTCCTCATCAGGAAAATTGGGAGGCCATATTTTACGATCTCTAAGTTTCTCTTCCAGTCTTAAGTTTTGGGGTTGTAAGGAGAAAGACAATGAATTTTATTTTGAAGAATGGGAATGATATTGTTTGATGAAACAGAAAAACTAACATCTGCCATTTTTGCAGCCATGGCACTACAATTTTGGTGCTTTTATTCCTTTTGAGTGTCTGTCCATTTTTGTCTATTTGATTTAATATGATTGTGTATTATATATATATATACATATATATATATATATTTATTCAAAACCCATTTAGAAAGAGCTGTTCTCCAGAGCAGTCTTAACTTGAGATTGGTTAACTTTTAAAATATAAAGTATTATAACAATATTGTTACATATACTTATGCATGTGAACATACATATAGATAACTGCAGTTCAACAAAATCAGTTCTCATCTATTTGATTTTATACAAAAAACATTATTTTGAGAAGAGATTCTTAGATATTGCAAAACTACCAAGAGACTCTGACACACAAAAAAGGTTAAGACCTTTGATCTGAATTAATTTTGCATTGTTGCCATGTGAAATCCAACTCAACCTTCGTTGGTTTATAGATTTCCAACAAAAATATATCTTTTTTGGAGATAAAAGTGAAATGCTGATAAAGTCTGGTGAAAACTGAAAGTAACACTAAATTCACATTATTTAGTAAATAATTAAGTAACACCACAATGGAACCTGTGGTTAAAATTATTGCTTTAGGACAATTCCAAAAGTTTATGTCAGTAAATGAAACCTCTGAAACCATTTATAGTAACATTTTAGAAAATCTATAAATAAATTAAGAGGGAATATTGAATAGGAAGCTCTCTTAAAAATTTTTACAGACAAAGATATGAAATAATAAATGTTTACCAAACTTTTTTCAAGAAAATAACTCTATTTTAAGAAAATAAGGGATTTTTCAAAGTACACAATCAGTCATAGTTGAGGGATTTCATTTTCATATTTGATAACAATAGCCAGATTTTATTGTTTTTATTAAAGTTCTCTGCAAGAATAAGCATGCTCACTTCCGTTTCATTCAAAGTAAAGTAATTTCATTAAATTGTGCTAATTATTAAAGGGAAACTGCTTATTCTCCCCTTTAAGCGGTAAAAATTGAGAAAACAAAATACAAAGAAACTCCTACTAGGAGCATGGAACATCAGAACATAACTGATAGAGGGAATACCCCAAGACCTGAGAGAAGAAGAGTTCTAATCGATAAAGAACTGGCACGATATAACATCGACATCACAGCCTTAAGTGAAACACGCTTACCAGAAGAGGGATCATTCAGCGAACTCACCACTGGATACACCTTCTTCTGGAAAGGTAGAGCCACAAATGAAGACAGAATCCACGGTGCTGGCCTGGCCATCAAGACCAGTTTGCTCAAACAGCTGCCAGATGTTAGATTTAAAATAGTTTTGAGCATCAAATAGTTGTAGATAAGAGAGTGGGAGTCATAAACTGTGATAATTAAAATGTTTGGGAGCAAGGGAAATATATATATATATATATATATATATATATATATATATATATATATATATATATATAAATTATGACCACTGAAATATGTTTTCTACTGTGTCTTGGTTTTATATAAATATAAGATGGTCGCCAGGGAATATATTCCCAATTTATGAATATGCCCAAGACAACTGGGTTTATAGAGAAATTTAATTCATAATACACTGATTAATCAATAGAAAAAGAGAGAAAGTAAGAAAGGAATAAGAATGAATAAATCAGTCAGTTGGTTTTATCACTCACCCAAGATCTCTCTTAGTAAGGCTTCTCATGCCAACCTCAGGCTCCACCTTCAAGAGAGCCTCCTTTCAAGAAATGTTTCCAGAGAATTCTCCTCCTTCAGAGCCAGCCTTCTCTCCTGGTCCTCTAACAGAGCAACCTCCTCAGTCCTCCTTCAGAGCCACCTCGCTCAGAGCAAAACCTCCTCCTTCTCTCCTCAGACCCCGCTATCTTTAAGGAAACCATCTAAGTCCCCTTTCCTCAGTTCTCACATCTACCAATCACTGTCGATGTCTCCCCTGTGCCAATGGTGGCTCTAGCTTAACCCAGGACCTCCCAGAGGTCTGTTTTTTACACATGTCTGTTGTAGGTCATATTCTCAAATAATTAAATCTTGATCTATGCTGCAGCCCTTCTTAAATCCTGTTAGACTGAGTAGGGTGGAGATTGTAAGTTCCAAGACCTGGTTCTGTCATTCCAAGTATTTCTATTGTATCAATTCTAAAATCAATCATGACTCAAAGAACTTCCTGTTCTATGCTTAAGCATAGGACAAAGCCCTTTCCATTGTTTAGCAAAAGGTTTTTGTCCTAAAGTAGTCTTAAATAGGGAGGAGAAGGATCCTCCCATGTCAAGGAGTTTCACATTCCAATAGAGTTCTTACTATCAGTAGGAAATTTTTCAAGTATGAAATTTCCCAATGGTGAAATTTCCAACATTCATAAGTCTAAGAAATTTTAAGGTTTACACAGACATGCCTGTGGGCATCAGTGAGAGGCTCATGAAGATCCGTTTGCCTCTAAGCAAAGACTGGTATACCACAATAATCAGCGCATATGCCCCAACACTGACCAGTACAAAGGAGACCATCGAGCAGTTCTACTCTGACCTGAGTGCCGTCCTGCACTCAGTGCCCACCAATGACAAGCAGATACTACTGGGAGACTTTAATGCCTGTGTTGGCCAGAACCATGAAAGATGGCAAGGAGTACTCGGCAAACACAGCATGGGCAAAATGAACAACAATGACCTACTGATACTCAGCAAATGCTCAGAGTTCGAACTCACCATCATGGACACTGTGTTCAGAATGGCAAACAAATGAAAACAATGTAGATGCACCCACGATCAAAACAGTGGCATCTCATTGACTACATCATTGTATGCAGGCGAGACAACCAGGATGTACAGATCACCAGAGCCATGAGAGGAACTGAAACCTGGACAGACCACCCATTGGTTAGGGTGACTCTTCAAATGCGCATTGCACCTCGCCATCCAAAACACCCCCAGACAGTTAGTGCATTTTATAACATGAGTCGTCTTAGAGATCCATCTTATTTGCAAACATTCCAGTCCTGCCTGGACAACAAGCTGTCTGCCAAGGGACCACTCACTGGAAGCTCAACCAAGAAATGGAACCAGTTCAGAGACGCAGTGAAGGAAACATCAAAGGCAGTCCTAGGCCCAAAACAACGCAACTGCCAGGACTGGTTCGACAAGAACAACACTGCTATTGAAGACCTATTGAGCAAAAAGAACAAAGCCTTTATGGAGTGGCAAAATAACCCAAACTATGATCCTAAAAAGGACAGATTCAAGTCTCTCCAAGCCATGGCACAGTGTGAGATCAGGGAGTGCAAGACCGATGGTGGGAAAAAAAGGCAGAAGAAATCCAGAGCTTTGCTGATACTAAAAACTACAAACAATTTTTCAGTGCCCTCAAGACTGTCTATGAGCCATTAAAACCCACCACCACTCCCTTGCTATCCTCTGAAGGTGACACTCTCATAACAAATAAAAAAATGCATCAGCAACAGGTGGAAAGAACACTTCAGTCAGTTTCTCAACTGACCCTCTTAAGTCGACCAAAGTGCCCTTGACCAGATCCCTCAAAACCACACCATTGAAAAACTTGATGTCCCTCCTTCAATAGAGGAAGTCCAAAAAGCCATTAAACAAATGAGTACAGGCAAGGCACCCGCTAAAGACGGGATCCCAACCAAGGTATACAAGGCCTTAAATGGAAAGGTGCTCCAGGCATTCCACATAGTGCTGACCAGCATATGGGAAAGGAAGACATGCCCCCAGAACTCAGAGATGCCTCCACCATAGCCCTATACAAGAACAAAGGTGCATGAGCAGCCTGTGATGACTACAGAGGCATCTCACTACTCTCCACTGCTGGAAAGATCCTCACCTGTGTTATACTCAACAGACTCCTGTCATCTATTTCAGAGCAGAACCTGCCTGAGTCACAATGTGGTTTCCAACCAGAGTGTAGCACCATTGACATGGTCTTCATGGTGAGGCAAATGCAGGAAAAATGCCTTGAGCAGAACCTGAGTCTCTACATTGCCTTCATAGATCTGACAAAGGCATTAGACACAGTGAACAGGGATGCATTGTGGGTGATCCTCAGCAAGCTTGACTGCCCAGCAAAATTTGTCAAACTGATCCAGCTCTTTCATGTCGACATGACAGGGGAAGTCCTATCTGGTGGAAAGACTTCCAATTGCTTCAACATTTCCAAGGACTTGTAACAAGGCTGTGTCCTCACTCTGGTGCTATTCAACCTATTTTTCACCCAAGTATTACGACATTCTGTGATGGATCTAGACCTGGGTGTCTACATCAAATACCGACTGGATGGCTCACTATTCGACCTTTGCCGCCTGACTGCAAAAACAAAGACAACAGAGAGACTCATCCTGGAAGCTCTCTTTGCAGATGACTGTGCTCTCATGGCCCACCACGAAAATCATCTCCAAACCATTGTGGACAGGTTCTCTACTGCAACAAAACTGTTTGGCCTGACTATCAGCCTCAGCAAAACAGAGATGCTGTTCCAACCTGCACCAGGGAGGCCAACTAACCAGCCATGCATTACAATCGACAGCACGCAGCTTTCTAAGATCAACACTTTCAAGTACTTGGGCAGCACCATATCCAACGAAGGGTCCCTAGACCACAAGATTAATACCAGGATCCAAAAGGCTAGCCAGGCACTCGGGCAGCTGCGCTCCAAAGTCCTCCAACACAGAGGTGTAAGCACTGCAAGGAAGCTCAAAGTGTATAACACAGTGGTCCTCCACTTGCTCCTGGACGGTTGTGAGACATGGACACTGTACTGGAAGCACATGAAACAGCTGGAGCAATTCCACCAACACTCTCTACAAGGCATACCAAACAAAAGATACAAGGATCAGCTAAAGTCAAACTTGAAGTGGGCTGGCATTACACCAAAGCAACTAGAATTTGCTGCCTCTGTCAGAAGCAACTGGCGAACTCATTAACCATGCTGCCACCACCTTTGAAAATGAACGTCGTTGACATCTTGCATGAACACCGACACCAGGCCACAACCGCACCTCCCATAACTAACTGGTGTCCCATGCCCCATGTGTCACAAACTCTGAGCCTCAGCCTTGGGACTTCAAAGCCACATGAGGGTACACCGTAGATGAAAACGCACAAAGACAATTGTCATTCTTGGTCACCGAGAGACTACTACTACTAAACTACTATTGACCTCGGTCACTTTCAGCCAGTTGGAAAGCTTTTCTGGTTTAGTGACAGAACTTTGGACTGGGATTCCTGACCAAACTATGTCTCCACAGGTTCAGATTAGGCTGGGACCCAGAAGGGAAAGTCTGCTCCTTGGATCTGATTTTCACCATGACTGATAGTTCCTGAACTTGTTTCTATGGGGAGACCTTCAAGAATTTATAATGATCTTTTGCAATGACTGCCTTTCCTTAATGTGCATTGGGTCAGTGATAAAGCTGGAACTTGACAACTATTTCATAAGTGAAGATAGGTCAAGATGCAGTATTAAGAAGATGAAACTTCTTATCCTAGTGTGTGGAGTTTCCATGTATAATAGATTGCTTTGAGTTGTGTTGTTTTCCAGGTTAAACTTAAAATCCAGTCTCTGATAATCTCTGTAAGTTAATATGGGCTATAAAAAATGAATTGCTTTCATTTAAAAAAAATCTCTATCATCATTTAATTTGGCCTGTATTTTTCAGATATATTTAGACAAGGTATTTTCTTCTTCTTTTTTTTTTTCATAGAGGATAGTTTGCTGCCTTTATTCCTGTTACTTTGTCATCTTGGCTGTGACTTGTCCACTATAATTTTTTCTGAAAGAGATGATAAAATTTTCATCTACTATTCTAAAATCACATTAATTTTTATTTTGTTTGAAATCTCTCCCTCAAATATCATTTTACAGCAAATATATGGCAATAAAATTAGTTATTTTTATTGAATCTGAGTTTGCCTAGCTTTTAGTATTCTCCTTTTCTTTATTATATTTGTTACCATTTATACCCAATATTATATCATAAATAAACAAAAATATCCCTACCTTTGATTTTGTTGAAAGATAATATCTTCTAAGGTGGTTTTAAGGGTAAATGTATCCATTATGATATTATGGTATTACTTTTCTTTTCTGAGTTTTTATTTTTTAAATGCTCAGAGCTAAATGCAACAATGATTTCTGGAATAATATTAACTCAAAATAATTTTAGTGAAAACAAGAACAACAATAACCCTACCCTGTCACATTTTCAAGGTCCACTCATCACTTTCCTGGATACTGCTTCCTAATACAGCACTACCCTTGTGATTCATCTTAATGCTTGGCCTATAGTACCATAAATGTTCATTCAGGAAACAAAGGAGAGAGGTAAAAAAAATATTATTATGAACATTATGTTCTACTCTGCCATATTTCACTGTTGGCATCTGAGCAATAACTATTGATATTAATTTTTTAAGCCATTGTTTGTCATAAATACATGATCTGTAGCTAACATCAACCAACTGGATATAATCAAATAAGGGAGAATGGTAATAGTATCTACGCAGTCTCACAAGACAAATATAAACTTTTGCAGAATGGCAAGTCAGTCTCTAAGCAGGAGAACAATCAGTTCGAAATAGAAAAATGTACTTCAAAAGTATGGAGACATTTTTTATCCCATAACAAACAGAACTATAGTTCAAGACATTCCCAGACTTTAATATAAGTAAATAAAATTTGTAGTTTTAAAATGTTTTCCTAAACTTTTAGAAAGTAATCTGGTTCAAGAACATCATGCTGTAAATATTTTAAGAACATATATCTTAAAAAGTTAAACTCATTTCTTATTTAAACACAGTATTTATGAATAATTATATAATCATATTTATCATATTATCAATTTGACTACCTATGCCATTATGCCATTTTAAATATATAGATTAAACATAAAACATATTTCTCTATTTATATGAAAGATTAAAATATATAAATCAAATAGAAATAGATGTGGTGCTGTGCTGCACAAATTTTTAATATACACAGGTCCTTGTCCATATATGTATACTTGTCATATATTTTGACATATACATGTCAAATATATATTTTATGAAATATATATTTATATATATATATGTATATATATACATATATATATGTATATGTAAATAATCATTTAGCCTTGGTGGATTTCAGGTACTTAACCTCTAATATTAAAAAAATCATTAAAATTAAAATTAAAAATCATTAAAATATTAAAAAAACATTTAAAAACTTAACCTTTCCACTTTAAAGGATTGTGGTAACAGTCAAAATATGAAATAGATGAGAATTTTGTGTAAAGATACATCACAATGAAATATACAACAAATATCTTGTCTCAACAATGTTTAAGATTATAAAAAAATTGAGGTTTTGTTTATTGAAGATGTGAGACAGTGTATATGCTTAAGAAATTCTGAAATTGAGAAATTATTAATTACAATGAGGAGACAACATCTCAAAATATATGATAGGCAGCCAAAGCAATACATAGGAGGCAGGGGAATCCATATCTCTAAATATTTATAATAATAAGAGAAAGAACATGTCAATGAATTGGGCAAAACTCTATTTCAGAAAACAAATTAGAAAAAAGAATAAATTAAAAATCCACAATTAAACACCAAATTAGAAATCCTGAAAATCAAGGGATGAATTAAAAAAATGGGAGTAATAAATCTATTCAACTAATAAGTAAGAAGTTGGTCTCATTAAACAAACAAATAAATAAATAAGTATTTAGTTAATTTGACTGAAAAAGAAAGAGAAGGAAATTTCCAGTATCAAAAATGAAAAATTTTAAATCATAAACCAAGGAAAAATAAATTAAAACAATTATTGGCAGTTATTTTGCCCAACTGTATGCCAATAAATTTGAAAATTTAAATGAAATAGTTGAATGCTTACAAAAATAAAAATACATAGGTTAACAAAGGATGAAATAAAATACTTAACCTCAACAAAGACAAAAGAATTTTAGACAAAGGACTCCCTAATAAAAAGGCTCTCAGGACTGGTAGATGTAAAATAATAATTAATTATTCTAAATATTCAAAGAATAATTTATTTCAATACTACATATACTATTTTTTAAAACAGGGTAAGAGAGAATCCTTCCAAAAATTTAAAATAAAATACTGGCAAGGAAATTACAACACATTATATCAAAATAATCACACACCACAGTGAGGTGAGTTTTGTAAGGGTTAAATTTAGGTTTTATGCTAAATATGAGACTAATAAAGTAATATCGTGGTCACCAATTTTAAAATAATATAGCTTAAGTAAAAATGACTTTTAGCAGCTCTTTTTACAAAGAGGTAGAAAGAGTGAAAGTGGAAAAATGTAGATAAAGAGACAGATTCTAAAAAGCCTATCAGCCTTTCTCTGGTGAAGTCAGGCTCAGCCCCAGCTGGTACTTACCCAAGTCCTTTGTCTCCATGTGGAATTCCTGGTAATCCTCAGTCCCAGTGTTGTCTTCAGCCAGAATTCCACCAACAGAGCCTTCTCAAAAGCCAAAGAAGGTATCTCAGCCACTCACTCCAAATGCTGGGAAAGGAAACCCCAGAACCAATCTCGCCAAAAGCCAGGAAAGGAATGAATGATAGATGATGCTGGTCCCTTCTTTTATGCTTCTTTTTTCCCACATTATTTCCTGTCACTCTCCCTTCTTCACAACAACCAATAACAGTCTTTCAATTTGCCTAGCATTGCCCAAGAGGGAAGGGGCGGGGGCAGTGTCCTTTGTTGGTGTGAGCCTACTCTAGTAGTGACTCATGAACTCTCATACTTAATGGTAAGTAGGGATACTTTAAGTTCTTGATTTGATGAGCTAAATATAGACAAGGGGAAACTTAATCCTATTTTCACAGTTTTCAACCAGTAATGCAGGGATAATTCAATACTAGGAAAACCAAGAGTATAATTGATTATATCAATAACAAAGCAACAGAAGCAGTATGATAATTGCAATAGTTGCAGAAAAAAGTATTTGAAAAAATACATCACTGAGTCCTTATTTAAAAAAGAAAACATTGAAATAAAAGGAACCTTACTTAAAGTAATAAATTGCATTTATTTAAAACCATCAATGAGCATTATCTGTAAATGAGATTAAATAAAATCCTTCCCAATAGGAACACTGACAAAATATGGATATCTGTTTTCACCACTATTATTTAATATTTTTCTTGAAATTCTGAATACAGCAATTAGAAAAGAAAAAGTAATTGAAGAACCTATAATAGGCAATGAAGAAACAAAGTCATCACCCTTTGCATCTGATATGATGATAAACATAGAGAACCCTAGAGAATCAATCAAAAAGCAATAGAAATAATTACAACTTCAGTAAAGTTTTAGGATACAAAATAAACCCACATAAATCATAAAATTTCTATTTATCATCAACAACATTCAACAGCAAGAAATAGAAATGAAAATTCCATTCAGATTAACTCTAGACAATATAAAATACCTGGAGATATGACTACCAAAAGATATCCAGAATCTATTTGAACACATGTATAAAACAGTTTTTACGCAAATAAAATCAGACCTAAATAACTGGAAAAAACCTTAATTCATCATGGATAGGATGAGTCAATATAGTGAAAATGACAATTCTACCTAAGTTAATTTATATATTTAGTTCCATTTCAAACTATCCACAAATTATTTCATAGAACTAGAAAAAATTACTACAAAGTCCATCTAGAAGAACAAAAGCCAAAAATGTCAAGGGAATTAATAAAAAAAAAAAAACATATATAGAAGAAACAGGCCTGGGTAGACCAATAATTATCCAAACAATCTAGTACTGATTAAGAAATATACTGGAGGATCAATGGAACAGAAATCCAAAGATTCAAGCTTTTGGGGAGAGAACTCACTATTTGACAAAAACTGCTGAGAAAATTGGAAAGCAGAATGGCATAGACGAGGCATAGACCAATATCTCACACCATACACAAGGATAAAGTCAAAATGGATACTTGATCTAGAAATAAAGAGTGTCAACATAAACAAATTAGTGGAACATGGAAAAGTTTACCTGTCATACTTATAGTATGACATATATATGTCATACTATAAATAAATAAAACAGAAAACATAATGAAAAATCAAATAGATAATTTTGATTACATTAAATTTATAATTTTTGCACAAATAAAAACAAGATTGGAATAGATATGACAAAGTTAAAGGAAGAACACTTATATCAGCTATCTCTGACAAGTCTTACCTTACAAATATATTGAAAATTGAGTCAAATTAATAATAATATAAAGCTTCCTTGAATGTAAAAAATGGTCAAAGAATATGAAAAGGCAGTTCTCAGAGGAATAAATTAAAACAATTAAAGTCTTATGGAAGAATTCTCCAAGTCACTATTAATTAGAAAAATGCAAATTTAAACAATTCTGAAATACAACCTCACACCTACCAGATTACCTAACATGACCAAAAAGGAAAATGATAAATGTTGTAGTAGGAGATTTTGGAAAGGCAACTATATTTCAAGGAGAGTGTCTTAGAACAGTGTGGCAAGACTGACAGGGTTCAACCCTGTTTGAATTTTGGAAGGAGAGGAGATGCTGGGATTCCAACCCACCAGTGGAGGAGTTGCTCCTGGACTCTGAAGAGACAAGGAGCTCCCAGATGCTGCTCCAACCTTTAGGAAGGAGTAAACCATTCCTGGGTGTGTACTTGACAAGAGCCTGAAACAATGTGAGACTGACAACTCTCTATGACTTGATGAAGAACAGGTTCTAAGGGGGAGCTGAATGTCCTCATTCAGGTTGCCTTTGGGGGTCATCCCCAGAGGGAGACTGGGTCATTCCTAAAAGCCTGTTTATACTTCTATATGATCTATAATCTAGAGACTCATTCCTAGTTAGAATAGAAAGATTTATCAGGCAGAGAAAGGATTTCAGCATAGACTCAACTTGGGGTGAGGACTGAAGAGACTTGTCATTCAAGTCTGTTGGTGGGGAAACAAGTTAGATTTTATTAACTATAGGGAATAAGCCTCAACCCACTTCCCTCATACCATACCCAGTTATCGTCATTATTAAACCATGTTATTCCTGAGAAGCAGTCAGATTGGTTACTCACTGGTCTGAGGTCAGAGAGCTCAGCCATTTTTGATATTTGGTCTAGAAGAGAGTACCCTGTTCAGACCAGGTTAGATAAAATCCTGGTTGCCCGTTTATACCTGCTTAACAGGGGCTTTCTTCCTCTTAACAATGTTGGTGGGTAAGAAGAAAAATTAGAACACGAATGCACTGTGGAACTGGGAACTGATACAACCATTGAAGAGAGGGATATGGAGTCAAACTCAAGGAGCCACAAAAATATACATGTCCTTTGCCTCAGCAATACCTCTATTGGGTCTGTATCCCAAAGAGTTCAGAGAAAAGAGAAAAAGTTCTACCTGAATCAAAATATTTTTTGCAACTCTTTGTGGTGGAAAAGAATTAGAAACTGAGGGGTTGTCCATCACTGAGGGGAATGGATGAACAAGATGCGGCATATTGTTGTAATGAAATACTATTGCACTATGAGGAAAAATGAATAGGATGAATTCAGGGAAACCTAGAAAGACTAATATGAATTGATGCAAAGTGAAATGAGCAGGACCAGGAGAACAGCATATACAGTAACAGCAATATTATATGATGATCAACTGTGAACGTCTAAACCATTATCAGAAAAGCAGGCCTCTAAGATAACCACAAAGCACTCCTAATGAAAATGCTATTCACAACCCAAATAAATGTTTGGAGTCTGAGTTCAGATCAGAGTATGCAATCTTCCACTATTTTTCCTTCATGAGATTTCTATTGCACATGTGGTATGTGACTCTTATAATGATATGATGTGAGCAATGCGGAATGTGTATTATATTAAATTACAGATGTATCCTATATAAGACTGCCTTGGGGCAGGTGGGAGAGGTGAGTGAAAGAGAAAACATAAATTTTAAAATGTCAAAAAAACATTTTCAAAAATTTTCTACATGTAACTGAAAAATAAAAAGAAAATACCTTGAAAAGAAAAATAAATTATATCAATCAATAAGTATTTATTAAAAGACACAATGTACTAAATACTCATTAGATCTTGGATATATAAAGGCAAATTTGAGCCAGTTCTGCACTAGAAGTGTTTTTGTTGTACTAGTAACTTTCTGTCCAGATAGGAAAAGAGCACATAGACCTGCAAAAAAAAGTAAATAACAATAGCTATTAAAAGCAGTTTAAAGTGCTATTACACAATATGTGGCAATGCATTGGGCACTTATGTAGATATTAAATGGATATATATTATATGTGATAGATAAAAATACTCTAATAACAAGAAAATGTCACTTTAATCTGGATCAGAATTATTGTCACTATCATTTAGGCTCACTTTTCACCTGCATATAGGTGAAAAAAAAACTTTTTTTAAATGAAAAATATAAAAGGGATAACCAGAAAGCTCTGCTTAGCCCTGAACCAAATGCTATCTCAGGTGCACAACCTTGGAAAGAGTCTCTAAGGAAGGAATTTCTAAAGCATAGAGGTAATGACTCAACTTTCTCATGTTTCTAGGAATTTCACTAATCATTTCAATTCAGATGATGCCCAGATGCACACATTATGTATATGAATGTGAATCTGTATGAATATGAATGTGTGTGTGTTTTGTGTGTGTGTGTGTGTGTGTGAGAGAGAGAGAGAGAGAAAGAGAGAGAGAGAGAGAGAGAGAGAGAGAGAGAGAGAGAGAGAGAGAGAGAGAGAGAGAGAATTAGGTACAGATTTAGGTATATGATTCTTACTCTTCTGTGATAACTAGTATTATGTTCATATTGCTTCCTCAACCCCTAAACCTCTGCTCCAACTAACATTTCAAATTCAAATTAAATATGTCCATTATTGTACACATCATATGTCCTTTCCCCAAGAATGAATCCCTCCTCCTAACTTCCCTTTTCTTATAGATAACATGGCTATACTGCGAGTCATCCAGGTAAAAACACCCAAATATATCTTTGGTTCTTCATTCTCTCTCATCATGGAAAATCCTTATCTCTTGCCAAATTTAACTGATTAACTCTAGAATAATCCTTGTTTCATTCTCATCTTCTCCTTTATACATTTAAAAAGCATTCTTGTTCAGTTAGTCATTGAATTCACAAGCTAGAGAGCATTCACACTTCCTACAGCTGCCCATAAAATATCCCTAGGGCATAGGTCTATCTGTAAATCTCTCCTGCACAAAAGTCTTCAAAACTCTGAATTTTTTCTAAAATAAAATAAATAACTTAGTCTGACATTTGAAAATACCCATACCTTAGCTTTTACTTACTTTTATACCTTTAAATTATATATATTCTCAACTACAGACAAATCAGAAACAAGTTTACTCATTGCTTTTATCGCCTCCCTTGAAACTATACAAGTTATCTCCCATAATGTATATGTACTTTCTCCCCTCAATTGTACTTCAAAGGATTTCACCTTTATTCAAAACTCAGTTCACATGCTACCGATTATGAAAAGTCTTTTCTTGTTCAATGTGCTTTATAAAACAGTGACACTGGCTTTTGACTTTCGTGATTTTCCTTACACAATATATTGATTCCAGATATTTTTACAAGCTATTTCATAATTCCTGAAATTCTTTCTCTTCTCCCCACCTCATGGATTCCTTATCTTCTTCCTTAAAATCCTATCCACAGTTTCTGCCAGGAGCCTATACTGATTCCCACTTAAACTGGTGCCTTTGATCTGTTGATTATCTTTAGTTTATTCTATGTCTTATTTGCATGCACAGTTAATTTACATTTTCTTCTTTTATTAGACTTTGAGAACTTTGATAGTAGGAACTGCCCATTGGTTTTCTTTGTGTTCCCAGTGCTTAGCATATATATGCCTAGCACATAGAAATCATTTAATAAATATTAAAGAACAAATTTTCCAATAGTACTGCAATTTTGCATTTCCTTGTTCATAACAACTTTTATTCATATAATAAGTTATAAACTTTTTAAAAATAAATAACAATCTTTCATGAATAAGTAACAATCTTTCCACCTGCCACATCCCCTTTGAAAATCTTTTCTTGTTTTCTCAGAATTTCTAATTCTGTTTTTTAGTAATAGTTCATTAGTTCTAAGTGTTCCTTTTTATTTTCGACTTCACTTTTCTTTATGCTTCAATATTGTTGATTATATCTTCTTGTGTGCTTTAATGATGCTTAAAATGTTTGACTTCCCAAAATAATAATCAGTACAGTCTCTTAATCCCATTGATATGTGCTTTTAAAAAAGACACTAAAATTGTCCATTTCCTTGGATTAACATATTCTTTTTTAAAACTTGGAGGAAATATAGGCAAGCAGGATAACTTTGAAAGAAATATGTTAATGTAACTATACTTTTTAAAAAGTTTTAAATAAAAAGATTATATTTTCACATTTAATTTGTTGTTGATCTATTTAATATACAGACATTTTCCCTTTTCTACTCTTCATTACATTCAGAAAAAATGAAAGAAAGTAAAAGAGAGTATTCTTTCCTTCCCATCTCATATTCCCTTGTAGTCATCCTCCTTCATTCCATGTCTGATGGCACTTTTTTCTGCCAGGGTCAACTCATTTCCATGTGTCTTCCAACTCATCGTCTCCTGGCTTACCCAACGGATTTCCTCCACCATTTTATCCACTCTTCCATAGTTAAGCCTTTCTCTATTAGTTGCTTTCCTAGTGCCTACAGGCTTCCACATATTTCTTTTAATCTTAGAAAATCTTTATTTGAGCCTAAAATGCTCTCCCCATTATCACACCATATTTCTAATCCTCTTCTTAGCAAAACATTTTTCATAAGTCATCTCTACTTACTTTACATAGTGCAGCTTCTAACTATCTTGCTTCATTCCTATCTTTGTAAGCTTATTTCATTTTGTTTACTCCCTTTCATATATTTTACAGTGCAGATATAATGCTGTACTATGCACTATCAGAACTCACTAGCTGACTTTTACCCACAGTGCTTTTATATTTTCCATATCTATAGCTGATGTATACTCCTACTTTGTTCCCACTTTTTAGCATGCCAAATTCCCATCAGTACAAAATAATATAATATTTATACTGGAGATAATTTTTTGATTCCCTTACTTACAAGATTGATCTTAATTAAATGATCATGAAATATATACATATATATATATATATACATTCATCTACATACATTTTTCACATTTTCACAAAATAAAGTATATCAAAAAGATTATCATATTTTATCATTCCCTTTATGTCTACGGATATAGCATATTCTATTAGAATTTTTAAAAATCCCTATGTGTTCTTTCTGTTTCTCTCTGTCTTGCTCCCTACCATTGTAACAACAATACACAGATTTTTAATCCTTATATTCCCATTCTGACATGAATAAAAGGAGTGGAGTGAGAGAGAAATGGACTGGCAGTCACCAAAACAAAAGACAAAGTATTTTTTTTTCTCTATTATCTTCATCCTTGGCTTCCCTTTCCTTTTTTTCATTTTAGTTGCTGGCTTTTAGGGTATTGAATTAATCAAATTCCTGGCATTGTCAATGTGTGTTGTCACTAATTCATCCACTATGCTTTCTGTTTTAGAGTTTTCTATGACTTTAAGTAGAGATGAAGTGAAGTTGATCCATTAGGATAATTAAGGAATGGCTTATTTTTCTTCTGAGTCAATGGCCTAATACAGAATGTGATTCAAGGTAATGCTGATGGAACATTTTCTGTTTCTAATTTAGCTTACGAGAAAGAACAAGTAACTTTTAATCTCTTTTCTCCTTGGCTACTAATTTTAGGAATAACCAATCCCTTCTGGAATTACTAAGATATAACTTCCTAACAAAAATTTTTCTGCTAACCACCTTCCTAAGAGAGGGATAGAGTAATCCTCATCAATATAGTTTAAAAATTATATGTGGTTTTATGGGAGTCATGATTGATAATTATATCTCATTCCTTTTTGATGCTCAAAAACTATGAAAATCATTATATGGGGAGAAGATAGGTGGCTCAGAGGAGAGAGAGCCAGGTCTAGAGATGGGAATGTCATGGATCCAAATTTAGCTGGGTGACTTTGGGTGAGCCATTTAATTTCAATAGCATAGGCCTCTTTGTTCTTCTGCCTTGAAACCTATACTTACTATCAATTCTAAGAGAAAATGCAGAGTGTTTAAAAAAGATAATGGTTAACTATATTTTCTAATTGAATATATCAACCTATTTTCACTCTAAATATGAATATAAATAACAATTTAGAGTATCAGATAGAGTTTCCATCAAATAATAAGTATTAAAAAATTAAACAGATGATGTTGATTGACAATGATGATGATGGTAGCGGTAATGGTAGTGGTAGTGGTGGTTAGCATTTATAAAGTGGTATAATGTTTGCAAAGAGCTTTACAAAGATTATCTCATTTTATCCTTTCAACAACATTAGGAGATAATACTATTATTATCCCCAAATTACATATATGGGAAAGAAGCTTGCAGAAATTAAGTGTCTTGCTTAAGGTTAAGAAGGTAGTAAGTGTTTGAGGCCAAATTTGAATTCAATTCTTTTTGCTTCAGAGTCCTGTACTCTATCTGTTGAGTCAAATATTAATAAATACAATAACCTTATTTTTTGTTGCTATGTTTTGCATGCCCTAGCAGAATGCAAACTCCTTGAGGAAAATAGTAATCTCTTTTTTGCATCCATATACAAAAAATATAGAATAATTCTTCAGCCTAGAAAAATATCTTTCCATGGTAAGAACTTAATAAATATGTTTTAGCTTGAAATTAATTAGGTCAGATGACATCTAGTATGTCTAGTTCTCAAATTTATAATCTCCAAAATGATCTTCAAATAGCAAACACAAATTTCTACCTGACACCATGGTTGATAATTTCCAGTATGAAAATAGACTGGCAATAATAGTATTGTCCTAGCATATAATTCAATAGCCATGGCTCAATTGCTTAGCTCAATAGATGACAGAGTAGATATTTTATGGAGAAGAATCTTAGAAAATAGATGCAATTCACAACCTTAGTAGCAACTTGCCCTTTCTACTTCCCCTTTCATAGAGGTTAATTTTTTATCTCTATATGAATATATCAAACAAGGTGTTTTCATCTAGTTGGTATTTTGTCAGCACAGTATATTGGATATTACAGGATATTTGTTTTGGTTTATTTTGGCTCATTTGTTTATTTTCTCTTTTGCAATTTCTTTGCTATGTGCCTAAAATATCAAAAATAGCTAAAGCCATTTCCAAAAAGAAAGTAGGGAGATCTTACTGCCCTACATGCAAACACACCTGCATGACTACCACTCTATGGCCATTATACTTATCCTCATTTTGGATTTAGATCAATTTTATTTGCCCTATATTAATGTGATGGCAGAATATTATTTTTTTCTAAATGAAAAGGAAAACACGTTCAAAAGACTTTTCTTTTACCTCATTCTGTATAGCTTCTCAATAAACCAGAATTTTTTCTTAATTTCAAAGGAATAAAAATTTTATTATAAGTCATCAATGAGTATGGATGTGACATTTATATTATTAATAACTAAGAAATTCCTAGAAGTCCCATATCTGTGAATAGGCTACATTCTAAAGGCGTGTAATCTGTTTATTATCATTTAAAATAAACATTATGTTTTAATGTCATTTTGTTTCCTAGGCTAGTTAATAAAAGCCTCTTTATTAACTGATGTATCTGAGCTATTTTGTAATTATGAACAATTTGCAACATAATTTTATGTGAAAAAAATGGATATGTGGTGGCAACACCATGCACCTCTTTCCCTTCTGTGGCAGTGGGCATAGAAGTTCCTAAAAACTGCATCGTCTCTGGGGGAAGAGGACCTCTACTGATTTTTAGCTTAACGTTAAGAGGTAGAAAAATTCTGTTGTTGGGAGCAGAAAGAGTTCAAGAGAATAAGAAAAAAGAAAAGTTTGTGTCTCCTACCTGAGTTCTGATGGTGATGCAATACAATGGAAATAATCCTTCATTTTGAAGGGAAAGACATGTTTTCAAATAGCAGATCTTCAATTTACTACCTGTATAAACTTACACAAATCTTAACCACTCTGAACCTCAGTTTTCTCATCTGTAAAATGAAGCTTAATATACTTTCCAGCATTAAACCTATACTCTTATGATCTTTAAAGCGATGGCTCTAATGTTTTGTGTTATTTTTTAAATTATTTTTTACACATTGATACAATTTTAATAATCATTTTTCTGTCATTTAGGAATCTATGTTTATCTAACTACTACTCCCCTATTCCCATTCCACAATACATCAAGCTATATGTTGCCAGTGTATTATCATCTATTACATATATCAATGCTCTTCATGTTGTAAAAGAAGATATATATCATTTACATTAAGCAAAAATTCATCAAGAAAGAAGGCTCCTTTGTTTTGATGCCAAAGACTTAAGTTGTATATTATAAAAGGGCTTGAGCAGAAAGAGTGAGAGAGAGAGAGAGTAAAGGTATGGTCTAGGGAAGTATAGACCATATATGTGACATGGCGGAGAGAACTTTGAATGACTGTTTTGTTTCACTTAAAGGGAAAAAAATTAAAAAAGTTACACATCTCTTGATTCCCAAGAAATAAAAATATTTTCTAACTTATGACTAATGATTTAGTAGTCACTTGTACATATTGAGCTACCCAGAAATGGATGTGAGATAGATGAGTTCTTCCTTAGAAGTTATTAACACTAGTTTTGGAGCCTAAAACTTGAGGTCTTGACTTGGGTACCAAATAACAGATCTTCTCTTAGGCTTTTTGCCAAAAGACCACCATAGATAATGCAGAAGCATGGAATCTTTATCCAAATAAATCATTGTTTTATCCATATCCATATAAATATATATATATATATATATATATATATATATATATATATATATATTGCTATGCCTAAAGAAGCACTGTTTTTAAACTGTTAGATGATCTGAGTATCTCATTTTGGTCTAGTTCTGAAACCGGAATATCAGAATGCCTTGGGTCAGGTGCAGCCTTCAACATAGTCACATTCAAATATTGAACCTCAATATAATATTTCCCTATATATAGAATTATATTAATCACAAGTTTTAAGAAAGTGTGTAATCATATATACTCTATAGCATAGAACATCCCCCAGACATACATGATGAAAAAAGTAAATAAAACCAATTTCTGACCGAAATCTAAAGATATTTCATTTACATACAGATGCAGGGGCTCATTTGTCAGTTACGGAAAAGAAAATATTAGGTTTCATTTTCAAAAGACTATTACTGCTTTCCTTTATCTCCTTAGTGGTGGCTAATGTGCCAAACTAAAATGTTTAACAAAGGGAATTGTCCATAAACTGTTGCATATAAACTATCATAAGGAAGAAAGAAAATATGAAAATTTTAGAAACTTGAAAGTTTCTGCCTATGAAGGTCATTAATGAAATAATGGTTTTAATGTAATCTTACTATCAAAGTAACAATGTGTAATGAAGAATTCCACCTCCTAGTTTTAAAGCAAGTTTTTGAAGAAGAATATTCTATCAATTGATTCTAATGATAACTTTCAGGAAATCTTCACCCACAGTCAAATTTCAGTGTTCTATTTAAAAATAAGCAGATAGTTCAGCATTTCAATGATTTGTAATCTTCTTAATGTATATGTCTTATCCAATCAAGCATTACAAATCTATGACACTTTCTAATTTTGTGGATTTTTTCCCATATACTTTAAAATAGTCTCCATCATAAAGGACATACCTAAGGTTTAAAAATTGGAAATTAAAATAAAATTTAGAATTACTAAAGACTATTTTTATTTCACTTGTGAATAATATTCATTAAAACATATAGAAAGAATATAGAGATTATTTTAACAGGCACACTCAAAATCAAGCAATTAACATCAATGTAAGGAGCCATCACTAGTATGAATTGCCCACTTTCCTCATACTCATGTCAACTTTCACCCACTTGGTCTTCCCACCTCAAATCTCTTTGCACTTTAATATAATCCCACAAAAAATGTCAAAGTTATTTTATCTATCAAACTGACAAAATAATTTAATTTTGTGCAGATATGGTCATCTCATGTCTGTACTCAATAAACTTCAATGACTTCCTTTTTAACTCTAAATTGTTGTTATTGTTCAAGTGTGTCAATCATGTCTGACTATTTATAACCTTATTTTCAGTTTGATTGGCAAATATTCCAGAGTAGTTTGCCATTTACTTCTCCAGACCATTTTAGAGATGAAGAAATTGAGGCAAAGAGTGTTAAGTGAAATACACACTCATGTAGCTAGAAAGTATATGGGGCCAGATTGTAATTCAGTCCTTACTTCAGGTTTCAGTGCTCTATCTACTATGTCATTTAGCTGTCCTAAAAGGGAAGCCATGGAGATTTTCCTGGTTGGTGCTTAATGTTCTTCAAAAATTGATGCTAACCTATATTTCTAATTATATTATATAATTATTTTTCCTTTCAAGCATTTTATTGTTTGTTCTTACTGGTCTACTTTTTGTTCTTGTCATAACAGAGTCTGCTTCCAATCTTCAGGATTTTTCAGTAGCTGTTGCCCATGTCTAAAATGCTTTCCCACTATATCTCTGTATTTTAGAGCCACTTTACTTTACTATGAATAAATATGCCTGGTTTATAATGTCTTCTCATTTGCTCCCTTCGAAATTAGAATTCAGTGATCCTGCCAACATTGAAAGAAGCAGAAGAATCTATTTTTAGTCTTAGAACTAACTCAAAGTCATGTTATAATGATAAAAGCTAATACTTATAGTATCCTTTATGATTCCCTAAGTAACATAGTGTGTATTACCTAATTGAGATTTAAAGCAACTCTCTAACATAGTTGCTAGTTTTCCCTTCATTTTGCAAATAAAGAAACTGAGGCTAAGAGTTTAATTGATTTATTGAAAGTCATATCACTAAGAAGGAGTCTGAGCCTGAAGTTGAAATAACCTCTTGCTTATTCCAAAATGATATCCTATATTTCCTTATCATTTGTAGTATAATTAGGATAGCAGATATTTAAATATTACCTTATGAAAATGTTATATATAATGTAAGAATAAAAACTATTAGCTAAATTTTAGAATTATTAGACTTCATTTATTAAAAAAAATTATTATATACTTAGTAACCACGACCCAGAATGAAACAAATATAATTAAATAAATAAATGAAAAAGCACAAACTCAACATTGTTTAAAATTTGTATAATTCCTAGAGGTCATTCCAGTTAACATGGAATTCCACCAGTTCATTATTACTTTGGGCACGATAGTATTCCATTGCCACCATTTAACACAATTTGTTCAGCCATTCTCCAATTGCAGGGCATCTCCTCATTTTCCAATTTTTGCCACCATAAAGAGTGTGGCTATAAATATTGTTGTACAAGTCATTTTCCTTATTATCTCTTTGGGGTATAAACACAGCAGTGATATGGCTGGATCAAAGGGCAGACAGTTTTTTAGGGCCCTTTGGGTATAGTTCCAAATTACCCTCCCAAATGATTAAATCAATTCACAACTCCACCAGCAATGAATTAATGTCCCAACTTTGCCACATCCCATTCAACATTCATTTCTTTCTATAGCTGTCATGTTAGCCAATCTGCTAGGTGTGAGGTGGTACCTCAAAGTTGTTTTGAATTTCATTTCTCTGATTATTAGAGATTTAGAACACTTTTTCATGTGCTTATTAATAGTTTTGATTTCTTTAACTGAAAACTGCCTATTCATGTTCCTTGCCAATTTATCAATTGGAGAATGGCTTGGTTTTTTTGTACAATAGATTGAGCTCTTTGTAAATTTGAGTAATTAAACCTTTGTCAGAGGTTTTTGTTATAAAGATTGTTTTCCAATTTTTTGCTTCCCTTCTGATTTTGGTTATGTTGGTTTTGTTTGTACAAAAACTTTTTAATTTGATGTAGTCAAAATTATTTATTCTACATTTTGTGGCTCTTTCTAAGTCATGTTTGGTTTTAAAATCTTTCCCTTCCAAAAGGTCTGACATGTGTACTATTCTGTGTTCACATAATTTACTTATTGTTTCCTTCTTTACGTTCAAGTTGTTCACCCATTCTTAGTTTATCTTGGTGTAGTGTGTGAGGTATTGATCCAAACCTAATCTCTCTCTCACTGTCTTTCAGTTTTCCCAGCAGTTTTTATCAAATACTGGATTTTTGTCCCAAAAGCTGGGGTCTTTGCTTTGTCATAGATTGTTTTCCTGAGGTCACTTACCCCATGTATATTCCACTGATCCTCCTTTGTGTCGCTTAGCCAGTATGAAATTGTTTTGATGACCATTGCTTTGTAATATAGTTTGAGATCTGAGACTGCAAGACCACCTTCCTTTGTATTTTTTTTCATTATTTCCCTGAATATCCTTGATCTTTTGTTCTTCCAAATGAACTTTGTTACGGTTTTTTTCTCGTTCAGTAAAAAAGTTTTTTGGAAGTTCAATGGGTATAGCACTGAACAAATAGATAATTTGGGTAGGATGGTCATTTTTATTATATAAGCTTGTCCAAACTATGAGCAGTTAATGTTTTTCCAATTGCTCACATCTAGTTTAGTTGTGTGGAAAGTGTTTTGTAGTTGTGTTCATAGAGTTTCTGTGTTTTTCTCAGTAGATAGATTCCTAAGTATTTTATATTGCTTAAGATGATGTTGAATAGAATTTCTCTTTCTAATTCCTGCTGCTGAGATGTGTTAGAGATATATAGAAATGCTGATGACTTATGTGAGTTTATTTTGTATCCTGCAATGTTGCTGAAGTTGTTGATTATTTCGACTACCCTTTTAGTTGATTCTCTAGGATTCATTAAGTGGACCACCATGTCATCTACAAAGAGTGATAGCTTGGTCTCCTCATTGCCAATTTTAATACCCTCAATTTCTTTTTCTTCTCTAATAGCTACGTCTAGTGTTTCTAGTACAATATTAAATACTAAAGGTGATAAGGGGCATCCTTGTTTCACTCCTGATCTTATTGGGAATGCATCTCATTTATCCCCATTGCAGATGATGTTCGATGATGGTTTTAGATAGATACTGTTTATTATTTTTAGGAACGATACTTCTATTCCTATACTTTCTAGTGTTTTCATTAGGAATGGGTGTTGTATTTTGTCAAAGGCTTTTTCTGCATCTATTGATATAATTTTGTGATTTTTGTTGGTTTGCCTGTTGATATGGTCAACTATGTGGATGGTTTTCCTGATATTACACCATCTTTGAATTCCTGTTATAAATCCCACCTGATCAAAATGAATAATCCTTGTGATGACTTGCTGGAGTCTTTTTGCTAGTATCCTATTTAAGATTTTTGCATCTATGGTCATTAAGGAGATTGGTCTGTAGTTTTCTTTCTTTGTTTTTGTCCTGCCTGGCTTTGAGATCAGTACCATATTTTTGTCGTAAAATTAATTTTGTAGAAATCTCTCTTTGCTTATTGTGTCAAATAATTTGTATAGCATTGGGATTAGCTGTTCTTTGAATGTTTGATAGAATTCAGTTGTGAATCCATCAGGCCTTTGGGATTTTTTCTTGGGGAGTTCTTTGATGACCTGTTCAATTTCATTTTCTGATATGGTATTGTTTAAGAATTCTATTTCTACTTCTGTTAATCTAAGTAATTTATATATTTGTAAATATTCATCCATATCACCTAGATTGGCATATTTATTGCCATATAATTGGGTAAAATAGTTTTTAATTATTGCCTTAATTTGCTCTTCATTGGAGATGAGTTCTCCCTTTCCATCCATAATACTGTTAATTTGGTTTTCTTCTTCTTTTTTATTAGATTGACACAATATTTTGTCTATTTTTTTTCAAAATACTAGATTCTAGTCTTATTTATAAGTTCAATAGTTCTATCACTTTCAATTTCATTAATTTCTCCCTTAATTTTTAGGATCTCTAATTTGATTTTTTTCTGTTTTTTTTTAATTTGTTTCTTTTCATGTTTTTTTTGATTTGCATGTCCAATTCATTGATCTTTGTCTTTCCTAATTTGTTAGTATATGAACTAAAGGATATAATTTTTCCCCTGAGTACTAATTTTACTGCATCCTATAGAGATTGAAAAGATGTCTCATCATTGTCACTTTCTTCAATGAAATTATTGTTTCTATGATTTGTTCTCTGACTAGTTGATTTTGGATAATCATTATTTCATTTCCAATTAATTTTTGATTTGGCTCTCCTTGTACCCTTACTGGTCATTATTTTTATTGCCTTATGATATGAGAAGGATGTATTTATTATTTCTGCTTTTCTGCAGTTGTTTGCCATGTTTTCATGACCTAGTATATGGTCAATCTTTGTGAATGTGCCATGTGCTGCTGAAAAGTAGGTGTATTCCTTTTTATTTATTTATTTTTCTCCATATATCTACTAACTCTAGTTTTTCTAAGATTTCATTCACCTCTTTTACATTTTTCTTATTATTTTTTCATTTGATTTATCTAAATTTGATAGTGGGAGGTTCAAGTCTTCCACTAGTACAGTTTTACTATCTATTTCCTCCTTCATTTCCACTAGTTTCTCCATTAGAAATTTGGGTGCTATACCATTTGGTGCATACGTGTTTATTAGTGATATTTCCTCTTTAACTATACTCTCTTTTTTCAGGATGTATTTACCTTCTCTATCCCTTTTACTTAGGTTTATTTTTTCTTTGTCTTTGTCAGATATCATGATTGCAACTCTTGCCTTCTTTCTGTCAGTTGAGGCTGAATAAGTCTTGTTCCACCCTTTAATTCTGACCTTGTGAGTACCTACTCGCCTCATATGTGTTTCTTGTAGACAACATATGGTAGTATTCTGGTTTCTAATCTACTGTCCTATTCATCTACATTTTATAGATGAATTCATCTAATAATTCTTTAATGATCCATTCATCTCTAAATACTGAGGATTGTAAATGGATATAAATAACATATATTATTATAAACCAACTAGGGTTCTAGCAATGTATTGTTTGGGGTTTTATTTTGTTTCATAAATTTAATTTTTCTACGTGCTATTTTTTTTTCTAAATACTTTTTATGAGAGTAACTCTACTTTGAATACCTTTGAAATTTTTCTCACTTGGCAGGGTATTTCTTTTCAAGAAAATTATTTGGACATTGGCATATAACTAAAAGATGACAAAGATGACAAAGACATCAGTGGGATTCATGTGAAGTATTTTAAAAACTAATTGTACAAGTAGTATAAAAGTTAGCTAGCCTTCATATATATCTTAAGATATGCAAAGCAATTTACACAAATTTAATTTTATCTTGACAAGAATCCTAGGATATAGACACTACAATTATCCTATTTTATAGATAAAGAAAATGAAGGGAACAGGTTAAAGAATTTGTCCAGACCACATGGCTAATAGATATTTGAGGTCTACTTTGAATTAAAGTTTTCTTGAATTTAGGCCTAGGGCTTTATTTAGTGAACTACTTAGCTGCTGAGACAATCTAGTATATGCAATATATGGCATAATACTTTAATATTCCATTTCACTCTTCTATTTAAATATTTAAATTATATTTTAAGTTTCCTAGTTTCTATTTTATTTCTTATTGAATCCAAATATATGGAACTTTAAAATCATCTCTTACCCATTCAACATTTAAAAAGAAATTATTGAGAGCTCACTAAATGTTCTTAGTTCTTCTAGGCACAAGGAAAGGTCCTTATGGAACCCTAAAAGGAAACCAAGGAGTAAAGCACAAGTTACCAGTACAAACTTAAGTTTAAACATACCTAACATAAACCCCGGCTTTAAATACTTAGTAGCTGTAGACTCCTGAGAAACTCACTTTTTTACCATTTATTGCCTCAGTTTTCCCAATTTAAAAATCAGGATTATAAGAATATCTACCTTACATGGTTGTTGAGAAGATCCAATGAGAAAATCTTTGTAAAATGCTTAACACAGTGTCTGGCATAAATAGGTGCTATATAAATGCTTATTGGTATTTTCGTATTGTGAATCTTAAAAATTCTCAGACCCTATTTCATAAGGTTGGGTTAAGACCATTCCCCATTAGGACCATTCCCCATTTGGGCAGTGAAGGTACTTAGATCAGGAATGTGAGAACTCTACTTCACCATACTTAAGCATGTCCTAGGGGAAGATAAAGTTGTAAACTCTTTGCTGAACAATGAAAGATACTTAAACCCATAGTTATAGTAAGACAAAAAGTTCTTAAGTCATGCCTATTTTTAGAACTAATACAAAGGGGTGCTAAGTACTTATAAAGGTCAGGCAACTTGTGAACTTACAAGGAGCAAAGAGGTGAGAACTTACTCAGAGATTCTAGTCTATTCAGGCGTGAATTACTCAAAAGATTAGTCTACTCAGGTGTGAACTAAGAATGGGCTGTCCTTTGAAAAACGTCTACTGTGATTGGTAGATGGGAAAACTTGGGGGAGGTGACAAAGGAGAAAATTTCCTTTATAAGGAGATGAGAAATCTGAGAGGAAAAAAAACAGTCTCTAAGGAGTCTCTTGGGAGAGGCTCTTGAGGACAGTCTCCTGAAGACAGTCTGAGGGAGGCTGACTCTGGCTGGAACTCCCTCTAAGGAGACTCAGTTCCTCTGAATCCTTGCTAGGACAAATCTTGTGGTGAGTGATTAAGGACTCACTGATCTTTCTCTTAAGGCTTAGGCCTGGGTTGGCCAGGGCTGCCCTGGGCCGACCTATCCTTTTCTCATTATTTCCTTTTTTCTCTCTTTCTGTCTTTCTTTAATTCCTCATTTGTATGAATTAACATCTCTATAAAACCAAGTTGACTTGGGTATATTTCATAATTGGGAATTTTTCCCTGACAACCACCTTATATATTTGATTTAAAAACAAGACACTGTAGTGAAAACATATTTTCTGCGGTCACAATTTACTCACCCACTCTTTTATCTACTACAATTTAAGTCTTCCACTATTTTAATCACTACAGTTTATGACAACTAAGTATTTTAATTATCACAGTAATAAGTATAAATATTTATTATTATTATTATTATTATTATTATTATTGCTCTGTTTCTACTTGCAGAAATCTAAGGTGAGGATGTCCACCAAGTACAGAGGTAGTCTTTTCCACTTTGGGATAGGACTATATATGAGAGAAGTTTTGTTGTTGTTGTTCTATTTTGTTTTGTTTCAATAACTCCTGACATTAGAACTTTCTATATGACAGTCAACAAAAACTTGAAGACAGGTACCATATCCTACCTTAGTCTAATCTTGTTTAATGCAAAAATCTCAGATGCTTCAATCAATTCACATGGCTTAGGGAATCAAAACTTACCCATAGTCATTGATATCTGAATAATTGATAGTCTACAAGGGATCTTATGCTACAAAAACTTTAACTAATACAGAATTCTAAACAAGTATTTAAGACTATGAGACTCTGACTTTCTGTTTCTCGTTTTATTTTTTCCTATTATTGTGTTAATAAAGCTATACATGTTCCACCTACTATAATTTCTCTATTCACATAGCCTGATAAATGAGTTGTAACAGAAATATGAATCCTAGATATTTATTACATTGAGTTATTCCACTTGAAAATTTTGTTTCTAAGTACTCAAGATTTCTGTTGCTGATTCATTTATTTTCTGAAAAGCACATTATATCATACCAATATCAAAATGCTCCCTGACCTTTCTATCACCCAAATTTTCTCCACTACTTTCCCATGTGATCATTCTAGCAATTTGTTCAGAAAGTTAAGTACATTTTAATGACTTGTATCATATTAACAGTAATAGCATTGTTACAGAGTTGTACTGCTGTGTGATTCCTAGTCCATTGCTCAGAATAAATTGCATGGCTTTGTGCCTCATAGTTTGTCCACTAAGTAACTAGGATTTTGCCTCATAAAACAGTGCAACATCATAATTATTGCTTAAGTAAAACTCTAATCATGTTTCAATGGTCAGGTTTCTCAGCTTGATGATGACTTCTACACAGAGAAAAAAAATCTCATTAAATGGTTCTCAAGATGGTAAGCCCATTTAAAAGGTATATTCCATTTCCCTACTTATTTCTTTGCTCACCAGAGCAATAATGGTTTTATATATGTAGTTGTTTACATGCATGTAGGTACAAAATACAAATCTTTTTTTTATTTTAATTTTATTTAATTTTATTTTTTTGGTTACAATACTCACTTTATTTCCCTCCCTCCATTCCACCCACCCTTCCCACAGCCTATGCACAATTTAATTGGGTATTAAGTATATCCTTGTTCAGAACCTATTTCAGTGATGTTGTTTGCCCTAGGATATTCATTTAGAGTCTATATCCCCAAGCACATCCCTTCAACCCATGTATTCAAGCAGTTGTTTTTCTTCAGTGTTTTTACTCCCACAGTGTATCCTCTGAATGTGGATAGTGGTTTTCCTCATAGATTCCTCCAAGTTGTTCAGGATCACTGCATTGGCACTAATGGAGAAGTTCATTACATTCGATTATACCACAGTATTTCAGTCTCTGTGTAAAATGTTCTCCTGATTCTGCTCCTCTCACTCTGCATCAATTCCTGGAGGTCGTTCCAGTTCACATGGAATTCCTCCAGTTCATTACTACTTTGAGCACAATAGTATTCCATCACCAACAAATACCACACTTTGTTCAGCCATTCCCCAATTGAAGGGCATCCTCTCATTTTCCAATTTTTGCCACCACAAAGAGCATAGCTATGAATATTTTTGTACATGTCTTTGTCCTTATTATATCTTTGGGGTACACACCCAGGAGGGCTATGGCTGGATCAAAGGGCAGACATTCTTTTATCACCCTTTGGACTAGTTCCAAATTGCCCTCCAGAATGGTTGGATCAATTCACAATAATGTATTAATGTTCCAACTTTGCCACACCCCCTCCATCACTCATTACTTTCCTTTGCTGTCATGTTAGTCAATCTGCTAGGTGTGAGGTGATATCTGAGTTGTTTTGATTTGCATTTCTCTGATTATTAGAGATTTAGAGCACTTTTTCATGTGCTTATTAATAGTTTTGATTTCGTTAACAGAAAATTGCCTATTCATGTCCCTTGCCCATTGGCTTGATTTTTTGTACAACAGGTTTAGTTCTTTATAAATCTGAATAATTAGACCTTTGTCAGAGGTTTTTGTAATGAAGATTCTTTCCCAATTTGTTGCTTCCCTTCTAATTTTGGATGCATTACTTTTGTTTGTAGAAAAAACTTTTTAATTTGATGTAACCAAATTATTGATTTTACATTTTGTGATTTTTTCTAGATCTTGCTTGGTTTTAAAGTCTTTCCTTTCCCAAATATCTTACAGGTATACGATTTGGTGTTCATCTAATTTGCTTATAGTTTCCTTCTTTATATTCAGGTCATTCACCTGTTCTATATTGGTGTAGGGTATGAGATGTTGATCAAAACCTAACTTCTCTCATACTGTCTTCTAATTTTCCCAGCAGTTTTTTTTTTTTTATCAAATAGTGGGTTTTGGTCCCAGAAACTCGGATCTTTGGGCTTATCATAGACTGTCTTACTGAGGGCATTTACCCCAAGTCTATTCCACTGATCCTCCTTTCTGTCTCTTAGTCAGTACCAAATTGTTTTGATGACCACTGCTTTATAATATATTTCAAGATCTGGGACTTCAAGTCCTCCTTCCTTTGCATTTTTTTTTCATTTTTTCCCTGGATATCCTTGATCTTTTGTTCTTCCAAATGAACTTTGTTATGGTTTTTCTAATTCAGTAAAAAAGCTTTTTGGTATTTCAGTGGGTATGGCATTAAATAAGTAAATTTATTTGGGGAGGATTGTCATTTTTATTATGTTAACTCATCCTACCCATGAGCAGTCAATGTTTCTCCAATTGTTTAGATCAGTTTTAATTGTGTGGAGAGTGTTTTGTAGTTGTGTTCATATAGTTCCTCTGTTGGTCTCCGCAGATAGATTCCCAAGTATTTTATATTGTCTAGGGTGATTTTAAATGGAATTTCTCTTTTAAATTCTTGCTGCTGAGATAGGTTGGAGATATATAGAAATGCTGATGACTTATGTGGGTTTATTTTGTATACTGCGACTTTGCTAAAGTTGTTTATTATTTTGACTAGGTTTGTGGTTGATTCTCTAGGATTCTTTAAGTAGACCATCATATCATCTGCAAAGAGTGATAGTTTAATCTCCTCATTGCCAATTTTAATACCTTCAATTTCTTTTTCTACTAAAATTGCTACTTCTAGTGTTTCTAGTACAATGTTAAATAATAGAGGTGATAATACAAAGGACAAAATGCAAATCTAACATCCTAAATACAAAAAAAAGATATATTATCCTCTCATATGAATTTAAATTAATTACCCTTTCTTTCTGTTTGAAATTACTATGATTTAAATACACCATTTCTTTTTTAAAATACTGCCATTTAATAACTATAATCAATTGAGCATCACAGTATATTATAGATTTAATCAGTTGTTATTTGCTTTTTTCTGTTTCCTCCTTGTTTTCTAGACTTGTTGGTATTTATTTTGAAGCCTAGTCTTCTCTGCAGGGAAGAAGGACAGGAGTGATAGGGCATGCCTTCTTCCCCCTACACCACTTCTCCCTGTAATTTAGATCAGTTATACTTAGTTAAAATCTTCAGGTCCAATTGGGCCTTCCTCAACTGTGTTATGAGATTTACACTAAGTGAAAATTTAATTGGGTACTTGAAATAAGGACTAGAAGATCTAAATTGAAATCTTGTCTTAGACATTTACTAGCTGTGTGAACATGAGCAAATCAATAAGCAATTTAAATTTAACTTTTGTCATATGTAAAGTAGTGATACTAATATCACCTACCTCAATGGAAATTTTTGAGAAAAAATGAGATTACATAACTAAAATATTTTCCAAATGATGAGGTTCTATATAAAGCCAGTTGTTAATAATTTTGGAAGAGCTAGGTGTTACAGTGGATAGACCCCTGGTCCTGGAGTTATGCAGAAATGAATTTAAATCTGGCTACAGACAATTATTAACTATGTGACTCTGGTCAAGTCACTTAACTCTGTTTGCCTCAGCTCCTAACATTCAAAATTAGCTAGAGCAAGAAATGACAAAGCACACCAGTATCTTTGCCAGGATCTCAAAAGGGATCACAAAGAGTTGGACATAAATGAAGTGACTAAACAACAATGAATGAAATCACATTTTCATAGTTTCAAAATTATTAACATTCATTCAGAGCCTTGACTCTGTCCAAATGTAAAATTTTAGTCTATCTCCACCTAACCATTAGCTATTCTATATTTGTATTAAGAATTCATTTAAATAAAGGAGGCAAGTAAACTATGAAACAGTGTTTATGATTAATCAGTTATCATAAGGGAGTGTTGAGGAAAGAGTATATCTTTTGTTTTTCAAATTCCTGTCTTGAAGAGAGGGGAATAACCAGCAGCTTGATTCAAAGTCTTTTACTTTGAGATGTCCTTTACATCTGAGATCTAATGACCCACTTTTCCCTTCCCATCTGTTACAACTCTCTCCTCCTTTCCTTTTCTTCCATGGTTTCCTCTGCTGATTGTTGGCCCACTGTAGCCTATTCTTTCCAATTTGGCTAATTAAGTCAGAGTAGATCTTTGACCACAGCCTTGTCTCTCTGTCTGTTCTTTCACAAATCTATATTTGTCTTTTTAAAAAACTTTTAATATTTCTTTGTACTCAGGTATATCTTCTATCTCTAAGAAAGTTATAATCTTTTCATTGTCAAAACTGGGTGGGAATTCTTATCCTTCTTTACTGAAAATCCCTAAATGCTAGTAAGTTTTCAAAACTTTCACAGTCACAGAAAGAGATCCTTAAAATACCACCAGAAAGGATTTTTCAAGTTAATTGGGATACCAACATTCTTCAGTGAGAATGCATAAATTACTGAGAAATGCTTTATTTTTGTCCTACTCAGAAAAATACTTCAAAACATTAAAATGTTATATAGTTTCAACTTTATGATCACACATCTGTCTAAATTTAATGACAAAACATGTGTATGCTTGCATGTGTGCATGTGAAAGTGTATGTGTGTGTGAATAGAAAGGTTTTCCAAATTATAATGAGCCTAGTAGAAGTGATAAGAATGAAGAGTAAATAATTTAGAAATTTTCCATTTTTTACAACCTCAAATAAATATTTTAGAATTGCCACTACTTCCCACACCATTTTACTTGAAAATTGAATCAATTTCTGGGTCCCATTTCTTTCTTAACACTTTTAAAATATACCTGTTGTTCATTTTAATAGGGCTATCCAAGGTTAAAGGAGATAACTTAATCTGATACAAATAAATTCATAATAAAATACTAGTGAGGAATATGTGCTATATCCTGATATCATTTGTTCTTTTGCACTGGAAATTGATAATTTTATAACACAGTAAAATGTGTATGATTTCAGAGAAGAGGAAGAAAATGATAAGGCCAAAATAAGTAATATTTATTGCTGAACTTAAGTAGAGTATGCTTCTCCTTCTTCCCATATGCTTAGCCCCACACAAGCATCCTTTGTTTTTCAGCAAGTTTCAATTTTCTTTCAGTATGTTTCTTTCTCCTACTAGAGGAGGAAGGAGGAGAAGGAAGAAGAGGAGGAGGAAAAGATGAAGAAAGAAAGAAAGAAAGAAAGAAAGAAAGAAAGAAAGAAAGAAAGAAAGAAAGAAAGAAAGAAAGAAAGAAAGAAAGAAAGAAAGAAAGAAAGAAAGAAAGAAAGAAAGAAAGAAAGAAAGAAAGAAAGAAAGAAAGAAAGGAAGAAAAGAATATGTTTGTCTGCTTTCCAGATTCCATTGATTCTTACTCTGGATTCTAATGACATTTCTCATCATAAGTCTGGGATAGAGGTGGATCACTGTATTGTTGAGAATAACTAAGCATAGTTGTTCACACACATATGTGTGTATATATATATATATATAGCTAAAAGGAATAATGAACTGCAGAGTGAAAGGAGCAGAACCAGGAGAACACTGTACACAGAGACTGATACATTATGGCATAATCGTATGTAATGGACTTTTCTACTAGCAGCAATGCAATGACCCAGGACAATTCAGAGGAACTTGTGAGAAAGAATGCTGTCCACATCTAGAAAAGAAACAAACCAAAAACTCTGGAAACAGAAATACATTAGAAAATATGTGATTGATTACTTAATGTGATTGGGACATGATTGTGGTTTTGATGTTAAAGGATTGTGCTACTGAAGATATGAATAACATGGAAATAGATTTTAAACAATGATACATAAAACCAATGGAACTTCTTGTTGGATTTGGGAGGAAGGATGAAAGAGTGGGGGATGGAGGAGGATAATGAATCATTTAACCATGGAAAAACATTCTAAATTTTAAAAAAGGAGGAAAAAAGAATTGACTCCTTAGAAGATTAAAGAGTGATGAGGTGGGTCAAAGTTTTGATGGTGCAGGATGGACTAACACTTATCCATACCACTATAGGCTAAGTTCATTAACATACTTACATCATCTCAAAATGATTTTTAAAAACAAGTTAGTTCATTAGCATAATGCTTTGCTGCTTTTACTATATATGTTGGAGCTTATTTGAGACTTATAAACCATGGGTAGTTAGGAGGACTAGGGACCATTATACTAAGGTAGAACTGTTTTCCTCTAATTTAGCACATACTCTCAGGGTATAGTTTCAGTTAATTTGTGAGTCAGTTTCCAGTTGATCCTATATTTTCCTAATTTGTAAGATAGTTTACAAGTAACTGTTACACACATATAATGTTTGCCTCACATAATAGTTTGTCTATGTTTCAATTTCCAGGTTTTTCTTTGAAATCTCATTCTCTATTTTTGTTTCCTTGTATTAGTTCTTTATAAACTTACTATATTAATTAGCTAGGTGATGAGGTGGTTATGGAATAAAGATGATATAATATTAATGCATATCAATATTCATTAAAGGAATTGGTCAGTAAAATTTTTTGCTGTTACTGTGTACAATATTATGCTTGGTTCTGGTCAGTGCACTTTGCATCAGTTCTTGTAAGTCTTTAAATATTTTTTTGAAATCATCCTACTTGTCATTTCTCATAGCACAATAATATTTTATTATGACCTTATATCTTATTTTATTCAGCCATTCTCCAACTGATAAACAACCCCTGAATTTCTAATTCTTTGCTACAACAAAAAGGGCTCTAAAAATACTTTTGTACATATAGATCTTTTCTGTCATTTTAGGAGCTCTTTTAGATAAGAGGCTTTACTAGATCAAAGAGCATAAAGTTTTAGAGCCCTGTGAACATAGTTCCCAATTGTTCTTCAATTTGGTTGACTCATATCCCATCTCTATCAATAATGCTTTTGTGTCCCAATTTTTTATGATTTTACTTCTGTGTCATATTGACCAACCTAACAGATATGGAGTGATTTTAATTTACATTTTTCTAATCAAGAGTGATTTAAAGAATGTTTTAAATGATTATAGATAGCTTTTACTTCTTCATCTGGAAGCTGCCTATTCATACCATTTGACCATTTAGCAATTATAGAATGACATATTTTTATGATTTTGACTCAGTTATAGATATATTTGATAAATGAGACCTTTATTAAAGACATTCAATATAACATTTCTCCCAATGTTTTGCTTTCCTTCCAATGTTATGTGTGTTGGTTTTGTCTGCACACAATTTTTTCAAATTAATATAATAATAATTGTCCATTTTATCCTATTTGTTGTCTATGTTTTATTTGGTTATAAAACTTCCTTATCCAGAGGTATGATAAGAAAACTATTCTAAGCTCTCTTAATTTGCTTATGCTATTACCCTTTATGTCTAAATCATCTACCCATGTTGACTTTATCTCAGTATGCTATATGGTGTTAGTTTTTGCTGTCTGCCAAGGGACCACACACTGGAAGCTCAACTGAGAAATGGAACCAGTTCAGAGACTCAGTCAAGGAAACATCTAAGGCAGTCCTAGGCCCCAAACAATGCAACCACCAGGACTGGTTCGATGATAACAACACTGCTATTGAAGACCTATTGAGTAAAAGGAACAAAGCCTTTATGGAGTGGCAAAATAACCCAAACTCTGCTCCTAAAAAGGACAGATTCAAGTCTCTCCAAGTCATGGCACAGCGTGAGATCAGGGAGATGCAAGACCGATGATGGGAAAAAAAAGGCAGAAGAAATTCAGAGCTTTGCTGATACTAAAAACTACAAACAATTTTTCAGTGCCCTCAAGACTGTCTATGGGCCATTAAAAACTACCACCACCCCTTTGCTATCCTCTGATGGTGACACTCTCATAAAAGATAAAAAAGGCATCAGCAACAGGTGGAAAGAACACTTCAGTCAGCTTCTCAACCAACCCTCTTCAGTTGACAAAAGCGCCCTTGACTAGATCCCCCAAAACTGCACCATTGAACAACTTGATGTCCCTCCTTCAATAGAGGAAGTCCAAAATGCCATTAAACAAATGAGTGCAGGCAAGGCACCCGGTAAAGACGGGATCCCAACCAAGGTGTACAAGACCTTAAATGGAAAAGTGCTCCAGGCATTCCACATAGTGCTGACCAGCATATGGGAAGAGGAAGACATGCCCCCAGAACTCAGAGATGCCTCCATCATAGCCCTATACAAGAACAAAGGCTCACGAGCGGCCTGTGACAACTACAGAGGCATCTTACTACTCTCTACTGCTGGAAAGATCCTCGCCCGTGTTATACTCAACAGACTCCTGTTGTCTGTTTCTGAGCAGAACCTGCCTGAATCACAATGTAGCTTCCGACCAGATCGCAGCACCATCAACATGGTCTTCATGGTGAGGCAAATGCAGGAAAAATGCCTTGAGCAGAACCTAAGTCTCTACATTGTCTTCATAGACCTGACAAAGGCATTCTACACAGTGAACAGGGACGCATTGCGGGTGATCCTTAGCAAGCTCGGTTGCCCAGCAAAACTCGTCAAACTGATCCAGCTCTTTCATGTCGACATGACAGGGGAAGTCCTATCTGGTGGAGAGACTTCCAATCGCTTCAACATCTCCAATGGCATGAAACAAGGCTGTGTCTTCGCTCCAGTACTATTCAACCTATTTTTCACTCAAGTATTATGGCGTGCTGTGATGCATCTAGACCTGGGCATCTACATCAAATATTGACTGGATGGCTCACTATTCGACCTTCACCACCTGACTGCAAAAACAAAGACAACAAAGAGACTCATCCTGGAAGCTCTCTTTGCAGATGACTGTGCTCTCATGGCCCACCAAGAAAATCATCTTCAAACCATTGTGGACAGGTTCTCTACTGCAACAAAACTGTTTGGCCTGACTATCAGCCTCAGCACAACAAATTTGCTGTTCCAACCTGCACCAGGGAGGCCAATGAACCAGCCGTGCATTACAATAGAAGGCATGCAGCTTTCTAATGTCAACACTTTCAAGTACCTGGGCAGCACCATCGCCAAAGAAGGGTCTCCAGACCACGAGATTAATGCCAGGATCCAAAAGGCCAGCCAGGTACTCCAAAGTCCTCCAACACAGCGGTGTAAGCACTGCGGCGAAGCTCAAAGTGTACAACGCAGTGGTCCTCAGCTCGCTCCTGTACGGTTGTGAGACATGGACACTGTACAGGAAGCACATGAAACAGCTGGAGCAATTCCACCAACGCTCCCTCCAGTCAATCATGAGGATCCGATGGCAGGACAGAGTCAGGAAGTCCTCGACAGAGCCAACTCCACCAGCATTGAAGTCCTGGTCCTCAAAACCCAGCTACAATGGTGTGGACACGTCATCCGCATGGACCCACAGCGAATACCAAGACAGGTATTCTACGGTGAACTGTCAGCTGGACTCAGGAAACAAGGCCGACCAAAGAGAAGATTCAAGGATCAGCTATAGTCAAACTTGAAGTGGGCTGGCATTACACCAAAGCAACTAGAACCTGCTGACTCTGACAGAAGCAGCTGGCAAACCCACATTAACCAGGCTGCCACCACCTCTGAAGATGAACGACATCGACGTCTTGCCGCTGTGTGTGAATGCCGACACCAGTCCACAACTGCACCTCTTGTAACAACTGACGCCCCATGCCTCATGTGCCACAAACTTTGCCCCTTAGTCTTTGGACTTCAAAGCCACATGAGGGTACACCGTAGATGAAACTGCACAAAAACAATAGTCATTTTCGGTCACCGAGAGACTACCACTATCTCCAATCTCTGCCATACCATTTTCCAATTTTTCCAGCAGTTTTTTTTTTCAAATGTTGAGTTTTTCTTTTAAATGTTTGAATCTTTTGATTTATAAAATACTAAAATATTTTGGTCATTCATTATTAGCTATTTAGTACCTAATGTATTCCACTGATCCACCAATTTTTCCTCAGAAATGTTTCTTTATCATTCATGATTGCTAACCAATGATTAGATTTGTTTCACCATTTTAATAATTCACTGAGAAGTACTATATTCAACTTAATGTCCCTGTATTCAACACCATCACGACCTCCAGAAAAGTGCTAAATTTTCTGTGGTTTATAAGTAAAGAGTAACTGCTTTTGCTCATTTCTATCTCTTTCTTCATTGCTCAAGTTATCAGATTCAGGGTTGTGATTAGTATGAATTTATACAATCAAAATATTTCTGGACCTGCATATTATTGTGATACTATGAATATGTTAAAATTGTGTTGACTTTTGAAACTCAAAACTATTAATACTGCATGCAGTTTTAAAAACGTGTATTTATTCAGACATGAATCAACATGTTCTCCTTGTCTCTCTGATTCTGGTTCAGAGAGATTAAGTCGCTGTCTTCTTGAGCTTCATATTATTCACTGATCAAAAAAGAAATTTGGACTAGGTATAAATGAAGTAGAGTAGATGCTTTTGGAGGTCCTTCCAGCTCTGTATCTGTAATATGCAAATAATAGCAACAGTATATTTAAAGAAATCTCAGGAGGGCTATAAGCATGTGATTTCTCCCAAACTAAAGTCATTTTATAATTAATCTTTTTTTGAAGACACAGTCTAATGTGCCTCAGGGTACTTTAAGTCTCCCCTATCATGCAATTTTATTATCCTATGGGAATAGTCACCCTTGACAAGTCAGCCTATGATATTCATCCAATGATTCTTCTATATCTCACATTTTAATTATCTGAGTGCTATTTGGGTCTTTGTAGCTACTAAGGTTGTACTTTTCTGATCAAATCTGATAAACTGACAGAGACCTCTAATTATTTCCAATTTTGCAACTGTCTCATTTCTCTTGGATGAAAGGATATGACTCAAAAACAGGACCCAGGGCAGAGAGATTCTTCTCTACCTACCTATTATTTTATTGTCTACTATTACTTGTCTTCCCCTTTTCAGTCTCTTTCTCTCCTTAAACCTGTAAGATTTTGCTATTGAGTGCAATTCTACTCCTCTCTTTGGCCTTTATTGTTTAGTCTCAGTTTATTTAGAAGGACTTAGGTTCATCAGCTACTGGCAAATATATCACATGTTAAATGTAAATTTATTAGTATTTTTCAAAGTATGCAGTTCCTATTGTGATTAATACTCTTCAAATTAATTGAAAAGTATAATGGATACATACTACTTTTGTTATCCTGTAATTTTATAATCAATGAATATTTTTGAATACTACTATCATGGAGATAATTATAAAATTAATATGCTAAAAAGGGTTTTTAAAAATGAAGGAAAAAATTGAGAATGGCTAGTCTAGAGATATGAGCAAGAGTTGGTGATGAGAATAAGGACAAAAGAAGCAGTAGGCATTCTTTACCAAAGCACATATTCCAGCCCTCATTCTTGACAATTAGGGATACAATTTGCCTTTGGTTGCTCCCCAAACAAGAAAGATAGTCTAAGACATAGCTATATGAAAATGTCAAAAGAAGTTAACTGATATATGCATTTTTCATTTTTGTAAATTTCTGAGATATACACTAAAAGTAACAAATCATCAAGGAGTGTTTCTGCTGTCTTTGATTCCTTCCATATGAAAAACAAAGACAGAAGGACATTCAGGGAATGAAAGCTCTGTTTTCTCTTTAAATAGTGCATTAAATGTTGAAGTGAAGAATTCCCCTTTCAAAGTGACCTGGAGATTTATTTTCTTTTGATCTGAATAACTAAGGATATGTCCATAAAAAAGTTCTGAAAATCACCAGACATTAAGTGATTTGCAGTAGCCATCAGAGTGAATTTTGCTTTGAAGTGAAATTAAAATTAAACAGAATTTGGTTATAAAACCTCACCATTTTAGGCACCCTTGAAGGTTTCTCAGATAAATTCAAAGAGCAACATCACCACAGGGGAAATAAGTATATATTGTTTTATTCTTGTAATTTTCTCTGTAGAACAAAATGAATGAAAAAGTCACCACCATAATGTGGTTTATTAAATAATTAATCTTATTAAACCTACGAGTATCTAAAAACAAAATGTTCCTTTTCTTTCCCCAACAGTAAACATTATCAAATAAAAGATATGTCCATATAAAGGAAACAAACTGCTACCACAGAGCACAGCTACTGTATATGGATTCTCAAAAGGTAAGACACCTTCACCTTTTCTATTTTTGTGGGGAATATCACTCAAAGCAAGTAAATATATTTGATACCAAATAAAATGTATATATGTTTCTTTGCATTATTTTTCATTTCTATGGGTAATATTCAAACATTTCTTTTCCCTCATAATAGGACTGATTCCTCCTGTCCAATGACTTTTTAAAAGTTAATTGTTGTTTCTTTCAAGACAACAGTTGCTGCCTTTAAGTCACATACTTACTTTTCTACTTCCCAAGGATAATACTTTTTAGAGTCAGCAGGACATCTTCAGAGGATACAAATTCTAATTGCAGATGTTGAACATCCTCTGATAGGCTGGCCTAGGAGAAAACTTAATTTTCTTATCAATAGGTTCTTCTGAGCACAGTCAGTTCCTCAAATCAATGTTATTTGTATGAGCAAAGAAATATTTAGTTTCCTTTTCACTAATAGGTATGATAGGATATATTGGAAAGCAGCTTTTGGCAAGACTCTCCATGTTCCCCCCCCCAAAAAAAAAAGCAATGTCATGGATCACATACAAGGCCAAGAAAAAAGGAAAGAAGGACAGAAAAGACTTTAAAATAATGGTTTTTAGTTGACAATAAAAGAAATAATTAGAAGGATTCAGCCACCTGGCTTGAAATCTTCAGATTAAAGGAAAATATAAAAAATAGGCTATGTTTAGATCAATCTGTTCGCAGAACAAAAAAGGGGCCAGATTGGCTAGACTTTTCATTGTCTCCCTTTTCATTCTCTCTCTCACACCCAAAAGAAACCTGAAAAAATATTATAGAAGAATGAAATTTGAGGAGATTTTCTGTCTCAATGAGTTGAGGAGTGAAAGTTCCCACATTAGTCCATCCTATATCTTTTTCATTACTTCCAGTATATAAAGTGGAAATATAAAGGAGATCAACAAAAATATAAGCGTGCTGTATCCTATTCCTCAGCTTCCTTAAGGGGTTGATTTTTGAGGGAAATTTCACATTCCTGGAAACAAGACAGAGTTAGTTTAAACATATCCATGTAGGTATAAACATATATATGTTTATATGTATAACTTCCAAATATCATAGGATTTTCTCAATTCTTATCCTCAACGACCTCTCAGCAGTCATCAAAACTGTCATTTATCCTCTTTTCCTATATATTATTTCCTCTTTAAATCTTCATGCTATTTCTCTTTGTTATCCTACTTTTCTGAATATTCTTTGTCAATGTGTCCTTTGTTGGATATTGATCTGGATTATACCCATTTGGTATAGAAGGATCTCCAAGATTTAACTCTGGACCATCTTTTCTTCTGCCTATGTAGTCTCTTATTTGGATTCATCAGTTTCCATGGGAATAATGAATATTTTCATAAAAATGATTTCCATATTCATCTATCCAATCCATACTTTTCTCCTAAGCTCACTATCGTATCACCTCTTGAACTGTGAAGGTGAATTTAGGAGAAAAGTATGAAATGAAGATTTGAAGATATTTCAACATTGAAACACAAAAACCAATTATTTATTTTTCTCCACAAACATTTCCACTTTCATAGTTTCTTATTTTTGCTAAAGTCATTATCATTCTCCTAGTCATCAGGATCATCATATTTCTGCCATCATCAACCTGTTACTCACACTAAACTCATTTATCATATCAGATCTCAATTATTGTTATTTCTGCCTTGAAAACATCACAGGGAAATATTCCCTTTCATTCTGGTCATTTAGTCATGACCTTAATTGGGACTGTTACCATCTAAGATCAGGAATGTAAAATAAATTTTATAGTTATTTCCTATTTCTGAAGCCTCTCTTCATTTCATTACATCTTCATTTGCAAGTTGACCTTCAAACCACTATATGTAAGAGAAAAATATTATAACTTACTTAAATATAAGTCAAATTTCATTATAAAAGACAGTAAGAAGAAAATTAAAGTTATTCAATAATTGCTTAATTTTTTGAAACAATAGTCACCATCACTGAATTCTAGCACAGCAAAAAGAGGTTACACAGTACTTAAAGATTTTTTAGACACTTTAATGGAAGGTAGTTCAAATTTCTCATTTTATAGAACAATAAAATCAGACAAACTATGCAACTGACCAAGGCCAAATATATAATTAGTGGTGAAACCTGGATTGAGTGAAGACTCAGGACTCAATAAAGTATCTAACTTAATCTGTTTCAACATTATAGGTATGAAGATTGAAAAGGGGTGAATCTGTACATCCAGGACTATCTATGTCTCAAAAAAATAAAATTCACCCTTTCTTTAAAAGAAGAGCCAGAAATTAATCTTAGCTATCTCATTTTGCTATGGCTAAGAATGTCCAAAAAGCAGTTTTCTACCTCTTACATTTTGGAATCAAGATTATAGCGGTTGTAACCCATTCTACCAGGCAATGTCAGATCCATTTGGTGATTCATACAAAATGAATAAAACCAGCAGTTAAGACAAACACAAGTTCCTTCCATAGTCTGAAATGTTGGGGGTGGGGATATTACTCCATGGAAGAAAAATCTCCTTAGGTTTATTTATATAAATAACTCATTTATACATTTAAAATAATTACTATTAGAGGGGGAGAAATATTACTCCATGGAAGAAAAATCTCCTTAGGATTGTTTATATAAATAACTCATTTATGCATTTAAAATAATTATTATAGTTAAGTAAAAAATGGCAATTGATCAATATACACAAAATAATTCAACTTAAATTTAGACTGCCCTGAATTTCTCTTTTTCCAGGAAGATGTACATGTTACTTGGTAAGAGTCATCTGAAACTTTTGTTTTCTTGAAGAAGCTGGAGATATCAGGAATGGACCAAAGCTTCCTGAGAAAGCTAGAGGAATGTTATTGATGCTAAAGATCAGAAAAAAATAGGACTACATGTTGAGGTGGTTCAACCTTTTGAGGGCTGTGACATGGTCCCAGGATTTGTGGTGTGAAGATGTTTCCACCTTCCTCTATTGACACCTCTATCATTCTAAGTAAATAACCATATTGAAGAGGTGCATTTTGTTCACATTTGGAATGAAGCATTTATTAAGATCTCACTACTAGAGGACTTATTATAGGCATAAAGAAATCTGGAGAGAGAAATGAATTTTGTCTCGAGTCAAGCCTTGTAATGATTGACTGAGATAATCACTTATTAGAATGATAGTGGATGCAATGACTTTTAAATAGTTAATTCTCTAAGACTTGGTTTCTAGATCTCCTTAGCCTTTCAGATGGTAAGGAAAGTCTTAGGGCTGACACATGCTTAATTTTCTCCTGACATAGGTTCTAGTCCTACATCTGACATTTAATGAATGTTGTCTATGACCAAATAATTTCACATTTGTCCTCTAGAAAATTCTTTGTTACTAACAAATCCAGAGAAGAGTAGAAGTTTCTTTAGGGAGATTGCTATATCATATGGTCATAAGACTGGTCCAAAATAAAAAAATTGGTAAAATAAGCTCGTGTGAATTCAGTTCAACAAATGTTTATTGAGACTAGAAACAATTGTAATTTCTTCATCTACTATAATTCTGAGGAGCTTGATAACATGTTACTTATATACCATGCGCAGTGGATAAAAAAAAGGTCTTGGAGTAAGGAAGACTTGAATTCAAATCTGACCATGCACACTTATACTCTGTGATTCTGAGCAGGTCATTTAACACTGTTTGACTCAGTTTCATCACTTACAAAATGAGCTGGGGAAGGAAATGACAAACTAATCCAGAATCTTTGCCAAGAAAACCCGAAATGCAGTCAGGAAGAGTTGGACATAACTGAAAAATAACTGAGAAGTGAGAGTTTCCATTTTGATATCCTCAAAATAACCAAAGGGGATTCATTTAAGGATTCCAAATATATTTTACCTCCACACTCTGCCATTGTCACATCTCAATGAAGGGTCAGTTTCAGTCTACTTTTTTTTACCAAAGTAGAGCTAAAGAATTTCTACTCTGTTTCAAGTTCATTTTACAAAGACATTTGCTGCATCATCTCTCAATTCTTTTTATTTTCTCTCTTTCATCCCCTAGCACTAATTGCTTTTATAGACTTGTGCCTTTTAAAAGAATCTTTTCTCAGTACCTTCTTCCACATCTGAGGCTTGTCAGAAGTGAAATCATAAGCTCTTAAATCCCTCAGTGATGGTGAATGTACAGGAAACAGGAAATTCTTCCCCTTTTTACTTCACATTTAAGTATATTCACTGTAGCTAAATATGTCAAGTCAACCTCTCAAGGGAGCAAATTCTGCTTTTATTCAGTAACTAAAATTAGTCTTGTAAAACTCACAAACAGAAGCCTGTATCACAAGAGCACTGCTGCCCCAAAGACCTCTTTGTGAATGAGCAAAGGGAAATTTTCCCATTTCAACTTTGCCACTTTGAGGAGAATCTAATTAGTAATACTCCATTGCCTCCTTGGGAAAATGCCAAAAGGAATCTATTATAGAAGATATATCATGCTCCATTTTAGTTATAATGTACATTCTCTCTATTAACATAGAATATCTAACTTAATATTTTAAAATATTTAACTACTGACAAGTATTATAATGACATCATAAGAGATTATTCCCAGGATTGAATAAATTTTGCATACTAAAAAGAAAATATTAGATAGATTTAGATAGATGGATAGAAAGACAGGCACAGAGACAGAAATGGACACAGACAGACAGATGGATGGTTGGATGGTTAGATAGATAAATAGACATAGATTGATAGAGATAGATAGCTAAATAGTCTTGCAAGGGAATTCTCTGCAACTCTCCTTTAATCATTAGGTTTCTGTAAAACAGCCTCTTGACAGATTGCTTCTGAACTCATTCAATTTTTTTTTCTGATTTCTAAAGGCACAAAAGTAAGTAATATAATTATAGTTAAATATTTCCTGAATTTGGCATTGATTCCTTAAGGTGGCAGATATGACTTAATAATGGATTGTAGTATGTACTGTAATGTATTGTAGTTTTTCTGTCATATCTTAAATATCATACTGTCAATTAGGCCAAATATTATTTTGATAAATAGAATGACTTTCTCTCTAGTAGTTTCTTACTTATCACCCAAAATATCCCAAATTTCTCTAAAGGAACATAAACCTGTACCATTCCACTTTAATGTCCCTCAATTCCTTGACAAAACTTTATTTCCTCTTCCTCATTCATTCCACCCTCCCAATAGAATGTTATAGTCCTGGAAAAAAGCTTCTCTTGGCTCCATAGTAGTCCCAATTTCCCTGTTCTGTTCTTATTCTGTTCATCTTGAGGCACAAAAGTTCTTAGACATACAGAGTACGGAAATATAGAATAGGCGGATTTTTAAAACTTCTTCAAGGTAAAGACTTTACTCTTCCATGGTAATGTTCTTTTTCCTATGGCTTATTTACGTTTAGAGGGTGCTACCACCTGAGAAGTTTACCACTGTAGACTTATTGCCTATCTTTTCTATGTTAGCTCAAGAGAAATCATTTTTTGTTAAACATTCAATGAAATTCTTAGTATCTCATTTAGTCCCAACATGAATCCTGAATTAAGAAAAACTGGATTTAGAGCCTACTAAAAAGAGAGTACTAATAGTGCATGATCCATTGGTAGTATCACAAAATGGACCTTATCTCTTGTATGGGTAGGTTTTATTTTGTTTGTTTTTGCACTGGACCTATGATTTAATTTATGCAAAGAACTCCAAATAAGGAAACTATTTTTTTTTACCAGTGCAGATCAAAACAATGCTCAACCACTGAATATAATTGTCGCTTTCCCCAGGCAACAAAAGGTTAAATGATTTGTCCAAGATCACATAGCTACTATGTGTTTAACTTAAGCTATTGATTCTCCTTCCTACAGGAGTCACAAAATGATTTAGAAGAGTGTTGGGAGGAATAAAGGAAGCCAGCAAGTTACTTTAGCAGAGACAGACTCTAATTGAAGCAGCTAAATGATGGCATAGTATATAACTGTGCTGCAGTTAATAACAGAAAGAACATAGCTCTATTTCATGAAAATCCTTGTCCCTGAAATCATTCATTTATAGGCTTTAATATTAGAAAAATATACCCACACTTAATATTTTAATTTTCAAAACCCTTTATTAAGGTTATAAATACCATTTCTGAATTATATTTTCCACAGCTCTGTAAATAACCATTAACGTAAAAGTGAAAAATTGGAGCTTACAAGAATGATTTAGCTATCTATCCACAATGATAAAAGATAGATATTCAGCACAGGGATAACCCTTCTTATCTTTGGTTGGCTTAATTTTTACCCCAAAGATGACAGAGTTCTATAGTTAATCTTTCTGCAACTGCCACATTTCCCCTCTCTAATCTCACTGTTGATATGTTGAAAGATTCCTTCCTGTGGCTATCCTATCTTGAAGGAAGGGAAGTTCTGATGACTTATAATGTGAAGATCTCTGAATCATAACAGTTAGAGAAATATTTCTACCTTCAGTGCAATGATTGTTGAGTATTCAAGGTGCTGTCAGAGTCACAAAGATGTAATGAATAAGTATTTTATTAGGATAAAAATAAGCTCTGTGTTTTGTGTGTGTGTGTGTGTGTGTGTGTGTGTGTGTAGCAACAAGGAATAGAAATTTGATTTTATTAGTATATGAAACTCTTAAGAAAGGAGATTCCCACTAACAAAGAAGGTCAGCTAGGTGGTATAGTGGATGGCGTGTGGAGCTTGGAGTCAGAAAGACTTATCTTCTTGAATTCAAATCTGGCCTTAGATACATACTAGCTGTGTGACCATGTGAAAGTCACTTAAATGTGTTTGACTTAGTTTCCTCATCTGTAAAACAAGCTGGAGAAAGAAATGGTGAAGCACTTCAGTATATTTGCCAAAACAACCCCAAAGGGTATCATGAAGTATCAGATATGAACGAAAAGTGACTGAACAACAGTAGCTAACTATTCAAGAGTTGTCAAAAACAGAGGAGTGATATACATATATGTATGTATATTTATACATATGAGTGTGTGTGTATATACACACACATATATATCAGCCCTATATATTTTTCTACTTTAATTTAGGGAACAGAGTCATATTACTGCTGGTAAAATAATATTCATGTGATCAGGTGAAGGGACCAGAATAAGAACATAAGGAATCAGCACTTCTAGGATTCTAGGGATAGTGTGGGATGAAGAATTTGTCTCAGGTAACTAACCTTACTTATCAAACCATAAAGCCAAAATTCTAAGGTAGATCTACAAAGGGATGCAATCTATGGATAAAAGTGAACATGATATTTCCTAATCTTTATTTTCTTCATGAATATGAAGCAGAGAAAGACTCGAAAAAGTTGTTTTGCATCTGGAATCACAATCCATACCTGGAATAATAAACACTAAAGAAAACTCAATTGCTCAGTTAATTGGGTAAATATTTTGAAAAATGGACTATAACAAAAGGAACATACTCCACCCTCAACTCATAAGGGTGAGCACATAAAGTAATGTGGTACTTAAACTATTCTTTTAAATTCATGTCAATCATGTTTGTTACACTAGATAGCCTGAGGCATGATTTATGAAGGAGGGATGGTTTATTAACTTCTTAATTAATAGTTAAAATTTTTTTGAGGATTAGAATATTTAAAACCCCTTCTCTGAAAGGACAATAATGAAAAAAATCCTCTCAAAGTATTATATAAGATCTAGAAAAGAACTGGGAAATCATCTTAATAGTTCAACTCCTTGATTTAATCAAGTCAAAAATAGGTCTGAAGCCTCACTCCTTACTAAAACTTTCTGAAGCTGAGATAAGGTTGGAGAGGAATGAATTTCAGTCCTAATAGCTTCAGAAAGAGAACAAAGACAATATTGAATATTCTGTTCAGCGCCCTAATTTTAAAGATGAAAAAGATAACCAGGATTATTGTCAGAGCAGAAGAGGGCCTAGAAACTTTTTTGTCATGACAGTAAAGATGGAACTTTCAGCCATGTTGTTGCAATCTGATATATTTTTGGGAAATATATGGCATCAGAGGTGTTCTCCATGCAGCCTTCATGTATAGCAAATATGCCCTATCCTTTTCTCATCCTAAAGTGTACTTCTCTATTTAGGTGGGTTTTAGGATTTTTCTCCTACACATTTATGGACAGTAAGATGTTTTGCAAGACAAAGTGGACCTTAGACAATACTTTAGTATTGTTTATTTAGTATTTAATATTATCTATAAGTTCACCTGATAAGGAGAACTTGGGTCCCTTATTATGCATCCCAGTGTTGTGCCAGAACTTCATTCCTGCTAGTCATTTTCAGGCTTAAGGGAACAATGGAAGCCCATTCTCCCTCCATTCTGGAATTCTTGTCACAGGATCTACATGTTTACTGATCAGCCTTAGACTATAACTAAGTATCCCCTCCCATTTCCAAGCACCAGACTTACTCCATGCATTTTTTCCCCATTTTTGAGGATTGAAATTGTTTTCCGATAACCATTGAATATCTTTTCCTAGGAAAAATTTGCCACTATTGCTCAATGTACCTACCCTAGGGCAAAATCCCCATTCAACAAGCCTAATTATAGTTGTTATAGTCAAATCAACAAGTGAATATTTATTAACCACATAGAGTGTGTCAGGCACTATGCCAAGGATAGCAAATGTACTTTTATCACTGATATAAGGATAATCTTGAAGAAAGTAAAAACAGATCCCTATACCACTACATATTGGTATTTTTTCTGCATTTTATAATCTTAGAATTTCCTAAAATACTAAGAAGCTAAATCACCTGTCAAGGGAATCTTGGCCAATACAGGTCAGGCAGAAATGCCAGTTGCCTATTTTCTATGCCATATGGTCTCTTACCAAAGAATACAGAGTATATTCTCTCTTCATATATATATATATATATATATATACATACATATGTATATATATTATGTATAATATATATGTATATATTCATACTTACATGTCTGTACACACATATGTAAGTAAATGTGGTTAAATTCCAAAACAATGTTGTCTTTTGTCAGAATATGATGCCATTAACAGGGTGATCACTTCTTAAAGAAGGCACAGGGAATATTGACTGTTACAGTTCCCTACTGCCATTGTGAAGGTTATTAACTTTGGTTCCTAAAAAATAGTATAGCAAGCTGCCCAATAGAATATATATATCAATGAATGATTTTGTTTCAGCATAACATTACAAATTACCTGCTGGGAAGTTTTGTTTTCTATTAATATTTTGTAGATTTAAGTAAAATCAATCAGACATTCTTTGTATTAGGTAAATAAGATCTTGGCTGGCATCTTGGCAATGGCATTTTCTCTATTTTATGATATTAGGCAGATCAATTTCATTGAATCTCCAGTTTTTTGAACTACAAAGAGATAGGGTTGTACAAGATATACTCAAAAGGGGGGCAGCTGGGTAGCTCAGTGTATTGAGAGCCAGGCCTAGAGATGGGAGGTCCTAGGTTCAAATCTGGCCTCAGACACTTCCTAGCTGTGTGACCCTGGGCAAGTCACTTGACCCCCATTGCCTAGCCCTTACCACTCTTCTGCCTTAGAGCCAATACACAGTATTGACTCCAAGATGGAAGGTAAGGGTTTAAAAAAAAAAGATATACTCAAAAGATTCCACATTCTGAAAGTATCAATCATTGTTCTAAATTAACAAAGGACTCTAATCCATTAAATCTGCTGCTATTTTCTTGCCCAATAGATTGATCTGAAAAATAGGAGTGGGTTATGCCCAAGGAATAGACTATTTATATATGTAAACAAAGAAATTGGAGATCATGGGTCAGAGAGCTGAGCATTAAAGATTCACTTAAGTTGCAGGTTGATATCATTTTGAATTTATGTCTGCCAAGGATGTGATATTCTGTTTCAAAGTGACACATTATTTACAACTGAGAAAGGTAAGAACCACAAGGAAAAATATATTGTCAATATCTTATTAACAGAATTTGTAGATATAAGCACTCATTGGAACATTCTAGACTGGGAGAAAGTTTATTAGAGTTATTGATTTGACAAATAAACAATACTAGGTCTCTGTGACTTAAGGACAGAATTTTTTTCAGGGGTGATACTTGGGGAAGCTGATTTTTGTCTCTTAGATTTTATACAGTAGTTATATCTGCCCCAGGCTTTTCATCTATAAGATTGTGCTAAACCCTGTAAAAAGTAGTCAAGATTCAAGATGAAAGATGTTATATATAAATACAGTTTCTAAGGTGGAAAAACAAAAACACAGTAAAACCTCTATTCTGTCTCCAAAATGCAATTATTATGAGTATTATGTGAAAAGTAATTTCCTACTTTTGGAGCTATGCTTAAGAATTAATTGATTTATTGGCTCCAAAATGTTAATAGGATATACTTGTTTCCTTGCTAATACTAGACAGACAAATTTGCAAAATGATTGAGTCAAAAAAGATCAGGCCCTTGTAGCATTCCAATTTTCAGTTGTCATTACATAAAGTACATATAAGGCTTCAAGTTATATGATACTGAAAACAAACAAATAGCTTTCCTAACAAGGTATTTTTCTCCAGTGATGCCATATGTTGTAGCAAATATAAATGATTCCCACAAAAGACAGGTATTGAAGTTATTGGACTTGAATTTAATGTTCAAATTAAATCAATGAAAAAGTGTACTTATAATACCAATACAATTAAAAATTTTAATATGCCATTTCTGAACTGTAAGCTATATCCTAATAGACATATATTGTATCCTAACAATAGTGAAATAGTAACAGAATAGACTTTATCACCCAAAGTAGTTATAGAAATATTAATAATTCCTTGTAACAAAATATCAAGATTATTGGTAGATATTCTAAGAATATAGCAGCAGGTTAAATGCTTCAAGAAATAACTTTATGAAATACAAACATCACAGTGAAAGTAAAAGTTAAGAGCAGTTATAATATCCTTGGATTTGTTCAATGTGATTAAACTATAGTTTAATAAAGATGATGCTTATAACTCAACTAAAACCCAAAAATGAAATCAAAAGACCTTCCATTGGCACCATCTCTTTGTATCATCTAATAAAATGTGAAAAGAAAACATCATGGCAACACCTTAATTTATTTTTAGAAAGAGAAGGATTCATTATTTCAATTCAGAGCCAAGTTATTGCTACCAGAACAAGTTATCCTTAAGTAGCTGAAATATATGGTCACTGCAGAGTTTGCAAGAAAATACTAGAAATAATACAAAAAACCTTAGAAAACTTTTAAAAAATTGTACCTTCGGAATTTTACCAAGACATGACATAATCCAATGTGAAGAATAAAAAAAATATATAGCTACCCTTCATAAACTAACACATAATAAAGCTTGACATTAAAATATAGACTTCCTTGAGGATCCAAAAGTCAAACAGTATTTAAAATGATTTGCTATAATATTGGCCTTGGCCACCTTGGCCAAAATTATCTGGTCACATAAATATGAGGAGAAGGTATTTAAGCAGATATCACCCTAGTAAATATTCATTACATTCAACTTGAACAGCTGTGAGAAACAAAAAAAATCTTTCAAACTTTAAAGACATTGTAGAAGGAATCAAAATAATATGGGAATAAGGCAATATCATCATAACAGTCAACACTCTGAAACTGAAATTATGCAGTAGATTATTCAAGTAACCTATAGAAGATGATCCTGCATGACAAAAATTTTATTCAATTGCAGAACGTAATCTTCTCCATTAGTGAATACAAGATAGAATGGTGTGTGTGTGTGTGTGTGTGTGTGAGAGATAGAAAGATAGAAAAGTCTAAATGTCTCCTGTATGCAAATGTATCTAAATTTCATTGAAAAATATGAAAACTTGATAAATAACTTTAGCAACAATAAACAGCAAGAGGAAAAAACAAAAAAAAAATTTTGAGCTTATAACAAGACATAAAATCAAACCAATAAACATAGATGATATAAAAACTTGGTCTTTTTGAAGTTATTATAGAGAAAATAACAACTATACCCACCATGAGTTTCCCTAGAATCCTGAAATCAAAGCTACATGATAAGGGAAGATTCAAAAAATTTAGAATATGATTCAACACATATATTCAGTGTATTTATATATTTATAATATTAATAAAAGAAAATCCTACTGCCCTAAAACAATCATATATAGATTAAGAATTTCTTCTCAAGAAATATTTAGAGCACTTACAGATAATCTTATATTGAATGATGAGTGTAAACTTTAAAAGGAATAATTATTGAACATATACAACTTCATGAAGCAATCATAAAGAATGTTAATATGTCTACACAATTGGATTTGCTTATATCAATTTATAATAGTTTATTATTGAATGTATTCTATAACATGGTTCAGATTAATGAAGGAATCAAAAGAGTCTTCATAAATGACATCTAAATGAGCTCACCAAAAATTATATTGAAATAAATTCAGAAAAAGAAACAGAGTCAAGTAAACTAGGTTACAAAAATTGAAAGGGTCATAGTCAGAGGATGATTATAATATACCTGCGAAGTGGTCAACTGTCTTCTGCTAGAAGACTTCAATGTACAAAGGCCTTATTTATCAAATACATAGAGAAGTGAGTAAAATTTATGAGAATACAAAACATTCTCCAACTGGCTGGGACAAAAGATATAAGCAAGCAATTCTTGGAAGAAGAAATTAAAACTATCATCAGTCATAAAAAATGCTCCAAGTCACCATTGGAGAAATGCAAATTAAGACAACTTTGATGTACCATTTCATACCTTACAGGATCATGAGCAAAAAAAGGAAATAATAAATGTTGGTGGCTATGTGGAAAAATTGGGAAACTAATATACTGTTGATGGAGATGTGAACTTACAACCATTCTGGAGAACAATGTGTTACCATGCCCAAAGGGACATCAAACTGTACATATTCTTGGAGACCCAGAAGTAACACTACTAGGTCTATATACCAAACATATCAGAGATAAGGGGGAATTACTTTCTTGTAAAAATGTATTTATCACATTTGTTTTATGGGAGCAAAGCAACAGAAATTTAAGAGATTTCCATCATTTGGGGAATAACTGAACAAGGGTCAGGAGGTAAATGATTGTAATGGAATACTATTGTGGCATATGAAATGACTGTGATAAAAAAAATCCATGGAAAGAAATTACAAAATGATGGAAAGTGAAGTGAGCAGATTTTTTTATACAATAAGAGCAATAATGTATAATATCAACTGTGAATGACATAAATATTATCAGAAATGTTAGGATTCAGAATAATTTCATGGGACTTATTAGGAAAAGTTTATCCACTGCAATAGGAAGAACTGATGAAATCTGACTGAAGATTGAAGTATGTCATTCTTCACTTTTTTATCCATGATCTTTTCTCTAGTATGATCATCTTTCATAACATAATGAACATAGAAATATATTTGTATAATAACACATATAAAGCCTATTTCATATTACCTGTCATGGTGGGAAAGAGGAAATGGTTGATGGGGAGAAGAGAACATGAATCACAAAATATCAGAAAACTATCATCAAAAATTGTCCTGACATATCATATGGAAAAAAAAAATTAAATTTAAAAAAGACCTCAACTACTTCCAGTCAAGATGGCGGCTTAGAGGCAGCGAAAGTTCAGACCTAGGAAAACCCTTCCTTACTGATCACAAACTGAATGCTCCTAGGACACTGAAATTCAAACTGAACAACAGGACAGACCCAGGGAACCCTCCTCCTGGACCTGGATCAAAAGGTATGGCCCCCAAAATCCAGAACCCTAGAATACTCAGATCAAAGGGGTAGATAGAAGGAAGGTCCCAGGACCCATCCCCCCAACCCAGAGTGCTGATCCCGCGGCAACAGCGGGAACCTCAGGGCCAGCAAAAGGGCCTCAGGGCTGGCTATTCTGAAGGACTTACCTTGAAAGCAACCTGAGCCAGTCTCCAGGGCACCCAATATTGATGGCAGGGAACCATAGAGAGAATTCAAGGGAGGTTCCAGCTTTAGGGCACCAGCTGAACCCAAAACCGTCAGGAGCCCTCAGAGCTTCTGAAAAGACAGAAACCTTAGGGCCAGCAAAGGGATTGCTCCAAAGGCCTTACCTTGAAAGTAACCTGGGCCAATCTCCGGGCATTCAAAACAGATTGTAGAGGAGGAATTTTTGTTTGTTTGTTTTGGGGATCATTCAGCCCAAACCAGCTGAACTTAATCCCATCATGAGCCCTCGGAACCCAGGGAGGCCTCGACCTCTCCCCCCTTAGAGAGCAGGGTCTTTTGAAAGAACAGAAAGCTCAGGGATGGCAAAGGCACTGAAAAACCTTGAGGGCAGTGCTGTGCCAGTCCCTGAGTGTGGAAGTAAGGCAGCGGAGAAGCAATGGGAGGAAACTGAGAGCAGTAACTCCTGAAATGAAGGAAGGCATGGGAGAACAGACCCTGGGACTCCCCAGGAAGACAGAACATCTGCGGAGAAAGGACAATCTGCCTGGGGCTAAAGCTTCAGACCATCAGACAGATACACAAAGAACCAGACCCCCACACTCAGATAGAGATGGCAAACAGTACAGAAATACAAACACCTCCAAACACCAAGAAGGGGGTGACTTTGGACACATTTTATGGAGCAAAAACACAAAATAAAGAGGAGATAGAAGAGGAATCGGAAGCAAATGCTCGGATACCCTCCAAAGGAAATGGAAATTCTCTACAAACTCTTGAAGAATTTGAATAAGAAATGATAAAAAGGATGGACGCCTTCTGGCAGGAAAAGTGGGAAATAATGCAAAAGGAATTCAACAATTTGAAACTTGAAAAAAACACAACTACAAAACCAGTTTGTCCAAACTGAAAAGGAAAACCAAGCTTTAGGTCAGAATCAGGTAACTGGAAGACAATGATCTTACAAAAGAGCAAGAATTAATAAAGCAAAGCCAAAAGACCAAGAAATTAGAAGAGAACATAAAATATCACACTGACAACGTGATAAACTTGTTGAATTGAGGAAGGAGAGACAATCTGAGAATAATTGGCCTTCCAGAAAAACCAGAAATAAATAATAATCTCACCATTATAATACAAGATATCATCAAAGAAAACAGCCCAGAGATTCTAGAACAAGGGGTCAATACAGGCATTGAAAGAGTTCACAGAATACCTTCTACACTAAATCCCCAAAAGACAACTCCAAGAAATGTAATTGCCAAATTCCAAAGCCTTCAAGCAAAAAAAAAATCTTATAAGAAGCCAGAAAAAGACAATTTAGATATAAAGGAATGCCAATCAGGGTCACACACGACCTTGCAATTTGCATTCTGAATGACCGTAAGGCATGGAACATGATTTTCAGAAAGGCAAGAGAGCTGGGTCTTCAACCAAGAATCAACTATCCATCAAAACTGACTATAAAATTCCAGGGAAAAGTTTGGGCATTCAACAAAATAGAAGATTTCCAAGTTTTTGCAAAGAAAAGACCAGAGCTCTGTGGAAAGTTCGATATCGAAAAACAAAGAGCATGGAATACCTGGAAAGGTAAATATGAAGGAAAGGGAAAAGGAGAAAAATGTCATCTTTTTCTTTTATTCAAACTCTCTTCTATAAGAACTACATTTATATCAATTTATATATATATATTAATATGTGGGGAAAATGTAATGTGTAACTCTCAAAAATTACATGCATCATTAGAGTAGTAAGAAGAATCACACATAGGGAACATTTGGGGTATCAAGATGATATGGAGAAAGAGGGGAATAGAAAGAAAAAGGAAGGGGGGAATCTTTGATGGTACTAAGATATACTCCAAGAAATAGGGGGAAAAACTAAATAGAATAATTTTTCTCACACAAAGATACACAAGGGAAGGGGAAGGGAAGAAAACTCCTATAAGAGAAAGGAAGAGAGTTTTCACTTATACCTTACTCTAAGTGAAATCAACTATGAGGGTGAAGAGCATCCAGATTCATTGGGATCTTGAATTCTATCTTATCCAACAGGGGTAGGGAGAAGGGAAAACCAAGCGGGGGGAGGGGAGAAGGGAACACAGAAAGGGAGGGAAGGAGAGGAAGGAGGGGGAGGGACCAGAAAGGGAGGGGCTAGAAATGGAAACATATCAAGGGAGGGGTCTAGGGGGACTGATTTTTTAAAAAATCACTGACTTAAAAGGTTATAGCTAAAGAAGAAAGGTCAGAATCAGTGGAGGATATCAAAATGCCAGGGAGTCCACAAGTGACAATCATAACTTTGAACTTGAATGGGATGAACTCACCCATATAACGTAGACAAATAGCAGATTGGATTAGAACCCAAAACCCTACCATTTGTTGTCTTCAAGAAACACACATGAGGTGGGTAGGCACCCACAAGGTCAGAATTAAAGGATAGAATAAGACATTCTGGACCTCAACTAATAGAAAGAAGGCAGGAATTGCAATCATGATATCTGACAAAGCCAAAGCAAAAATAGACCTGATGAAAATGGATAGGGAAGGTAAATATATTTTGTTAAAAGGGACTTTATATAATGAAGAAATAACACTAATCAACATATATGCACAAAATAGTATAGCACCCAAATTTCTAATGGAGAAACTAAGAGAATTAAAGGAGGAAATAGACAGTGGGAGATTTGAACGAACCACTACCAATTATATACAAATCAAATCAAAAAATAAATAGGAGAGAGGTAAAAGAAGTGAATGAAATCTTAGAAAAATTAGAGTTAATAGACATATGGAGAAAAATAAATAGGGTCAAAAAAAGAATACACCTTCTTCTCAGCACCATATGGCACATTCACAAAGATTTACCATACACCAGGTCACAGAAACATGGCATACAAATGCAGAAAAGCAGAAATAATAAATGCAGCCTTTTCAGATCACAAGGCAATAAAAATAACGATCAGTAAGGTTATATGGAAAACCAAATCAAAAATTAATTGGAAATTAACTAATACGATACTCCAAAATCGGTTAGTTAGAGAAGAAATCATAGAAACAATTAATAATTTCATCGACGAAAATGACAATGGTGAGACATCCTTTCAAACTGTTTGGGATGCAGCCAAAGCAGTAATCAGAGGTAAATTCATATCACTGAGTGCATATATAAAAAACTAGGGAGAGCGGAGATCAATGAATTGGAAATGCAAATTAAAAAAAGATGAAAGCGAACAAATTAAAAACCCCAGAAAAAAACAAACTAGAGATGCTAAAAATTAAGGGAGAAATTAATAAAATCAAAAGTGATAGAACTATAGATTTAATAAATAAGACTAGAAGCTGGTACTTTGAAAAAACAAACAAAATAGAAAATGTAATGGTAAATTTATTTAAAAAAAGGAAAGAAGAAAAGCAAATTCACAGTATTAAAGATGAAAAGGGGGACATCACCTCCAATGAGGAGGAAATTAAGGCAATCATTAAAATTACTTTGTCCAATTATATGGCAATAAATATACCAATCTAGGCGATAGGGACGAATATATACAAAAATAAAAACTGCCTAGACTAACAGAAGGAGAAATAGAATTCTTAAATAATCCCATATCAGAAAATGAAATCCAACAGGCCATCAAAAAACTTCCTAAGAAAAAATCCCCAGGGCCAGATGGATTCACAAGTGAATTATATGAAACATTCAGAGAACAGTTAATTCCAATACTATACACACTATTTGACATAATAAGCAAAGAGAGAGTTTTACCAAACTCTTTTTATGACACAAACGTAGTACTGATTCCAAAACCAGGCTGGTCAAAAACAGAGAAAGAAAATTATAGACCAATCTCCCTAATGAATATAAATGTAAAAAAAATTAATTAGGATACTAGCTCAAAGACTCCAGCAAGTGATCAGAAGGGTCATCCAATATGATCAAGTAGGATTTATACCAGGGATGCAAGGCTGATTCAATATTAGGAAAACCCTTCACATAATTAACCATATCAACAAGTAAACCAATAAAAATCCCATGATTATTTCTATAGATTCAGAAAAAAACCTTTGATAAAATAAAGCACCCATTCCTATTAAAAACACTAGAAGGGGACTTCCGGTTAAGATGGCGGCTTAGAGAAAGCTAAAGTTCAGATCTCCGGAAAACCCTTCCCGACCGATCTCAAACTATAAGCTCCTAAGGCACCGAAATTCAAAACGATCAACAGCACAGACCCTGGGAACCCTCCTCCTGGACCTGGACCTGGTTCAAAAGGTATGGCTCCCCTCAAAAGCCAGAACCCGAGATCACTCGGACCTCAGGGGAGGAGCGCAGAGTCCAAGGCTCCCGGAAGCGGCAGCCCAGCCGGGCTCAGAGAGCAGGGTCCTCGGAACAACAACCCTCAGGGCCTTCTACCCGAGTCCCAGTGAAAGTTACTGCCTGGGGCTCCCGCTGCAGAGAGCTGTTCGAAACAACAGCAACCCTCAGGGCGGGCAAGACAGCCTCACAGGCTGGATCCTGCTATCCAAGTCTCAGTGAAAGTCCTTGCCCTCGGAGCTTGGGGAAGCTGCAGCCCATCCCCCCACAGGCCGATGAAACAGCCTCACGGCCAGCGATTCTGAAGGCAACTTCTGGAAAGCGAGCCAGGGGGAGAGTGTGGCCTCGTGGTCTGACCCTTCCATTCCAGTTCCAGTGAGGCATATTCAATTTAACCCAGGGAAAGCTCATAGAACCAACATCTGCCCAGGACTAAAGACTCTGAACACCAGACAGAGATAAGAAAAGCTAATCCTCCACATTCAGAGATGGCAAACTCCACAGAAGCACAGAAGCCCCAAAATACCAAGAAAAATAAGAAGAAAGGGGCGACTTTGGACACATTATATGGAGCCAAAATACAAAATACAGAGGAGACAGAAGACGATACACAAGAAAATGCTCCGAAATCTTCCAAAGGAAATAGAAACTCTCCACAAACCCATGAAGAATTTGAATCAGAAATGACCAAAAAGATGGAAGCCCTCTGGGAGGAAAAGTGGGAAATAATGCAAAAGAAACTCATGCATCTACAAAACCAGTTTCACCAAACTGTAAAAGAAAACCAGGCTTTAAAGCAAGAACTAATAAAGCAAAGCCACCAAGAAATTAGAAGAGAACATAAAATATCTCACTGACAAGGTGATAGATCTGGAAAATAGATGGAGAAGAGAGAATTTAAGAATAATTGGACTCCCAGAAAAGCCAGAAAGAAACACCAAACTGGACATAGTGATACAAGATATAATCAAAGAAAATTGCCCAGAGATTCTAGAACAAGGGGGCAATACAGCCACTGACAGAGCTCACAGAACACCTTCTACACTAAACCCCCAAAAGACAACTCCCAGGAATGTAATTGCCAAATTCCAAAGCTATCAAACAAAAGAAAAAATCCTACAGGAAGCCAGAAAAAGACAATTTAGATATAAAGGAATGCCAATCAGGGTCACACAAGACCTTGCAAGTTCTACTCTGAATGATCGTAAGGCATGGAACATGATCTTCAGAAAGGCAAGAGAGCTGGGTCTCCAACCAAGAATCAGCTACCCATCAAAACTGACTATATACTTCCAAGGGAAAGTATGGGCATTCAACAAAATAGAAGACTTCCAACTTTTTGCAAAGAAAAGACCAGAGCTCTGTGGAAAGTTTGATACCAAAAACCAAAGAGCAAGGAATACCTGAAAAGGTAAATATTAAGGAAAGGGGAAAAATGTTATCTTCTTCTTTTACTCAAACTCTCTTCTATAAGGACTACATTTATATCAATCTATGTATACTAACATGTGGGGAAAATGTAATGTATAAATAGGGGGTAAAGAAAGACCAAATAGAACAATGGTTCTCACACAAAGATTCACATGGGAAGGGGAGGGGAAGAAAACTCCTATAAGAAGGAGAGGAAGAGAGGGGGGGGTTTACTTAAACCTCAATCTCAGGGAAATCAACTCTGAGAGGGAAAAACATCCAGATCCATTGGGATCTTGAATTCTATCTTACCCAACAAGGGTAAGGAGAAGGGAAAACCAAGGGGGGGGAGGGGAAGAGGGAGAACAAAAAGGGAGGGAAAGAGGGGGGGAGGGGGAGGGAAGAAAAAGGGAGGGACTAAAAAGGGAAACATCAAAGGAGGGGACAAGGGGGACTGATTCAAAGTAAATCACTGGACTAAAAGGTAGAGCCGAAGAAGAAAAGGTTAGAATTAGAGAAGGCAATCAAAATGCCAGGGAGTCCACAAATGACAATCATAACTTTGAACGTGAATGGGATGAACTCACCCATAAAATGTAGACGAATAGCAGAATGGATTAGAATCCAAAACCCTACCATATGTTGTCTTCAAGAAACACACATGAGGAGGGTTGACACCCACAAGGTCAGAATTAAAGGATGGAGCAAGACCTTCTGGGCCTCAACTGATAGAAAGAAGGCAGGAGTGGTAATCATGATATCTGATAAAGCCAATGCAAAAATAGACCTGATCAAAAGGGATAGGGAAGGTAATTATATTTTGTTAAAAGGGACTCTAGACAATGAGGAAATATCATTAATCAACATGTATGCACCAAATAATATAGCACCCAAATTTCTAATGGAGAAACTAGGAGAATTGAAGGAAGAAATAGACAGTAAAACCATACTAGTGGGAGACTTAAACCAACCATTATCAAATTTAGATAAATCAAATCAAAAAATAAATAAGAAAGAGGTAAAAGAAGTGAATGAAATCTTAGAAAAATTAGAATTAATAGACATATGGAGAAAAATAAATAGGGATAAAAAGGAATACACCTTCTTCTCAGCACCACATGGCACATTCACAAAAACTGACCATACATTAGGTCACAGAAACATAGCACACAAATGCAAAAAAGCAGAAATAATGAATGCAGCCTTCTCAGATCACAAGGCAATAAAAATAATGATTAGTAATGGTACATGGAAAACCAAATCTAAAACCAATTGGAAATTAAACAATATGATACTCCAAAACCGTTTAGTTAAAGAAGAAATCATAGAAACAATTAATAATTTCATCGACGAAAATGACAATGGCAAAACATCCTTTCAAACCTTTTGGGATACAGCCAAAGCGGTAATCAGAGGCAAATTCATATCCCTGAATGCTTATATTAACAAACAAGGGAGAGCAGAGATCAATCAATTGGAGATGCAATTGAAAAAACTCGAAAGCGATCAAATTAAAACCCCCCAGCAGAAAACCAAATTAGAAATCCTAAAAATTAAGGGAGAAATTAATAAAATCGAAAGTGATAGAACTATTGATTTAATAAATAAGACAAGAAGCTGGTACTTTGAAAAAACAAACAAAATAGACAAAGTACTGGTCAATCTAATTAAAAAAAGGAAGGAAGAAAAGCAAATTCACAGTATTAAAGATGAAAAGGGGGACAGCACCTCCAATGAGGAGGAAATTAAGGCAATCATTAGAAATTACTTTTTCCAATTATATGGCAATAAATACACCAATTTAGGAGAAATGGATGAATATATACAAAAATACAAACTGCCTAGACTAACAGAAGAGGAAATAGAATTCTTAAATAATCCCATATCAGAAATTGAAATCCATCAAGCCATCAAAGAACTTCCTAAGAAAAAATCCCCAGGGCCTGATGGATTCACCTGTGAATTCTATCAAACATTCAGAGAACAGTTAATCCCAATACTATACAAACTATTTGACATAATAAGCAAAGAGGGAGTTCTACCAAACTCCTTTTATGACACAAACATGGTACTGATTCCAAAACCAGGCAGGTCAAAAACAGAGAAAGAAAACTATAGGCCAATCTCCCTAATGAATATAGATGCAAAAATCTTAAATAGGATACTAGCAAAAAGACTCCAGCAAGTGATCAGAAGGATCATTCACCATGATCAAGTAGGATTCATACCAGGGATGCAGGGCTGGTTCAACATTAGGAAAACCATCCACATAATTGACCACATCAACAAGCAAACTAGCAAGAACCACATGATTATCTCAATAGATGCAGAAAAAACCTTTGATAAAATACAAAACCTATTCCTATTAAAAACACTAGAAAGCATAGGAATAGAAGGGTCATTCCTAAAAATAATAAACAGTATATATCTAAAACCAACAGCTAATATCATCTGCAATGGGGATAAACTAGATGCATTCCCAATAAGATCAGGAGTGAAACAAGGATGCCCATTAACACCTCTACTATTTGACATTGTACTAGAAACACTAGCAGTAGCAATTAGAGAAGAAAAAGAAATTGAAGGCATCAAAATAGGCAAGGAGGAGACCAAGTTATCACTCTTTGCGGATGACATGATGGTCTACTTAAAGAATCCTAGAGAATCAACCAAAAAGCTAATTGAAATAATCAACAACTTTAGCAAAGTTGCAGGATACAAAATAAACCCACATAAATCATCAGCTTTTCTATATATCTCCAACACAGCTCAGCAGCAAGAACTAGAAAGAGAAATCCCATTCAAAATCACCTTAGACAAAATAAAATACCTAGGAATCTACCTCCCAAGACAAACACAGGAACTATATGAAGACAACTACAAAACACTCGCCACACAACTAAAACTAGACTTGAACAAATGGAAAAACATTAACTGCTCATGGATAGGACGAGCCAATATAATAAAAATGACCATCCTACCCAAACTTATTTATCTATTTAGTGCCATACCCATTGAACTACCAAAATACTTCTTCACTGATTTAGAAAAAAATATAACAAAGTTCATTTGGAAGAACAAAAGATCAAGGATATCCAGGGAAATAATGAAAAAAAACACATATGATGGGGGCCTTGCAGTCCCTGACCTAAAACTATATTACAAAGCAGCAGTCATCAAAACAATTTGGTACTGGCTAAGAAACAGAAAGGAAGATCAGTGGAATAGACTGGGGGAAAGCGACCTCAGCAAGACAGTATACGATAAACCCAAAGATCCCAGCTTTTGGGACAAAAATCCACTATTTGATAAAAACTGCTGGGAAAATTGGAAGACAGTGTGGGAGAGACTAGGAATAGATCAACACCTCACACGCTACACCAAGATAAATTCAAAATGGGTGAGTGACTTAAACATAAAGAAGGAAACCATAAGTAAATTGGGTAAACACAGAATAGTATACATGTCAGACCTTTGGGAGGGGAAAGGCTTTAAAACCAAGCAAGATATAGAAAGAATCAAAAAATGTAAAATAAATAATTTTTACTACATCAAACTAAAAAGCTTTTTACAAACAAAACCAATATAACTAAAATCAGAAGGGAAACAACAAATTGGGAAAAAATCTTCATAGAAACCTCTGACAAAGGTTTAATTACTCATATTTATAATGAGCTAAATCAATTGTACAAAAAATCAAGCCATTCTCCAATTGATAAATGTGCAAGGGAAATGGATAGGCAGTTCTCAGATAAAGAAATCAAAACTATTAACAAGCACATGAAGAAGTGTTCTACATCTCTTATAATCAGAGAGATGCAAATCAAAACAACTCTGAGGTATCACCTCACACCTAGCAGATTGGCTAATATAACAGCAAAGGAAAGTAATGAATGCTGGAGGGGATGTGGCAAAGCAGGGACATTAATTCATTGCTGGTGGAGTTGTGAACTGATCCAACCATTCTGGAGGTCAATTTGGAACTATGCCCAAAGGGCGACAAAAGAATATCTACCCTTTGACCCAGCCATAGCACTGCTGGGTCTGTACCCCAAAGAGATAATGGACACAAAGACTTGTACAAAAATATTCATAGCTGCGCTCTTTGTGGTGGCCCAAAACTGGAAAACGAGGGGATGCCCATCAATTGGGGAATGGCTGAACAAACTGTGGTATATGTTGGTGATGGAGTACTATTGTGCTAAAAGGAATAATAAAGTGGAGAAGTTCCATGGAGACTGGAACAACCTCCAGGAAGTGATGCAGAGCGAGAGGAGCAGAACCAGGAGAACATTGTACACAGAGACTAATACACTGTGGTATAATCGAACGTAATGGACTTCTCCATTAGTAGTGGTGTAATGTCCCTGAACAACTTGCAGGGATCCAGGAGAAAAAAACACCATTCATAAGCAAAGGATAAACTATGGGAGTGGAAACACCAAGAAAAAGCAACTGCCTGAATACAGAGGTTGAGGGGACATGACAGAGGATAGACTCTAAATGAACACTCTAATGCAAATACTATCAACAAAGCAATGGGTTCAAATCAAGAAAACATCTAATGCCCAGTGGACTTACGCGTCGGCTATGGGGGGTGGGGGGGAGGAAAAGAAAATGATCTATGTCTTTAACGAATAATGCTTGGAAATGATCAAATAAAATATATTTAAAAAAAAAACACTAGAAGGCATAAAAATAGAAGGGTTGTTCCTAAAAATAATAAAAAGTCTAAAACCATAAGCTAATATCATCTGCCATGGGGATAAACTAGATGCATTCCCAATAATATCAGGAGTGAAACAAGGAGCCCATTAACACCTCTATTATTTGACATTGTACTAGAAACACTAGCAGTAGTAATTAGAGAATATAAAGGAATTGAAGGCATCAAAATAGGAAAGGAGGAGACCAAGTTATCGCTTTTTACAGATGACATAATGGTCTACTTAAATAATCCTAGAGATTCAACCAAAAAGCTAATTGAAATAATCAACAACTTTAGCAAAGTTGCAGGATACAAAATAAACCCACATAAGTCATCAGCATTTCTATATATCTCCAACACAGCTCAGCAGCAAAAAGTAGAAAGAGAAATCCCATTCAAAATCACCTTAGACAAAATAAAATACCTAGGAATCTATCTCCCGAGAGAAACACAGGAACTATATGAACACAACTACAAAACACTTTCCACACAACTAAAACTAGACTTGAGGAATTGGAAAAAAAAATTAACTGCTCATGGGTAGGACAAGCCAATATAATAAAAATGAACATCCTACCCAAACTTATTTATCTATTTAGTGCCATACCCATTGAACTTCCAAAAATTTTCTTTACTGATTTAGAAAAAAACATACCAAAGTGGATTTGTAAGAACAAAGGATCAAGGATATCCAGGGAAATAATGAAAAAAAAAAATTCAAAGGAACGAGGCCTTGCAGTCCCAGATCTCAAACTATATTACAAAGCAGCAGTCATCAAGACAATTTGGTACTAGCTAAGAGACAGAAAGGAGGATCAGTGGAATAGACTTGGGGCAAGTGACCTCAGCAAGACAGTATATGATAAACCCAAAGTTCCCAGCTTTTGGGACAAAAACCCACTATTCGATAAAAACTGCTGGGAAAATTGGAAGACAATGTGGGAGAGATTAGGTTTGGATCAATATCTCACACACTACCCCAAGATAAATTCAAAATGGCTGAATGACTTGAACATAAAGTAGGAAACTATAAGTAAATTAGGGAAACACAGAATAGTATACATGTCAGACCTTTGGGGAGGGAAAAAATTTAAAACCATGCAAAATATAGAAAGAGTCACAAAATGTAAAATAAATAATTTTGACTACATCAAATTGAAAAGTTTTTGTACAAACAAAACCAATGTAACTAAAATCAGAAGGGAAACAACAAATTGGGAAACAATCTTGATAAAAACCTCTGACAAAGGTTTAATTACTCAAATTTACAAAGTGCTAAATCAATTGTACAAAAAAATCAAGCTATTCTCCATTCGATAAATCAGCAAGGGACATGAATAGGGAGTTTTCAGATAAAGAAATCAAAACTATTAATAAGCACATGAAAAAGTGTTCTAAATCTCTTATAATCAGATAGATGCAAATCAAAACAACTCTGAGGTACCACCTCACACCTAGCAGATTGGCTAACATGACAGCAGAGGAAAGTAGTGATTGCTGGATGGGATGTGGTAAAGTAGGGACATGAATTCATTGTTGGTGGAGTTGTGAATTAATTCAACCATTCTGGAGGGCAATTTGGAACTATGCCCAAAGGCTGATAAAAGACTGTCTGCCCTTTGATCCAGCCACACCACTGTTGGGTTGGACCCCAAAGAGATAATAAGGAAAAAGGTTTGTACAAGAATATTCCTAGCTGCGCTCTTTGTGGTGGCCAAAAATTCAAAAATGAGGGAATACCCAACAATTTGGGAATGGCTGAACCAATTGTGGTATATGTTGGTGATGGAATACTGTTGTGCTAAAAGGAATAATAAAGTGGAGGAATTCAATGGAGACTGGAACAACCTCCAGGAAATGATGCAGAGCAAGAGGAGCAGAACCAGGACAGAGACTGATACACTGTGGTACAATCGAACGTAATGGACTTCTCTATTAGTGTCAATGTGATGTCCCTGAACAATCTGCAGGGATCTAGGAGAAAAACACTCTCTACAAGCAGAGGACAAACTGTGGGAGTAAAAACACCGAGGAAAAGCAACTGCTTGACTACAGGGGTTGAGGGGACATGTCTGAGGAGAGACTCTAAATGAACACTCTAATGCAAATACCTAAAACATTGAAATGTGTTCGAATCAAGAACACATGTGATACCCAGTGGATTCTCGTGTCAGCTATGGGGGGGGGGGAGGAAAAGAAAATGATCTTTGTCTCCAGTGAATAATGTTTGGAAATGCTCAAATAAAAATAAATAAATAAATTTTTCCAATCAAAATGTACTCATTTCCTTTAACCAATACTCATAGCAGAATTTAAGATTTTTCTTCATTCTAGCTGAACTTATCTCCTTTTATCAAAATCATTTTAAGAAAAATTACTCTAAATTGAATGGTATCTTCTAGACAATACCTAACAAAATTAGAGTACAGTGGAGTTATCACAATGACTTTTAAATTTCCTTTGTTTTATTTTATAATTATAAAGTTGATTTTAATGCCCAAGTGCAAGATTTTACATTCCTAGAACCTGACTTTTATATTATTAGATTCAATTTTTTATGTGATGAGGAAGAAGTGAAGATTGTAGATATTTTAACCCTAAGAAGTAGAAAAATGGAATTATTAAAATAAATAGAGGTATCAGAAGGAGCAGGAGCATTGGGAAGATGAAAGTAATAATTTAACTTTTAAAGTATATTTCAAATATAGATGGTTAAAAAGTATAAAAATCAGTTGGAAATTTAGGGTTGGAGATATATTGATAATAAATATATGTAAATATATTTGTAGTCATTCATAAAGAAAAGATGGAAATCATAGGTTGAATGAAATCACAAATAAAAGAAAACTCAGTTATGAGATTAATTTTATACCAAGAGAAGAGGGTCAAAAAATGGACAGAAAAAACTATATTGGAGAAGGAAGAGGAAAATATCTGATGGGAAAAAGACAAAAGTAGAGTTTTCAGAGAGAAGGTAAGACAATAAAAATTGTCATATTATAGGATCCAAGGGAGGAGAGAGTATTGAGCAGGAAGGATCTGTCCATAGAATCAGATGCTATAGAGAGGTTGGCAAGACCTAATGAGGAACAGATGGTACAACATGAAGGATCACATTTTATTAATATTTTACAAATATGGAAACTAACAGTTTAAGAGATTAAATCATTTCTCACTCCATATGAGTAGTTTGTATTTGAAACATAATAATTATTTTTAAAATATTATGATAAAATGAAGAAGCATTTGGATATTATCATGAAAAGTTCTGGGAAAAGAATAGGGTTTGAAGTTTATAAGATAGAAAGACTGATCATATTTCCAGGTTAAGGCAAAGGTGCTAGTTAACAAGAAGTCTGAACAGAGAGTAGGTTATTGATCGAGAGAAGAGAAGAATGATTGAGCAAAGTGTTGTAGAATAGGCAGCATACTGTTTGATTTTTCTTCTTGATGCTAAAACTAGATTAATAGTTAGATGATTATTGAAAGATAGTTTTTTTGTTTCATGTAAGAAAATTGATGGGCTTTGGGAAAAGAAAGAAAAAAAGACTTTTTTTTTTTAAAGGCCAAGGTGAGATTCATTTATCTAAAATATGAATACTTGCTCTGATTTTTGTTTTTCCATTATTTTCAGTTAGAGAGGGTGGGTAGAAAGGGTACTATTAGTTACAAGGTTCTTAGAATTTTTTTTAATTGCAAGAAAAACAGAACCAGGGACAGAAGGAATCAAAGACAAGCAATAAGGCTTTGGGAATTTTGTGATTAGAAGATTAAATCATTATATGCTTTAAAATAAACTTCTTTATCAATTGCTTTATTAAGATGTAAATTAAGTCCCTAGCATTAGAGTTATTTAACTGGAGAGTGCATTATCATATGTTAGGTTGGCTGTAAATGCAAATCCAACATGAGTTGATGCTTATATTTCATAACTCCTATGATTCTTTTCAGATGATTTTTCCATTATTGTGTTTCTTGGGTATATTTTTCAACTAACTTATATTGACATATGACATATTTTTATGCCTTTCCTTCACATAATGTCAAAGCAGTAATAATAATAATTATTGTCACATACTATTAAATAGTTATATGATAAATAACATTTATAACCTGATGGGGTATGATGTGATACAATATAACATTGATGATGATGATAACGATGAATATATATATATACATATATATATATTGTCTCTTTGATCCTTACCATCTTGTGAAATAGGTACCATCATTAACCTTAGTTTACCAATAAGTAAACCTAGGCAAAGTTTAAGTAATTTACTGAAGGTCACACAACTATGTTTTCTCTAAGCTAGAGTATTTGAACTCAAATCTTGAGTCCTTGACTCTATATACCTATAATATAATAGGTATTATAGTAATTAGCTAGCCGTAAAATATGGAAACAGAACATAGATAATTTCATGGGAATTTGGACATTCTGATGCAGTGTGCACCAACAGAAATGATGTCTTCATATGTATGTATTCCCTGCATGTACATTTGCATAGATTCATTAAAAATTTCAACCAAAAATTTAGCCTAAGAACTTTACTTTTTCTGAGTTAGAGAGAAGAGAAGAGAATTTTTAGCCAGAAATAGATTCTTTGAGAATGGAGGAAGAATGACAAATGTGATAGTAAAACAACCACAGTAATTTGAATAGCATAGAAAATTTCAATTAAGTGAATATCAAAATAAGAGATGAATTCCTGGGTTACAAGATTGTATGAGGGAAGATAGGACTCAAGTGCCATGGGCAAAAAGTGTAAGAAAAGGTAGTTCAAGAGGAAGAGAAGTTTATTTTGAAAAAGGATTTCCCAAAGGCATAGCATAAGGGATGTCAGAATTGGGTCAGCTTTGGTTTGAGGGGTATGAACCTGAGAGAAATAAAGGTGAAGGTTAGAGATAATTTGCTTTTATGTGGATAATGATTGAATAATCTAGGGAGAGTCACACTGGTTGTGGTAGGTTGCTAGCAATAATATAGAATATGAATAATTATTCTTCTAAAAATTCTTTTAAGTACCAAAATATGACTTCATAATGTAAAAAAAAAATTACACAAGACTTTACTGATTATTCAAGTGACAACTGATTTAAGCTACTTAAAATTTCAAATTAGGACACATATGATTCTATGATCTTTATAAAAACAACCATCTGAAGTTTTCAGCTAGTCACTAAAAGAAAGATAGAACTAGGTATGAGAGTAATGAATATTGCATTAAAACTTAGAATATCAAAGATTTTCAAGTGGGTCTAATGTGTGGTTCAGTGAATTGTCTGCCAATAATAATAGTTAAAACAACAGAGCAAATAAAATGTGCTTAATTGTGATGGAATTACAAAGTAAACAAGAGGGGGAAATCAAGGAGTGTCATTACTTTATCACTCATATATTAATAGGTACAATTTTTTATGGTTTTTCCATGCCATCAGGAAAGAAAAAAGAAAATCTCTGCAAATCTCAAACTCTAAGTCAAGAAGGGCTCCTATCTCAGTGAGAATTACCTCCCATCCCACCAGAAAAAATTTTACTTCTTTAGTCTTTTTGTTTTTATATTCTGTAGCACCTTGTGATCCTCAAGGGTTCAAATGCTTTTCAGCTTTTCTTCATTTTCCCATTAAATTTCTGTCACCATTATTCTCTATGTCACCACAAAAGTCAATTGTAACCTGGGGAAACAGGTTCTTTTGAAAACACATTAAATTAATTAATAGTATAATCATTCTTAATGATAACTACAATGACTACAGGGGGTAAAAGTCATTAATAAAGTATGTCGAATATGCTAACTTCACAGAAAAAGGAATAAGTGATAGATAATTGCCAATGAGGAGACATCTTCCTTAGTAAGGGTGTGGGTGCTGATAGATTTTCAGATTTATTATATATGTTATATAGACATAAAGGAATAGGCCTCATATATTTAAGTAGATATGAGAATGGAAACATCCAAATTAATGTTAACTTTCAAAGTAGTTACCTGACAAAACACTCACTCCAATAATGTGTACATTGTTCAAAGTATCATTTGAATGGAGGTATTAATTATTTTATATTAATTTATTGACACTTTAAGAAAAATAAATATTTGATGGTTTTATAATTTCTCTGTCCTATGGAGTTTTTTCATGGACATGTAGTAGCATCATTGGGGAAGAACTATACTATCTTTACCAAAAAGGTATTATTCAGATTAATTCCCCACATCATTCACATACTTATTGTGGCTGCTTACAAAATGTGATAGCTGCTATAAATAGATATAAATATTATCCTTCTGACTTAGGGATGGATTTAAGGATCATCTTATGATCTTGAATGAATGCCATGATACTTATTGGACATAGAGGTTCATTCTAATCCCTGCTCTTTGACTAGAAATCTAGCAACTTGAAAGAAAAGGTTATATGTAGTATGCGAACATATTTTATGTCATTCATACAGAGATTTGTAATGCATGTATGTTTATTAATATATCATAATTACATGAATGGAAATATGTGCACATATATGTATATTAACATTATTCATGCCTTTAGATTCCAATTAGTACAAATGAGGAATCCCATGATGGTCATATATATTAAAATTCCCACTACCCAAGGTTGCAATTGTGTAAAATATTAAAATCATTTCTAAACCAATCAAATATGTAATGTAAATTAAAATAATTCCATAAACTACATGAAACTATTACCACTAATAAGTATATAGCTCTCTGTATATGTCTATATAAATGTATATGTTGGTATATAACATATTTATGTATTACATATATTGTATATAAATGTTCTAATTTTTTATCTTCTTATATTGGGTTTATTTAAGGAGGTATGGAAATGAATTAAATATCATAAAATATAAAAGATACCACTGACTATTTATGGTGATCAACTATCAAAACTCACCTATTCACAATGCAATGATCTGAAACACCCAAATTTTTTAGATGAATTGATGATGTGCCACCCCTTCACCATCTGGAATTTATATTCCAGCTTGTTAATATCTTCTGGAATGCTATTTCTATAGTATATTTAATAAATACTTGAATGGACAATTTTTGTTGAAAAACTTGTGGATTTAAAGTTGAATAATGACATTGTTGGTGACTTTAAGATACTATAGTTATATGAGAGGTCCTACATGGATTAAGTTCTCTCTCCCCAAAATAAAATCCTTATAAAGGTTTAAGAGAGATACCAGAATTGATTAAAATTAATTAGTTGGGACTTCTGGGTTAAAATGGCTGCAGTGTAGATGCAAAACTATTCCTTTCCTCATTAACTACTGATATAGACTACCTCAAAAGGCCAAAAATTATTCATATGAATGAAGGTAATCCATAGTAGGGCTCAGTATTGGAGATACATGGGATTTGGGCATGTCCACACTATAAAGGAGTGAAATAGCTCCCACCAAAATAGGAGTTAATTAACCCTCCCCCACCCCACCTATGGAGCCAGAGTCTGAGCCAGTGAGCTAGAATCAGTGAGGAAGGGAGGGGCACCTCTACTTCCTTGGCAGCTGACTAAGACCACCAAGAACCTACCCCTGAGAGCAGCTAGCCTTGAGAACCAAGCAGGCTGAAGAGCATGGACCTGAGGCAACAGAGATAACAGAGAAGGATGGCACACACTAGAAGCTGGAAAGACTCAAGAAGTGGCCTCAGGAAAGAACCATGCTCCTTAGCTCCATACACAGAGAGCCTGCCCTCCTCACATAGACTTCTGACTGGAAAGGGAAGGAAAAATGAGCATAGTGATGCCAAACAATGCCCAGAAAAACAATTTCCAAACACCAAGAAAAACAAGAAGAAAATATTGACCCTGGATAATTTTTATGGAGAAAAAATCCAGACTACAGAGGAAATAGCAGAAAACAACAAATAATTAAAAGCATTCAAACCTTGCAAAAAAATGGAAATTGGTGAGAAACTCTTTAAGAATTTAAATCAGAACTTATGAGAAAGATGAAAGAGTTTTGGCAAGAAAAGTTGGAAATAGTTTAAAAAGAAAATAACAGATTAAAAGACAGGAACTCCTAATTGGAGACCAAAATTAAATAGCTAGAAGCAATGAAGAGCAGGATAGACCAAAGCTAAAATGAAAATCAAAAGATTATAGTGAAAAATCAATATATATATTATATATAGCATATAACCAGTCTTTAAAGATCAGAATTGGAAAATTGGGGGCCAATGATCTCACAAAATAGCTAGAATTAATAAAGCAAAGTTAAAAGACTGACAAAATAGGAGGAAACATGAAGTATATCACTGAGAAAATGAATGATTTTGAAAAAAAGATCGAGTAGAGACAACTTGAGAATTATTGGTCTACCTGAAAACCCAGAAATAAACAGAAATTTTGACATACTACAAGAAATTATCCAAGAATACTGCACTGTTATTCTTGAACAAGAGGGAAAAATAGACATTGAAAGAGTTCATAGAACACCCACTACACTAAATCCTCAAAAGACAACCGCCAGGAATATAATTGTGAAATTCAAGAGCTTCCAAGCTAAGGAGAAAATTTTACGAGAAGACAAAAAGAGACATTTCAGATATCAAGGAGGATCAGTAAGGATTACATAAGATCTAGCAGCTTTCACAAGAAAGGACAGCAGGGCTTGGACTATGATATTCAGAAAGGCAAGAGAAATGGGTCTTCAAACAAGGATCACCTACCCATCAAAACTGACTATATATACTTCCAGGGAAAAGTATGGGCATTCAACAAAATAGAAGATTTCAAAGTATTTGTAAAGAAAAGCCCAGGAAGAAGTGGAAAATTTGATATCCAAACACAAAAATCAAGCAAAACATAAAGAGGTAAATAAGAAAGAGAGGGGAAAGAAAAAAATTGATTTTCTTCCTTAAGGGCTTCAATAAGATCAAATTATTTATATTAATGTATGGAAAATATTATTAGTAACTCTCAAAAATTATATTCACTATTATAGTATTTAGAAGAATCATTCATAGTTAGAGATTGGGGTAATAATTGGTCTAAGAAGATATACCCCCCCCAAAAAAGAAAAAGGGTGGGGGAATAGAACATAGCACCAATAGAAACTTGAAGGAATAAGATAAATAGGATAATCTCTATCACATAAAGATGTGCATGGGAAGGAGAGGGGAAGAATACTATTATAAGAATGAGGGGAAGAGAGTGCTAATAGGAAATACTTAAATCTTACTCTCTGTAGAATCAACTCTTGCGAAGAGCTTCTAGATCCATTGTGGTATTTGAAATCTATCCTACCCAACAGGGAAAGTGAGAAGGAAAAAAATAATAGTGGGAGTGGTGCAGGGAGTACAAAAAGGGAGAAAAAGAGATGGCGAGGGAACTTAATAGACCCTAAAAAATAAGAAGGAACTAAAAGGGAGGAGGCAAAAAGGGGAGTATAATAAGGGTAGGAATCAGGGGGACTGATTAAAAGCAAACCATTGGTTTAAAAGGATATAGCAAAAGAAGAAAGTACAGAAGTAGGAGAGGATATCAAAATGTTGGGGAATATAAAAGTCGCAATCATAACTGACAAAGTGAATGGGATGAAATCATCCATAACATGAAAGCAAATAGCACAGTGGATTAAAAACCAAAATCCTACCATATGTTGTCTACAGGGAACACATACGAAGCAGGACACACTTAGGGTAAGGGTCAAATCCTAGAGCCAAATCTATTGTGCCTCAACTGAGAAAAAGAAGGCAGGATTTATAATCATGATATATGACAAAGCCAAAGTAAAAATAGATCTGATTAAAAGAGATAGGGAAGGTAATTACATTCTGATAAAAGGCAGTATAGACAATGAGGAAATAGCAGTAATCAACATGTATGCACCAAATGGTATAGCACCAAGTTTCTAAAGGAGAAACTATTGGAGCTTAAGGAGGAAATAGATGATAAAACTATACTAGTGAGAAACCTAAACCTTTTTCTATCAGATCTAGATATATCAATCAAAAAATATATGAGAAAGAGGTAAGAGATGTGAATGAAATCTTAGAAAAATTAGAGTTAATACATATGTAGAGAAAAATAAATAGGGACAAAAAGGAATAAACCTTTTCAACAGCACATGGTGTTCACAATGTTTGACTATGTACTAGGGTATAAAAACATGACAAACAAGTGCAAAAGAGAATAATAAATACAACTTATTTCAGATCATGATATAATAAAAATAATAATTATTAAGGGCACATGGAGAAGCAAATCAAAAATTAATTTGAAATTAATAATAGGATTTTCCAAAATAGGTTAAATAACAAATCATATATACAATTAATAATTTCATTAAGGAAAATTACAATGATGAGACATCCTTTCAAAATCTATGTGATGCAGCCAAAGCTGTTCTCAGGGGGAAATTTATATCCTTGGGTTCACATATTAATAAATTAAGGAGGGCAGAATTCAATAAATTGGGAATGCAAATTAAAAAAAAAACTTGAAAGTGAACAAATTGAAAATCCCCAGATGAAAACTAAATTAGAGATCCTAAAAAACTAAATGAGAAATTAATAATATCAAAAGTGAAAGAACTATTGATTAATAAATGAGACTAGAAGCTGGTATTTTGAAAAAAGAAATGAAATGGACAACGTATTGGTCAATCTAATTTAAACAAAAAGGAAAGGAGAAAATCAAATTGACAGTATGCAAGATGAAAAGGAAGACTTTATCTTTAATGAAGAAGAAATTAAGGCAATCATTAAAAAGTATTTTGCCCAATTATATGGCAATAAATATGGCAATCTAGGTGATATTGATGAATATTTTTTAAATATAAATTGCCTATTTTAACAGAAGAAGAAATAGGATACATCCAAAACCAGTCAGGTCAAAAACAGAGAAAGAAAACTATAGACCAATCTCTTTAATGAACATAGATGCAAAATTTTTAAATAGAATACTACCAAAAAGATACAAGCAAATGATCATAAGGGTTATTCATTTTGATCAGGTGGGATTTACACCAGGCATACAAGGTTAGTTTAATATTAGGAAATGAAAGAGTCAAACTCATTTCTATTTTGAAATGTTCTGAGGACATTGCAAGAATAAACCCTTAGGATGAAAAAAATGAGTATCTATAGCAGCAACAAGTTACTTAAAATATTAGCAAATTGGCCATGTGTATATTCATGTTTTTCAAAGAATGCGTTGTGTGTTTTTTTTCCCTATAAACTGGAGAATTTGACAGGTGTCACATGTTATGATTATAGAATTGCTGCCAGAGTAACTATATCAACACTTCTGTGTTCTCTATTAGTTATATCCCTTTGGATCGAAAGGGAGTCTAATGATGACAGAGAACTAAGGCATCATTGAAAAAACAGGTCTTCTCTCTTTCACACAATCATCTTTCCTACTTGACTATTTTTTTTTCTATTTTCCGCTGTTATAAACAGACTCCTCTGATCCTTGTCATTGCTGGTCTAATTCAATGAACCATTTGGAGGTTTAGTCAAGGTTGGATGTTTTGAGGATTTAAGACAGAATGGTCTGCCTCTTGCCTAGTAAAGACATCAGATAGCTAGAGTAGGTGAAACAACATAAAAATATCTTTGAACAGGTTCGTCAAGTTCTTAAATATTGCTTCATCAAATCTGAAATATTTCTTTTATTCTGTATGTAACTAGTAAGTTTTCTGACACATTTCAACATGTGAATTATGTAAGTGGCAGAAATGGGAATTTTGTGATTCTTTAAGACATTTAATGCATTTTTAGAGTTGCTTAACTCTGTATCTATTTTAAAACTCCAGTGAAAGTAGTTTTGGATTTTTCCCCCTCAATATGATTTTAGCAGTCCTACAGAAATTAAGTCCTTATCTACAATGATAAGGTGAAATAGAAAATACAGTACTAATTGACCAATATGATTCTGGACATATAATAAGGGCTAAACAAACCTATATTGAATTGATCCCAATAATTCAATGTAAAAGTACATTTGTCTTAATTATATGTATATTAGAGCAAAAGTTTCTATTGCTTTAGCTAGAGAAATTGAGATAATTGTTTTGAATTTTATATCTATACAGTCAAATAGTTTTACAGAATGGTACCTTGAGGTCATTGCCATATTTTCCAATGTTAAGTGAACCATTCTGTCTATATACATAAGAACTTACATCCTCTTGCTTATTACATGATTGGTCAGGTTTGGTTTGATAGAATATATCTTCACCAATATTTTCTTGGTACCCATCTTTGGTGCCTTCCGTTATATGATTCAGTTGTCTCAGCTCTCTCATGGCTTGTCTATGAGCTAAGTTTAAATAGTGGGTACAAGTTTTTGTGCTTTTTTTCCCACTAGACAATGTTAGTTTAAATTGGGCTTCTGACGTTTTGCTGTTATATGACCATGGGTAGGTCATTTAATCTTTTAAAATTGGATTTCTCATATGTAAGATGAGAATAATAATATCTGAAATACCCAACTCCATAAAAAGTGGTGCAATGCATAGAGAGCTGCTCTTGGAATCAAGAAGATGTTTGTTCAAATATTTACAATATTTATGTATTACTTTGAACAAGTCATTTATCCTTCTAGTGCCCCCAAACACCTGTCTAATTATAAGTTATTGAAAAGTGGCAGATCTGTACTGATAAATATAATCACTAGGATCTTCCCACACAAATGAAATCAACATATCAGCCTCTCCCACAATCCCTCCAAAAAATAATTACCTATTAAATAAGGCATATATTAAGCAACTCCATTTCCTCACCTCTCACTATTTTTAAATCTCTATAGTGTGGTTCATTCAACTGACCAATGCCTTCTCCAAAATAAACAACACTTTATTAGATGTCAAATACTTATTCTTCTTGAATCCAGTGTAGCATTTGACACTGGTGATTATCTACTTTAATTATATTCTTTTTCTTCTATAGGTTTTCAAAGCACATTTCTAGTAGTCCTTCTATTTACTTGTATTTTATTTTTGAGTCTCCTTTTTTGAATCCTTATCACTGTTGCAATTACCAACTAAGTACCTTCATGACTTTCCACAGGGACCCTTTCCCCCCCTTCTATATCTCTTTTTTTAATCTTATCATTTCCCATGGGTATGACCATCATCTTTTTGCAGATGATGACTAGAACTATATTTCTAGTACCATCTATATCTTAAGCATCTTAGTTATCAACTTTTTACTAATAATGTAAACAGTGAAATGTAAGCAATGGGATTAACAGTTTCTATTAAATATGTTAAAGTATATTAAGTATCTTAAATATTTTTTTTCTATTTTTGACCTTTTGTCAAGAGTGCCTGGAATTCCTCTATTTCATTGAAGGTCCATTTCTTCCCCTTGGATATAATGCTCAGTTTCTCTGGGTAGGTAATTTTTGGTGTTAGGCCTATATCTTTTGCCTTGTGGAAATTCACATTCAATGCGTTCTAATGATGTAGAAGCTGTTAGGTATTATGCAATTCTGATTGTGCTTCCACAATATTTGATTTTTTCTGGGTACTTATAGTATTTTCTTCTCAACTTCAGATCTCTGGAATTTGGATGTAATCGTTTTGGGAATATTTTTAATTTTGGATTTCTTTCAGGAGATGATGGATTCTTTCAATTTTAATTTTCTCATTTTGTTCAAGAACATTAGAACAGTTTGGTTGGTTATTTTCCTGATAATTTCTTTCAATATGCTGTCCAGGTTCCTTCTTTAGCCTGCCTTTCAGTGAATGCAATGATTCCTATATTATCTCTTGCCAGGTCAATTTTTTTAGTAAGATATTTCAAATTTTCCTCTACTTTTTTCATTCCTTTTAATTTGTTTTATTACTCTCCCCTGCCTCATATAGTAGTTAGATCTCATTTGTCATATTTTAATTTTTAAGAAGCAATTTTATTATTTGAGACTGTTTATTATTTATCTTAGCTAGATATTTCTTGTTTGAGTTATTTTATTTCTTTTTTAGAATACTAGTTTCTTCAGGAAGTTTTTCTTCAAAGTTGATGATTTTTTCTATGATTTTTTCTAATTTTTCATCTAACTTTCTTTTTATTTATTTTTATATCTTATTTGGATCTCTTACAGGGGTTTATTTTGGTCTTGACATCCTTTCAAATTTTCCTTTGGGTCATCACACATTTTCATTTTTGTATTGCTGCCTCTTGTGAGCTTATATTTTGCTCATCTTATTGTGATCTTTTTCTAGCATCAGACTTTTTCTCTGTCTCTTACTTATTTGGGGGTTATTTTTCCCTGATTTTTCTAGATACTGCTCTGTTCCTGGGGTGAAGGGTGTACTATCCTATGTTTATACTGTACCTGAAGTCAATTTAGTCATCTTGGTCTCAAACAGCACTCTGTAGAGGAGTCCTAAATGACCTGCTGGTGGATGTTTATAACTGTTCAGTTCAATTGGTTGGAGTTGAGTTCTGGCTGGTCCTGCTCAGGTTTCAATAAGGTCCCTCAATGGTTTGAGTCCTTCCCACTGCCGCCTGTTCTTGGTCACGCTTGGCCTCTATTTAGACTGGACTATGCAGGGTAGCTTTCCTCTCACTCCTGTTTACTTTGTATTTAGTTGGTTTCTACTCTTATCCTGTTGAGGCTGTACTAAGTCAGCTATTCTCTTTCTCCTTTGGCTTGCCCTGTATTGGTTCCAAGTTTTCCTGAGGCATGTACAACACTGCCTCCTCATCATCTAAAGGGAGCAAGGGAAATGAGGGGGGGGGGTTGTTAGAGTGCCTAAGGGGTTCTGAAAAGAATAGAGGTGAGATACTTTGAATGGGAAATGAAAGCACTCATACCTCTGATGTTCAGCAGTCCATACTTTAATACACCACCACTCTTTCCACATATTTTTACAGAAGCTAAGATATAGATTTTACACATGGAAAAGTCAAGCCCACCTAGTATAAGAAACCAGACAGTTACCAAAATAGATTCTGGGAAATGTTATCTTATAATTCTGGGAACTCCTTATTTTTCTGCTAGCAGTAACCAGACAGACACCTGGGAAAATGTTCTTGATTGGTTCAGCCTACATGTCTCAAACTTGCTTTTCTCTAAGGGGGTACTCCTTGTCTGACCTTGCTCAAGAATGCTAGAAGGATCAAGGAGGACTTAACCTTTAAGTCCTCTACAATATTTCACATAGATTAGTTCTCCTTTCTGTTTCTTGACTTTGTTCTGGATGAGAGCACTGCTTCAATCCTTCTTCTGCAGGTTCTACCACTCCATTATTCATGCTGAGGTGTTTTTGTTCTACTATGGTCATTTGAATGGTGGTTGGTATGCTTTGAGTGTTTCTTATTTCACCATCTTGGACTGAACTATTCCTGCCCTTAACTCCATTAAACTACAAAATAAATTATTACATTTTCTTCCCTAGTTTCTTTTTTATTTTATTTAATTGATTAATTTAGAGCACTTTTCCAGAATTACAAAAATCATGTTCTTTCCCTTCCCTCCCCCCAACCTCCTCCCATATCTGACACACAATTCCACTGGGTTTTACACGTGTCTTTGGTCAAGACATATTTCTACATAATTGATTTTTGCACTAAGGTGCATTAAGGGTTTATAACCCCAATCATATCCTCATTGACACTGGTAATCAAGCAATTGTTTTTCTTCTGTGTTTCTTTGTTCACAGAATTTCCTCTAAATGTGGAGAGTGTTCTTTCTCATAAGTCCTTCAGAAATGTCCTGGATCATGTCCTAGCTTCTTAAACCTTCAGAAAATGTCTCTGTCCTTAAAGCCTCCTTTCCCTTTTATTCAAAATTCTTTATCATTTATATCATCAAATTTAACCACTCTATTTTGGGGGGGATTAGAGAAAAAATGTTTGTTTGTTTTGGTTTTGTGGTGTTGATTGATGGATTATCTTAATCAATGCTTTCTTATTTATTTACAAGTCTTCATTACATTTTGTATTAATCTCTTTCTTAAGGTATATCTGTTTTAGGTTTTCTCATATTACTACTACTATAACCTCTACTATTACTGTTGCTATGAATACTATTACTAATAATATAACTAATCTTATTACATTACAGGGATTTCCCATCTCATATTAACTTTTTCCTAATGTAATTTTATTGGGTTTTAATTATGAGTTGATCAGTCTAACTTCTATGCTAAATCAATTCCTCTTTTCTTCTGAGTTTTATTTATCCTTTGAGGTATCACAGAATTTTCATTGTTCTTTCATGTTCTCAGAGTGGAGTTAATAAGATGCTATCTTTCATCACACACAAATATTTCATTTTTTCTTGCCCTAATATTTGCTAATCACATTTTTTTCTATGTTATCTTTATTACTATTCTTATTTTTGGATCTTCGTTATTTTGTCTATTTCTACACTTTGCTTTCATCAAGTCCTTTTCTCCTTTTATATTCTTTTTCTTTTCTTTTTACACTACCCATATTTCGTGATTACTCTTCTCCTTCTTTATTGATACCACAGAACATTTGGGGCTGAATTAAATTATGTCAAGCTTCTTCCTATGGGAATTATGGTGCTTTCTAGCCTTGGTTCTGACACATTTGGAGCATGGAGTTGCTTTCAAATCACCTTGCCTTTAGGTCCAAAGTGATTTACTATATAATTGTGAGGCTCACCGAGGAAAACAGCCATACTTGCCTGAGATTATTGGCAAGGTCCCACTTTCTCATATAAAGGCACAGCTGCTCTCTGCCAAAGGTCATCATTAAATCTTGAGTCCCCTCTTACTCTGAAGAGCAAAGAAGTCCTTGTAACATCATGACTGAAAGTAGCAAACTGCCTTTCCCCAAGAACAAATTAGCAATCAATGTTTCTCTACTTGCTTACATCTGTAATATCAACCCTGGTAACATTCATGTGTGAAGTCATTTTCATAAACATCATCTTATGGGAAAGTAAAACCCCCAAATTGTTGTAATGCTTAATATTTTACCCTCTATAGAAGTCTTTCTCTGTCATAAAAATGAAGATCATAGCCCCCAGTCATGGTGCCATGATTCTTTTCCTCGGACCTTCTCAAGCATGATGGACATAGTCCTTCCGGTCTTTCCTTCTTTATATCTCAGCCTTTCTCTCTAGCCACCTAGTCTCCATAGCAGGATAACTCTCTCTCTCCATGACTACAATGGCCCTCAGATTCAATCACTCATCACTATGCCTCCGATGAATAGCTACCACATTTAATCTTACTTTTTGTCTGTCAATATCTACTTATTTTTTTAATGTGGATAGGAAGAGTTAATGTCAGCTGTCTATAAATGGAGGGCTTTGGTACTGAGTTCATAATTTATGTATATTCTCCAGCTTTGATTCATAGAATTTTAGCTGATTTATTCTTTCTTCCTTTCTTGAGGATTTAACTATAATTACTCAACATCTACTGCATATTTCATTTGTCAAAAAATCGAATAATGTAAAGGATTTTGCAGAGATTAGGTAATCCCAATTAGGCATGTTTCCCAGATAATACTTCTTGAACGAATTTGTCTTTCTTTACTTTTTAGTTTAATCAGCAGCAACCATAACAAAATGCATATAATGCATTTTAGATTCTCCTGTTGTAGAATCATTTAAATCAGCTGGAGGAGAATTTCATTTTGGAAAGTCATTTCTCTAATAGGTGATTGTCAGAAGAAAGTGTTAATCTGTATTGTTTTGTATTGGGTCAGTAAATAGCTTTTAACAATTTTCTGTCCATAACTATTACTTGCCACTGGCAGAAACAAAAACCAAAGTATATTCTCTGGATGCCACAGCCAGTTTATCTTTTTCCTCCTACTTAGAGATCCATAATATGATTCACAACAGATACTTTGTTACTAAATAGTTCTTTTTGTGGTGCAGTGAATAGAAAAATAGTCTTAGAGTCAAGAAAATGTGATTTCAAATTTTGCCTGAAATATATGATTTACTTCTCTCTACCTCAATTTCAGCATCTGGAAAATGATGATAATTATAACACCTAAATCCCAGGATTGTTATGATGATTAAGTGAAATATTGTAAAGTCATTTTTACAAATATTGTTTTCCTCAACATTAATATTTTGGAAATGGAGGCACATAAAACTACTCTCATCCAAAGGAAGCTAGGTATCATAGTGCATAGAGCACCAGGTTCATAGTCTAGAAGACTTGGCTTCAAACTTAAGGTCAGACACTTCCTACATGTGTTACCTTGGGCAAGTCATTTAGCCCTGATTGCCTAGCCCCTGCCTCTCTTCTCTGCCTTAGAATTGAAACTAAGATTTAAAATTGCTATTGTCCAATTCAATTGCTTTTAACTATGGGGAGGCCTTACTTTTGGGGATTTCCAAAATGAATATACTTTGTTTTAGCCAAATTTTCCATAAGCTTTTGGAACATAAGACTATCAAGTTAATGTTCTGATTATATACAGACTCCTCAAATTCCCTGCAGGGATCCTCCCATCTATAGATATTTTGTGTTGATATACTCTAATGGTTATCATACTCCCAACCCCTCTCACTCTTCTCATTGCAGTGATACTGCAATCCCTTTGCTGATGAACGACTTTCCTTCCCCCAATAGCTTGTTTTTGCTCTGAATCTCTTCCTCTAGAACACTTACTGTAGCAATTTTTTTCTTTACTTGAGATGTTACAACTCCTTTCAATTATGATCACTAGAACTCCAGATATATAAATAATCATATTTATTTCATATTTATTTTTTTCCACTCCTGCTTTTTTTTTGGGGGGGGGGGAGGCAACAGTTGGGATCTGGATCCTCCTGGATGAAACTGTATCCTTGAACATTGTTTCCAGGTTGCAATTTCTCACATATCCTATTACCTTCTAGTGTGGGAGAAAATTTTGAATATTCTTTCCGACATATTTCTGCTTCTAATCTTTTTCTCTGCATTGATCTTTCAGCAACACAAACTTTTCCTTTGAGATTCACTTTATTCAAATTCATCACCCAATCAAGATTTTGGTGACTAAAATCTGTGTCTATGATTACCTAGGTCTTCTCCCTCCTTTCTCAATGAGCTCAATTCCTGACTTGCTGCCTTCCTCTCACTTTAACTATTGTCTTCCTACTCTATACAGTACACATGTTCATGTTCCTTATAATATCCTAATTCCTCTTTTTGTCATTTTATTCAAGTCTCATGACTCACTCTTCTCCATTTTAAGTAAGCAAAAATATGGCTGTATCTTTGATATTGTTGTCACACACACAAAATAACCTATTTCTATTTTCAAGAACTCTAAAATATCTCCAAAGAAATGTAATTAAATGATTCCACCATTGCATCACTCCCCATAACTTACTACATCTAAACCTTTAACTCATTCTACCCATGACCTCTTATCCTTTTATCCCTGAGGATTTAGCTGTACTTGTTTACCTTCCTACGTGTGACCACTTAATACTAATAGATCATATTTACATGGTTCTTTAAGGATTAAAGAGTACTTACAAAAATTTCATTTTATATTTCTACAACCCTTTGGTGTTGATATTTATTGTCCCACATTTTACAGTTTTAGAAAATGAGGCAAATAGAGATCAGATGATTTTCTGAGATTACATAACTAGCAAATTTATTAGTCTGATTTGTAGTCATATCTTTATTACCTGAAATTATTTATTCTCAAATTTCCTCCTTCTTTATCCTTTTGAAACTCATGTTTTCCCAACTACTAATCATTATTTACCCCAACCATCCACCTGATTTGTTCTTACAAGCCACAGGTAAGAAATCAAGAAATTCTTATAACATGATTTAATGAGTCAAATCAATGTTATGTTGTCAGATATCAACTAGATTTTTACTTCAGCCAGGCAATCCTACTATAATCTTTAGTACATTTTCAGTATTGCTCACATAGTACCTCTTAGAAACTTTTTTCTTTATTCCTGAAGCCTCTAAGAGTACCTCTTCCCTATGTCTCCCAAATTGAGAACTCTGACCCATAATTTCCTTGGAATAACAAATGCATCTCCTGGGAACTCTGTCTTCTCTCTCTCCTCTTATCTCACATTTCCCTTTTGTCATCCCCTAGTGCTTCTTTTTTTATATCAGTCTATTATGAAGAAGTGACATTACTACTTTGGCAAATACAATTCCTCTGCATGTAACCATTATTTTTCCCTTTCTCTTCTACTGAAAATTGTTCCAACTCTCATGTATCTCTCTCATTTGTCTCTTTGTCTCAATTTCTTTCACTTTTGTCATTTTATCACTGTTTCTCTATATCTGATACTCTATATTTGTGTGTATCTCTGACTTTCATTTGCTTTCTGCTCTTGTGAATTCTTTCTTGACTCATTCCAACAAGAGAGTTCATGCAATTAATTTTTAATTATAATAATTTCATATGTCATAACACTAAGGATAATTCCTAGGAATAATATTTGGAATAGATAAACATTATTTAAATTACATGCATATATTGTTCTAGAAAAAAAGGTGTTCTTGACACTGTTTAAAAGTATTACTCTCCTACTTAAGGAAAAAAATATTCATTAGGGTTTACACTAAAAACTATCCTACTATTGTTTAACACTAAAGTTCTGATATTTAAAAAATAATCACCCTTTCCATGAACAAATATAGTGGTTTCAAAGTGGTTGTGAAGATTGATTTTATTGATAAAATATGCAAAGTGCTATTTGTTTGCAACACAACATATTGAAATGTTTTCTCTCCCTCTTGATTTTTGCAATTGTAGAACTATACATTCACTCATTTGAGAGTTAGAATTGTCATCAATGGCATTTAGTCTGAAATAAACATGAAATTTTGATTTGCCTAATTAGTGGTCTTTAAGCCTTTACTAGACTTCTAAGAACAGGGAACTCATCATCTCTTAAAAGGAAATCTATTAGCCTATTCTTCTTTTGGACAGCTTTAAATGGTTAGGAATTATTATATTTGTCTTTTTTTCCCCTTCTTGACATCATGTCTAAATTTGGTTCATTATAACATGTTCCCATTATTTATAGTTTTGCTCTCTGAGGACAAAAGAAAAAATCTAAACCTTTCAACAGTCATTATTCCCTGTGCTAAGGCTTATCTTTTCTAAGATAGTTAATTTCTTTCAAGTAGTCATTATAGGAAAAAGTCTAAATGTTCTTGTCCATCATCTGGACACACTCCAACTTGTCAATGACAACCTCTCGTGGTATACTAAATTGTCTATTTTCAAATTTGTTTGTTCTATTGATGGGAAATCTTTACTGAAGGTTTATTTATAGAACGATTACCTTATTTTTTCTGGAATGGCAACCTTAATGTGGTAATATCCCTTTATTGGTAATTAACAGGTTCCTAAGAATGTCTCAATACACACAGAAAGTATCTATAACTTATGTGAGGGAGTCTCAAAACCAGTCCAATTACCATCTATTTAGTAGCTATTCTCATCTTTCTACTAATCAAACGTTAGCAACTTCAGCTATCCTACCACTTATTCCAAAGTCTCATTCTTTCCAGGTGCATTTTAAATTTAAATTTAATTTAATTTAAATTTAAATTTTCTAACAAGGCTTTTCTCCTTTTTAGTGTGAGATGGTAATATATTTCTCAAATGCCTGCTTCATATAGTTTCATTATAGAAAATTAGTGAATCCATCCAGTGAAAATTCCAATATGCAGCTTCCATGGACATGATACTGTTTTCTGCCTAAACATATTTCCATTAGTGGCAATGTCAGAAGATGACTTCTCAACCACCACCTGAAATACTCCCTCCCTTCTTTAATCTATTTCAAACATATTGCAGTCTCTGTCATAGCCCAGGAAATGATGAGAATTTGGCCCCAGATAAAACATAATTTGGTTGCTTATTATTTCCCTTTTACTTATTTTCATATGAAATTTTGTTTACATCATCATAAATCTAAAGTAAAGATGGTGTTAGCTGGTTCAAGGTTAACAATTGGTTCACTATCACTTCCCTTATTTCAACCATTCCTCTTAATTGCAATAAGGCAATCTTTATGTTACCTAGATAGCTATAGAATTGGGCTTGGATTCAAGAAAATTCATCTTCCTGAGTTCCAATCTGGCTTCAAACACAATATGATCCTAGGAAAATTAATTAAGCCTACTTGTTTCAGTTACTCACATCTAAAATAAGCTGGAGAATGAAATGACTAAATATCCAGCACTGTTTCCAAGAAAACTCCAATACTGAAGTCATGGATGTGCTTGAAACAAGTGAGCAACAACAAATTTTATATAGCACCATACATTTATCAATAGCATTATGGGATCGCATTGCTGTATAGTTTTAAAAAATCAATATTGAGGCATGATAATTTTTAAACTTTGGAAGAAAATCAAGTGACACTGCCCATTTAAAAAGACATTATAATGAAGGGACAATGTTTTATTCTTCTCTTTATTTTCCTAAAAATGAATTTTAGGAGACACTAGCTTATTACAAATCCATTATGAAAAACTTGTTCTGAGAGAAGATCATTTCTCCTTCTTGTTATCACAAATTTAAAGGATTTTTAATTCCTTAAAATAGATTACTAGATAGAATGAATAAGCTAAATTAATGATAATACTATTTTACTGGAAAAGGATCTTAATGGATACTTACTGAAATCACATTCATTCCTCCAGAATACTTTTATTTTGAAATCCTAAATTTCTGGGGGAAATATTTGAATACTTTAAAAAAAATTCCTAAAAAGTGAAGTAAAATACTGATGTCCACTTTATAGGTTCATCTACTCTATTCTCTGGCATCATTATATCACAAACACAGGATTTAAGTCTGATGTAAATCGAGACATTGTGAGCAGATCCACAATTATTTTTTTCACTTTTTTTAAACATTATTTTATTTGGTCATTTTCAAATGTTATTCATTAGGAACAAAGATCACCTATTTTTTTTCTCCCCCTCTCTCCCTACCCCTTGCATTGTGGGTATCCTCTGGGTAACACATGAGTCCTCAACCCAGGACCATTTACATGCTATTGGTTTCCATAGTAGGGTGTTCATTCAGAGTCTCTCCTCGATCATATCCCCTCCACCCTTGTAGTCAAGCTGTTGTCCTTCCTACCTGTTTTTACTCCCACCCTTTGTCCTTTGTGGGTAGTCTTTTTTTTTTCTCCTTGATCCCTACAGGTTGTTCAGGGACATTGCATTGAGACTAATGGAAAAGTCCATTACTTTGGATTGTACCACAGTGTATCAGTCTCTGTGTACAATATTCTCCTGGCTCTGCTCCTCTCGCTCTGCATCACTTCCTGGAGGTCGTTCCAGTCTCCATGGAATTCCTCCACTTATTATTCTTTTGAGCAAAATAATATTTCATCACCAACATATGCCATAATTTGTTCAGCCATTCCCCAATTGAAGGATATCCCCTCATTTTCCAGTTTTTGGCCACCACAAAGAGCACAGCTATGAATATTCTTGTACAACTCTTTTTCCTTATCTCTTTTGGGTACAAACACAGCAGTACTATGGCTGGATCAAAGGGCAGACAGTCTTTTATCGCCCTTTGGGCATAGTTCCAAATTGCCCTCCAGAATGGTTGGATCAATTCACAACTCTACTAGCAATGAATTAATGACCCACTCTGCCACATCCCCTCCAACATTCATTACTTTCCTTCACTGTCATGTGAGCCAATCTGCTAGGTGTGAGGTGATACCTCAGAGATTTTTTTACTTGCATCTCTCTGATCATCAGAGATTTAGAAAACTTTTTCATGTGCTTATTAATAATTTTGATTTCTTTAACTGTAAACTGCTTATTCATCTCCCTAGCCCATTTATCAATTGGAGAATGGCTTGATTTTTTGTACAATTGACTTAGCTCTTTATAAATTTGAGTAATTAGACCTTTGTCAGAGGTTTTTGTTATGAAGATTGTTTCCCAATTTGTTGATTTCCTTCTAATTTTGGTTAAATTGCTTTTGTTTGCACAAAAACTTTAATTTGATGCAATCAAAATTATTTATTTTACATTTTGTGACTCTTTCTATGTCTTCCTTGGTTTTAATGTCTTTCCCTTCCCAAAGGTTTGACATGTATACTATCCTGTGTTGACCTAATTTACTTATAGTTTCCTTCTTTATATTCAGTTCATTCATCCATTCTGAGTTTATCTTCATATAGGGTGTGAGGTGTTGATCCAAACCTAATCTCTCCCACACTGTCTTCTAGTTTTCCCAGCAGTTTTGTCTAATAGTGGATTTTTGTCCCAAAAGCTGGGGCCTTTGAGTTTGTCATATACTGTCTAGTTGAAGTCACTTACTCCAAGTCTATTGCACTGATCCTCCATTCTGTATCTGATCAAGTACCAAATTGCTTTGATGACTGCTGCTTTATGATATAGTCTGAGATCTGGGTCTGCAAGGCCCCCTTCCTTTGTATTTTTTTTTCATTGTTTCCCTGGATATCCTTGATCCTTTGTTCTTCCAAATGAACTTTGTTATGGTCTCTTATAATTCAGTAAAAAAAAATTTGGAAGTTCAGTGGGTATGGCTCTAAATAGATAGATAAGTTTGGGTAGGATATACATTTTTATTATATTGGCTGGTCCTATCCATGAGCAGTTAATGTTTTTCCAATGCTCAAGTCTAGTTTTAGTTGTGTGGAGAGTGTTTTGTAGTTGTGTTCACATAATTCCTGTGTTTGTCTCGGGAGATAGATTCCTAAGTATTTTATTTTGTCTAAGGAGATTTTTTTTTTAATTTTATAATATCTTAATTGATCATTTCATTAAAGACAAAGATCATTTTCTTTTACTCCCCCCTAACCCCCAAATCCGACGCGTGATTCCACTGGGTATTACATGTTTTCTTGATTCAAACCCATTGCTATGTTGTTAATATTTGCATTAGGGTTTCCTTTAGAGTCTCTCCTCTGTCATGTCCCCTCAAATGCTGTAGTCAGGCAGTTGCTTTTACTCGGTGTTTCTACTCCCACAGTTTATCCTCTGGTTGAGAATGGTGTTTTTTCTGCTGGATCCCTGTATATTGTTCAGGGACATTACACCGCCACTAATGTGGAAGTCCATTACATTCGATTATACAACAGTCTATTAGTTTCTGTGTACAACGTTCTCCTGGTTCTGCTCCTCTCGCTCTGCATCACTTCCTGGAGGTCGTTCCAGTCTCCATGGAATTCCTCCACTTTATTATTCCTTTTAGCACAATAGTATTCCATCATCAACATATACCAAAATTTGCTCAGCCATTCCCTAATTGAAGGGCATCCCCTCATTTTCAAATTTTTGGCCACCACAAAGAGCACAGCTATTCATATTCTTGAACAAGCCTTTTTAATTATTGTCTCTTTGGGGTATAAACCCAGCAGTGCTATAGCTGGATCAAAGAGCAGACAGTCTTTTATCACCCTTTGGGCATAGTTCCAAATTGCGCTGCAGAATGGTTGGATCAATTCACAACTCCACCAGCAATTAATTAATGTCCCTACTTTGCCAAATGCACTCCAGCATTCATTACTTTCCATACCTGTTATGTTAGCCAATCTGCTACATGTGAGGTGATACCTCAGAGGTGTTTTGATTTGCATCTCTCTGATTATAAGAGATTTAGAACATTTCTTCATGTGCTTATTAATAGTTTTGATTTCTTTATCTGAGAATTGCCTATCCATGTCCCTTGCCCATTTATCAACTGGAGAATGGCTTGATTTTTTGTACAGTTGATTTAGATCTTAATAAATTTGAGTAATTAAACCTTTGTCAGAGGTTTCTATGAAGATTTTTTCCCAATTTGTTGTTTTCCTTCTGATTTAAGTTACATTGGTTTTATTTGTACTAAAGCTTTTTAATTTGATGTAGTCAAAATTATTTATTTTACATTTTGTGATTCTTTCTATGTCTTGCTTGGTTTTAAAGTCTTTCCCCTCCCAAAGGTCTGATATGTATACTATTCGGTCTTTACCCAATTTACTTATGTTTTCCTACTTTATGTTTAAGTCATTCACCCATTTTGAATTTATCTTGCTGTAGGGTATGAGGTGTTGATCCAAACCTAATCTCTCCCACACTGTTTTCCAGTTTTCCCAGCAGTTTTTATCGAATAGTGGATTTTTGTCCCAAAAGCTGGGATCTTTGGGTTTATCGTATACTGTCTGACTGAGGTCTCTTTCCCCCAGTCTATTCCACTGATCTTCTTTTCTGTCTCTTAGCAAGTACCAAATTGTTGTGATGACTGCTACTTTGTAATATAGTTGAAGGTCTGGGACTGCAAGGCCCCCATCATATTTGTTTTTTTTTTCATTATTTCCCTCGATAGCCTTGATCTTTTGTTATTCCAGATGAATTTTGTTATGTTTTTTTCTAAATCAGTAAAGAAATATTTTGGGAGTTCAATGGGTATGGCACTAAATTGATAAATAAGTTTGGGTAGGATGGTCATTTTTATTATATTGGCTCATCCTATCCATGAGCACTTAATGTTTTTCCAATTGTTCAAGTATAATTTTAGTTGTGTGGAGAGTGTTTTGTAGTGTTGTTCATATAGTTCCTGTGTTTGTCTCGGGAGGTAGATTCCTAGGTATTTTATTTTGTCTAAGGTGATTTTGAATGGGATTTCTCTTTCTACTTTTTGCTGCTGAGCTGTGTTGGAGATATATAGAAAAGCTGATGACTTATGTGGGTTTATTTTGTATCCTGCAACTTTGCTAAAATTGTTCATTATTTCAATTAGCTTTTTGGTTGAATCTCTAGGATTCTTTAAGTAGACCATAATGTCATCTGCCAAGAGTGATAACTTGGTCTCCTCCTTGCGTATTTTGAGGCCTTCAATTTCTTTTTCTTCTCTAATTGCTACTGCTAGTGTTTCTAGTACAATGTCAAATAGTAGAGGTGATAATGGGCATCCTTGTTTCACTCCTGATCTTATTGGGAATGCATCCAGTTTATCCCCATTGCAGATGATATTAGCTGATGGTTTTAGATATATACTGTTTATTATTTTTAGGAACGACCCTTCTATTCCTATGCATTCTAGTGTTTTTAATAGGAATGGGTATTGTATTTTATCAAAGGCTTTTTCTACATCTATTAGGATAATCATGTGGTTCTTGTTGGTTTGCTTGTTGATGTGGTCAATTATGTGGATGGTTTTCCTCATATTGAACCAGCCCTTCATCCCTGGTATAAATCCTACTTGATCATGGTGGATGATCCTTCTGATCACTTGCTGTAGTCTTTTTGCTAGTATCCTATTTAAGATTTTTGCATCTATATTCATTAGGGAGATTGGTTTATAGTTTTCTTTCTCTGTTTTTGACCTGCTGGTTTTGGACTCAGTACCATGTTTGTGTCATAAAAGGAGTTTGATAGAACTCCCTCTTTGCTTATTATGTCAAATCATTTGTGTAGTATTGGGATTAACTGTTCTCTGAATGTTTGATAGAATTCACTGGTGAATCCATCAGGCCCTGGGAATTTTTTCTTAGGAAGTTCTTTGATGGCTTGTTGGATTTCATTTTCTGATATGGGATTATTTAAGAATTCTATTTCTTCTTCTGTTAGTCTAGGCAGTTTGTATTTCTGTATATATTAATCCATATCACTTAAAATGGTGTATTTATTGCCATATAATTGGGCAACATAATTTTTAATGATTGCCTTCATTTCCTCTTCATTGGAGGTGATGTCTCTCTTTTTATCTTTGATGCTGTTAATTTGCTTTTCTTCCTTTCTTTTTTTAAATAGATTGACCAGTACTTTGTCTATTTTGTTTGTTTTTTCAAAGTACCAGCTTCTTGTCTTATTTATTAAATCAATAGTTCTATGACTTTCAATTTTATTAATTTCTCCCCTAATTTTTAGGATTTCTAGTTTGGTTTTCTACTGGGAATGTTTATTTGATCATTTTAGAGTTTTTTTATTTGCATTTCTAATTGATTGATCTCTGCTCTCCCTAGTTTTTTGATATATGCACTCAGGGATATGAATTTACCTCTGATTACCTCTTTGGCTGTATCCAAAAAGGTTTGAAAGGATGTCTCGCCATTGTCATTTTCCTCGATGAAATTGTTAATTGTTTCTATGATTTCTTCTCTAACTAAGCAATTTTGCAGTATCATATTGTTTAATTTCCAATTAGTTTTTGATTTGGTTTTCCATGTACCATTACTGAACATTATTTCTATTGCCTTGTGATCTGAAAAGTTTGCATTTATTTTTTCTGCTTTTCTGCATTTGTGTGCCTTTTTCTGTGACCTAATGTATGGTCAATCTTTGTGAATGTACCATGTTGTGCTGAGAAGAAGGTGTATTCCTTTTTATCCCTATTTATTTTTCTCCATATATCTATTAATTCTAATTTTTTTAAGATTTCATTCACTTCTTTTACCTCTTTCCTATTTATCTTTTGATTTGATTTGTCTAAATTTGGTAGTGGTTCATTCAAATCCCCCACTAACATGGTTTTACTGTCTATTTCTTCCTTCAATTCTCCTAGTTTCTCCATTAGAAATTTGGGTAATATAGTATTTGCTGCATATATGTTGATTAGTGACATTTCTTCATTATCTAAAGTCCCTTTTAACAAAATATAATTACCTTCCCTATCCCTTTTAATCAGGTCTATTTTTGCTTTGGCTTTATCAGATATCATGATTAGTACTCCTGCCTTCTTTCTGTCAGTTGAGGCCCAGAAGGTCTTACTCCATCCCGTAATTCTGACTTTGTGGGTATCAACCCACCTCATGTGTGTTTCTTGAAGACAACATATAGTACGGTTTTGTATTCTAATCCATTCTGCTATTCGTCTACATTTTATGGGTGAATTCATTCCATTCACATTCAAAGTTATGCCTGTCATTTGTGGATTCCCTGGCATTATGATATCCTTCCCTAATTCTAACCGTTTCTTCTTCAGCTCTACCTTTTAGTTCAGTGATTTACTTTAAATCAGTCCCCCTTGTCCCCTCTCTTGATATGTTTCCTTTTTTAGTCCCTCCCTTTTGTTCCCTCCCCCTCCACCTTATCTTTCCCTCCCCTTTTGTTTTCTCTCCCCCTGTCCTCCCCTTTTTTTCCCTTCTCCCTAACCTTGTTGGGTAAGATAGAATTCTAGATCCAAATGGATCTGGGTGTTTTTCCCTCTCAGAGTTGATTTCCCTGAGATTAAGGTTTAAGTAAAAATTCTCTTCCTCTCCTTCTTATAGGAGTCTCCTTCCCCTCCCCTTCTCATGTGAATCTTTGTGTGAGAAAGATTATTCTATTTGGTCTTTCTTTTCCCCCTATTTACACATTACATTTCCCCCACATATTAATATACATAGATTGATATAGTTGTAGTCCTTATAGAAGAAAGTTTGAATAAAAGCAAAAGATAACATTTTTATTCTTTTCCCTTTCCTTCATATTTACCTTTTCAGGTATTCCATGCTCTTTGTTTTTCGGTGTCGAACTTTCCACAGAGCTCTGGTCTTTTCTTTGCAAAAACTTAGAAATCTTCTATTTTGTTGAATGCCCATACTTTCCCTTGGAAGTATATAGTAAGTTTTGCTGGATAGCTGATTCTTGGTTGAAGACCCAGCTCTCTTGCCTTTCTGAAGATCATGTTCCATGCCTTACGATCATTCAGAGTAGAACTTGCAAGGTCTTGGGTGATCCTGATTGACATTCCTTTATATCTAAATTTTCTTTTTCTGGTTTCTTTTAGGATTTTTTCTTTTGTTTGAGGGCTTTGGAATTTGGCAATTACTTTCCTGGGAGTTGTCTTTTGGGGGTTTAGTGTAGAGGGTGTTCTGTGAGCTCTGTCAGTGGCTGTATTACCCCCTTGTTCTAGAATCTCTGGGCAATTTCCTTTGATTATATCTTGTATTACGATGTTGATTTTGCTGTGTATTTCTGGCTTTTCTGGAAGTCCAATTATTTTTAAATTATCTCTTCTCCCTCTATTTTCCAAATCTGTCACCTTGTTGGTGAGATATTTTATGTTCTCTTCTAATTTCTTGGTCATTTGGCTTTGCTTTATTAGTTCTTGCTTTAAAGCCTGGTTTTCCTTTTCAGTTTGGTCAAACTGGTTTTGTAGATGAGTGAGTTTCTTTTGCATTATTTCCCATTTTTCCTCCCAGAAGGCTTCCATCTTTTTGATCATTTCTGATTCATATTCTTCGTGGGTTTGTGGAGAGTTTCCATTTCCTTTGGAAGGTTTTGGAACATTAGCTTGTGTTTCCTCTTCTATCTCCTCTGTGTTTTGTACTTTTGCTCCATAAAATGTATCCAAAGTCACTCCCTTCTTCTTGTTTTTTATTTGGAACTTTGGGTTTTTTGTGCTTCTGTGGGGTTTGCCATCTCTATCTGAGTGGGTAGAATTAGCTTTTCTTATCTCTGTCTGGTGTTCAGAGGTTTTAGCCCTTGGCAGATTGTCAGTTCTATGGCTTGGCCCTTGTTTCTGTGCATCTCAGACCGAGTATGCCCTCAGGCAAGGACCTTCAGTGAGACTCAGATGGAAGGATCTGGTCAGGGGTTTACAGGCTCCTCCTGTCTCTCTCTATTTCCCTGCTGTCGGGGTGCCCCCTCGACTGGGTCAGGTTGTTTTCAGGATTCGGCCTTCAGCTCAGAGGCCCTTTTGCCAGCCCTGAGGGTTACTGTTGTTTCAGAGGATGCTGCACTCTGAGGGGGGAGCTTCCATGGCTTCCTGGAGCTGTGAGCGCTAGTGATAGGATTAACCTCAGACTGAGTATGCCCTCAGGCAGCGACCTTCAGTGAGACCCAGATGGAAGGTTCTGGTCAGGGGGCTACAGGCTCCACCCCCCCACCGTCTCTCTCTGCCTCCCTGCTGTCTGGGTGCCCCCGCCACTGGCTCGGGTGGTTTTCAGGGGGCGGCCCTCAGAACAGCCAGCTCCCGAGGCCCCCCTGCCTGCCCTGAGGTTCCTGCTACTGCCTCAGACTCAGCACTCTGGGTTGGGGGGCATCTAATTTATCCCCATTGTAGATGATATTAGCTGATGGCTTTAGATATATATTTTTTACTATTTTTAGGAATGATACTTCTATTCCTATACTTTCTAGTGTTTTTAATAGGAATGGATGTTGTATTTTATCAAAGGCTCTTTCTGCATCTATTGAAATAATCATGTGTTTTTTTTTGTTTTTTTTTTTGTTTGCTTGTTGATATGGTCAACTATGTGGATGGTTTTCCTAATATTGTACCAGCCCTGCATTCCTGGTATGAATCCTACTCGATCATAGTGAATGACCCTCCTGATCACTTGCTGAAGTCTTTTTGCTAGTATCCTGTTTAAGATTTCAGATCCACAATTATACAGAAGAAGTCCTGAAGTTTGAGAAGCTCCCTAATTGTGTTACAGTTATTTGTTCATGACACTACTTTCATTTACAAAGATTTCTTCATGTTGTAAAACTTTAGAACTTGATCCACTACTTTGATTCCTCTACATATTGTAAACCTAGGAAAATTTTCTCCCCTCTAGCAGCTAATTACGTTATTTGCTTATTAATAATATACGGCTGATTTTACTACAGCCTGAAGATGCCTTACATTACAATTGGCCCAAAGATGAATTCATGTCAGCAGACATATCCTTGACGTGTCACCTAGGAAAAGATCTTAATCAGAACACTAGACTTAATATCATGAAAGGGAAGCATTTGGAGACTAAAACTGCTTATTTACCATTATTAAATAAATACAAATCCTTGGGACAAATGGCCCTAGATCTATAGAATGTTTTTGTCCTGAAGGAGTTAATGCAAATTGCTTAACAGTACCAAGGAAAAGTTTATACACAGGTGGGAAAATTACTCACTCTCTGATAAGGTAAGTAAAAAGGTTTCACTTTTCTCAACAAAAATATTGCCATAGTTTAAATCTTAAAATGAACCTGCCAGTAAATTTAATTGCTATTGCAAAGGATTTATGCTTGCAGGAGGTTAAAAATCTATTCTTTGGACCTGATTATAGGATTTTAAACTGCTATGATGTAAATTACTTCCTCTGGGGTGTTTGATAGTAAGATAAAGGTTGTTTTGGAATAAGTTCAAGATAAAGTATCTTAGAAGAGTTAATTTACTTCTCAGCAGCAAGAATTTTAATTCCTTGGAGTATGGATTACTAATTTTGACTCATTACTCATAAAGCATTATTCTGAAGCCATTCTCCATGAGTCCTATGGATGAACATGAGTCTTGAAATCCAATTTCTTTTGTACAGAATTCTCCCTGTTATACTAGGAAATAAGGAAAGTTTGGGTGCTATTTAGCTATCTAAACTTTATGGTCAAACTTTTTGTGCATAGCACAACTCATGCACAGAAACATAGATTTTTTATAAGACATAAAATCAATTAATTAAGTATTTCCTATTTATTTTATGATTTTTAGGAAAATGGAATCCATAGTTGACTCTAGCCATTTCTATTCTAATTGACCAAAAAGCACCAAATTTTGATAGCCACATATAGTTGTATGCATAGGTTTCCAAAAGAAGCAGCAGCCAATGGTTATATTATGTCTTTTTATTATTGAAATACAGCATTAGGATTAAATGAGCATAAAAAGTGGAGTAAGGGTTTTCCCCTAACTTATTCTATTTTTTTTAATTGTAGGCATGGAATAGCTTTGGCTTTTTAGATTATCGCAATTACTGATAATGTGTTTATCCTCCCTCTAATATGTTTGAAATCAATAATATTTGAATTTTGTGTTGTATTTAAGTATACAAAGCACTCTCTGGATTCATTATTACATTTCATCCTCAAGGTTATTCCTGAAAAAAAAAATCTCTTTTATAGAATCTAAAGCTGGGACAGGTCAAATGACTTAATCAGTAAGATCTGGAGTTTCTGGTTCAGGTTAGAAGAGATTCCCAGGAAGATAATAAATCATAGCAAAGTCTCTAGTAACAGCTATATAATACTGAACAGAAATAGTTCCAGCATAGGAATATCTATGGTGGTGTTGGAAGAATAGGTCTTATAGCATTAATAAAAGTTTTTCAATTTAGTTATTACTGATTTCATTCTGCTTTAAGTCTAAATTTTGCAATTGAATTTCTTTGAGTAAGTGGATTTACTACATACTGTTTTTCAACAACAATATTTTTGTCTATTTAGTATTAGATTGTAAAAACCATGCATGTATTTTTAATTGGAAAATACAAATAGGAGGACAGAGACAAGATGGTTGAAAAGGTAAATGACTCAACTGATATTGACCAAATAATTTGTAAACAACTTTTACATAATACCTCAAAAGGAATACTGTATTAGCAGAACCCACAGAAAAATGGAGAAACCATTTTCCATCCAAAGCAACTGAAAAGGTTGGCAGACCCTATATCAATAAGCTTACAAAGACCACAAGGGCAGCTGAATCAGTAGCAACAGCTTCCAGAGCTCTCAGGCACAGATGGTAATAAAGTCAGAAAACTGGACAGAAGGAAACATTAAGGGCCACTTTCCTGGCTCTGGGTACAGGACCCTGTTGCATTACTCATACACATATCCAGGCCTTAGTCTCTGGGTTAGGAGAAGCATTAGCACACCACAATGTTTTGGCTGCAGGGGCCCTTGGTCACAGTTTCAGGGTGGAAAGTAGTGTTTATAATCACTCAAAGACCAAAGCACAGGCTTAGACAGTATTAAATATATCTTTCCTAAAATCATACCACTTTGGAAGAAATGAAAACTTATAGATCTTCAGAGCTAGCTCTGTAAGTAGTTGCACAATGAAACTTAAACTTGGGAAAGTTTCTTCTACCACAGCAACAGAGCCCACCGACAACAATTATCTTTTCAGTCAAAAGGCATGAAAAAACCCTGGAACTGAGGAAACAACAGAAAAAGAAATGCAACATAGAAAGTTATTTTCATGTCAGGGAACACCAAAACACCAACTCAAAAGATCTAAACAGAGTTCCAGGGGTGGAGTCAAGATGGTGGATTAATCCTCAGCAGCTCTGTCCCACCATGAGAATCTTCTCTGACCTAGATTAAAATATCACCATAAAACGAATACAGTAGTGAAAGAACCAACAAGGAGATAGGGTGAAACAACTTTCAAGAAAGAAAAAAACTAAAAGTGAGGCAACAGACATCTTCAATACTGGAGTGAGAGGATAGCAGACCCAGCAAGAAGCTGTATCAAGGAGGGAAGAGCAAACCAAGAGAGAAGCACACCCACAAACCCATATCTTCTGTCCAAGATACTGCAACCTATGCCAGAGCCAACATCCAGATCCTGAGACCCTACCTGAGCAAATAAAGGTATAAGCCAACCCAAACCCCTTGAAATTTGAAACCTGTGGAGAAGTCTAGAACCCCAGTCCAGGAAATTCTGGTCTGGGTTTGGGACAAAGAATTAATAACTTTGGGGAGGATAATAGCTTTGATTACTAAATACTGATCCTTTTGCCTAACCCTCAGGGTGGAGCTCTAAGTCAGGACAATCAAAGGTGCGCTTGATTGGATCAATTAAGCTTGAGGATAGAATTTGACCAGCCCCTGACCTGATCAAGATCAGAGTGATATCAAAAGATTATATGTAAAACTGAGGTAAGTCTTTAAACTATTAGCATCTGAAATATAAACTGAACCAGCAGGGAGTCGGGGCTTTCAGAGCTCTAAGGCCTCAGACCATCACATCATCCCCAAGGTCTACCTATAATTACATAAAAAATGAACAAAGAACAAAAAAAGCACCTAACTAGGAAGTATTTTTTCTGGAGAAAACGTACAAGGTACAGACACAGAAGGAGACAATGAAAGCAAACACACCCAACATGTAAAAGACAAATATGGATTGGACACAGATTCTCAAAGCACTCAAAAAGGACTTCAAAAACCAATTAAGAGAAGCAGAGGAAAAGTGGGAATCAGAAATGAAAATAATGGAAATAGAAAGGAAAGTGATGCAAGAAGAAATGAAAGTGATGCAAGAAGACATGCGTCAATTGAAAAAGGGGAACCAAAAACTGAAAGAGGAAAATCAGGCTTTCAAAATCAGAAATGATCATCTAGAAACTAATTATTTCATAAGAAATCTAGAAACTATAAAGAAGCATCAAAGAAATGAAAGAATAGAGGAAAACATGAAATATCTTACTGAAAAAACAACTGCCTTAGAAAATAGATCTAGGAGAGACAATCTGACAATTATTGGACGACCTGAAAGCCATGATCAAGAAACAACCTTGGATATCATATTACAGGAAATTATCAAAGTTAATTGCCCAGAGAACTTTGAACAAGAAAGCAAAATTGAAATTGAAAGAATTCACATATTCACCATAGAAAGAAATCCCCAAATGACAACCTCCAAGAATAAAATAGCTAAATTTAAGAGCCAGTATGTTAAGGAAAAAAAAAATAATTCAAGCAGCCAAAATGAAACCATTAAAATTCCATGGAACTACAATCAGGATCACACAGGATCTAGCAGCTTCTATATTAAAGGATTGAAAGACATGGAATATGATATTCAGGAAGGCAAAAGATTTGAGTTTACATTCCATAGTCACCTATCCAGCAAACTGCGTATATTCTTTCAAGGGAAAAAATAGACATTCAATAAGATAGAAGATTTCCAAGGATTACTGAGCAATAAGCCAGACTATGGAAAGGAAAATCAAACTTTGGGCCTTTCTGCCACTGAAGTTAAACAGATAGCAGTTGCTTTTTTTGACTATTATGAGATCTAAACAAAAAAAAAAATGAAGTCCAAACACAAGATACAAGAGAAGCCCAAAAAGTTATATAAGAAAGAGAAAATTTAAGGGTACTCATTAAGGTAAAATATTTATAAGCCTACAAGGAAAGATTTCTGTAATTCTCAAGAATTACTCTTAGTTGTAGAGAATATAGAAGGAATTTATTCAGAAAGACGGTGATGTAGTAAGATGATTATGATGATATGATATATATGTAAATATGATGATATGGATTGATATGTGTGTATGATATCATATGTATGCATATGACAGATAGGTAAAAAAATCAAGGGCTAAAAGAGAGAGTTGCACTGAGAGAAAAGGGAAGGGAGAGACAGAATGCAGTAAATATAAAGAGGTCAGAAAATCTTTATAGAGAAATGAGGATAAGGGTGCTAACAGGCAATGCTTAAACTTGACTCTCATTGGAACTGGCTCAGAGAGGCTAAAACGAGTATACTCAGTGAGGTAAAGAATTCATTCTTATCAAACTCCATAGGGTATAGAATTTAATCTTACCACATAGAGAAGTAGAGGGGAATAAGACAAGACAAAGGAAGAAGGAGGTAATTGGAGTGATGAGGAAATGGGAGGTTACAGGAAACAGAATACTTGTGAGAAACAGTGAGAAAGGGAATAAAGCAGGATTTAAAGTGGATGATATGAGAGAGTAATTATACAATACAATACTAGTAATATATACATAGTAAACATAATGATGAATGTGAATGAGATGAACTCACACATTAAACAAAAGCAGAGAGAAGAATGGATTAAAAACCAGAATCCTACTATATGTTCTTTACAAGAAACACACACACACACACACACACACACACACACACACACACACACACACTCTCATGGTAAGAGGCTAGAGCAGAATTTGTTATGTGTCACCTAAAATTTAAAAAAAATATGAATAGCTATAAGACCAAGCTAAAGTAGAAACCGATCAAATGAAAAGAGATAAGGAAGGAAATTGCATTCTGTTAAACAATGAAGTAATATCATTACTAAACATTTATGTACCAAATGGCATAACATATAGATTTCTTTTTGTTGTTGTTGTTGTTGTTGTTGTTGTTGTTGTTGTTGTTGTTGTTGTTTTTAGGTTTCTGAACAACTTTTTTTTAAATAATATTTTATTTGATCATTTCCAAGCATTATTCAGTAGAGACAAAGATCGTTTTCTTTTCCTCCCCCCCCAATAGCCTACACGTGATTCCACTGGGTATCACATGTGTTCATGATTAGAACCAATTGCCATGTTGTTAGTATTTGCATTAGAGTGTTCGTTTAGAGTCTATACTCTGTCATGTCCCTTCAAATGCTGTAGTCAGGCAGTTGCTTTTCCTCAGTGTTTCTACTCCCACAGTTTGTCCTCTGCTTGTGGAGAGTGTTTTTCTCCTAGATCCCTGCAGATTGTTCAGGGACATTACACCGCCATTAATGGAGAATTCCATTATGTTCTATTATACCACAGTGTATCAGTCTCTGTGTACAATATTCTCCTGGTTCTGCTCCTCTTGCTCTGCATAACTTCCTGGAGGTAGTTCCAGTCTCCATGGAATTCCTCCACTTTATTATTCCTTTTAGCACAATAGTATTCCATCACCAACATATACCACAATTTGTTCAGTCATTCCCCAATTGATGGGCATCCTCTCGTTTTCCAATTTTTGGCTACCACAAAGAGTGCAGCTATGAATATTCTTTTTTTTTTAATTCTTTTTTTTTGTAATTTATTTTTTTTAAATTTTAAACATTATTTTATTTGGTCATTTTTAAACATTATTCACTGGAAACAAAGATCATTTTCTTTTCCTCCCCACCCCCCACTCCCACCACCTTTCCCTCTCCCTTAGCCAAAGCACGATTCCACTGGTTATCACATGGGTTCTTGACTCGAACCCATTTCCCTGTTGTTGGTATTTGCAGTAGAGTGTTCATTTAGAGTCTCTCCTCAGTCATAATCCCTCAAACCCTGTAGTCAAGCAGTTGCTTTTCATTGTTTATACTCTGCTTGTGGATAGTAATTTTTAGATCCCTGCAGATTGTTCAGGGACATTGCATTGCCACTAATGGAGAAGTCCATCACCCTCGATTGTACCACAATGTATCAGTCACTTTGTACAATGTTTTCCTGGTTCTGCTCCTTTCGCTCTGCATCACTTCCTGGAGGTCATTCCAGTCTCCATGGAATTCTTCCACTTTATTATTGCTTTTAGCACAATAGTATTCCATCACCAACATATACCACAATTTGTTCAGCCATTCCCCAATTGATGGGCATCCCCTCGTTTTCCAATTTTTGGCCACCACAAAAAGTACAGTTATGAATATTCTTGTACAAGTCTGTTTCCTTATTATCTCTTTGGGGTACAAACCCAGCAGTGCTATAGTTGGATCAAAGGGCAGACAGTCTTTTATCACCCTTTGGGCATAGTTCCAAATTGCCCTCCATAATGGCTTAATCAATTCACAACTCCACCAGCAATGAATTAGTGTCCCCACTTTGCCACATCCCCTCCAGCATTCATTACTTTCCATAGCTGTCATGTTAGCCAATCTGCTAGGTGTGAGGTGATACCTCAGAGTTGTTTTGATTTGCATCTCTCTGATTATAAGAGATGTAGAGCACTTTTTCATGTGCTTATTAATAGTTTTGATTTCTTTGGCTGAGAACTGCCTATTCATGTCCCTTGCCCATTTGTCAATTGGAGAATGGCTTGATTTTTTGTACAATTGATTTAGTACTTTGTAAATTTGAGTAATTAAACCTTTGTCAGAGGATTTTATGAAGATTGTTTCCCAATTTGTTGCTACCCTTCTGATTTTGGTTACATTGGTTTTGTTTGTACAAAAACTTATTAATTTGATGTATTCCAGATTATTTATTTTGCATTTTGTAACTCTTTCTAATTCTTGCTTGGTTTTGAAGACTTTCCCTTCCCAAAGGTCTGACATGTATACTATTCTGTTTTCACCTAATTTTTTATAGTTTCCTTCTTTATTTTCAAGTCATTCACCCATTTTGAATTTATCTTGGTGTAGGGTGTGAGTTATTGATCTAAACCTAATCTTTCCCACACTGTCCTCTAATTTTCCCAGCAGATTTTATGAAATAGTGGATTTTTGTCCCAAAAGCTGGGATCTTTGGGTTTGTCATATACTGTCTTGCTGAGGTTGCTTGCCCCCAGTATATTCCACTGATCCTCCTTTCTGTCTCTTAGCCAGTACCAAATGGTTTTGATAACCTCTGCTTTATAATATAGTCTGAGATCTGGGACTGCAAGACCCCCTTCCTTTGTATTTTTTTCATTATTTCCCTGAATTTCCTTGATCTTTTGTTCTTCCAAATGAACTTTGTTATAGTTTTTCCTAAATCAGTAAATATTTTTTGGAAGTTCCATGGGTATGGCACTAAATAGAGAGATGAGTTTGGGTAGGATGGTCATTTTTATTATATTGGCTCATCCTACCTATGAGCAGTTAATGTTCTTCCAACTGTTCAAGTCTAGTTTTAGTTGTGTGGAAAGTGTTTTGTAGTTGTGTTCATATATATCCTGTGTTTGTCTTGGGAGATATATTCCTAGGTATTTTACTTTGTCTAAGGTGATTTTGAATGGGATTTCTCTTTCTACATTTTGCTGCTGAGCTGTGTTGGAGATACATAGAAATGCTGATGACTTATGCGGGTTTAATCCGTCAGGCCCTGGGGATTTTTTTTTAGGGAGTTCTTTGATTGCCTGTTGTATTTCATTTTCTGATATGGGGTTATTTAAGAATTCTATTTCTTCTTCTGTTAGGCTATGCAGTTTGTATTTTTGTATATATTCATACATATCACCAAATAGGTGTAGTTATTGCCATATAATTGGGCAAAGTGGAGTGGGGGAGGGTGGATTGGATCTTGTTTGGGTGGAAGCCTTTTCACCCTCTTACAGATTGGAAAAGTCCCAATCACACATACCTTCAATGCTGAGCCCTACTGTACAGTTCCTTCATTCTTCTGAAAATGATTTTTAAGATCTTTTGGTGTAGTCTTTGTCGGTGTGTGCTGGGGAGTGGAAGTGACTGCCACCATGCTTTCCCAAAAGTTTCTATGAAATACTTTCCATACAATTAAAACTAGATCTAAATAACTGGAAAAACATTAATTGCTCATGGATAGGATGAGCTAACATTATAAAAATGATAATCGTACCCAAACTCATCCATTTATTCAGTGTCATGCCCATCAATCTACCAAATAACTCCTTTACTGAATTAGAAAAAAAATAATAACAAAGTTTATTTGGAAGAACAAAAGATCAAGAATGTCAAGGGAAATAATGAAAAAAATATGAAGGAAGGTGGCCTAGGAGTACCAGATCTTAAATTGTACTATAAAGTGGTGGTCATCACAAAAATATGGTACTGGCTAAAAGACAGAAAGGAGGATCAGTGGAATAGACTTGGGGTAAGTGACCTCAGCAAGACAGTCTATGATAGTCCCACCTTTTTGGACAAAAGTCCACTCTTTGAGAAAAAAAATGCTTAGAAAATTGGAAGACAGTATGGGAGAGATTAGGTTTAGATCAGCGTCTCACAACCCACACCAACATAAACTCAGAATGGTGAATGACTTGAATATAAAGAAGGAATTTATAAGTAAATTAGGTGAATACAGAATAGTATACATGTCACATGTTTGGGAAAGGAAATATTTTAAGAGCAAGCAAGAGCTTGAAGAAATCACAAAATGCAAAATAAATAATTTTATTACATTAAATTAAAATGTTTTTGTACAAATAAAACCAATACAACCAAGATTAGAAGGGAAGCCACAAATTGGGGGAAATATTCATAACAAAACCTCTGACAAAGGCTTAATTCTCAAATTTATAAGCAGATAAATCAATTGTACAAAAAAGCAAGCTATTCCCCAATTGATAAATGGGCAAGAGACATAATAGGCAATTTTCAGTTTAAAAAACCAAAACTATTAAGAAGAACATTAAAAAGTGTTCTAAATCTATTATAATCAGAGAAATGTAAATCAAAAGAACTCTGAGGTACCACCTCATACCTAGTAGATTGACTAACATGACAGCAAAGGAAGCTAATTAATGTTGGAGGGGATGTGGCAAAATTGGGATATTAATATATTGGTTTTGAAGTTGTGAGTTGATTCAACCATTTTGAATGGCAATTTTGAACTCTGCCCAATGGGCACTGAAATGCTCCTTGCACTTTGATCCAGCCATACCACTGCTTGGTTCATATTCCAAAGTGATAATTGGGGAAAAAAGACTTGTACAAAAATATTCATAGCTGAACTCTTTGTGGTGGAAAAGTCAGAAAATGAAGAGATACCCTTCAGTTTGGAATGGCTGAACAAATTATGGTTTCTGATGATGATGGAATACTATTGTGCTCAAAGGAATAATGAACTGGAGGAATTCCATGTGAAGCAAAATGAACTCCAAGAATCAATGCAGAGTGAAAGGAACAGAACCACGAGAACATTACACAGAGACCAAAACACTTTGGTACAATCAAATGTAATGGACTTCTCTATCAGCAGCAATTCAATGATCCAGGACAATTCTTAGGGTCCTGTGAGAAAGAACACTTTCCACATTCAGAAGAAGAACTGTCAGAATATAAACATAGAAGTAAAACAACTGCTTGATCACCTGATTTTATGGGGATATGATTGGGGATAGAGATTCTAAATGATCACCAAATATCATTATCAAATAATCAAATATCAATAATATGGTAATAGGTCTTGATGAATGACACATGTAAAGTCCAGTGGAATTGTGAGTTGGTTAAGGGAAGGTGTTCAGGGAAGGGGAGGGAAAGAACATAAATCTTGTAACCATAGAAAAATTCTAAATTAGTTAAATAAATGAATTTTTCAAAAAAAAATAACCAGAATATAACTTTAAAAACTTATGCAAAATGGGAAATACATGCAAGAGCTAAAGCAATATTTAGGTATTTTCAAGGTCTAGGTTATCAGGAACCCCAATTAATCCAAAACTTGTTAGAGAACGCCTAAACTTGCTCATATATATATTTTTTTTCTCTAAGTACTCAGCATACTTTGTAAGTTTAGCAAAATTTATATCCATGGATTTTAAAACAATACTCATCTCTACATTTACCTTCTATCCATTGTGAAGGGAAGAATCAAAAGACAGAAGTTTTATCTAACTGGAACTATAATGTTCTATGTCATAACTGTACTCAGAATAAATGAATAGATAGAATTGAGCAGGATTTAAGAGTGTACATTAATTACCAATACTTTGAAGAAAAATGACCAGCATCCAAGTAGTGCCAATTTTGTTCTCCAAGAAGTCATTTTGAGTAAAGTCAGAAAGACAATGAATTGTGTGAAAGAGGTGGCAATAGCTTTGGGTCAAACACTGGAGAAACCTCAATAAAAAGCGGGGGGGGGGGAAGCAGAAAGATAGCAAAAGGAAAATATAAGGAGAAAAAAGGCTAAAGATACCAAAGATTTCAGGAGAAAGGAAATTCATTTGAGGGCCTTGAGGACCAACAGATCGATCAACCAGGAAGATATTTATAACAGAAGGAAATTTGTCCTCCAGATTTACTAAATGAGTAGAGACTTCTATGAATAAATATTTCAATATAAAGAATAATGAATAAATACCTGGTGAGAGGCAGCACCTTGTGGTATTCTGAGAATACAAAAGTAAAACAGTATGAATTTGAATGATTTGGAAGAGAAATAAAAATTGTGAAAGCAGAATTTATGATCTTCAAAGTAGAATTAATTGACTGAAGATAATAAATTGAATCCATGCTGGAAAGTCTCATGAAAGAAACAAAAAATTAATCATAGGTTGAAATGCAGATTTACAAAAGGGGAGACTCTCTTAGAAGAAGGGAAGCAAAACCAATAATGTTAAAAGAAAACTTGTTCTCTATATAGGCAAAAACATTGATGATAATGGTCAAAAGTATGGAAACAACTGAAAAATTATAGAGCTACCCCAAGAAATCATGAGTAAAAAAAAAGACAACTAAACATTCTAAAATTGTAAATTATTCAAGATAATTCTTCAGAACTTATGAACGCAGAAAATAATATGTCAATTCAAAGACTACAGAATACAGGGGAAAAAACCTAATTAAAAGTAGCTTTTTTCATTTGTTTTTGACTATGACATATGAAGTGTTCTTGACAGAGAGATTAGAGTGATTCATCATTTACTTGTCTGGATCATTTTATAGAAGTATAAACTGAGGCAAGCAAGGTTGAGTGACTTGCTCAGTGTCACATAGTAAGTGTTTAAGATTTGAAAGATTCTGAACTTGGTTCTCTTTCCCCTGTGCCACACAATTTCCCCCAAAACAAACACACAGACATATTTCAGTCTAAAAGATAAATAGTGATTAAATTTAACAATATCAATAAAAAACAATAATTTCTGAAAGCAATTAGAGAAAAATACTTCCAAATTTCAAGGCAAATAAATTTGTAGAAAACAAAACATTTCTCTATCCAACAGAAACTGCAGAAGGGAATGATATAATATATTCTAAAGAATTCAAAAAGCAAGGCAAGGCCAAATGCCCCACAAACTGAGCTTAACAATTCATGAAAAAAAAAGGTTCAGTTGAAGCATTTCTCGAAAGAAACCAGAACTGAAACAAATGGTTTCCTCCCCAAACACTTCAGGTAATATAAATATAAGAATGTTAAATAAGTACAGTAATACCATGGTCAAGAACAGCAAAATCACAGCAGAGGAATCATTAAGAAATTCCTTTCTTCATGGAAATATGTTTTATGTAATAATGCATATGTAACCCATATTGATTGCTTACTGTTCCATGGATGAGAAAAGGAAGGAGGAAGGGAAACAATTTGGATTATACAATTTTGGAAAACTTATGTGGAAATTTGTTATTACATGTAATTGGTAAAAAAAAAAGTAAATTAAATTAAAGAGTACTCTGAAAAAAAATTCCTTTCCAAAAATAAACAAGGAAACAAGAGTAAAAGCAGAATTTAAATAAATGATAGTGGAGAAATAGACTTGAGACATAATGGCTAAACTTTATAATACAACAACCTTTCTCTGGGTAAATTGATATTTAATTGAGCTAAATTACAGAATGAGAGTAAATAAAAGTGGAGAGAAGATAAATGAGAAAGGGGAATTTGTGTCTTATCCTGTTAACCTGAAAATAGAAAGGAGTACCAAAGTAGTAACATGAGTCCTTAATCAGAACAGAGGAACTGTAGTTCTAGATGACTGCACAATACAGGAGAATTTCAGAGTGCCCACTTTAGAGAAGATGGACAGGTTTTAAATAAACTTCAAAAGGGAAGAATGATCAGAAGGATCAGTAGTGGAGAAGAGTGACTAAGAGTTGGTGAGGTCAAAGGCTCTAGATATGATTAAATGGCAACTGGAAGGAGGGGCTGGAAGAAATGATGACATCCAAGTTATAAAATCCTGATGAAATCAGTCTGTGGGTTTGGTAAATTTCCAGAAATATCACAAGGCCTGCTCAATTAAGGAGATCATTGGGGTCAAGGTAGACCCTTATAATAACAGATCTAAGCAACCCTAATCAAGTCAAAAGTTATTATTGAAAGGAAAATAATTTCTGTAATATGCAAAAAAAAGAGAAACTAAAAGAAATTGGGTGAAGAAGTAAACAGGAATTGAAAAAAGGAAAAAAAAGATTATGCAAATCTTATTTTAATGGTGCTAATGATGATTCTGTGAAGGAAGAAGGATATTCTTTAAAATGAGATGAGGACCACAAAATGATGGAAGAAGGGAAATGATTAAATAATTGTATCTCTTTCCTACATTTCAGACCCTGTGCTCAGTACATTTATACATATAACATTTGATTGGTACAACAACCCTACACATATATATATTTTAAAGGAAGAGAGGCTATTAATAAATTTAAAACTACATTTGCAAATACTGACCTAATAAATAAAAAGAAACCCACAGTAAGCACAATAGAGGAAACTAAAAATTAGAACATATGCATAAATTAAAAAAAAAACAACAGATATTATAAACAAATATATTTTAGACTCTCCAGAGTAGAAAAGGCTTATGAAGTTTTTCAAAAATAAAAACATCAAACATCAAATGGCTACTTCAATAGATATTAAAAGGATTTTAAGAAATTAAAATATTTATTTATTTAAAACATCTTGCAAAAATCTGGCATAGAAATATCTCTTCTTTTAGTTATAATAAAAAGTATCAAAATTCAAGCAAGCATTCTATATAATGAGAATACAGTAGAACTTTACACAAAAATACAGGAGCAAAGAAGGCACATTTATTCTGTCATTATGTGATATAATTCTCAAAAATTACTAGTAGTGGTGACAAAAGAAACAGCAACACTTCTATAATGGTGCTGATCATTATTGACATAGAATATGCTAGAACAGTGATGGTGAACCTTTTAGGGACTGTGTGTAGTGCTGTGCCCTTCCATGCCCCCAGAAACTGTGTGCTATGCCATGACCTTCCACAAAGTACTGGGAACACCCTGCCCCCCTTACCCACAAAGTGGAGGTAGGAAGTCCTCCCATTGGGCTACTGGGTAAAAGGGTGGGTGAAGTGAAAAAATGTCCTCAGTGTATGTGAATAGGGAAAGGGAGTGGCAGGAATACCCTGCTCCCCTCCAGTTCTGCCACCTTTGAGTCACCCATTTTACCCCAACGTACTTCCAATGGGATGGTGGGCAAGACTGACTCTAAAAGAAAAATAAAATCAGTTAAGAGAAAGGCACAATTTTCTCTTGTTTCTGAGGGAGCAGGAGATCTGAGGGTCTGTGTAAGTCTCACTGTCAAGAGGGTCTGACAGCTGACTTCAAAGAGTTTGGATTCAGATACTTGTTAAAGAGGTTGGAGGAGCTAAAGACATTGATTTAGATCAGATAGAAAGATAGAGAATTTAATCTTAGATAGTCAATGTAGGTTAATTAGGCCTGTTTTGCTGGGCCAGAAGGTCTTGACCAAGAAAGCAGTTAAATTTAGGATTTATTAGAGATTTTTGGTATAAGGATTAGATTTTTAGGTATATTTATATGATATAAGAGCTATAATCTCCAATTTCTTACCTCCTATTTTCTATACCTACCTCTCCTCATAATAAATAAGTGTTGGTGGTTTACCAAACTGATCTCCAGTCTTTTATCACAATATTATTTACCCCTACTAATGTGAAAAAAAATGTCATTAGGCACAATGGAGAGGAGGAAGGGAGCAATACTACCTTTCTAATAATGAACTCCATGTGCCCTCTTTGGCATGTGTGCCATAGGTATACAATCACAGTCCTAGAGTATCTGCAAATTTACCAATTCAGAAAATTGCTTCAACAATGTTACAGGCTACACAATTAACTCTCAAAAATAAACACAAATATATAATAGTAACAAAATACAAGTTTCAATAATTAAAAAAGGGAAAGCCTAATTTTGATAACTAGATGCCTAAATTATCTTTCCAATCAATATAACAAAGCACATGGAACCCTTTTCCCATATTCAGTTAAAAACTGCTCTTTAAATGAATGAAGAATAAGAAATAGTTTGGAGAAATAATCTGTTCTCAAGGCTGGAGCAAGCCAATATAATAGAAATAAAGATACTACAAAAATTAACATACAATTTTTATTGAGTACAATCACACAAGACTCAGTAAAGAAACAAAAAAAAATTTGGAAAAGTAAAAGATCTAGAATATCAAGGAAAGCAATGAAATGAATTAGAAATTGTTAGGATTTTAACTCTCTGAAGAATATAAATTAGCAGGTTGAAAAGAGTAAAAGGATATCATATGGCAAGTCACCTAGCTGGTTGTGAATTTGCTGGTCGTCTCAGAGCCCATGGGTGAGCTGCCCCACCAGTGTAGTCTGAAGACTGGGAATTTCTCCTTCTTTGTTCTCTAATTTATAACTCTGGTGATGTCACTCCTTCTGAGGGTGCTTGGTTGGACAGACGACCTCAGTCTCATTCAGAGGCTAGTCTTTTGGATACCAGGAGTCATATAGGTGGGAATGATATCCAAATGAATTCAAATGAAATTTCAAATTTTTCTTCTTAAAAAAAAGGGGTACAAATTTATATTTAATTCATACAAACCCTTCTATAATTCTTTGGGAGATTAACTTGTTGGTATTCCCAATGAACCCACCCATATATAATATCTATACATTTCATGATTGTCTAGGATGCATATGGTTCAAAGATATTATAAATTTCATGAAGGGTCTATCAACATTTGGGTAGTTCTTAATATATTAAAAAATGTTAATAGACACTGAAAGGAAATACCAGAGGAAATTTCCCTCCTTTTTGGCACAATAAATTAACAGTGCATAGGAACTACAGAAGTAGATAGAGGACCCAAACTTCCACAGTTCAGTTCATTATAAACAAAGATTCACTCAGAGTCTCATGATATAGGGTTTGATTTCTGGGTACATCCTCTTTTGCTGTCATCTTTTTAATCTCTCTCAGTCATGATGGTCTTTACAGCATCTGCTCGAGGGAATCTACTTTTCTAGCTGAGGTTATTGACAATATCTTTCCCTAAAATTGCTTTAAAAAAGATCTTGGTCTATGGACCTTTAGGAAAACTTCATAATCCTCCAACCAGAGGATGAGATACTGGTCAGGATCTAACCCTACATTAAATCACACACATAACCTGATAGTAACACATAATAATATTCCAAAGCAGTGAATACTCTATTACAACAATAGACTTGGTAAATGATGGATGTCTAGATCTTGAATATATATCAGAGACTTGAAGTATATATATATACATATATATATATATATATATATATATATATATATATATATATATACTTGCTGCTCACCTAAAATTTTCCCAGTTTCTTATGTTGATCCAAAATATAATAAAACATATATAAATATATATGTATATATATATAATAAGTCTTTGATACACACTAAAGATCTAATGGAGCTAGTTTATATCCTACAACTATGTAAGTCAGGTGAAAAAATATTGAAGTTACCCAAATCCTAACAAGAAAGAGAGAACTGTAATCAAGATTTCAAACTGTAATATGAAATAGTAGTCATCAAAGCCATCTAGTATTGCTTATTATGAAGGAAATTGGGCTCAGATTAACATTCTATAACATATTGTGCAATTAATATTATTGTTTTTTACAGCAAAGCTTCACTATCTTTGGATCCAAATGATTCAACAAGGGGTATATTGAGACAAAACAGGAGCAGGGGGTGGGGTAAGGTCTAGAGGAAAAAACAAGGGGCCAACAGGAGAAAACAAGAAGTTTGGTCTGTAGGAAAGGAGGAGAAAATATTTGCATGGAGAAAGAGGGGAGTTCCGTTCCCTGCATGGTGCCCTAGTATTGTCAGGTAGGAGAGAGGGACTGAGTAGTCATCTCACTCTTGCTGCGACAGGTCAGGCCCTGCCCTACCACCCACCACAGGGTAAGGAAAGTTTGTGTAAATCTCCTCTCCCAACGGAGAGTCAGAGATGGTTTCCTTGGGAGATTGGTATCTTCCATTTCTCTCCCAGACTCCCCTCAGGGTCCCCGGGGGCAATTTTCCAAGTTCAATCTCCGGAAAAAATTTTTGCTAAATTCGTAGGTGCTGATCATAACGGCACAGGAGGGGGATGCCTTGATGATCCATGGGAGGAAGCCTGCAAAGGGTCCTCTGGCCCCAGACTCAGCCTGAATCTGCTGGAGCAGCAGCCAGGTGGAAGTGGAGCATGGAGATGTCACTCTCAGGGCTCCCAAGCTTCCAAGCTCCATCTGATGCTGAGTTTTCACCACATCTAAAGGCAGTGTGAGCACAGCAGCCACTGTTCCTGAGAAGGCTCCAGACACAAAGTTGATGCCGACTGAAGTCCAGTCCTTGGCTACCATCTTACAGAGCCATACCTTCACTAACTCATAGTTAAACCAGTACAGAGATGAGAAAGGCACATGCTTTAACAAAGTGGCACCACAGCCAAGCCACAGAGAACTTCAGCTGCCCTGGGACATGGCTGCCCGGAAACAGCCCCCACATTCACGGTAGGACAGATGCTGAGTCTGAAGTTTTGTTCTCACCAGCTTCAGGGGGCTGATCACAGTCACAGTACCCAGCACCGGCTATAGCCCCTGCCACCATGGGTGCATAGAGGTCAGAAGTCATCACCAGAGTTGCACGGAGGTCACTCTACAGGGTCCTGGTACCCTCCTGCAGTGCCGACTAATCTTCACAAAATCATCCATGGTGCTCGTGAAGTAGGTGGGATTCTGGTACCAGACAGCACATCAGGAGCCATTCTTACACAGATAGAGGGGCTCGAGGATGCCATTGCAGTAAAATATACACCTCCCACTAGTGGGAGAAGGATGCTGGGACTGTAGTCGGACCTTTACCACATCCAGTGGGGTCATAAAAATGGAGGTAACTAGGGCTCCTGTGCTTGATGCCATCATCTGCTGCTAGAGGCTTATGCCCCCAGGTGCCTTCTCTGCCATTACACTGTCTCTTGCCTGCCCATGCCGTGCTGAGTCTAGGTGTCCTTGTGCTGTCGCCGCCAAGAGAACCCATCCTCGTAATGGGGGGGGGAGTAGCTCTAAGAGCCCCCCCCCATCTTCAGGCTCCTGGCTCCCTCCAGGATTGCACAAAAGATTTAAATGAATATGACATAAATATATAAAATATATTATTAAAAATAGACAAAAAGCCTAACATATCTCCCATAACCATGTATATGAGAGACAGAGACAGAGAGTAACATGAAGTAAAATAGATATCTTTGACTATGTAATAGTCAAAAGGTTATATAAAAGCATAGTTAATGTACTTAGAGTAAGAAGGGGATCATTTGAATAGGAAAACCATAAGAAAATTTCTAAGTTTAATATCAAAGAAATGAAAATTGAGATACATACATATATAATACATATATTATTTCCACATCATGTGGGTTAGAGTGTGATACTCTTGTGATCTAGAAAATCCACATAAATTCTTTTGATCCTCCCATCATACCAGAGGAGATTTTTTTTATTCTTTTATGTTTATAGTGCCTTCTTGTAAAATGTACGCTATGTATGTAGTCAACATATTGATGTCATATAATACTATAGGTTTTATTCAATTCATTTCTGAGTTTCTAAACATTTTCTGTGTCATCTGCTGACTTTCACACAACCTCTGCAGCTTTTACAAAACTTCCAAAAATCAGTTTTTTATTTTGATCTAAAAAATAACAGAACTGCAGTGGGGGATGCTATAATGTAGAAGAGATATCTTTATAAACCTATTATATATAGACATAGATTTAGATATAATGAAATATATTGGAATTGTATCAGAAACAAAATAGCATTCACTAACTGGAGAGTGGCTAGCAAATTGTAATGTTTTATTGTGACTGAATATTCCTGTGCTCTAAGAAAAGAAAAACATGATATACATATATATAATTATATAGATATATGAATAGATATAGATATATATAACTATGGAAAATTTACATAAATTTTGCATACTGAATTAAGCAAGTCCTAGAAATAATATTCAATAACAACAATGTAAATAAAAACAACCAAGCAATTAAAAGTAGATTTTGAGAAATTTTAAAAATACACATGGTTCAAAGGAAAATGTCTCTTCTCTTTTACAAAGATGTTAGTTACATGTATCTTTCATATTTTTTATCTTTTCATGCTTTCTGATGCAGTGATCAGTTACTCTATTTTTTCACATTTCTCTTTACTCTCTAAAAATAATATTCATAATATAATAATAGTTCTCTAAGATAGGAAGGGGATGTAGTAGGTAGTAATGTTAAAAAGCAAAAGACATTTAAACATTTCAAAGAGTTAATTTTTATAATGTGCTTGGTTGAGCATCTTTGAACAAATGCAAAATGATATCATCATTAGTTCAAATGAGCAAAGAAGCTATTTCTTACTTTGACAAATGAATAATATTTACAAAGACTAGGTTGTCTTGATCTGTTTCTTTTCAAATATGTCATTAGCAAACTCTTTCCAAGTGTGAAAGTCACTGTGGAATTTAAAAATTGTGGTTTTTTTACTAGTTTAAATTCTCTCTGATTACATATATAGAATGAATTATGACTATAAAAATGCAACAAAGTCTGAACTTTAAAAAATTGTAAGGGCACATCCTGGGTTCCTCCCTAGACTTGTGAAAAAGGTACTATATCTGTTGGGGGGGGGGTGATTAGGGTGGGATACATGAGGAGTTTAAAACTGAAATGGCAGGTAATCGTTCATAAAAAGTTTACCAAGGGGGACAAAGTACTTGTTAAATTTTAAATCTCTTGATAATTTTAACAATGTTTCCCCCAAATTAATGAACAGGAAGTAGAAATCACAATAGTTAAGATGTCAAACTATTCAAAGAACTTACATTTTCTTCTTTTCTCTTCTCTTAAAGGAAGGAATAAGGCTAAAATTTATCATTAATAAAAATGCTTTGGATTAATTCCATATTTAAGAATGAATATTTGAAAATGAGATAGAATGCTTAAAACCCAATTAAAGCAAATAGAAAAAAGAGAAAAATTTAAGAAAAAATAGAATTAATATTTTTCTATTTCTCTTTTTTACACAAACAAAATTGAAATCAAATAAAGTGAAAAGGGTAAAACTAATAAATCATAATCTTAATATAAGAGCAAATGAGTCACCTAAATAATAGAAGTAAAAGATGCACATATTTTAAGAGGTATTTTCAAATAATGAAAAATTGTAAAAAAAACCCTTAAAAATTGATAAAGCTAAGAAAATTAATGGAGCAAAGAAAGTGCCTAATAAATAATTTAAATTTCATAAGAAGAAATGAGACAAAATTAAAGCTAAAATGAATCTGAGAAAAATTCAAGTGAATAAGGTAGATTATTTAATTAAAAAATTATTGATAATATCAATAGACACAAGTTCTGCTTACTACAGAAGAATCTATAATTATACACTAATCAAAACATCTGGAAATACAGGCAAAAGTATAACAAACCTCAAAGAGATATTATATATAAATATAGATATACCAGTCCTGAAGGTGATTGTAGTATTCTGATATAAATTCTATAATTTTGGAAAACTTAGAATGCTAAATATATATATATATATATATATATATATATACATATATATATACATATATATGCACAAGAAATATAAAGGGAAGTTGTCAAGTTGTCATAGATATTATGAAAAACATATATAACTGAAAATTCAAATGATTAAAAATAAAAACAATATTTAACTTATATACATATATAATAATTAAAATTATATTAAAATAAGAAATATATTAGATGCTATATAAATTATTTATGCTATCATTAGGACCAAAAAATTTTCAGGGACAGAAATACATTATTAGAAAAACACACTATACAATTCTCAAATTAATAATCGTGTATATTTAATGAAGGATAAGCACACTAAAAATCTCTTCATACTTTATGATGACAAAAGATTGATTTTTCCATTAATCAGATATAATTTATTAAGCATCTAATTTGTTCCAGACACTGTGAACTACTGGTAATGCAAATGAAAGCAATGAATAAATACATAAATAAATCAATAAAAAACTACCTACTCACAAGGAGCTCACACTCTAATTGAGGAGACAATATGCAAGTAACTATGTATAAACCAGGCAGATTCAAGATCAAATGATAATCATCAACAGAATTAAGTAATTAGAGTTAAAGATCAGGAAAGTCCTGTATATAGCCTTAGTCAAGGAAATATCACTACTGCTTCTATTTCCCAAGGAGATAAGAGAAAGAGGAGAAATATCCATGTTTATAGCAGCTCTCTTTGAGTGACAAAGAATTGGAAACTGAAAGAATGACCATCAATTAAGGGATGGTATATGATTGTGATGGAATACTACTGTGTCATAAGAAACAGTGAGCAGGCTAATTTAAAATTTTAAAAATAATTTAAAAACTTGGAAAGTACTACATAGAATAATGAACAGTGAAATGAATAGAATGAAGAGAACATTATACACAGGTACAGAATTCATCCTGGAAGAATAAACTGGAAATATTAATTCTAGGTTGCGAACCGAAAGTTAAAAATAAAAACTTAATTTGTATGAAAATGTTGGTCTCCTGGATAATATCTTCTTAGATGTGGGGAAAGAGATGAGTGACTGGGACACATGTGGATGGAATTTATTATGAAAAAAATTTAGTTAAACATGTAGTAAATTTATGATTTCATTTATGTACAATCTTTTTAAATGTGGAAATGCTTATTTTACTTAGTTTTGTATTAAAAAAAGAAATATTGGGTAAATGGAATAGATTAAGTACTCAACACACTATAGTAAATGACCATAGTTACCTTCTAGTTCACAAATCCAAAGATCCAAACTTTTGGAAGAAGAATTTACTATTCAGCAAAAACTACTGGGAAAACTGGAAAATGGTTGGCAGAAAGTAGACACAGATCAATATTTCACACCACATACCAAGTAAAGTAAAAATGGATACTTGATTTATCAAAAAACAGGGATGCCTTAAACAAATTAAGGGAGTCCAAAATAATGGATCTCTTCAATCTATAGAAAAGGTGAGAATTTATGTCGAAATAAGAAACAGAGTACATTATAAAATGCAAACTATATGATTTTAATACATTAAATTAAAAAGATTTGGCTCAAATAAAACCAAACCAACATTAAAAGTGAAACAAGAAACTGTTAAAAATATAGTAAATGCTTATAACTAAGACTTCATTCTCAAATATATAAAGTAGTGAGTTAAATTTATAACAACAAAATAATTTCCATGTCTAGGAATGATCAAACAATATTGATAGGTAATTCTCTTATGAAGAAATTAAAACTTTCTATAATCATATGAAAAATGCTCCAAATAACTAGTAATTAGAGAAATGCAACTAATTATCCTATAGTACTAATGCCTGTAAACAAGTTCACAAAGTAATAGTATATACACATATGATAGAAATGGTGGATTTAAATAAGCCAAATAATTGAAATAAATAAATAAGCCAAAAAAAGTTGTTGTTGCTACTCTACCTGACAAGAAAGAAGTTGTGACTCTGCTGTGACTCTATTCAATAAAGTGGTCACCTCGGCCAGAGTTTTCTTTACACCTGGTAAGAAGGGAACAAAAGCAGCAGCTCCCCCAGGAAAGAAGCAAAAATGGGAAAGGTCCTAAAAAAAGAGGGCAGCCAATCTTAAAAGGACAGCAAAGATAAGGAGGATGAAGAATTTGAGTCTTCCAAAGACACAAAAGTGGGAGCAGCTCCAGACAAGCAAGACTATGAGGATGAGGAGGAGGATGAGTAAGAGGATAGTGATGAGTAGGGGGATTACTTTGAAGAAGCTATGAATTCCATCCCTGCTAAAGTGAATATTGTTTTTTGTAGAGTCTGCTGGGAAAGCAGAGAAATCCAAAGAAGAGGTGGAGGAAGATAATAAATAGGAGAATGAAGATAAGGAGAAGGAGGATGACAAAGGGAAGGAGGAAAAAGAAGAGAAGGATATCCCCTGTCAAAAGAGCCCCAAGAAAGAGGAAAAAAAAGAAATGGTTAAATAGAAAGTCCCCAAAGTCAAGAAAAATGTAGTTGGAAGCTGAGATATATACAAATTTGCTTCTTTTCACAGGTAACCTGAATTTCAGCAAAACATCTTCCCATATAAAAACTGGAATCACGGAACTTATGGCTATGGATGTCATCAGTGGTGCCACCAGGAAGTTTGGCTACATGGAATTTGAATCTGCTGAAGACATGGAAAAGATGAACTAAGGGGATCCAAAGTGCTCAGCTCTGAAATGAAGCTGGAAAAATCAAACAAAAACAAGAATGATCCAGTGCAAGGATGCTCTTTAAGATTAATGTGCTTAAATAAGTAATTCAGGAGGAGCCCAAGGAAGTATTTGAAGACTTTATTGAGGTCAGATTTACATGCACTAAGGATAGAACACTCAAAGGAACTGCTTATATTGAATTCAAGATAGAACCAGATATGGGTGGGACTATGGAAGAAAAATTGGAGGTGGAGATTGATGACCAGGCACTCATTTTGGACTAAACAAGGGATAAAAATCAAGGACTAGAGTACTTGGTAGGTAGGGAGGACAATGTGTGGAGTAGGAACAACAGAAAGCAGTCAGATTCCACAAGACACTGTTGCTGAACAACATTGCCTATGGCCCTCAAAGAAATTTTGTAGGAAAGGTTTGAAAAGACCACATCCATCAGTCTGCCCAAGAACAAACAAGGCTTGTACAAAAAAAGTATGCTTTCATTGAATTTGCCTCAATGGAGGATAGGAATGAACTTTTGAATTCCTCTAACAGCATAGAAATAGAAGGCAGAGCCAACTGGCTGGAGTTGAAGGAACAGAAGATAGCAAATACAGCCCCAAGGCACCAAGGTTAAAACACATTGTTTGTCAAAGGCCTGTCCAAAGACATGATAGAAAAAAACATTAAAAAATTTTTTCACAGCTTGTTGGATGCCAGAATAGTCACAGACAGGGAGCCTGGGGTTTGGGGAAGGTTTCAGTTTTTTGGACTTCAACTCAGAAGAAGAAGCAAAAGGTGTAAAAGAGAATATGGAAAATAGAGAGATGCATGGAAACAAAATCATTCTGGAATGGGCAAAGCCCAATGAATTAGGAGTTTAAGGGGCATGATGTGGCTCCAGTGATCATGTAGGCTTTGGAGGCAAAGAAGTTGGCAGAGGAGGCCAAGGAAACTACAGACCAAGGAGGAAACTGAATGTTGGGGTGGAGGAGACAAACAATCCAAAAGGAAAGAAGGCAAAATGTGAATACTTTCTCCCCATTTTTTCTCCTACCATCTGAATGGATTATGTAATTTTTGTTCTGGCTTCTAGTCATTTAAAGAACCTTCTGAGAACATTTCAAGAAAAAACACAATAAGAAGAATGTCTTCTTTTGATAAAACAACAACAACAACAAAAAAAAAAAACTAGATTCCAAATCAAGAGAGAGAGGGTTTTGTTTTTGACTGGATGAGCTTTTCATATAAACTTTTTGGAGAGACAGGTGATAGAGGTGGGAGTTAATATTTTTGACTATGAGTTGCCTTGAGTTTATAATGTTAAATCTCATCCACAAAACCAACTTTCTAACAAAAATCTGTCATGATTTCTATTCCATTTAAAAAAATTGAATTAAACTTGCTGAATTAAAACTATATATCATTACTTTCAATTTAGTGCATGGCTGGGGGATAGAAGCAGCATAGCTAAGTGGCTCAGTGAATTGAGAGCCAGGCCTAGAGATAGCAGATCCTCTGTTCAAATCTGGCCTCAGATATTTCCTTACTGTGTGACCTTGAGCAAGTCATTTAACTTTCATTGCCTAGCCCTTACTAATCTTCTTCTTTGGAACCAATTCATGGTATTGATACTAATACAAAAGGTAGTGTTTTAAAAATCAATTAAGCAATTGCTATTTTCAAGGCACTTTGAACAATACAAAGGATAATGTGAAGGTAGAGAATTGGAAGATGAAATCAATATCATCCCTATTTTCCCAGTCTTACAAATTAACATAGAATATAAGATATACATACCAAACATTTTGATACAAATCAGATAGAAGATGAAAAGGAAAAGTTCAGATGAAGTTCAGTGATCTCTTTAAATAGGTGAAAATTATTTTCAGGTGGTAAGATGGGATCAAAGAAGAGGGAACTCTAAATTATTTTTTGAAGAAAAAAGAATTTCAATGATTCATGAATAGGGAGAGAGTATTGAACTTTTAATAAATTCCATGAACAGAAACACAGCAATATGGGAAGAGACTGCAATTGAAGGTGAGTTGTACAATTTGTCTAGACTATAGAGTGAATGAAATGGTGAATAAGATGACAAATCTCGAGAGATATAATAAACAAAATTTCTTGAAGTCTATAAATAACAGACTAGTGTCATAGAATCTCAGCTATAAAGCCAAAAGTTATCTCAGAAATCATTTTGTATAATTTCTTCAATTTCCTTGAGAAGGTGATAGGCTTTATCTAGTTCTTGCTGACAGTGAGTAGCAAAGGTAGGAATTTTGAATGCAGAATTCAATATTCCTTCCACTAAACTGGTGTTTTTGGTCCTGGAAACCAGTGAGGGCTTTTAAAACCAAAGTTGTTGTATAGTTAGAGTGATTAAATTGAGAATATCAATTAATAGATGATTATAATAGGAGAATTAAAGAAATTCAAGATCATATAACTAAAAAGGAAGTTATTAGTATAGATCAAGCAAAAAAGTGAAATGATGGTTGGTGATGGTGAAAGTGATAATAGTCAAACCCCACAGGGCTTGTTAAGTAATGGAATATTGGGGAGATCAGAAAGGGAAGGAAAAGGAGAGAAAAGAGTCAAATATTATTGCAGGGTTACTAAATTAGATCCTTGAAAGAGAGCCTTTAAATTTTCCAGAGAATTCAAGTAATTGTCGCAAATAAATATCCTAAAATGTTATTAAAAGTTATTTCTAAAAACAATTAATAGTTTAAAATTTAATAAATTAATATATATTCCTCATAAAACATGCTTCTGGGTTTAGGGTGGAAGGAGCATTATCTTCTACTTTCCCTCCCAATCAATTAATAATTCTACTAGCTTTTTAAGGACCTATTCTGTCCCAAGTACTGTGCTATGCTATAGGGATAAAAAGTAAAATTTCAATTAACCCCTATAATAAGGTAGATTTTATTCAACTAGAAAAACCAATGTTCACATATACAAATACAAAGAGTATTTCTAGAATCTCCAACACTGTTCCCCCAATGATTGCAATGAGCACTGCCATAAGAATCCTGATGACTCAGATCCCAGGGTAAAGGCTGCAACCAGTATTAAATATCTTGATAACAAGATGGGAAGTCCAGCTACCTTCCACCTCCATGCCTTCACCTAGACCTTAAGCTTCTGCTGCCAGCTGGGGAAGACCTGAGGTCAGGGATCATTAATATTCCATCAGCCTAATCTAGTCCATTAGGAGATCAGAAAAGAAGCCCCTTCAGGACAGAATAGCCCAAACCCACAGATCTAGCAAATAAACAGAGGAGCAAGAACATAGTCAATGACTGGGGGATTGGGAGAATATGAGCAAACAACAACAACAACAATAAAAAGAAGTTACAATCAACAGCTTCTATCCAGGTATTGAACAATGAGCAAATGGAACAGAGGAAGACCAAGTAACACTGAACAAAAATACAGTAAATTCAGCAAATTGGACTCAGGCTTTGGAGAACTCAAAACACAATTAAAAAAACAATTAAGAGAGGCTGAAGACAATTGGAAAAAGAACTTAAAAATCAATATAAGTCATCTGGAAATAGAGGCACATGAACTAAAACAAGAAAATAGTGTCTTGGAAGCCAGAAATGACCAGCTTCAAAATGAGACAAAGAAGGTGAAAGATCACCTACAAAGAAAAACAGACCAGAAGGAGAAGGATGACCAAAAAGCCAGGTATGAAATTCAGTCATTAAAAATTAGGATCCTACAACTAGAAGCAAATGATTTCACAAGGCAGCAAGAGTCTAAAAAACAAAACCAAAAGAATGAAAACATTGAGGAAAATATGAAACACTTCATTGATAAAATTATAGACATGGAAAATAGATCCTGAAGAGGCAATAAAAGAATTATTGGACTCAGAAAATCATGACAAAAGAAAAATTCCTGGACATCATTCTACAGGAAATTATCCAAGAAAATTGCACAAACATTCTTGACCAAGACGAAAAAGTAGAGCTTGGAAGAATCCACAGACCACCTCCTTCATTTAATCCCCAATTGACAATACCAAGGATTATTATAGCCAAATTCAAGAACTACCAGGCAAAGGAAAAGATACTGAAAGTTGCTAAGAATAAACCATTCATGGATCATTAAACCACAGTTAGGATAACACAGGTCCTAGCTGAATCCACACTGAAGGACTGGAAGGCATGACATATGATATTCCAGAAAGCAAGAGACCTGGGTCTACAACCAGGAATCAAATACTGAGCAAAACTGACTATATTCTTGCGGGGGAAAGTATGATTATTTAATGAAATAGAAAACTTCCAAACATTTATAAAGAAAATACCAGACTTAAACAGAAAATTTGATGCCCAAATATAGAACTCAAGCGAATCACCAAAAGGCAATTAAGAAAGGGGGCAACAAACAAACAAACAACTTTTTGTAAGGGACCCAGGAAGTTCAAATGGTTTGTATTCATATAAGAAAAGATGATATTGGTAGCTCCTAAAAATTGTTATCATCATCAAGATATCTAGAAGAAGTACACTTAGAGGAACTAGTGACAAACTGTTTAGAAAAAATATAAATATGAATAAATATATATATATATATAAATGAGGGGTAAAAAAGAGGGCAATACTAAAAGAAAAGGGAAAATAAATAAAATTAGGTAATTTTATATTTCATAAAGAAGTGCATGGGGAGAGGGGAAAAGAATACTAGTGCAATGGAAAGCTAAAAGAGGTTGGAGACAATCTCCAAGAAAATTTTAATCATTACAATGGAAAGAGTCAGAAAGATTCAAATGGAAAGAAAACCTCCAACTCCAAATTCAATCATCATCATCATCATCAACACCATCAACACTATCAGCATCATCATCAATATCATCAACATCAACATCAACAACATCCTCATCAACATCACTGTCATGAACAACTCCAACACCAATGTCATAATCATCAACATCATCAATATGCACATCAACATCATCAGTCACATTATCTTCATCAACAACGACAACATCAATGTCATCAACATCATCATTATAATGATCAACATCAACATTTAACTATCCATCTTTTCCTGGCCCAGGAAAGATTTTTGCTGGGTTGCCTAACCTAATAGCATACTATGAAGAGTACTGAATGAAAGCCTGAAGACCTAAACTCTAGGTTTGAGTGCCATTATGTATCCTTTGGGGGGAGGAAGCCTTCTTTTTCCTCATTTATGTATGTATGAAGCTTACCTGGATTCTGCATTAAGTTAATCAATTAAATCAAAGCAAAAACCAGATGTAAACAAGGGGAAAAACAAAAGAACAAATAATATTTCTAATAAATACAAGATAATTTTTATAGTGATTGAGAGGTAGCAACTTTGGTTTTCAAGAAAGGTTTCAGACAGGTCATAAAACTTGAGGTGGGCTTGAAATAAAACCCATTTATTTTAAGGAGAGTATTTCAATCACAGAGGACAATCTGTAAAAAAAAAATAGATGTAGGAAATGGAGCACCATGGTTAAGGAACAGCAAGAACTGTCTGAAGCATGAAGGATGGGGAGGAATATAATTTATAACAACTTCCAAAGGTGTATTGGAGCCAAATTGTGAAAGGCCTTAAATGTTTAATTGAGGTATTTGCATTTTACTCTCAAGTTAATAAGGAACCACTGAAATTTATTGAGGAAGAGAGGGTTATTTTCCACTTAGACTTTCGTATATGACTTGGGCATTTGTGTGGGGAGAGATTAGTGAATAGAAAGACTAGAGTCAATGACACAAAATAAGAAGTTCTTTTTTAATTATATATATATATATATATATATATATATATATATATATATATATATATATATATATATATATATTGTCTTGGAGTCAATACTATGTATTGGCTCCAAGGCAGAAGAGTGGTAAGGGCTAGGCAATGGTGATTAAGTGACTTCCCAGGGTCACACAGCTGGGAAGTGTCTAAGGCCAAATTTGAATCTAGAACCTCCCATCTCTAGGCCTGGCTCTCAATGCATGGAGCTATCCAGCTGCCCCAAGTATTTCTTTTAAAAGTCTAGAACTGAAGAGGTCATGAAATGTGAGCAATGTGAGAGTAGAGAAAGGGAAGAATGAATGAAATAGTGGAGACATATTGAGGAAGAATACTTGGAAACATTAAATATTGATTTGATTTGGTATTTGATTTGGTATGAATATTGATTTGGTAAGGATATATCCTTAGTAGAAGGAAGAATTTAGAAACAAGAATTCAGCAGAAATAATAGGAATGTGGAAAAACATGCCTACAAAGACAATTTGGAGCCAAATTGTAAAGCCTTAAATATTAGAAAAATTTGCATTTGATCCTTGAGATAGTAAGGAATCAGTGGAATTTCTTTAGTAATTGAGTAAAGTCAACATGTCACTTCAGTCTTACAACTCATGCCTCAAAAGTACCACCTGCTACAGGGATGTCTCTCTCTATTGGAGTATAAATATCTTTTACAGGAGGGTGGGTCATATGTATATATGAGTATGTGATTTGGGATATAGACTTTTAAAAAATCACGCTAGAGCAAACATGAATATTATGGAAATAGGTATCAATTGATAATATTTGTACAGCTCAGTGGATTTGCTTGTCGGTTCTGGGAGGGGGGAAGGATGAGGGTAGGGAAAGAAAATGAATCATGTGAGCATGGGAAAATATTTAAAATTTAAAAATAAAATAAAATAGAAAAATAAATAATCGAAGATGGCCAGGCCAGCCATCTCCAAATATTCCTCTAGGTTACATCCCTCTGGACCCTTCTGAACCCTGACAACTATGATACTATCTTTTCTCTCTAGTTTCCTTTTATGTATTGTCTTCCTCATTAGATCACAAGCTCCTTGAGGACAATTGTATCTTTTTGTTCTATTTGTATTTGTATTCCCAAAACTTAATACAGAGAACAACACATAGCAAATGTGTTCATAATCAATACTTTTTTGTAGTGGTTGTTACCAGATTTTCGGAGAAATATCAAGCAGCATTCACTTGGAATTATGGTTTTATTGTGCACCTTATGCAATCCCTACAGTGATATATTTTTATTGTGAACCATTCACTATGCAGTTGTATAGCTTTTATATTGAAAATATTTATTCGTGTTTATTCATCCTTAAAACTTTTTGGATAAATGGGGGAACAAGAGGTCACAACCTATGGTCACATTTTCTCAGATAGAATTATTTTTAACATTATTATGAAAATATAAAATTATTAAAGCAACATTTCAATATTCAAAGGATTCACTAATGTAAAAAAGTAATATTCCTAATTATCTTCTTATGCTTTATAGCCTATTCTTGGATTCTTGAAATATTTCTTTGTTACTATTGCTACATCTATGCAGTGCCAAAACCTCTTGGAAAAACATTTATACATACATATATACATACACACATACATATGTACATTTGTTCTAAAATCATTAGCTTCAGTATCTTAAAAGAAAAAAAAATAGACATTCTCAGAAGTATGAGGGAAAATAATAATGTTTTCTTAATGCCATTTAAAAATACTAGTCTGAAACTGCTAATAATCATTTTTTTGTCCAACAAAGATTAATTTTCACTGGTAAATCCTCCATGGAATCACTCATCATTTTGATGAGTTACTAGGCGGAACTGTTATTTACTCTATTCATACAGTCAATCAGCAATGCTCATTCCTTATCCAAGTCATAACCAGCACATTACAATTTCCAAACCAGATATTAATCAGCTGGTATTCTACTCTGGTTCCTGAATAACATGAGCAAAATCGTACTGAATCATGATGCACATTAATAAAGGAGAACTCTCAGGAGAATGTTGATATATAACTGTTATAATTCTGCTTTTACTGATCATACATTAAATTGTATTAGGGTGGGAAACACCTCTTAAATAAATAAATGAAGGTTTACTCTGCTCCAATAATTTCAATTTAGAAATTAGTGTTTTAACATGGTCTATGAGACAGTGTCTATCTCCTCCAAAGCAACTTATTAAATGGCAATAGAATGATTCAGATTATATTCTACTGCCCTCTGGCTGATACCATTGGCTGCCAAGAATAAATCACGATTTGAAATAATCATCATATGTTAATTAATTCTCTTTATTAAAATGTGTTATTGTTTTCTTTTTAATCTGCCTAAGCATTTAATTCGCTGCTATGGGGAATATATTTTAACTGTCAGAGCTTTCCAAACAATTGTCAAAACCTCATACTGCTCAGTTAGATTTTAAATGGTACCATTCCTCAATTCACTTCTCATTGCATGAAATAATTAATCTTTTGTCTCCCTGTGTGGTGAACCAGAACCACAACTTGCAATATATGAATTGAAAAAGAGAAAGAAGCTTGTAAATTATGTGTGTGGAATTAACCTAAAGAAACTCAACTGCCAATTTTATTGCTAAATTTATTGTGACAAAAAAAGTAAAACAGTAATAAGAAAGAAAAATCAATGACTTTGTCAAAGAAGAGAATACTGTAGAATATTTTTAGAGGAATGCGATTTTGTTATTTTCAAGAATTTATAGTATCAAAGTTATTGGGTAACAGTAGATTAGAATATAAGATTTACATGAAACAAAAAACATAATTTGCAATTAATAGACAGTTTGTGAATGCAAATAGGCGCTGCTAAATTTCTTAATACTTTTTTCTAAAAGTTAATAAAATCTACACTGGAAACTAATTTGTTTTTAATTTACTCAGAAAACTCTCATATTTATTACAAAGGTATGTAGCCATTTTCAGATATCTTTCATTTCTTTTGCTTTCTTTCAGAGATGATTTTGGGGAATGGTAAATAAAACTGAGATAAAGCGTTGACCCTAGGAATATGTGGTAATAGGCAAAGCAAATAACAAATCAGTTTGTAGGGATATTAGATATAGAAATAATCTTTGAAAAGTGAAGAATTAATTCTGAATCTCAATTTGATCAGTAGATGTTGGATGCACTGATGATTTGGAATGAATTACCAAGAAAAAGAAAGTCTATTAAGTTTTTGCTTGTTTTTTTTTCCCCCTTATGTAGTTGGGAAAGATTATCACAAAATATCAAATATCATTAAAACAGTTTTTCCTTACCTTCCATCTTGTGAGTTTTGTCTATTTTTCTTCTTAAATCCTCCACAAAAGGATCTCCAAATATGATTCCATCATCTTCTATTTGTTATGATATAAGATTACCATCAGAATCTTCATTTTGTCCAGCTGTCACTATTCCCTCATCATACAATCAAGCTACTTTCCTTTGAAATCATACAAAGCTGAGTCAATGGAATGTCTATGTGAGTTTTCAATATGTAGGATAGGGTCATATTAGAAATCTGCTAAATACTTCTGCTTGAAACATTACTATTATTTTCATCAGCTATATTACTCCCTAGTTTCACTCAAACCTGGTTCTACCCACAGAACTGTATTCTCCTGTATTTCTTATCCTATTTTAAAAATAAATTTCCCTATAGTATTCTTTTTTAAGACTTTATGAGGGTAATATAAATAGACATACAAAATGGTGGTGTAAAAGCAGCAATCTAGTGACCTCTCCCAAACTTCTACTCTGAACAACTTTAAAATAATTTCTCAAATCATATTTTGAATTGCAAAGCCAACAAAATATCAGAATCTGAACTTTTTCCAGCACGAGACCAATTAGGAGACCACCAGGAAAGATCTATTACATAGGTTGAGGAATACAGCAGTGAGACTTGGAGGCAACCTGTACAGCAGCAGCAGCAGCAACTTTGGGAGCTCTCAAGTTAGAGATTATGAGGGGATCTGAAAACTGATCTGAAAGAGATTTCAGGAGACCCTTTGATGGTACTAGGTGTATATGATAGTGGTTGGGAATTCATTTGGGCATAAACAGTCCTGGCTCATGGTTACAGGGCAAAAAGAGCCCTTGTGGTAAGCAGCATAGGTGAAGTGACCCTGTTTCCAGTTCCAAGGCAGAGAGAAGCACTAGCACTTGTGGCTGCAAATGATCTGAAGATTTGAATAGTTTCACCAACAAGAGGAACACTACTGCTTGTGGCTACAGCAAAACAAAGTCACTTCCTGGGTAAATATCAGAACATAGGCCAGGAGAGCAATGACAACTTACAGAACATCAGATTAGCTTTGAAAACAGAATCCCAAGAAGATCTGAGGCTTGAGACAATGCCTTTCCACACCGATGGGGATAAGTGCCCAATTTTGACATAAAGTTCAAAGTCAAGAAATTGGCTGGGGAAAGGATCAAAAACAAATAAAAAAAAAGTTGGACCAAAAAAGCTACTACAGTGGCAAGGAGATAAAGAAATAAACTCAGAAGAAAATACCATTGTGAAAACCTCAAGAAGCAAAGCCTCAAGAACTCTTTGGTCATAAGCCCAACAATAACTCCCAGAAGAGTTAAAGAAGCAAATAAAACTGGTAAAAGAAAAAAAGGAGAACAAATGAAAGTGATTCATAAAATTTATATAAAGATAAATGTTACCTTAGGTAATCATGCAGACACAAAAAGTATTGAATAAAGTAAAATCTTAAGAAAAATTGGTTTGATGATAAAAGAAACACAGATTTCCATGGGAAAAAAAGATGTCTTACAAAAGCAGATGAGGCCAAATGAAAAAGAAAATACACAAGTTCACTGAAGAAAATAGTTCCTTAAAAATAAAAAAAAATATTGATTATCACATTGGAAAAACAATTCACCTGGAAAATAGATTTAGTATTTGTAATTTAATAACTATTGGACTATTTGAAAGCCATGTTTAAAAAAAGCCCAGAAATCAAAGCTGAAGAAATTGTCAAGTAACACTTCACTAATGTTAGATCCAAATGGTAAACTAGAAATTAGATGTAGATATCATTCACTTTCTAAGACAGAACAAAAAAATAAACCAGGGAACAGTATAACCAAATTTCAGGGCTTCCATGTCAAGAATGAAATATTATAAGAAGTAATAAATGAAGTCAGGATCACACAAGATCTAGTAGCTTTCAATTATGAGGAGTAGAAGTTGTGGAATGTCATATTCTAGATGGAAAAAGAGCTAGAACTATAATGAGTAAAAATACCTAGCAAAATTGATATATAATCTTCAGAGAAAAACATGGACATTTAATAAAAAGAACTTTCAAGCTTTCTTGATGAAAAGTCCAGATATGAAAAGAAAATTTGACATTCAAAAACAAGATTCAGGAAAACTATAATAAGATAAACATGAAAGAGTAATTTTATGCGGCTCAATAAGGTGAAACTGTTCACATTCCTATATGGGAAGATGATGCATCAAACTCAAAAGAATGAGAGATTCTAGATTCAAATCTGGCCTTAGAAACTTCGTGGTTGTGTGACCCTGGGCAAGTCATTTAACACCAGTTGCCAATCCCTTATCATTCTTCTGTTTTAGAATTATAATAAGGGAAGAAGAGAAATGGTTTGCAATAAGGGAGAGAGAGAGATTTTCCAAGAAGATAGCAGGTCACTGTCCAGGAACAAAGTGACAAGAGGTTCTGGAACACAGAGGAGGGACAAAGAGAGAACAACAGGTATTCAGGGCTCTTGGACTTCCAGTCTCTTGAGCTGACTGGAGCTCTGGGGCTTCTTCTCACTTGAGCTGAGGAGGTTTTGCATTCCTGTCCCCTGGAGCTGAATAGATTCACCTCTGTTGTTCCTGACTGAAGAAACCTTTCCTTTGCTTTAAAATCAAACTGTATGCTGAAAGTGTTCCTGTCTACAAAGAAGATTTGTGACCAGATACCCTGAGAAAAACTACAGTGTTGGTGAGGCCTGAGCCCAACTCTGGCCTGGCCCAGCTAGGGTGGATCCAACCATCCTGAGTTCATTCTTAGATATATCTGAAGACCTGTTACATCCTACAAATCAATCTGGGAGGATTAGATAGTGTCAGGTTTAGCAGGTCAGATTTGGGGATCTAGACAAAGGCTAGGGCTCAGGGAGGATCAAGATAAAGAAGGCATCTCTGAGAGGAGGTTTTAGAAGGTCAGAGGCTAGTGAGAAATCCTTTAGAGGTAGGGACCCCTATTACTCCCTTCATAATACCTTGTTTTTCAAGAATAAATCCCTGTTCCTATTTTTTCAACAACTTTTCTGGCAGACTCACAGGCCTATTTCACTGAGAGGTACTATGGACTTCAATAATCTTAGTATCTCAGTAACATCATCAACACCCTCTATTAGGGTCATTATTTCTGAACCAATACATAATATTGATTATAAGACAGAAGGTAAGAGTTAATTTTCTAATAATCTCCAAAGAACTTTATTATTATTACTTTATTAATAAGGAGTTTACATAAAAAAAACCAGGTGTGTGAGTGGATTATGGTGAGATGGTTTCCAAAAAATAAATGAAGAAGTGAAGTGAGAAAGAGGGATGTCCAGGGAGAAGAGGGAAAAGAGAGAGAGGAGGTGGGAAATTTCTCTTACACATCTTTTTGGATGGGGACATGGGAAGGGATGTCAGTGCTTAAACCACAATCTCATCATAATTGATTCAAAGAGAAACACTATACATACATACATATATACATACATATATGCTTCAGTATCTGTGTGTATACAGGCACATTCAGTTGGGTATAGAAATATACTTTACATATTTGGGGAAATATGGGGAAGGTAATAAGAGCTATGGAGGGGTAGATTGAAAAAAGAAAAAAGAAGGCAATAAGGGAAGAAAAGGTTGGAATCAAAACAGACTTCTCAGATGGAAAAGAATAAAAAAGAGGAAGAGAGAAAGATAAACAGAAGTAAATAAGATAGTGGGAAATACAAAGTAATCATCATTGCACCTGTGAGTGTGATGAAATCAACCAATAAAATAGAATAAAATGGAAGTGGATAGCAAAATAGATTAGAAATCATAATTTCACTAGATTGTCAGTGTTCCAAACAGAAGATCCTTAAAAAAATGAGTAGATATATCACTAAATGAATTGAACTGTAGCAGACTTTAAAGTTACTTACAATTTTGAGAGTTCATTAAAAATTCTGAAAATTAAACCAGAAGTTTAGTGCACATAAGTGGAAAGCTTCTGCCTAATTTACTTTTGGACATGTAAACACGGCAACCATCAGAATATATGACCAACCCTTAGCACAATGCTTGGTGTAGAGTACAAGCAATTAATAAATGTGTTTTCATTCACCTATTCATTTTCTTATTCATTCATTGCCAAAAATAAATATTTCACTGTTTATCTATTAACTTTGTTCTCATGGTAACCAAGTTATTCATTTTAACCACATTCTCATGGTAAAAATTTCTAAATGAATGTAATGAGAAACTACAGCTTATGCATAGCATGTTCTCCATAATTCTAATGTGAAGAAATTGATTAACTAAATGAAGAATTAAATAAGACATTCAAAATTGAACAATATAATTTGATAATAGTGACTTCATTGAAAAAGTGAGATTAAGTACACGTGATAAGAACAATATTAGCATATATTTCTTGGGAATAAGAAATAACAAAAATTGAAGTCACATATTATAAAGGAACCTCATAATTATATGCAATATTTTTTTCTTCAGGAAAAGATCACTGGTCATTGGATATAGCAAGGTCTGAAGGATATCTCCAAAATTTATACGTGTTATATTTTGTCAGCTAACAAACGTCTCATGACTAATGAGTCATTATTATATCCACTTTTCTGTTATCAGATAACTAATCTATTGAATCCAAAATCAAAATTATTGCAAAATTATAGAAGACAAAGAAGAGAAAACAATATCCAGTTCAGTTAAAACAACTAAATCCTGACATATTCAAACAACCTACTGATAATGAATGGTGCATAATGGATAAAGGAACAGTTAGGTAGAATATATAACGAAGTTTTTGTTATGTAATAACAAAGCAATAAAAAGTCTGAAAATCACCATCGTCATCAGAATTGACTAGCATGATAAGTAAAGAGAATATTCAAAGCAAGGCTAATTTGGAAAATAACCACTTTGTAAAGTAATATTAAGAAATATACTGAAAATATGTTTATCAAAACCTAAAATGAAGCAAAATGGAGAGAAAAGGGGGAGTAAAGCCAATTTAAAGAAAACAGTGAAACTGCTGATTAATGCTACCTCAAAGGTATTTGAGAATAAAAATGAAAGAAAAAGTAAAACAACACATAATGAAAGATGAGGGGAATCCTCAAATGTTTTTAAACCAAAAATATTTTTTCACTATTAAGTACCATATAATCTATAATCTTGATATTCCCATGTTACAGTTTCATTTTCATTTCTAGAGAAGTAGAAATTAGGTCAAAGAGAACAAAGGACAAGAGAGCAATAAGAAACAAGAATAATAGCTGCACTAGATTTAGGGCAAATGTAGGAGGCAATATTTGTGAGACCACTGAGAAATCTAGAACTTGGTCCATCTTACTGGTATACTATTGTACATGTCCCTCTATTTCTGACCCAATAGCTGGCAGTAAGAAGAACAATCACTATGCTAACATCACCAATTGTAACTAAGAACAATAGTAAGTAATATTAGCACAGCAACTATGGTGCCAGGTGCAGTGCTAGTTTAATAAAAATATTATCTCATTTGATCCTAACAACCAGGCTCAGAAGCAAATACAAAATCCCTATTTTGTAATTGAAGAGACTAAAGCAAATAGAATTTAAATGCCTTTCTCAAGGTCATAGAGCTCTTAAATGTCTGAGAACATGTTTGAACTCATCTCTTCCAGATTCTGAACCCAATAATCTCTTAATTAAGCAATCAGCTTATCAAGATATCACTGGAGTACCTACAAACCTGACTTATGAAGAGTTGCACATACTGAAGAATTTCCAAACTCTTTATGCTGTACTCCAAGATACTTACTTACCAACTCTAGATCTGGGAAAAGTAACTAAATCAATACTACCACTACTGGAAAGGATGTGGGGATAAATAACATATGAGACCATTCACTATCTCTAGCATTTTCTTGACCAAACTATCTGTCCTAAACCTAAACTTCCCTTTTGGCATTTACCACTTTTATGATATAGGGTTCTTGAGGGAAAGGATGATTTTGTTTTGTTTTGTGCAGATAGAGAGGTAGGTGTATGTGTGTGTGTATACATAGAGAGAGAAAGATGGGGAAGAGAGAGAGAGAGGAGAAAGAGAGAGTGGGAGAGAGAGAATGAAGGAGAGAGAGAGAGAAGTAGAGAGAGAGATAGACACAAAGACAGACACAAAGACAGAGAGATAAAGTTAGAGACATATAGATATCTAAATATAAAGAACTATAGATCTTCAGATATATATAAATATATGACATAGATATCTACATCTTTACCTACATTTACACTCACACATATCAGGACAGAACACTATGAGATGTAAAAGAAATAAAAAAAATTGACTACATTAAATTAAAAATATTTCTGTGCAAACAAAACCATTGAAAACAAGATTGGAAGGAAAACAAAGAGAGGGGGAAAACTTTCTAGCTTGATTCTCTGATAAAGGTTTCATTTCTCAAAAACTTGAAAGACTACATCAAATTTATGAGTACAAAATACTTTCCAGTTGATGAATGGTCAGAAGATATGAACAGGAAATTCTGAAATGAAAAAAATTAAAACCCTCTTTAGTCAGATAAAAAGTTCCAAATTTCTATTGAAACAACTCTGAGATACCACCTTACACCTGTCAGATTTGCTAATTAGGCATAAAAGGAGAATGGTAAATGTGGGAAGCAATGTGGGGAAACTGAGATACTAATATACTGCTGGTGGAATTGTAAACTGATTATCACTTTTTTTTAGAGCAATTTGGAAATATGCTGGAAGAGACATAAAATTATACATACCATTTGATCCAGCAATACCATTTCTATATCTGTATTTCAGAGAGATCAAAAATAAGGGAAAGGACTTTTTTGCAAAAATATATATTATATATAAATAAATTATTTCTCTACAAACAGAAGTTATTCTCAGAATTCTCTATAAATGCAGACTATTACAATGAATAAATTAAAACTGAATGAAAAATTTCTCAACAATTTCCTTTTTTTCAAGAAAGTTCTTAAACATTCTAGAAATTTTAACATGTAATGCAGATTCACAATGAACTAAAATTGTAAATGTAAGAAATAGCATAAATGGGAGATTTAATCTGCAGATCAAATAGATAGACCCTGTCATCCTAATGTTTCAGATATATATCAAGATACATATGTAGATAGATATGTAGATAGAGATAGAGATAGTGATAAATATAGATTTAGATGTATATCTATGTAGCCATCTTGATCTATTTCTATACAGAAGCATCCATCCATATATGTATATGTATACATATGTATATATGTTATAAAAAAGATTTATGTTAATGTCTCTATATATGTACATGTGTGTATTTGTGTGGCTGTTTATCACCATCCTGTAACATAGCACTTAGTACATTGTTTTGTGAAAATGGTACTAAAGCTCTCCTGCCCACTCTTAGATTTAATCACCAAAAGTGTATACACCTCACTTATTCTGAAGTATGGGGAGAACTGTGACCCACATGTGCTACAGTGAGTAAAGAATCAGAATCAACAGACTGCCCCCTGGGCAGTCCTAAGCAAAGCTTAAGCTGTAATTGGTCCACCTAAAATGAAAGTGTAAGAGTTAGAAATTAGGGAAACTGAGGCAGGTAGAAGTTAGTTTCTCTCTGCTATAGGTATTATATATTTAGAGGTTTATTAAAGATTAAAATATAAAGAAAATACAAAATAAGAAAGCATGTGTCTAGATGGGCCAAGAGGCCCAATTCAACCTCACCTACATGATGAAAACACACATCTGCTCCGAAGCGGAAGTTGGAAAAAAGGCCAGTAGCCTTTACAACCAGGTTAAATACCCCATCTCCTCATGGCCCAGGTGAGGTTACAAGGCATTTTGGGAAGTGAGCAAGGACTTTGGGGAATGGAGTCCAGAGTTCAAATCTCCATTTTTACAAAAGGAAGACACAGGAAGTGGCAAAAGGAATGATCTTTAAAAGTGTTAAGAACTTCCTGTGAGGAGGTATTTCACCTTCAACTTGATCAACTTGAGCTCTGACTTGGGACCTCAAACTGCTCTTGCATTTTTCCATTAGACCTACCATATGGATGAGTGAAAAAGACTGACTCCTTTCCTGGCTTTTTTCTGAGAAACACTACCCTCTAGAGGGGTCCCTCTTCTTGGAGGAGGTCTCTTGGCTAAAACCCTTGTTTAATTCACCCCTAGGCACTCCAGCTAGGGCTTCTGGAGCTGGAGAATTTCTTATTTTGCCATCTTTTCTCATTTCTATACTTTTACTCTTACCTTCTATTTTATAAATAAATTGCTAAAACGTCATTGACGAGTAATAATTAATAGTGACCACACTTTTATAAATTTAATCCAACCCTTAAATTTTTACCCCTCACAGTATATAAAAATAAATATTTCCATTCACTTGCTCATTCTTTTACTAATTTATTCATGTATTGATTCACCCATAATTTATATAAGAGAATAGAAAAAAAAAGTTCTGAGAATAAATCTTTATAAATACTAACATAAAGGAATATAAAAATAAATTTAGAAGGTGAAACATAAAAATCTGAAACATAATTACTACTTCTGAATGGTATTACATTCTGTGATGGAGAAGTCTTGGTTTAGAGTCCAACTTGAAGAAGGGTGACCTACAGAATGTGATGTCTTCCAAAAGTTTCCATTTGCACCATGCTGTTTGCATCAAATTCTATAACAGAATAGCACCACCTGAAAGAATCCTCTAACCACTCAAACAACTTTACAAAATTATTCAGATCATGTGTGATGGTGAGAAAGGAGAAATTTAAGTAGGAGAAGGACTATATTTTCCATATCATGTCATTTAATTAAATAGATAACTTCTAGAATTGTCTATGAATTAATAGGTAGGTAGATATATGAGAAACCAAGAGACAGACACGTATTCATTCAGAGAAATATACAAAGATGTTTTAGTCTAATCTATAATTTCCATGTTTATATGAAATACCAAATTCTTTACAAATGTAGACCAAAATATTGAGTGAATTAAAAAATGAAAGAAATATATTCATTAACAAATTGTTATTATGTCAAGAAAGGCTTGAAGTGCAAGAGAAACTTTTAAAAATACGATCCATATTCACAATGAGTTAATATTCTAAATGTAGGAAACTGTACAAATAAAAGAATTTAGTTGAAGGACAGATGGATAGCTACCATGTTCCTAATGTTTTAGGTACAAAGTGGACAACAAGACTGATGCTGATAGTAGGCTGTTGAAATGTGGAAATGGGGAACCTGAAACATCTGCTTTCTAATTAATCGTGGGGCACTGGGATTGATATATCCCTAATTATGTTCTACTATTTTTCAGAAATGGAAACTGAACTTAAATCCCCCTGACTCCTATACAAATTTGCCTAGTACCTACACACCTCCCTACCTCTCTACCTCCCTATATCCCTCCATATCTATCTATCTATCTATCTATCTATCTATCTATCTATCTATCTATCTATCTATCTATCTCTAAGTCTGTCTGTCTATAACTGTCTGAGGCAGCTAGTTAGTGTGGTGATTAGACTGCCAGATCTGGAGTCAGGAAAATCTGAGTTCAAATCTGACTTCAGACATTGATTTAGTTATGTGACCCTGAGAAAACCACTTTACCTTTGTTTCAGTTTTGTAAATTCTTAAACATGGATAATAAAACTATTCTATCCTGCATCAAATATTTATAAAGAACACAGCACAGTTTGTGGCACATAGTTGGTGTTACATAAATGTTAACTATTGATAGCTATTATTTCCATCCTTGCTTCTTATATTTCTGCATATGTATATATATATATATGTATATTTTACACAAAATACATATATATAAATACATATACATTCACACATAAATAAATTTACATATATAGGAATTTTAAACAATTTAGTTTTAAGCTGTTAAAGCTTAAATAGCACACAAATAATACATATGTATATTTCACTATATTCACAGAACACATAGAATCTTTAGGTATGGATGAGTGGTAATTTAGATCATTTTATGGGGACAAAAAGACAACCTGTTTGGGAGGAAACATATGGCAAAAATGGACAGTAAATTCAAAAGCAGAGGTATCATCTAGCCAACAAAGGTCTGTAGAATCAAAGCTATGGTTTTCTAGTAGCAATGTATGGCTGTGAGAGTAAGGAAAGCTTAGTGCAACAGAATCAATGCTTTTGAAGAATTTTGAGTCCCTTGGACAGCAAGGAAATCAAATCAGTCAATACTTAAAGACATTACTTTAGACTATTCATTGGAATTTCAAACAATGAAAGTGACTTGTAAATTCTTTGGTTACATAATGAGAAAACAGGACTCACTGGAAAAGATTCTGATGTTCGGTGGCATTGAAGGCAAAGGAAGGCATATGACAAAGGATGAGATGGATAGATAGCATCATGGAAGCAATGAACATGAATTTGTACAGACTTAGAAAGTGGAAGATGGAAAGACCTGGTGTGCTATGGATTAGGTCAAAAAGAATTAGACACAACTAAACAATGAAAACAAATGCCATTAAGTGAGGACTTTTGAGCATCTTATTGTATCAAGTGTTTTCCTAATAAACAAATTTGAGTGTCTTGCTTAGGACAGCAATGAATGTTCTTCTCTGTGTATTTTTAAGTTAAGATTAAATGATCATTTGTCAGGATGTTGTCAAGAGAAATTAATATTTCTGGAAGGAAATCAGATGATGCCTTGTCAACCTGATCTGTGATTTCATCAGTCTAGGATGAGAAATTTTCCTTTACAAATGCAGTTTGGAATTTTCTTTGGAAATTATAGTGTTAGATTGCTGATTGAGAAGTTATTTGACTTGTCCTGGGACACAGATTGTCAACACATGTCAGAAAAGGGAGAATAAACTAGTTTTCACAGCTTCAATTATTCTATGTTCTATATAATGCTTTGTACATAATAGGTAGTTTTTAATTAAATGAACTAAATTCTAATGCTACAACTCAATAATTCTATATTAACTTATTTTCACCTTAGAATATTTCTTTTCAATTTTTTTTATCAATATTGCTTACATTCTTTAGGATTTTCCTTTAATCTTAACTGTCTTTTTATCTTAGCTTTTAGGATTAGGTTTTTGAAATCAAACCCAGTATAATCTTAGAGTTTTCATTATTTGTATAATACAGATTTGGCATTCTATTTTTCTCAAAGAATTATTTTGTGTTCCAACTAACATCAAAGACCAACTTTTTACAGCATATTGTTACATGATGCTCAATCACTTCTTTTAATAGTAGATGAACAGATGTTATTAAGAGACTTTCCCAACAATATATGAAAATATATAACTTTTGAACTTTTTACAAATAATATTTAACATTCAGAATTTTCCCAATGAAATACTATAATAAAATACTATAAAATATTAGTCTTTATCCATATATATATATATGTATATATATATATAATTTATATCTATATGTATAATTGTTTTCTTTCCTTTTTACACTGAGGACCAGGACACTAGATACCTTCACAAACTAATTCTGTAATTAAGTTCAATGTGAACAGGAAGCAATCAAAATTTAGAGCTGAATTTATTTTCTTCTCCATTACAGTCAAATTACTCAAAATGCTAATTGTAAGACTATGATGCCAAGGTACTCAGACCTCAAAATTTTCTTCAGTCTCTTTTCCGTTTGGGATACAAGAAACTGAACTCACTGTTGGGTCTATTGGTTTATTTTTTATTATATTTTTGATCCATATCCATTTTGACATTATGAAATACTTTAGAGCAGAGAAAGATGGAATTTTATTGCCATTACAAACACCAGAAAAGAGAGGGGAAAGTTAAAAAAAAAGAACAAACCAACCTCAAAATCAATTTTTATTTCAAGTAGAATGATGATTAGCATAAAACATGTTGCCAGAGAAGTTGAAATTTTGGCCATTTGTAGTTCATAAGATATTTTTTATTGTTTCATTTTTTCCTTTTTTTCCCAAGTAGGTGAATATTCTGGGAAGAATGGGATTTAAGGTATAATGGGGATAAAAGCCTCTATTTAAGAGCTTGGATAATGTGCTTGAAAATTCACAGCACCTGAGGTTTTGATGGAAATTCTTACATTGGAAATGTTGCATCTAATTTTTATATGCCAAAGAATGATCCACATTTGGAAATAAATGATGTGAACATAGCATATAGAAGAACTCTTTGCTCACAGCCTGTAGCAGCAAATAGATCTAAGAAGACCAGATGGCTCCTGACTGGGATTTCCCCATGGTCCTACTGAAAGGTCTGTTCCCAGTGGTTAAAGGCATTCCCTTTTATTGTTTCTGACATATATAGCAGTCCAGTAACAAGTGTTAGAATAAGATTGACAAAAAAGAAAAGGGGGGGAAAACAATGATGAAAAACAATTTAAAAAATTGGCAGGCTATATTTATTCTGTCCTTGTTGTTTTGATTATATTTTCATAGATAACTGACTATGCTATAAGGAAGTCATGCTCAAAAAATTGGGAAAACAATTCAGAGGAGTATCTTATATTCCATGTGAAGAATTGAAATCATCACAGCTACCAAAAAAGCATCAATGAAATATTTCAGTTTTTTTTTTAAAGCATGAGATCAGCTGCCTTTTAATTAGTCATGGATTGGTACAGGCAACACGCAAAATTTACCAAGATATTACTAAAATTATATCCAGGAAGATGCATGATTTGCTGAAGAGGCTAAAATAATGTCATAATCAAGGGATAAGGTGATCATTAAAGTTCTTTCAAACCTAGTGTTTTGTTCTAATAACCAGCTATTCCTAATTGAAAGTTAAAACATGTTCAGTGAGGTATAAGAGATTATTGAACTCAGATTCAAGAAATGTTTCCTTAATTCTTGACTCTGATCATTAATAACATTATAAAATTGAATGAGTTATCTAACCTCTTTTAGTCTCAATCTTCTCATTTATCAATGGGAAAAATGATTTGTCATTTTGTATCTTGCAGAACTGAAAGAAATTGATTTGTAGGGGGCAGTTGGGTAGCTCAGTGTATTGAGAGTCAAGCCTAGAGATGGGAGGTCCTAGGTTCAAATCTGGCCTCAGACACTTCTCAGCTATGTGAGACTGGACAATTCACTTAACCCCCATTGTCTAGCCCTTACCACTCTTATGCCTTGGAGCCAATACACAGTATTGATTCCAAGAGAGAAGGTAAGGGTTTAAAAAAAAAGAAAAGAAATTGATTTGTAAACCTTAATGTTAATGTATTAGATGAAACTAAACTTTTATAAGATAAATTTGAAACATTTTGAAATAATAGGTTAACATGAACAAATGTCAACCTAAAAACTCCATTATTTAGGTTTTTTTTAATTGTCAAGGTTTTTATGGGGATTATGATCATTTGGTTAAATATTTAGATTTTAAATGGTTCATATAATTTCCTTCTCATTTAAGGAAAATTTTATTTTGAACACAGAACATGCCCATTTTAATTTTAATTAAAACATAAATACAAAGTAAAAATTCAAGTCATATTCATTGTACACAAAATGTTATAGCATTGCTTTAATGACCTGTCCACATCATAAATCTCTCAACCAATCTTGAAAATTGGGATAGGAAATATATGTTTAATTTAAAATTCTTTTTACTTTGAGGAAAAGTATACCAATTTTACATTATATTTACATTTACAAATTTACAAAGATATTATTTTTCAATATCTGGAGCAGATTCACAAAAATTGGGAAGATCATGTGACTCCCTTTAATACATTACAAAAGAAGGTAGCTTTTATCTTCTAAATGATGATAAATACTTCACTTAATAAAATCAGATCTATCATTTGCTCTTAAAAATCTCAAAGCCTCTGGCCGTGGATAATACAAACATATCCTCTGATAAAGAACATACTCTCACATTAGACTGTTCAATTGCTCTGAGTGATATTTGAAATTGTGAGTGATATTCAAAAGATCATGGTAGGTGAGGGAGATAGTATAGGAATGAAGACGTCCAAATGTTGTCCCATTTTTTTAAGCAAAAAAAAAATAGAGTTTATAAACTCTAGACCTCAGAGCTTACCTTCATACCCTGGTAAAATTCTAAAAAGAATCTTTAAAGGAAAGATTAGAAAATGACATTTGGTCAAGATGAACTAGAACAATTATACCAAAGCTAAAAGATTTTTCCTAATGTAAAACCATATTGATATATGACAAGCTGTAGTTCTATTTCCACAGAGAGGTAGTGTGTTATAGTAAATTGAGATCTGGCCCCTAAGTGACAGTCAGCTGTCAAGTCTTCCCTATGATAAATATGGATTCCCAGTCTCTCATTCGCTTAATGCTCCTGGCAATTCTTTAAGGTTAAAATTTGCAGACAACATATGAATCTAGATTAGCAGATAAAACTTATCACCAGAGGTTTTCTAGTCCCAAATTCTCAAGATAGTATTTGTAAGCTGTACTATAACTTCATACAGAACTCTCAACAATAGTGTAAACTAATGGAAAAGATGTTCTGTTATGTAACCTTGGCAGGGTAATAGAGATATAAGGAAGCCCAATCCTTTAATACTCCGATGAGAAAATAAAATTGAACAATTATGGGTTCAAAAATTTAAAGACAGAAAAGAATTTAAATGTTGTCTAGTCTATTCTCTCCATTTTAGATATAAAAAAATATGAATTGAGTGACTTGCTCAAGGTCACACAAAACCGTACTCTTTGGAATAAATTAAGCTGCAAGATTTTCAAAAAAATGAAGAGAATAATGTCCTTTGTGGAAATGTAAACTGGAGTTTCTGAAGCAACACAATAAAAATTTACAAACTGATAGAATATCCAAGTTTCCACTCTTCTCTCTGAAACCTTCTTTCATTAAGAACATGGTTGTGTTCATGTTTCCCAAATCATTACTATACTATACACAATGAGTTTGTAGATTCTTTCCAAATCCCTCGCTCAAATGGATACTCAAAAAGCTACTGGTTTAGAAATATTTATTTAAGTGTTCCCAACCCCCCCAAAATAATTTCTTCTCTTTGGAGGTCATTTTTTTTCTTTTTTATTTTGCGCTAATGAGTTTGCATAGTATAGTGTTATTAGTGGACAATCTTTTAAGAAAGATCATATTCCAAAAAATCATTTTAGTTTGGAGACTTAACCACTCATTCTTTTTCCCATTTCAGCATTAGCATGTATTTCAGATAGCATTCTTATAGTTTTCCCTTGTAGAAAATTGGAATGATCTTTAATGCCCTTTTTTAAAATAGCAGTTCTTGACTTTTTGATAACCCTATTCAACTCCTCCTCACTGCTGCCTGATGCATGCTGATTTGAGCTGCAGTGCAAATACTGAGAGATTTTAATTACAGATCCAAGCAAGATAAGGGACATGGACTTCAGAGCAAGCCAACAGAACAGACAGTTTAGCTGACAATGTAGATACACATAATTTGTGATGCTCTTTAGCAGGTTGATTGACTGGACAAGTAAGCAAATTTCTACAGATGCTTATCCTTTATTTGACTGTGTATTCTATGGAAATATTCCGAATGGCTCATCCCTGCACAACAACATTCAGTTCAGTAAAATTTCTGCAAAAACACAAAAGACACAAGGCAAATTGTAACAAGCAACTGTGTCAGACGAACATTCACATACAAATACTAGCTTACAAGCTCTTGCTTGGTTTTACAATCTTTCCTTTCTCAAAGATCTGACAAGTATACTTATCTGTGTTCGCCTAATTTGCTTATAGTTTCCTTCTTTAGATTCAGGTCATTCACCCAATTCTGAGTTTATCTTGGTGTAGGGTGTGGGATGTTTATCCAAACCTAGTCTCTCCCACACTGTCTTCCAATTTTCCCACCAGTTTTTATGAAATAGTGGGTTTTGGTCCCCAAAACTGGGATCTTTGGGCTTATCATAGGCTTGCTGAGGTCACTTACCCCAAGTCTATTCCACTGATCCTCCTTTCTGTCTCTTAGCCAGTAAAAAATTGTTTTGATGACCACTGCTTTATAATAAAGTTTGAGATCTGAGACTGCAAGTCCTCCTTCCTTTGCATTTTTTTTTCATGATTTCCCTGGATATCCTTGATCTTTTGTTCTTCCAAATGAACTTAGTTATGTTTTTTTTTTCTAATTCAGTAAAGAAGTTTTTTTGGTAGTTCAATGGGTATGGCAGTAAATAAGTAGATTAATTTGGGTAAGATTATCATGTTTATTGTGTTAACTCGTCCCACCCATGAGCAATCAATATTTTTCCAATTGTTTAGATCTAGTTTTAATTGTGTGGAGAGTGTTTTGTAGTTGTGTTCATATAGTTCCTGTGTTTGTGTCCACAGATAGATTCCTAAGTATTTTTTATTGTCTAGGGTAATTTTAAATGGAATTTTTATTTCTAATTCTTGCTGCTGAAATGGGTTGGAGATATATAGAAATGCTGATGAATTATGAGGGTTTATTTTGTATCCTGCAACTTTATTAAAATTCTTGATTGCTTCTAATACCTCAGTGGAAGTCATCTCAGAAACATGACCTATCTGAGATGGAGAATCAATGTGTCTGCAAGAGATCTTGACATCAGCATTCAGAAAAGTGTCATATGCAGATTCTGATCCAAACAGTGGAGGAACAAGGACACAAGTAATAACCAATGAAATTGCATGTTGGCTGTAGGAAGAGTGGGTGGAGGGGAGGGAGGGAAATGATGTGATTATTGTAACCAAGGAATAATGTTCTAAATTGACTAAATAAGCTTATTCAAATGGGAAAAAAAGAAAAAAAGAGAAACTAACAGTGTTGATTTAAAAAAAATAAAAACTTAACTCACGTAAAATTAATATGTAGTAAGCAAATCTTTAGCATATTTCCCCCATATAAAATACTTTTGTTCAAATGTTTCTTCCTTTTATCAATGAAAAATATTTATATTCATCCACATTTTGACACATTTCTACCTTTAAAAATGAAAGATGGGAGAGTTAACTTCCTTAGATATTCCTGTTAGTCCAGAAATGCATCAGCTAGCTGATTTTCCAAGTGACAGGCAAAAAGCCATGGATCTCCACTACAATATTCTCCATTTTGTCAAGTTTTATATGATACCAAAGGGGAAATTCATTATTAGATATATAAAGCTACCAGAAAAAAGTAAAACAAATAAAGCAAAGTCCTTGCTGTGAGGCAAAGGGCCAAACACCATGTGAATAGGAGTTTCATCTTAGCTTATCCCATTTGATTCATCTTAGGAAAACCCCAAAGCCACAAAAATATAAGAATCATTCCTCAAAGAATAAGGAGGTCAAAAGATTTTTAAAATTACATAAGAACTTCAAATTATAAGGTGATATATACAAATAACTTTGAGTCATTATTAAATTAAGAATAAATTGAAGTCGAAAGAATTTCAATGTTTTGCCTTCCAATAACATAGCAAAGATATCAAAAGATGTAAATAGGTAATAGTGAAAGTGTGGTCAAGAGACAGAGAAAGTAATTAATTTTTTTGCTCTTTGAATTAATTAAATCATTTAGAAATGAATTTGGAATTATTTTAAGTAAAAGATAGATACTATCTAATCCAAAATTTCAGTACTAACCATTTACATGAAGGGGGTTGATAGAAACAAAGGTTCTATACACTCCAAGTCATTTATGGAAACACTTTTTAAATATTTGGAAATAGAACCTGTTGTATTTGAGAATGACTAAATAAGTTTTGGTACATGAAGGTAATAAAATATTACTGAACTATAAGAAAATGTGACTATGAAGAAGTCAGACTAGCATGGGAAAACATATATGAACCAAAAAATGAACAGAATTTATTGCAAGATATTCAATGAAACACAAGGGGAAAAAAAGAGTGAAACAATAAATAAAATAAAAATGAATTAATTAAACTGTATAATTATAATGTTTCATCTTGTTTCTGATGAGACAAAAATTGTTCCTCCATCACTTTTTTATTTAGGTATATGTTCAGGGTAGAGGGAAGGACAGTTGTGAAATAGTTCATACTGTCATATTTGGTTGATGTTTTAGCATGGGTAAACTGTACCTTCATCTCTGTTTGTTTTGCTTGTCTCTGCCCTTTCTGTCTCTTTTTATCTTTGTCTCTATCTCATTGTGTTTATTTCTGACTCTATATGTCTCTGTCTCTCTCCCTCTGTGCCTCTCTGTCTCTGTCTCTCAATGACTATGGAAAAAGAAAGATGATATGGCATATATTTGTAAAGGAAAGTTATGCAAACTAATATATATGCATCAGTATGCATATATACTATTAGAGGAGGAACAGAGTACATCAGTGTAAGAATAAAACTACTATAATAAAAATTAATTTTGGTTAAATTACATGAACAGCCAGGTCTCAGATAAAGAAATTAAAACAATTTATAGCCATATAAGGAAAAGCTCCATATCATTATTGATTAGAAAAATACAATTTCAAACAACCCTGAGGTATTCCTCATACCTATCAGAGTATCAAAGCAAAATGATAACTGTTTGAGGGAATATGGGAAAACTTGGATAATAATAAATTGTTAGTGGAATTGTGAACTGATAAAACCATTCTGAGACCAATCTGAAACCATGACCAAAGGGCAATAAAACTATGTATACCGTCTGGCTCAGCAATGCATCTACTGAGATAAGGGGGAAAGACCTATTCATAACCCCTCCAAAAAATAGCAGTTCTTTTTGTAGCAGTAAAGAACTAGAAACTAAAAGGATTTCAATCAACTGGGGAATGGCTGAACAAGTTTTGATATATACTTGAAATGAAAAACTATTGCACCATAAGAAATGATGAGCAGGATGGGTTCAGAAAAACTTTGAAAGATGTTTATCAACTAATGCAAAGTGAAGTAAGCAGAACCATGAGAGCAGTGAATACAGTAACAGAACTATTGTATGGTGACCAACTGTGAAGAACTAAAGTATTATTAGCAAAACAAGATTCCAAAATAACCCCAAGAGAGTCATGATAAAAAAAAAAAAAGCTATCCAGGGCCGGTTGGGAAGTTCAGTGAATTGAGAGACAGGGCTAGAGATAGGAGATTCTAGATTGGCCTCAGAGAGCTCTGTGACCCTTAGCAAATCACTTAAGCCCCATGACCTAGCCTTTACCACTCTTCTGCCTTGAAACCAATACATAGTATTGATTCCAAGGTGTAAGTAAGTGTTTTATAAAAGAAATAAATAAAAATAAAGCTATCCGCAGCCAAGGGTGGAACTATTATAGTGGAATCTCATTGCCAATCAAAACATGTCATCCTTTATTTCCAATATGAGGATTTTTTCTATTCCATATATAATATGTGTCTTCAGGCATGCCATGGAGAAAAAGGGTAATTTGGAGGATACCTTCTTCTAGAAGGCTGGAATCTGACCCAGGTGAATGTGTCAGGATGATGTCATTTAACCAGAGGGTTGTATTTTTCTATAAACAAGGGAATTTTCTGTGAGTTGAGTCTTTTGGGGCTTTTTTTTAGCTTTTTATTTTATTTCTGAATCTCTCTCTCTCTCTCTCTCTCTCTCTATATATATATATATATATATATATTTGTGTATATATTTTTTTTCTCTCTGTGTGTCTGTCTCAATAAAGCATTGCATATGAAATGATTTCCTGGTTCCTCAAAGTGGCTAAAGAGGGTGTACTTTGAAATTTTCAAGGTCTTCTCAATTTCTACTTCACACAGTATGAAAGATTGCACATATTTAATTTCAGGAAGCCATCCAGAATTTTGTGTTTTCTCTTTACTACTCTCTAAGAGGTAAAGACAGGGCAAAGTAACATTAGGAAAGCAGAGATACAGCACTTCTTATACCCCTTCTGTATGAGAGAATATTTCCACTAAGTTTCTTTTTTAATTTTGATAAACCCTGTTGTTGCACCAACTTTGTGTGGAAACTGAATGGTCTTGAAATTCCCCATCTTCCTGTTGGAAATACAAAGGATGGGAAGCAGAAGATCTAGATTTAATCCCTCTCTCCAATATTTTCTTCATGGGATTATGGCTCTGGATAATTTGTTTCACCTGTTTGAGACTCATATTCCTTATCTTAATCCCTCTCTCCAATATTTTCTTCATGGGATTATGGCTCTGGATAATTTGTTTCACCTGTTTGAGACTCATATTCCTTATCTTTAAAATGGAATACTAATATTTGCTTTGTTTCCCCACCACAATAATAGTTAAATCAAATTATATATTGTAAATGACAATATTCTGTAAGAATAAAGACACATATACATAGTTTTATATGTATATAACAATGTAATTCTACCCAAGTCATGGACATCTGATATAATAGCAATACAATATGTAGAAGAGTATATAACTCTGGATAGATACCCATTACTGAATCAATAGAGCTTACTTGAATAAGAGCTATAGTTAGAGTCAGAAGATCCATGGGTATGGCAGAAAAGATAATGTGGACTATACACACATGAGGGAAAAGAAACCTTAGGTATTCTTCTGGGCTTAGTTGGAAGCCTGGGTTCATACATACATGCACATATTACTGACATGCACATGCATATGTGCTACAAACTTACAAAAATAATTTCAATATGAATTTAAGTTTTTCTATGGCCATTTTATTTTTATATAAAAGATATTATGCTCTGCTATTATAAACCTTACCTTTGTGATGTTTTCTGCATGACACATTATTAGGCTGATGCATTGCTAGAGAATAACCTTTCATTTTGTTATCCCAGACACCTGATCCATGACTAGTAAAAGTTTTCTTGTTGGGTAGCGTCTTATAGAAACTATCATATATGCATCAAAACTTTGTTTTTCAGATGATCTTAAAACTAAGAGAACAAAATTAGCTCATTTGGTCACTAAGCATTGCAATGAAACTTTTTACAATGTTTGAAAATCAACCATAGCACTTATCAGATGGGCTAATATGAGAAAAAGGGAAAATGACAAATGTTGGAGAAAATTTGAAGGAATTGGAACTCTCATACATTTTGGTAGAGCTATGAACTGTCTGACCATTCTGGAAATTTGGAATCATACCCAAAGGGCCATAAAATTGTTTATACCTTTTGATTCATCAATGCCTCTAGTAGTTCTTTTTCCTAAACATATTAAAAATGTGAATGGAATATTTATACAAAAATATTTATAGCAGCTTTTTTTTGTTGTAGATAAGAACTGGAAACTGAAGGGATATCCATCAACTGGAGAATGGGAAACAGTTATGGTATATGGTTGTAATGGAATACTATTGTGCCAGAAGAAATGATGAAGATCATCACCAAAACCCTAGAAAAACTTGTGTTAAATGATTCAACATTAAGTGGGCAGAACCAGGAGAATATTGTAGACAATACCAACAATAGTCTATGATGATCAGCTGCAAATGACTTAATTTTTATGGACAATGCAAGGATCCAGTACAATTACAAGAGACCCATGCTGAAAAAGTCTATCCATTCATCCATTGTCATTAAAGAGTGATGTCATATCTAATGGCCTCCTGTCCCCTGGCACCAACAGGAAAAGTTGCATTGGAGGGAAGAGTTAAGTGGATTTTAAAATGTGATCATTTCTGTGATTGATATTTGGCAGCCATGATGCTGATGTGGTGGGTATAGGGCCTTAGTCAGCCAAATGAAGAATTGATTCTATTCAGGTTAATCTTTCCTTAAGAAAAAAAAAATATATATCCTCTTTCTCCCTCATCTCTCACACTCTCTTTTTACTAATAAAAGCCTATAACTCTGGCCAGACCCTTTTTATTCATAATACCATTTTGGATAGAGGGAAGGTGCAAAAGGGAGGAGAATTTTAATCATATACTAACATAAAATGTTTACCAATATATATGAACATGTAATATGAAAAAAATTGAAAATTAAAAAAAGAAAATTGGGGATTGAAAAAAGATGGTGGCTCTTTGAAATTTAGTGAGACATGCAAGATGATTTTTATTTTTTGTTAAATAATTAATTAAAAATATTTTCCATGGTAGAAGAATATTTTTAAAAGACACAACTAATATTTAAAATGTTACATTTTCTAAGTAGATTTCATTTATGCATCTGAAGTTAAAGAACAAAATTCCCTAAAACTTTTAAATCATACTGTATATTATTTATTTGTTGTCTCCCATATTTACACTTATGTTCCTAGAGAGCAAAGATTACTTCTGTCTTTTAAAATCCTAGTACTTATCACAACATCTGGTATATAGTCAACAGTCAGTAAATGTTTGATGACCTTCTATATTTTGTGTAAATTATGTCTATATAGTCATCTAAGCCTCCACAGATGTTATAAAGATAAATATTCACTTATTTCACATTATTTTAAAACCAAAATAATATGGCCATTTTCTGAACCTGACATTTCTGAGATTGAATGAACCAAGTGTAAAATTGTTTATTCTGTGACAGTGTTACATTGATAAAATGCAACTATGTTATAACATAAATTATCAACACTAAAAGAGGTAATCACTTTATTATGTTGTGTTTTTCCCATGATGATTTTGTTGTGAGTGGGAAGGTATAGGATAGGGGATATGGGACAATTTTAACTAAGTTGTTATACAAAGATCTTAGGAATGAATGACCATTCATACAAACCATTCAAGTGGGGATTATTGGGATTAACTAAGTGGTTCAGTGGATTGAGAGTCAGGACTACAGGTGGGAGGTCATGGTCTTGGACACTTCCTACCCATGGCTATCAATGTTACATATATGTGTACTTGTGCATATGTCTATATATGTGTTTTCAGAGGAAATTTAATGTTTATGCTATATCAGACTACATCAGTTATATTATCTTATCCAATTAGGATTTGTTTTAAAACAAGTATACCTGGTTACCTGACAATGAGCCATGTTAAACTGCCTTCCCTCTAAGTATGTAGAAAAGATTCAAGGATTGATTTTTATCTGATTCAGGTTTATTGCTATAATATTTAACTCTACACCCACAGTCATGCTGTTGCTGATGTTAGCTTGCCATTGGCCTGCATAGTCAGCAAAATGCAATTTTCAGCTGTCCGTACATTACTACAGGAACAAACACATATGGACAAATCTAACCAGGGAAATGTGGACAGAGCAGAGTAAGCCAGCTGAGAAGAGACTATAGCTCTCAGACTCTCAATAGCCCTACCACTGCATCTGTCTATCTATGTTTTCTCCAACATGACAATGGAGAAAAAACTCGGAATTGCTTTTTTGATTATATACCAGCTGTCTAGGTGTGAAATTTTCCATATGTTGGTGACTGACAGAAAAAAAAGGATATACGTGAAATATTGAGTAGAAGAAGCTGAAATCTGTGATTATATCTTATTTTTTCTTTTTAATTCCACCTGCAAACCCATATTCATTGAATCCCTGTTATGTTGTTAAAAAAAAAAAGTCCAAAGACATTTATTGAAGACAGGCTTCCACAGAGAGTTCCAAACCAATAAATAAGGAAAAGCTAAGGAACAAAGGAACAAGTCAACCATTAAGAGTTCCTTGGCAGGTATTCCTGGTGGCCATTATGGCTTAAGATGTATTACATTATCACTGAAAAGCTAGCCCTATTTATCAAACTCACTCCAGCTGACAGCACTTCTTGCCTACATCCTATTCAGAATACTTGTAACCTACTTTGAGTTGGCACCATTGTTTTACATCACTTTAAAAAACAGCTTTTAAGAAAACCTAGGTTTAGGGGAGATTCCCTCTATTTCTGTTCACCTAAGATTGTAATAATAAATAAGTCATACTTTAAGATTAGTTATTCTGTAGTAAAGGATTTGGCAACATGCCATTAGCATATAATAAAGCTAAGGAAAAGGGCAATATGTTGGCATCACTGAAAGCCTAATCACAAAGGGGAAATAAAATCTGTTTTCCATAAATTCCCAATGTAGTCTTAAATCAATACTACTTTATAGAACATAAGCATTATTTCCTCACTTTTGAGTAATAGTTTAGGAACATGCTCTATATTGCAACATTATATCATATTTAAACTAATGATACCTATATTTGTCTATAGACATGTGTGTTTGTGTACAATAGTTCTGCTAATTAACACTACTATTAATTAGGGCTGTAAAAAATATAATCATGCAGAAATACAAAGCTTCTGCCAAATAACACAACTCTAAATTAGGAAATGTAATTAAATAATTGAAATATTTGTTTTGCATATATTTTCTAAGGAAAATTAATTGTATTTTCTCAATCATGAAATAATGTAATGATTAAGGATTTTGAAGATATTATAGAACTAAGTTTATGGTTTAATTAAAATCAATATTTTTACTATATAATTCATGTTTATACCATGTACTCTGCACAGATGCAAGTATATACACATTGATACCTGTGTGATGCATGCACATATGTTATTAAATATAGGCATGTTTATTGTGTGCACCTGTATGCATAATACAAATCTTCAATATTCATATTTATCTATGCCCTTTATATTATATAGCTTTGTCAACGACAGTGCTCATTAAGTCATATTTGATCCTAAGACTTAGAAAATATTATTTAATCTCATCCTAGAAATCATTTAATAAACAGATATTGTTGTTTTTTGTTTGTTTCACTTCCTTCTTAAGTATGATGCTTACTGGTAGAAGCTCTATATTTTAATATAAATTTACAAGGTTGACTTTCTTTATTCACGGGGCAGTCCAACTACAAATAACTGGGTTAAGCATTGAAAATGAGGGTATTACAAGTATAGAGGTTCTTTAAACTGAATAAATGGATTGAAATAATATTTATTAATATTTATAGTATTTGTTACACTAACTCTCTGGTTTAGACCTGTGGTTGCATTGAAAATCAGCAAGTTCTCTTTAGCTTAGGATCTTAAAAATATATCTGTAGCACAAAGAGATTGTGACTTGACCAGGATCGGATCATATAATCAATCAAAAGAATGCATAGAACATGAACTCAGTGTGCTTGTGGAATATAAAGAAATGTACATTGGTTATTTACTGAGGAAAAGGAAAAGGTTCAGCAATCACCCATAGGGTGCCAGTATCTGTTCTGCTCTGTACATATTCTGTCCATGTTCATATCCATGTTCATGTTCTGAGCATGCTTACATAGTCACTTTGTATCAGATATTAGACCTGAATTTAGTTCTTACTGATTCTGAGGTTCACTATCTTTTAACATATATTCCCTCTCAGTAATATAAACTTAAATTAAAAGAAAAGTCTTAACTACTAATTTAACAAGACAAGATAAAAGTACTGGCAATAAAAGAAAGCGCATGGCAGTGAGATGAAGCCTTGAATATGCTTCATTCTCAGCATTATATCTCCATAAAATTCAAATTTATTGCTATCTCTTATACACATTGATTTTTTCTGGTCATCTGACCCATTCTCTGGACAATAAATAAATCAGATCACTCATAAAGCTAATTTGCTTTCAGGTATTAAGATATGCCCAAAATCATGGAAGGACCATTGTTTTGGTTATTTTGTTCTTCCTTTATGTTTGTGGTTGATGTCTTTCTGGTATGGGATAGGACCAATCCCTTCTCAGGCTGCCTACTCCAGAAAGTGCTCCCATCTTAACCAAGCTTTTTTGAGTTGGAAAAGTGCTTTGCTGTTGCAAAATTTGGTAAAAGGCATTGTTTAAAAACTGTTTTAAAGATAATTTGGAAGAGATTGGGCAAGTTCCCTCCTCACTGCGATCTTCACTTTGGAAGTCTGACAGTAGTCACTTAAAGGTGACTAAAAAAATATAAAGAATAACAGATTCATGCTGTTAGAAGAAAGGCTCAGAGACCATGAAGTCCATTGACTACCTGATAGAGAGTAGTCTCTCAAATGATCATGAAAGTATTCCAAAGTCCTCACTGATATTGGTTTGTTGTAATAAGAATGAAAAATAAGTGAATCGACATATTAGTTTAACAACAAATCTATTGTATTAGGCTAGAGAGGGTGATTTATTATATAATCCATTTACCCTCCTTTTCTTTGCAATCCCAATATTTCTAATGGAGTGTGAAATAAAGATAAAGGATCTAATTTTTCAACAACGATTCCTCCACAGTTATCTATATCAAGAAAATTGTACAAAAGCAATAACAATAATAGTACCCCCATCAAAATCCAATTCATCATCCATTCTATTAAGAAGTAGTAGGAGAATGTCATTCAATTAAGTAGAGCATGGTCTGTTTATGCATTTCCACTCTAAAAGCCAGAAAAAAACACAAAATGTTTATGTTGTAATAAAAGTACTATGCCAATCAAGGTGTTCCATATGAACCTACAAGTTAGAGAAATAGAGAACATAGAGTTTCAAGGGATTTCTACTTCAAATTGTTTTTGTGACCAGCTTGATATATAAGATGATTAGGTTTGCTTCATGTTCTTATACTAAAAGAACATTCAAATATCAAAAAAATTCAGAAATACCTTACCCTACTTTTTGACAATTTTTTCAGTAATATCTTATAAAAATCTTCTAACTCTTCCTTCATAACATTTATTACATATTTTCCCTTCTCTGCTTTGATATTACAATTCCTCCATTTTAGGCTATCAATATCTCATTACTATCTTATTGTAATACTATTTTAGTCTCTTTGCCTGAAATCTCTCATCTACTTCAATCCATCACCAATATATGTCAAATTGATCATCCCAAAATATAGAACTGACCCTGTCACTTCCTACTCCCTTAATTCTCTATGGTATCCTACACCAAATGTAAAATTCTATGTTGTCTTTTAAAGTCTTTCATAATCGGGCCCATTCATAAAGTTTTCTATTATTTTATACCCTCTTACACACATGCAATCTATGATCCATAGAAACTGGTATCCTTACTTTTTTTGTAAAGTGATCTATCTTCTAAGTTGAGTATGTACATTTACATTCAGTCATGTGTGGAAAGTTCTGCCATTTTATCTTTACTAGTTAGATTTTCTTATTTTCTTCAAGTCTCAGCTAGGTGACAGGCTGGATAGAGCACAGGACCTGGAATCAGGAAGAACTGAGTTTAAATCCAGTCTCAGTCATTTTTAATATATAACATATTGGGTGAGTCATTTAACCTCTATTTGTGTCATTTTCCTCATGTGTAAAATTGAAATAATAATAGTATTTACCTCCCAGAGTTGTTTAAAAGATCGAATGAAATAATACTGTTAGTTTCTTAGGTTTGAGATCATCACAAATTTGTTAAGGAAGAAAGGAAGAAAGGAAGGAAGGAAAGAAGGAATGAAGGAAGGGAAGGAAGGAAGGGAAGGAAGGAAGGAAGGAAGGAAGGAAGGAAGGAAGGAAGGAAGGAAAGAAGGAAGGAAAGAAGGAAGGAAGAAAAAGAAAAGTAGAAAAATATATAGAGAGTGATAGGTATGTATTAAGATAGATAATTATCTCTAGCAGGTCTGATATAGGCTCCATTTCTTAAATACATGTGGAACTAAGTAAATTTTATAAAAAAAATAAAAATTCTCCAATATGAACAGGTAATTTTCAAAGAAAATATCAAGGCTATGAATAATTATATGGAAAATGTTCTAAATAATTTATAATTAGATAAATGCTAATTAAAACATCTGAGATATCATTGGAAGTTATGGATATATGTCCATCAATTGAGGAAAGACAAATTATAGTCTATGATTGTAATGTGTTCAGAAAATGTTGGTAATAGATTCAGAAATCTGAGAAAATATATGAAATTTTTCAATGTGTGCAAAGTGAAGTGAGTAGAATCAGAAAAATATTACATACAGTAATAATATTGAAATGATACTTGAAAGACTTAGGCCTTCTAAATAATTCAATTATTTATGACAATTTCTGAGGTCTCATGAAGAAAATATACTATCAACATCCTGAGAGAGAACTGATGGACTGATGGATTTTGACTGCATTTCCTTCATTTTCTCTTCCTTCCTCTTTGCTAAAACAAGGCTAATGAAGATTCATGTGTCTCATGATTTCACATATATTAATATGATGTTCCTTGTTTTCTTAATAGATGAAGGGAGCATTAGAGGGAAGTAGAGAATTTGGTACCCAGCATTAAAAAGTAAAAATTAAAAAGTTAAAAGTTAAAAGTAAATCATTTAAAATTTGACATTAGAAAGCTAAAAAATGGAACAATAAAGCTACTGTTTTGTGTGAAGTAAAATTCTTCAGGAGACCTTTAACCCAGTCCTATCCTGGAAGACTTACTCCAGCACATGAACAAAGGAATAACAGTCACTTGTCTGATCCTACATCACAGCACAGCTTTCCCATTTCCTCCAGCTTCAGTACCCATGTCCAGGAGCAGACACAGCATCACATGACTGTGGAAAGACATCTGCCTATGATACAGGGTTGAGAGGAACATGGTCTTTTTGAAAAGCCAGCATGAGAAGCTGAGGATTCTTTTTCTCTGGGCTGATCTCTTGAACTAACTGGCTCCCTGAGCTGGTTCTCTCTCTCTCTCTCTCTCTCTCTCTCTCTCTCTCTCTCTCTCTCTCTCTCTCTCTCTCTCTCTCTCTGTGTGTGTGTGTGTGTGTGTGTGTGTGTCTCTGTCTCTGTCTCTGTCTCTCTCTGTCTCTCTCTCTGTCTCTGTCTCTGTGTGTGTGTGTGTGTGTCTGTCTGTCTCTCTCTCTCTGAGCATTTACCTAAAGTCAGAAATGCTGAAATCTATTTCTCTCTTTAGTAATAAATGCTTATAAATCTAATAATAAGCCTCCAGATGAATTTTTATTTATTACATTTCATTGCCATTTTAGTCATATCTGACTCTTTGTGACACCATCTGGGATTTTCTCACCATAGTTATTACTGGATTGGTTTGACTATTCCTCATTTTATAGATACAGGAACTTGGGCAAACAATGTTAAGTGACTTGCCCAGGTCCTAACTTTGAAATTAGGTCTTGACTACAGATTTTCTTGATGTTCTCTCCACTAAACCATCTATTTGCCCAAATAAAACTAGATTCTGTTTTAATTTTTTAAGACATAAGCCTTTGGTTCATTTCATTAAAAAATGAAAAGAAAATCACATTATCAGTATCTGAAATTAAAAAGGGGAATAAACAACCAATGAAGATTAAATTAAAGCACTTATTAAGAGCTACTTTGCTCAATTATACACCAATAAAAGTGGCAATTAAATGAAGTAGATGATTTTTTCCAAAAATATTTAAATTTTCTATGTGAAGAGAAAAGGAAATAGGATACTTAATCATATTTTAGAAGAAATTTAACAATTTTTTAATTTAACAATTCTTAAATGACCCTTATTAATTAAAAAGATTATATGACTTTAGTATTAAATTCTACCAAGCATTTAAAGAATAATCAATTTCAATAGTAAATATATTATTTTTAAAAATACATAAACAATCCTACTAAATTCTTTCTATTAAAAGTCTTTTCATGCCTAAACCAGAATGACCACAAAAGACAATGAAATATAGACTAATTTATCCAATAAATATTAATGAATTTTTTTAAAATAAACTACTAGATAGGATAAAAGCAATATGTCACAATTATCATAGAACATAAACATGTTAGATTTACATAAAGGATGTAAGGATGATCCAATATTAGCAAAATAGTAAGCATAATTGACTATAACAATGACAACATAATTATTATCTTAACAGAATCAGGAAAATTGACAACATACAATACCTATTCCTTTTAAAAAACAATAGAAAGAATAGGAATAAATGGAATCTGTCTTCATAAGATAAGTAGTAGTTCTTAGAGCAGTGGGGAGGGGAGTTGCTTTGTGTTCAGAGAATGGAGAGCTTTACTGAGATCCTTCAATCTATCTAAACTCATCCTATTTCTGTCCTGAACTTTTAAGATCAGTTTAATCTGAAAAGCACAGATCTAGAAGAAATATTATGATGTTCAACCCTACTTTACCACTTTCCATTTCTAACAATCCCCATTTCTTTTCTTTTTTTAAACCCTCAAATTCTATCTTAGAATCAAAACTCTGTATTGGTTTCAAGGCAAAAGAATTATAAGGGCTAGGCAACAGGGTTTAACTGATCTGCCCAGAATCACACCTCAAGGAAATGTCTGAGGTCAGTTTTGAATCAAGGACCTTTTATTTCTAGACCTGGCTTTCAATCTATAGGGTCACCTAGTGGCCCCTAGTTATATCAACTTCTAAAGAATTATATGAAAGCCCATTCATTACTAAGGTTATTTAAAAGTTTAGTTAAAAATGGTCCATATACTACTTATTCTATACTTCCTATCTCATGATAATCTCAACAAGGAAAATAATTAATTACCTATTTGAGTATTGCTAATTTAAATTTTAACAATTTCATTTTAATAATCTAACATGCATTATAGGAAATTTTCCATTTGATCCATTCAGTTCTCAAAATATCAGGTTCAGAAAATGGCCAAATTGTCCTGAATTGATAATAAATGTGAAATTGCACATGATTTCCTGTCAAAATACAGTGTTCTTCATTTTTCAGTATTCTTTTCAATATTATGCTCTTGCTTTTACCTATGAAGTTCAGTCCAGTGGCCATGAAAAACTTTTAATGTCAAAGTCTCTCTCCACTGAACTTTTTTATCTAAAGTATAGGTATATTGATAGCCAGATTTATATGGGGAGAAACCAACAATCTTTTAATGATATGATTCCTCATTTAATTCTGCCATTATAATAATTATAATTATACTGAAAAAATAAAAAATTCAAAAGCTAATGAAAATTAAGGTGATATAAAATTAAGTGCATCAATATTATTTCTAATGTATAAACAATTGCAATTCTCAATTCAGGAATTTCACAATCCTAGTCAAAGCCTTCCTCTTCTATAGCATAAATTAGTGTGCCCTCACTGAACCAAAGGAGATCCCAAAACAGAATTAATCTAGGCTCTATACAAAGCATTATTCGATACATATTGTTGGCCAAAGAGGAAAATTATAAAGAAAATAAATTTGTGATTCTAAAAGATGTTTTCTTTTAAAACAGATATATAGAATTAACCTATTATATGCATGGTCATTATAGGATATGGGGGAGGAAAATATTATTTGCTGAATCTAAAATAGATTTTTTTGCTGGATCATTCAAGTATATTTCTTCACTAAAAGCATCCAATCCCATGGTGTAGTGAAGTAGAAAACTTAAGTTATATGTTCCGCTACAACTGTGTGTAATATATAAATAAGAAATGTAGTGAACCATCAGTGGAGAATTCAGCCTTCACTGAACAAGGATAGTTTGAAACCCATGATGAAAATAGTGTGGCCATTTATTTTTACCTACTTGCTTGAGAACACATCATGAGCCAGAATTCAATCTTAGTAATATTTGTTTCTAAGGTATTTAATGATTCCTTTAAATGGAAAACCACTACGTATAATAAAATCTGCCCTGTATTGATTAGCATATATGCTAGCACAGCAACAACAACAAAACACCAATAATTGGGCATCTATGTATCTTGGATATTTTGATGAATTTCATTGCATAGGTACCCCCTTCCTCACTACAGAAATCAATTTATACACCATGCAGCATAACATACAGTATAAAAATCCTAACTATCTTTTCATAGCTTCTTTCAATGGAGTTCCTTCATATACTCAGCATGGCTTTTGTTTATTTCAGGGTTATCAATGTATTATCAGAGATATATAATCTATCACTTGATAAAAGTATAATGATAACAATTATACATTAAAATTGTTAATATATTAAAAACTATTATTACATAATATTAACATTAAAAGAGGCAGCATATGATTGCAAATGAATGGTAAAATTAAATCTCTCCCCTCCTGCACTGCATTTGTATCTGTCCTTGGTCCCACCCTCTCCTTAGAAATCCACAAAACATATGTCCCTACATGGGTTCTAGTTGATCAGATATGAAGGAGAGTATTTTTTCATAACCAAACTGAAAACCTAATGTACATAGGGCTTCTTTGGTATTTGTAGGATTCTCTGCTGAATAATTAGATTTCTTTCTATAATTTATTTCAATCAAAATGAAGATTGTCTTTTCTACTGAATCTGCATTAGATTAAAAAGGCTTAGTCAGCTTCACTCACATAAATTCCCCTTGACTGGTGTTATGAATCCTTCTTGAAGTATGAAAAATACTAACACATATATTCCCAGACTGATTTCATATGCAGTGTTTGAATTAAAAAAAAACCTTGTGATTCTTAGTACTTACTTGAACTTCAGCCCCCTGAATGAAAACCAAACCTTACTGTTCCTGTTTCATACATCTTCATTTATATTCCCAAGCAGTACCCAGCTCAGAGCCAGGAGTTGTTTTCAGTTATTTGGCTTTGTTGGTGATGATGTATGAAATAAGGTGTTGAACCAGAAATTCAGAGGAAAGCAAAAATGAGGTTTCTCCACTCACAATCCCCAGTTAAGTGAATATGCATGACCCTAAAGATGGGGAGTAAATGCATATACACAACTATTTCTATTTTTTAAACAAAATGATTCTCCCTACACTTGCTGTAAACGTATTTTTGACTCATTTCATGTTTTATTTAGACAGAAAAGGTTAAGCTGTTCAATATACTTTGAAGATTTAGCATGATATAAAAACTGCTTTTATAAATTTGCCTTACCAGAGTTGTTTTTCATTGAGAGTCCCAGAAGTCCCTGCATGCCATAACTTTTCAACCATAACTAGTTATATAGTTTCAGGACTAAGTCATAGAACTACACACAATTATTTAAGATGAGCTCTATTTGGTACGTATTCTTAAGACTAATTGGAAAAGAAAATTCTTACAGAAATCAGGTCCCTCTTTGAATTATGAAAACACTGGAATAAACAGGGCTTCAAAATATGGAAATATAATAGCATTGAGAAAGCCCTTGCCCCAAACCAACATTCCAAGTTAGGTTTATGATAAAAAAGCTTCTGGACATATATTATCTTTTTATGTGTAAAGCACTTATAGACTTTTTAGTCTAAAAGTATTCCATATTTCACACACATATACATATACATATATGAGTGTATGTATATAAATATATTCTAAGAAAACATGCCTGCAAGAAACTACTTAGAGCACAAAGCTCATAGGTTTATACATCCAAAACACACAAATCATGTCTATATAACTCAATAATAGTAAATCAAAACAAAAAATCCATGAAGAAAGTAGTATAATTATTACTAATGACATTTTATGAATAATAAAATTTATTTTCTCTGAATTGGATGCTTTTTTACAAAGCCAATATCTCTAGGTAAGATGAATTTTGAAGGATACTGGAAATTATCCTGATCAATTAAACATTCACCAAATTCCTTAATAAATTAGTCAGTTCACCACTTCACTTGACCTCAGGAGACACATACATAATGTACTAGTGTCTTCACACAAAACAAGTTATTAAAGTCTCCTCGTGTGGACAAGGGAAGCTAGAAACATCTATCTTGTTTGAAGGCACCAAACTTCATTCTTGAAATTCTTTTTTTTTCAATTCCCTTTTTCATTGTGAAAATAATAACCATCCACAAACACAAAGAAATTGATGTGGAAAAATGCCTTCCACATTATAGGGGTTAGAAGGATGGTTCCCTCCATGATTTAGGAATCCTTGTAAAATTTTCTGTTCCTCTTCATACTAGAGGAGACATTTGATTTTTTTTCTTTTTCTTTAATGGGGTATTTACAGTACCTTATTGCAACATTTGGCTTATGTATTTGGTCATAAGAGATATAGTTTCAAAACTTTTTTGGTGTAGTCTTCTCATCATCAAGTCATCTGTGGCATCTATGAAATTCCCACCCACCACCAAAATTCACTTAATTTCTAATGCCAATCCATGATATATTGAAACCTTGAAATTGGAATGGAAGAAATCATGATGTGGAAGAGATATGAGTGTGATGTACACACAAGCTATGTGTGTTTATATATATATATATATATATACATACATACATGCATGTCTTCATATGTATGTGCATGTAGACATATATTGACTAGCCATGTCCATTGATGGATATGGCATCTGATCTAGTCCTTAAAAGATAGCATTTCTTTTAACATGTGTTGGTACAAAATATCATTCGAAGTAGAATTAATGGTTTAAGTTTTGTCAGGGAGAAAAAAATAGTTATATTTAACTGTGATACATAGGTTATGAAATATGAGGGAAATAATGTGAAATCATAAATAGGTCAGGTTGAAGAGAAACTTTAATGTCATGCCTAAGAATATGGACTTTTTTCTGTATCATTGGAGAGAGATTTTATGTTTTAAGTAGTAAAGTGACAGAATCTGAATAGTATTTTAGAAAACTAAAATTATATCTGTATAACCAGGAAACTAGAGATACTGAAAGAAAAGAGGGCAAATTAGGAAACTATTCTATTCTTCTAGGTAATGGATAGTATAGGTTTATTTTTACTCCAGTCTATTTCATCCCTTCTGCTGAGATGGTTCTAAGGTATGGCCACAGCCCATAATACAATTTCTTACGTAGACAGGTAAGATTTAGGTGAAGGGTAGATACCAAAGGTGAGTAAGTAGTATGGGAAAAGACTCAGCAAGCTCTTATACCCCTTGTGCTAGTCTTCTCTGAACACTCCACACATCTCTTTCAGGTAAACAACAGGCCATGAGTCTATTAATGATTTAGAGGGATATCTATCCCAACCATGTGATGATTTTCCTGGTAGAAAAGACAAATCATACCAATTTGTTCCAGTGACTATTAAAGCAGCTGAAGCAGGTGCTTTGGAGAGCTTAGAATTTATTAAGATTTAGAAGAGGCCAAGGTCATATGATGTATCCCAGGCTGTCAATCTTCCTGACTTTTGTCTTACCACCAGACCTCGGTGACTCTGAAAAACAGGGTGAAAATGAATGCTTTGTGTAACTCTGCCTCATTTAAATCTAATTCACTGACAGTGAAGACATCACTTTGTAATGTCATTGGTCTTCTTTGAAAACAAAGGATGAACAACAATAATAGTAAGGACCTGAACCAGAGTAATAGCAGTGAGAATACACATGAGATGGATGTGAGAGAACTTTCATGGAAACATCAATAGAACTCAATAACTGTGTGTTGGCAGTGGGAGAAGGAGGTGGCAATAGCCTCCTCCTCACCCTGACCTCCCATGTCTTGCAACATAGCCAAATGGAAATTCATATTCTTCATGTATAACACTCCCATTTCTTTGCTTTTGAATTGCCTATTCTCCAAGTATGTAATGTATTGCTTGTCGAGTTATTTTTCATATCTGATTCTTCATGACCACATCTGGAGTTTTCTTGGTAATGATACTCAAGTAATTTGCCAATTCCATCTCAATATCATATTAGAGAAGATGAAACTGAGGTACAAGGGGTCAAGTAACTTACCCAGGGTCACATAGCTAGTAATATTTAAGGACAAATTTGAATTCAGTTCTTCCTGATTCTAGTTTGGGCACTCTATCCACCACATCAACTAGCTGGTTAGGATGTACACTCTACTTAGCTCCAACTCATAGAATCCATTTTTTTAAGAAATGAAGCACAATGACCAGATCCTTCCCAAAACCTTTCTTGATGTTTATAACTATTATATAAAGAATAGAGACAATGGATAAGATCTAGGTTTGACCTTGATCTCAATAATTTCAGATCACTGATTTATACTGATGAGGGATATAGTATTGATTATTTGAGGATGATGGAATAATGTGGAAGAGTTGTTATAAGGAGAAAGAAGAATGGAGCCTATTCTCCCACTGAATTTGAAAAATTTATAGGTCAAGAGTTCTTTATAAGAGAACTTTAGGAAATGCAGAAGTGTATAGTTAACACAGAATAAGTTGAAAGAAGTGCAAAATAAACTTAATGCCAGGGTAGTTGATCCACAATTCAATTGGAATTCAACAGGGCATAATGAAAAAGAATATATGGAAGTTTTGAAATTCCAAGACTAGGATTTGAAATGAATGACAGCAGCACAGATATAAGATTTCAAGTGAAAGCAATAAAATGGCACAATTTGTCCCCAGAGAAGTAAGCAGGAACAGTAGGCATAACGGAAGCATTGGGGTGAGAAACGCAATGTAACAAATACTATAGGCAGGAAATAGAGAGAACTGGACTGTTGAGATGATATAACTTGTGGAGCAAGGGGATCAAAATAGATTAAAAATAGATGACTTAGGAAAGAAGAGAGTAAAATGCACAAATTATATAAAGATAGATACATGAATAAAAGTTTAGGCATGGGAATCACATTTACCTCCACCACCCCGCCCCATCAAAAACATATACTCTCTGAACCACAATTAAGAATTCTCCCAGAATATTTCAAGTATGTTAGCAAAGTTTTCATATTCTTATTCCTTGGCTAAATACAGGCATATACTAATCTTCAATACATAAGTTAATATGATAAGAAGGGAAGAATTCTTGTTGAACATGACAAATGGCCTTGACAAAAACCTTCCATAGCTATATGTAGAAATAAAGGAACAGTGTTTTGAATATCATTAGAAGTTTGCAGACTTCTGGTCAAGATGGCGGCTTAGAGAAAGCTAAAGTTAAGATCTCCGGAAACCCTTCCCTATCGATCTCAAATTATATGCTCCTAGGGTGCCGAAATTCAAAACAATCAACAGCATAGACCCTGGGAATCCTCCTCCTGGACCTGGACCTGGATCAAAAGTAAGGCCCTCCACAAAAGCCAGAACCCGAGATCACTCGCACCTAAGGGGTAGGAGCACCGAGTCCAAGGCTACAGAGGGAAACTTAGACCCGAGATTGTAACCCCCTGGCGGGATCCTTCCATCCAAGTTCCAGTGAAAGTCACTGCCCTTGGAGCTCCGGGAAGCCATGGCCCCTCCCCCCTCAGAGAGCAGGGTTGTCTGAAACAATAGTAAGCCTCAGGGCCGGCAAGACAGCCTGACAGCCAGCTATTCTGAAGGCAACTTCTGGAAAGCAACCCGACCCAGTCGAGGGGGCACCCAAACAGCAGGGAAACAGAGAGAGCCAGTGGAAGAGTGTAACCCCCAGGATGGATCCTTCCATTCAGTTCCAGTGAAAGTCACTGCATTAAGGCATACTCAGTTCAGGGAAAGCTCATAGAACAGACAATCTTCCCAGGACTAAAACCTCTGAATACCAGACAGAGATAAGAAAAGCTAATCCTCCCCATTCAGAGATGGCAAACTCCACAGAAGCACAGAAGCCCCAAAATTCCAAGAAAAAATAAGAAGAAAGGGGCAACTTTGGACACTTTCTACGGAGCCAAAATACAAAATACAGAGGAGATAGAAGACAATACACAATAAAATGCTCCGAAACCATTCAAAGGAAATGGAAACTCTCCACAAACCCATGAAGAATTTGAATCAGAAAAGACCAAAAAGATGGAAGCCTTCTGGAAGGAAAAGTGGGAAATAATGCAAAAGAAATTCATGCATCTACAAAACCAGTGTAACCAAACTGAAAAGGAAAACCAAGCTTTAAAGCTCAGAATCAGGCAATTGAAAGACAACAATCAGGTAAAAGAGCAAGAATTAATAAAGCAAAGCCAAAATACCAAGAAATTAGAAGAGAATATAAAATATCTCACCAACAAGGTGATAGATCTGGAAAATTGAGGGAGAAGAGATAATTTAAGAATAATTAGACTTCCAGAAAAGCCAGAAATAAATACCAAACTGGACATGGTGATACAAGATATAATCAAAGAAAATTGCCCAGAGATTCTAGAACAAGGGGGTAATACAGCCATTGACAGAGCTCACAGAACACCTTCTGCACTAAACCCCCAAAAGACAACTCCCAGGAATGTAATGGCCAAATTCCAAAGCTATCAAACAAAAGAAAAAATCCTACATGAAGCCAGAAAAAGACAATTTATATAAAGGAATGCCAATCAGCTTCATACAAGACCTTGCAAGTTCTACTCTGAATGATCGTAAGGCATGGAACATGATCTTCAGAAAGGCAAGAGAGCTGGTTCCTCAACCAAGAATCAGCTACCCATCAAAACTGACTATATACTTCCAAGGGAAAGTATGGGCACTCAACAAAATAAAAGATTTCTAAATTTTTGCAAAGAAAAGACCAGAGCTCTGTGGAAAGTTTGATACCGAAAAACAAAGAGCAAAGAATACCTGAAAAGGTAAATATTAAGGAAAGGGGAAAGGAGAAAAATGTTATCTTCTTCTTTTATTCAAACTCTCTTCTTTAAGGACTACATTTATATCAATCTATGTATACTAACATGAGGGGAAAATGTAATGTATAAATAGGGGGTAAAGAAAGACCAAATAGAATAATTTTTCTTACACAAAGATTCACATGGGAAGGGGAGGGGAAGAAAACTCCTATAAGAAGGAGAGGAAGAGAGGGTTTTTTTACTTAAACCTTAATCTCAGGGAAATCATCTCTGAAAGGGAAAAACATCCAGATCCAGTAGAATCTTGAATTCTATCTTACCCAACAAGGGTAGGGAGAAGGGAAAACGAAGGGGGGGAGGGGGAAAGGGGAAAAAAAGGAGGGAAAGAGAGGGGGGAGGGGGAGGGAACAAAAAGGGAGGGACTAAAAAGGGAAACATCAAGGGAGAGGACAAGGGGGACTGATTCAAAGTAGATCACTGGACTAAAAGGTAGAGCCGAAGAAGAAAAGGTTAGAATTAGGGAAGGCTATCAAAATGCCAGGGAGTCCACAAATGACAATCATAACTTTGAACATGAATGGGATGAACTCACCCATAAAACTTAGACGAATAGCAGAATGGATTAGAATCCAAAACCCTACCATATTTTGTCTTCAAGAAACACACATGAGGCGGGTTGACACCCACAAGGTCAGAATTAAAGGATGGAGTAAGACCTTCTGGGCCTCAACTGACAGAAAGAAGGCAGGAGTGGTAATCATGATATCAGACAAAGACAAAGCAAAAATAGACCTGATCAAAAGGGACAGGGAAGGTAATTATATTTTGTTAAAAGGGACTTTAGACAATGAGGAAATATCATTAATCCACATGTATGCACCAAATAATATAGCACCCAAATTTCTAATGGAGAAACTAGAATTGAAGGAAGAAATAGACAGTAAAACCATACTAGTGGGAGACTTAAACCAACCATTATCAAATTTAGATGAATCAAATAAAAAATAAATAAGAAAGAGGTAAAAGAAGTGAATGAAATCTTAGAAAAATTAGAATTAATAGACATATGGAGAAAAATAAAAAAGGAATCCACCTTCTTCTCAGCACCACATGGCACATTCAAAAAAATTGACCATACATTAGGTCACAGAAACATAGCACACAAATGCAGAAAAGCAGAAATAATGAATGCAGCCTTCTCAGATCACAAGGCAATAAAAATAATGTTCAGTAATGGTACATGGACAACCAAATAAAAAACTAATATGAAATTAAACAATATGATACTCCAAAACCATTTAGTTAAAGAAGAAATCATAGAAAAATTAATTATTTCATCGAGGAAAATGAAAATGGCGAGACATCCTTTCAAACCATTTGGGATGCAGCCAAAGCGGTAATCAAAGGTAAATTCATATCCCTGAATGCTTATATTAACAAACTAGGGAGAGCAGAGATCAATCAATTGGAAATGCAAATGAAAAAACTCAAAAGCGATCAAATTAAAAACCCCCAGCAGAAAACCAAACTAGAAATCCTAAAAATTAAGGGAGAAAGTAATAAAATTGAAAGTGAAAGAACTATTGAATTAATAAATAAGACAAGAAGCTGGTACTTTGAAAAAACAAACAAAATAGACAATCTAATTAAATCTAATTAAAAAAAGGAAGGAAGAAAAGCCAATTAACAGCATCAAAGATGAAAAGGGGGACATGACCTCTGATGAAGAGGAAATTAAGGCAATCATTAAAAATTACTTGCCCAATTATATGGCAATAAATACACCAATTTAGGTGATATGGATAAATATATACAAAAATACAAACTGCCTAGACTAACAGAAGAAGAAATAGAATTCTTAAATAATCCCATATCAGAAAATGAAATCCAACAAGCCATCAAAGAACTTCCTAAGAAAAAATCCCCAGGGCCTGATGGATTCACCAGTGAATTCTATCAAACATTCAGAGAACAGTTAATCCCAATACTATACAAACTATTTGATGTAATAAGCAAAGAGGGAGTTCTACCAAACTCCTTTTACGACACAAGCATGGTACTGATTCCAAAACCAGGCATGTCAAATACAGAGAAAGAAAACTATAGACCAATCTCCCTAATGAATATAGATGCAAAAATCTTAAATAGGATACTAGCAAAAAGACTCCAGCAAGTGATCAGAAGGATCGTCCGCCATGATCAAGTAGGATTTATACCAGGGATGAAGAGCTGGTTCAATATTAGGAAAACCATCCACATAATTCACCACATCAACAAGCAAACCAACAAGAACCACATGATTATCTCAATAGATGCAGAAAAAGCATTTGATAAAATACAACACCCATTCCTATTAAAAACACTAGAAAGCATAGGAATAGAAGGGTCATTCCTAAAAATAATAAACAGGATATATCTAAAACCAACAGCTAATATCATCTGCAATGGGGATAAACTAGACGCATTCTCAATAATATCAGGAGTGAAACAAGGATGCCCATTATCACCTCTACTATTTGACATTGTACTAGAAACACTAGCAGTAGCAATTAGAGAAGAAAAAGAAATTGAAGACATCAAAATAGGCAAGGAGGAGACCAAGTTATCATTCTTTGCAGATGACATGATGGTCTACTTAAAGAATCCTAGCGATTCTACCAAAAAGCTAATTGAAATAATCAACAACTTTAGCAAAGTTGCAGGATACAAAAAAAACCCCACATATGTCATCAGCTTTTCTATATATCTCCAAAACAGCTCAGCAGCAAAAACTAGAAAGAGAAATTTCATTCAAAATCACCTTAGACAAAATTAAATACCTAGGAATCTACCTCCCTAGACAAACACAGGAACTATATGAACACAACTACAAAACACTCGCCACACAACTAAAACTAGACTTGAGCAATTGGAAAAACATTAACTGCTCATGGATAGAACCAGCCAATATAATAAAAATTACCATCTTACCCAAAATTATTCATCTATTTAGTGCCATACCCATTGAACTACCAAAATACTTCTTCACTGATTTAGAAAAAACCCTAACAAAATTCATTTGGAACAACAAAAGATCAAGGATATCCAGGGAAATAATGAAAAAAAAAACACATATGATGGGGGCCTTGCAGTCCCTGACCTTAAACTATATTACAAAGCAGCAGTCATCTAAACAACTTGGTACTGGCTAAGAAACAGAAAGGACGATCAGTGGAATAGACTGGGGGCAAGCGACCTCAGCAAGAGAGTATACGATAAACCCAAAGATCCCAGCTTTTGGGACAAAAATCCACTATTCGATAAAAACTGCTGGGAAAATTGGAAGACAGTGTGGGAGAGACTAGGAATTGATCAACGCCTCACACCCTACACCAAGATAAATTCAGAATGGGTGAGTGACCTAACCATAAAGAAGGAAACCATAAGTAAATTGGGTAAACACAGAATAGTATACATGTCAGACCTTTGGAAGGGGAAAGACTTTAAAACCAAGCAAGACATAGAAAGAATCACAAAATGTAAAATAAATAATTTTGACTACATCAAATTAAAAAGCTTTTGCACAAACAAAACCAATGTAACTAAAATCAGAAGGAAAACAACAAATTGGGAAAAAATCTTCATAGAAACCTCTGACAAAGATTTAATTACTCAAATTTATAAAGAGCCAAATCAACTGTACAAAAAATCAAGCCTTTCTCCAATTGATAAATGGGCAAAGGACATGGATAGGCAGTTCTCAGATAAAAAAAATCAAAACTATTAATAAGCACATGAAGAAGTGTTCTAAATTTCTTATAATCAGAGAGATGCAAATCAAAACAATTCTGAAGTATCACCTCACACCTAGCAGATTGGCTAACATGATAGCAAAGGAAAGTAATGAATGCTGGAGTGGATGTGGCGAAGTAAGGACATTAATTCATTGCTGGTGGAGTTGTCAACTGATCCAACCATTCTGGAGGGCAATTTGGAACTATGCCCAAAGGGCGACAAAAGAATATCTACCCTTTGATCCAGCCATAGCACTGCTGGGTCTTTACCGCAAAGAGATAATGGACAAAAAGACTTGTACAAAAATATTCATAGCTGCGCTCTTTGTGGTGGCCAAAAACTAGAAAATGAGGGCATGCCCATCAATTGGGGAATGGCTGAGCAAATTGTGGTATATGTTGGTGATGGAATACTATTGTGCTAAAAGGAATAATAAAGTGGAGGAGTTCCATGGAGACTGGAACAACCTCCAGGAATTGATGCAGAGCGAGAGGAGCATAACCAAAAGTACATTGTACACAGAGACTAATACACTGTGGTATAATCGAACGTAATGGACTCCTCCATTAGTAGCAGTGTAATGTCCCTGAACAATTTGCAGGGATCTAGGAGAGAAAAAAAACACCATTCATAAGCAGAGGATAAACTGTTGGAGAAGAAACACTGAGGAAAAGCAACTGCCTGAATACAGCGGTTGAGGGGACATGACAGAGGAGAGACTCTAAATGAACACTCTAATGCAAATATTATCAACATAGCAATGGGTTCAAATCAAGAAAACATGTAATTCCCAGTGGATTTACACGTCGGCTATGGGGGGGGGGAGAAGAAAATGATCTATGTCTTTAATGAATAATGCTTGGAAATGATCAAATAAACTATTAAATAAAAAAATTAAAAAAAAGAAGTTTGCTTTATTTAAGACATAAGTAATAAAATGGTCAGCTTAAGGGGAAAAACACACTTTTCTGTATGAGAACACCTTTCAAAACCTATAAATGATTAGCTAATGGTAAAGTTTGAGGCACAATGGAATAGCCAGTTTTTATTTAATTATTTTTATATTTACTATTAATTCATTTTTTTCTTCCTTTCAAATTTGATTTTCAAATTATCTGCCTCCTACCCCTTCCACACCACTGAGAAGGGAAGAAAATAAATCAATTTTACATGTGAAATCAAAGAAAATATATTTTAATTATATACCAATAAAGGTAAGAAAAATAAAGTGATAAATATGTACTTGAAATTTGTAGTCAGAGTTCATCAGTTCTCTCCCCAGTGGGGTGAGCACAAACACACATACACACACATATGCACACACACACATGCACACACACACACACACACACACACACACACATATATTTGTTTTTCATCCTGAGTCCATTGGAATTGTCTTAGATCATTATATTCATCAAAGATACCAAATCTTTTATAGATGATTATCATTACAACATTGCTGTAGATGTGCACAGTGATCTCCCAGCTCTTTTCCTTTCACTTTCTACCATTTTGTAATCATCTTTGCAATTTTTTTCTGATTATTTCTTATAACAGATCAATAGAAACTCATCAAAATGATATGCCACAACTTGCTAGCCATTTTCCTATTGATGAATATCCCTTTAGTTTCAAATTCGTTACCACTACAAAATAGTTGATTTATCTTTTTCTTTTATCTCATTGGGTTACAAATGTATCAATAGCATTTTTGAGTCAATGCAATGAACAATTTTATAACCTTTTGAGCATAGATAATAATTGTTCCCGAAAATGGTGAGACAAGTTAATTATTTCACCAACAGTTCATTAGTTTACCTAATTTTCCTTATCCTCTCCTGCATTTATTTTTTATAGGTGTAAGGGGTACTTCAGAATTATTTTAATTTGCATGTCTCTAAACAATAAGGATTTTGAGTTTATTTGCATGTGATTATAGGTAGGTTTATCTTTTCTCTCCTGAAAATTACATGTTCATAGCCTTTGACAACTTATCAGTTGGGGAATGGATTTTGTTTTTATAAATTTAACTCAATTCTATGTATATATTTGAGAAATTCGTCATATTAGAAGATTTTGATGTAAAATTTTTCATTCCTTCGTTGTCTAGTGTACCTTTTTATTTAAATGCAATTTACCTGATTATATCTTTTGAAAAGGTCTATTTTTATTTTTGCTTTATCTGAAATCATGACTGCAACCAATTTTATTTAAATGGAAGCATATTAGGTTTTATTCTAGTTCTTTATTTTAACACTGTGTGTGGAATGAAACTTGGAAACAACATATTTTTTTGCATTCTTGTTTCTAATTCATTCTAGTATCTGTATTTGTTTATGGTTGAATTCATCCCATTCACATCCACAGTTATGTTTAATAAGTCTCTTTCTCTTTATTCCATGTTCTTCTTTTTCTTCTCTTTTATGCTTTCTCTCCTTTTAACAAGTGATTCCCTTAATCTACCTCTCTTTTATTAGCCCCCATTCATTTATCCTTTTCCCCATCCTATTTATCTATGGAAAAAAAGAGATTTCTCTACCTAACTGATTATGTGTGTGTGTGTGTATATATTCTTCCCTCTTTGAATTATTTCTGTTGAGAATGAAATTTAAGCATTTCCCACCACTCTAACATATTCTCTTCTACTGTAAAAGCCCTTCCTTGCACACCATTTTTTTCTAAGAAAAATTCCTCCATTCTTTCTGTCACTTCCTCCTCTCAGTGCTTCCCCACTTTCTCACATCTTCATCTTTTTAGATCATTCCATAATAAATGACTAAGACAAATCCATTCTGTCTATGCACATTCCTTTTAACTGTCCTAATATGGATAATGTTTTAGGAGTTACCTTTATCATTTTCCTATTTATGAATGTAAAAGTTTTAACTGTACAGATTCCTTTGTATTCACATTAGTGAATTTGAATCGAATTGTGTGCAAATTAGCCAAATCCTAATTTTTGAGGATTTACTTTCTTCAGGGAATTTAGTCCCTCTTTTTCTATTTGGCATATTTTTCTTATATTTCTTTTTTCATTTTTAGAACTTTTATCTAATTACATATAAATAATCCTTAATTTTGATTTAAAAATTTTCTCCCTGAATTGTTATAACAGAATCCGTATCCTCCCACAACTTAAAAAGCAATTTATACAAATTACATGTGTAATCATGGAAAACATTTTCCTATATTAATCATGATGTTTAAAAAAGCGAAGAAAGAAAAGAAAGTAAAAAAGGATGCTTCAATCATTATTCACATTATTCAGTCCCCCCCCCCTTTGGACGTGGATAAAGATTTTCATCAGAAATCCTTCAGAATTATCTAGAAATATCATTTTCCTGAGAGTAACTAAGTCATGTAGATGATCATATGGTACTCATGTTACTGTCTCCAATGCTTTCCTGATTCTATTCAGTTCTGTTTGCCTCAGTTCATATAATTATTTCCAAGTTGTATTTTTTTCTGAAGCTGTTCAGTTTTTCTTAACTGATAGTACACAAATATTCCATTCCACACATGTACCACAACTTATGTAGGCATTCCCCAATTGATGAGGGTCTCATCAATTTCCAGTTCTATACTATAACAAAAGAAATGTTGTAAATATTTTTGTATAATAGGCTTTTTTTTCTCTTTGGGATGCAGACATAGTAATGGTATTATTGATTCAAAAATAATTTATAGCCCTTTAAGCACAGTACCAAACTGTTCTTGAGAACAGTTCACTCAGGCCACAGCTTGATTGACACTGCATTATTCTCATGATTTTTTACATATCCACTCCAATATTTGTCATTTTCCTTTTGTGTGAAAATAGCCAATCTGATAGATGTGAGGGGGACACTTCAGAGTTATTTTTAACTTGCATTTCTCTAATCAATAGTGGTTGAGACTTATTTTTACATGATGACTGATAGCTTCAATTTTCTCTCCTCAAAACTGCCTGTTCACATTGAATCATTTATGAATTGAAGAATAATTGGTATTCTTTTCAACTTGATTCTGTTAATTATAAATTTTAGAAATGTAGCATTTATCAGAAAAAAATTACTGATTTTTTTCTGTTTTCTCATTTCCTTCTTATTTTACTTGTACTGGATTTATTTTTATAAAATATTAATTTAATATGATCAAAATTATCCAACATACTTCCCATAATGTTCTCTAAATTTCATTTTGTCATACCTTCCTTTATTCATAGATATCACATTTAAGATATTCCAAACTCTCTGTTTGCTCATGATAACCATTACAGATGAATAATTTACCCATAATGACCTTATGTACTATAAGATGTTCATCTATATCAAGTTTCTGTAAATCTACTTTCCATTTCTCCCAGTAATTTTGTCAAACACTGAGTTCTTTTTGCAAGAGTTTGAATTTTGGTATATATAAAACAACAGATTACTGTAGTAATTTATGGATTAATACTTTGTAATACAGTTTGAGATCCAGTGCTAGGCCACCTTCTTTCACATTTTTTAATTCATTCCCTTGATATTCTTTGTCTTTTCTTTTAGATAAGCTTGAATTTTTTCTATCTCTATAAAGTAAGTTTTAGTAATGTGATGGATATGGCACTGAATAAATAAATTAATTTAATTAGAAACTAAATCTATATTAATATATAAATATATATGAATAAATAAATTAATTTAATTTAAATGGAAATGACAATTTTATATCTGCCTACCAATGAAAATTATTTTTATCCAGTGGTTTAGATCTTAGTTGATGTAGGTCAAATGTTATGGAATTATCTTCATATCGTTGCTGTGTTTCTCTTGCCAGGTAGATTACCATGTATTTTATATTGACTAAAATTATTTTAAGAGGTTTTCTCTTTCTATTCCTTCCTGCAAGTTTTTGTTGGTAAATTATAGAAATACTGATAGATTGTGTGGGCTTATTTTATAACCTGCAATATTGCTGATTTTTTAAATCGTTTCAGAATTAATTTTAGTTTATTTTTGAGGATTCTATAAATTTACCTAATCTTATAATTTGCAAAGAATGGTAGTTTTGTTTCCTAATTTCCTATTACAATTCCTATAATTTATTACTTTTCTCTTATTACTATAACCTCCATTTCCAGTACAATTTTGAATGAGTAATGATTATGAGCATCTTTACTTCGTCTTTGTTCTTACTTGGAAAGCTTCTAGTTCATTCACATTACAGAAAATATTTTTAATGATTTTAGATAGACACTACTTATATTTTTAAAACTCCATTTATTTCTCTGTTTTCTAGTAGTTTTAAGAAGATTATTTCAATCGGTTATAACATTTTTCCAGCCTCTATTGAGATAGTAATACACAATAACAATTTTAAAAATCGATACTCATTTATGCTTATTATTTTCCTCATATTGAACCATTCCTGCATTCCTGAAAGAAATCCCACTTGTTCATAGAGAATGATCTTTTTGATCTATTCCTGTAGTCTACTTGCTAGTTGTTTGGTTTTTTAAATTATCATCATTAATCATAATTTGAAATTGATCTATTGTTTTCCTTCTCTATTTTTGTTCTTCCTGGTTTAGGTATCAGCACCATATTTGTGTCCCAAAATAATTTGAAAGAACTTCTTTTCTTCTTTTTTGAAGTAGTCTTCATAATATTAGAATGTAAAATTCTTTAGATATTTAGAAGAATTCATTGGCGAATGAGTTTGGTCCTGCTGATGTATTGTTAGAGAGTTCAATAATAGCTTACATTTCTTTTTTCTAAGATAGTTGCTTAATTATTATATTTTTCTGTTATTTAGAGAAGAACATTTTTGGACATTTTAATTAATTTCATTTAGATTGTCAGATTTATTAAGATATCACTGGACAAAAGTATTTCTAATACATGTTTTAAAGTACCTTTATTGGTTCTTATTTCATCTTTTTAATTTTTGGTATTATTAATTTGGCTTTATTTTTAAATCAAATTTATACAAAGCTTTATATTGTTTTTGTTTTCATAAAGCCAGGTCCTAGTTTTATTCATTAATTCTATGTTTTTTTTTTACTTTTCTTCATTTCTTCTTTGCTTTTCAGTATTTCTGATTTGGAGTTTAATTCAGAATAATTGATTTGCTTTTTTTCCTTGTTTCTTTTTTTAGTTGAATTTCCAATTTTTAATCTACTTTTTTTCAAGTTTATTAATAAAAAATCATTTAAAGACATAAAATTTCTCCTAAGTAGTACTTTGATTATATCCAATAAATTTTGGTATGTTGTCTCATTGTTTTCATTCTCTTACTGAAAGTATTGTTTTTAAGATTTGTTCCTTAACCTACTCATTCCATAAGATTAGAATATAGTTCACATAGCATATAGTTCACAAAATATAAAATGTTTCCATTGCCTTTTACTAAAAGTAACTTTTATTTCATTATGCTATTATAAAACTTCGTTTAATTTATTTTTCTTTTCTGTATTTGGTTGTGGTTTTTTGATGTCCCAATTTATGGTCAATTTATGTACAAATGCCATTTGCTACTGGGGTGGGGAGGGTATTCCTTTCTATTCCCATTCAGTTTTTTTCAGTGGTCTACAATTTCTAACCTTTCTGCAATTATTTTCATGTCTTTAGTTTTTTTTTCTTTTCATGTCTTTAGTTTATTTGTTTTTCCCCCCTCAAGTTTATTGTCTATTTTCTCCTATAAATTACTTAACTTTTCCTTTAAGAATTTTGATGAGACAGTAACTGAAACACTGTTGAATGATCAAATGTAATAGGTTTTGCTACTAACAGTATTACAATGATTTAGGACAATTCTGATGGACTTATGAAAAGAACTACATCCATATCTATAGAAAGATATCATTTATTATATTATATAATTTATTATTTGTTATTTGATTATATGATTTGGAGTTTTGGTTTTAAGAGATCACTTTATTACAAAAATTAAAAATATGAAAATGGAGTTTGAGTGATAATACATGTAAAACCCAGTGGGTTTGCTTGTCAACTCTGGGAGTTAGGAGGGGAGAAGGAAGGGAAACAACATGAATGATGTAACCTTGGAAAACTTAAGGGTAGATTTGTTACTGGAAGGAAATAAAATATTTTAAAAATTGATGCTATACCATTTGGCAAAAATATTACATATTAATGTTATTTCATTGTCTATAAAACTTTTTAACAAAAAGTAGTTTCCCTGTTTATTTTAATTAGATTTATTTTATTAATTAGATTTATTTATTTCTGGCATGTCTGACATCATAATTTATTCACCTTTCCTTTTTTCATCAGTGGAAGCAGAATAATTTCTATTCAAGCCCTTACCCTTATACTGTGTGTATCCATCTGTTTCTAGGGTATTTTGTCTATCTAAAAAATATTTAGAATATTTTTCCATGGTAACATGATTCATGATTTTTCCCACCCCTCTTCCCTTCCCCCTCCCAAATCTGACAACACAAGCAGTTCTACTGGGTTATACACATATCATTGTTTAAAACCTATTCCCATGTTAATCATATTTGCAGGAAAGTGATCTTTTAATGCTAAAACCCCAAACATATTCCCATCAAACCATTTGATCCATCACTTGTTTTTCTTCTCCATGTCTTCTCCTACAGTTCTTTCTCAGGATGTAGATCATGTTCTTTCTCATAAGTAACTCTGGTTCTGCATCATTGCACTGCTGCTATTAGAAAAGTCTATTAAACTTTTACATTAGACTGTCCTACAATGTATCAGTCTCTGTGTACAATGTTCTCCTAATCTGCTCCATTCGCTTGGCATCAATTCTTGGAGGTCTTTCCATTTCACATAGGAATCCTCCAGTTCATCCTTTCAGCACAATAATATTCCATCACCATCAGATGCCACAATTTGTTCAGCGATTCCCCAATCAATGGACACATCCTCATTTCCCAATTTTTGCTACCACAAAGAGTGCAGATATAAATATTTTTCTAAAAATCTTTTTTCTTTATTATCTCTTTGGGGTACAAACCCAGCAGTGGTATCGCTGGATCAAAAGGCAGGCATTCTTTTAAAGTCCTTTGCACTTAATTCCAAATTGTCCTCCAGAATGATTGGACCAATTCACAATTCTTCCAGCAGTGTATTAGTGTATCAATTTCCCACACCCCCTCCAACATTTATGACTTTCCTTTGCTGTGGTATTGGCCAACCTACTATGTGTGAGGTGATACCTGAGAGTTGTTTTGATTTTGAAATTATCTAATCAGGAGGGATTTAGAACATTCTTTCATGTGCTTATTCATAATTTTGATTTCATCTCAGAACTGCCTATTCATGTCCTTTGATCTTTTCTCAATTGGGGAATGGCTTGGTTTTTTTTTGTTTGTTTGTTTGTTTTGTTTTGTTTTTATAAATTTGATTTAATTACTTATATATTTGGGAAATTAAACCTTTGTTAGAGAGTTGTGTTATAAAAATATTCTTGTTGTTTGTTGCTTCTAATTTTGTTTGAATTGGCTTTGTTTGTACAAAATATTTTTAATTTGATATAATAATAGTCATTCATTTTATATTTTGTAGTGTTCTCTATCTCCTGCTTAGTCTTAAATTCCTCCTTTTCATACAGATGTGGCAGGTATACTAATCTATGTTCACCAAATTAATTTGTGACTTCACTCTTTATATTTAAGTCATTTGCCTGTTTTGAATTTATCTTGGTATAAGAAGTTGATGTAAATGTAACTTTTCATATACTGTTTTCCAATTTTCCCAGCAGGTTTTGTCAGATAGTGAGTTTTTATTTCAAAAGCAGGGATCTTTGGTTTTATCGAATACTAGCTTGCTGAGATCATTTACCCCTAGTCTGTTGCACTGATTCACTTTTCTGTCTCATAGCCAGTACCATATTTTTTTGATGACCACTGCATTACAGTAGCTTTTAAGATATGGTACTTCTAGGCTCCCATCTTTCACATTTTTTTCATTATTTCCCTTGATATTCTTGCTCTCTTGCCCTTCTAGATGAACTTTGTTATAATTTTTTTCTAATTCTATTAAAAAAAAAGCTTTTTGGTAGTTTGATAGGTATGGCACTGAATTAGATTAGTTTGGGTAGGGATGTTGTTTTTATTATGTTAGCTTGTCCTATCCAGGAGCAATTAATGTTTTTTTCCAGTTGTTTAGATCTTGTTTTAATTGTTTGAAAAGTGTTTTCTAGTTGTATTAATATAATTCCTGTGTTTGTTTTGGTAGATAAATTCCTAAATATTTTACATTGTCTACAGTGATTTTAAATGGAGTTTCTCTTTCTAACTCCTGATGCTGAATTTTTTTGGAAATATATAATTATGCTGATGATTTATCTTGATATTGAAACTTTGCTGGAGTTATTAATCATGTCTACTAGTCTTTTAGTTGATTTTCTAGGATTCTTTAAGAATACCATCATATCTGCAAAGAGTGATAGTTTGGTTTCCTCATTTCCTACTTTGATCCCTTCAATTTCTTTTTCTTCTCTAATTATTACTACTAGCATTTCTAGCAAAATATCAAATAATAGAAGGCAATAATGGGCGTCCTTGCTTCACTCTTGATCTTATTGGGAAGACTTCTAATTTGTCCCCATTGCAGATGATATTTGCTGATGATTTTAAATATATAGTGTTTATAATTTTGAGGAATGGCCCTTCTTTTCCTATAATTTCTAGTGTTTTCAATATAAATGAGTGCTGTATTTTATCAAAGGCTTTTTCTGCATCTATTGAGATAATCATATGATTTCTGTTGGTTTGATTATTGATAAGTCAATTATATGGATATTTTTTAAATATTAAACCACCCTTGAATTCCTGGTATAAAAAAAACATGATCATAGTGAATAATCCTCATGATTACTTGCTGGAGTCTTTTTGTTAGTATTCAATTTAAGATTTTTGCATCTATGTTAATTAAGGAGATTGGTCTGTAGTTTTCTTTCTCTGTTTTTGTCTTCCTGGCATTGGATCAGTACCATATTTGTGTCATAAAATGAATTTGATGAAATTCCTTTGCTTATTTTGTCAATAGTCTGTATACTATTGAGATTAGTTATTATTTTATTATTTCCACTTTTCTGCATTGGCTTGCAATACTTCTAAGTCCTAGTATATGGTCGATCTTTGTTTATATATCATGAACTACTGAGAAGAGGGTATATTCCTTTTTACCTGTTCAGTTTTCTCCAAATATCTATTAACTCTATTTTTCTAGCATTTTATTTACTTGCCAGACTTCTTTCTTATTTATTTTCTTTAATTTTTCCTTTAGAAATCTAGATGCTATGCCATTTGGTGCATAAATGTTTAGTAATGTTATTGAAAGATATAGTTATCTCCAAATAGAGGTAGATTGTTTGGAAAAGACCTAGATGGATGGGAAATAAGAAACACCCACTTAGGGACCTCCCCTAGATCAGTAGGCACAAAATCCTTGGGCTTTGGAAACCAAATTTATTTTGATAATTATAGTAAAGGGAAAGGGTAGGATAGGTCCTAAAAATATAGAGTTAGACTCAACCCACCTTCTACAAACTTTGAGAGAGGTACTTTCCATTGCTTCTGTAGACCCTGCCTATTCACCCCCTGTTCTTATTTAAATGCCCAAATGCTATCTAACTATCTGCTGATGTAACTACCCAGATTGAATTTAAGAAGGCTAAGGAGACAAGACTCACTAGTAGCCTGAATCTCCTCGCAAGTCTGGGGTTGGCTTCCTAGGTAACCCAGAGTCCCAAGTGAAGAACCCTTGGGATTACCTTAGCTGTGTTGGTCTTTGACTGGTAGCTCTCAGACAGGTTGGTCTTTCTATTCCACAGAAAAGGCCATCTTCTCCAATGGCAATTCTCCAACCCAGGAATCCAGCTCAGTGGAAAGCTAGATCAGGAGTAGCAGTTAATTACAGTAAAAACTCCCAAGATCTTTTTCTCCTTTCAGAATCTTCACCCAGAGTTTGTGTCTAAATTCTCTTCCTTTCTTTTTAAAGACAATCCATACTTTTTCTCTATCCCTTATCCCATGCCATCCTACCATATTATATTTATAGTACCCTTTAACAAAATGCAATTTCCTTCCTTATATCTTTTAATCAGATAAATTTCTACTTTGACTTTGTCTGATATCATGAATGGAGTTCCTACTTTGTTGTTGTTTTTTAATTTAGGTGTTGCATAATAAATTCTGTTCTAGCCTTTTACCTTAAATCTATGTATATCACCTTGCCTCAAATGTGTTTCTTATAAACAATATATATTAGGATTCTGTTTTTAATCTACTCTGCTATCTGCTTCCATTTTGGGGTGAATTAACCCCATTTACATTCAGTGTTATGATTGCTAACTCTGTTGCCCTCTATAGCATTAACTCCTTTAGATCCTGCTCTATTCCCTTTCACTCTGTTCCTCCTCACCAGTATTTTGCTTTTTGTCACACACCCTCACTTCCTCCTCCCTTCCATTACATACCTCTTTCCTTGTCTTGTTCCTGTGTATTTAGTATCTGTTACCCTAAAAACTATGATTCCTAGCATCCCACTCTCCTCAATTTACATGCTAATGTAGGGAGGTTATAAATTTTGTGTAGCCCCACCTCTCATGCTTTTGATCTAATCAGTTTGGTGGAAGTGGCATAAGGTGAAAGCCAGGAGAAACTCAGTCATGTGTTCTTATTTTGTTAGATAATTGCCCTTTTGTTACTTTACTTCTAGGGATTATTAATTAAATTTATAAAATATAACACTTGGAGTATTGGACATTAATTTATATCCTACATTCTCCTACTACTTCTCTGTAGGGTGATATAATTCTATACCACATTGAGTATATTCCTTTTTCCCTTTCTGAACCAGTTACAAGACTAAAGTTTAAACATTGCCTGTCACCACTCTCATCCTCCCATCTCTGTAATGATTTTTCACTCCTTTTTATGTTATTCTTTTTCTGGGGACCTTTTTAACTTAGTCAGATAGGATTCTCATGGTGAAACAGAACTGTTGCTCAAGTTACACCTCCACTTTGGCTCCAACCCCTACTATTCCCAAGATATTTCATTCAAACTATCTATTGTTGACTTCTGATTTTAATGAAGTCTTTCATTTTAAGGGTGAGTCCATACCATTCACATTCACCAATCTGATTTGTAACTGGAAATTTCTCATTTTCCAATTTTTTTTCTTCTTCTTCCTCCCTCCCTCCCTCCCTTCCCCCCTTTCTTCCTTCCTTTCTTTCATTCTTCCTTCCTTTCTTTCATTCTTCCTTCCTTTCTTCCTTTCTTTCTTATTTTCTTTCTTCTTGTTCTTGTTCTTTTTCATCTTTTTCTTCTCTGTCTCTCTATCTCTGTCTCTGTATCTCTCTCTATCTCTCTTTATCTCTGTCTGTTTCTTCCCTTGTCTCTCCTTAAAAGGCTGTATTGCTTCTGATCATTACCTCTCTCAATCCACTATGCCTTCTATTATTTATCTTCTTTAATATGCCTACCCCCCTCACTTCCCTGTTAGGGAAGATAGATTTCTATACTTGCTGAGGGAAGATATTATTCCCTATTTAAAAAAAAATTCTCATCTAAGTAAGTTTCAAGTATCAATGACCACCCCCCCCGATGTTCACTTCCAAAGTGAAAGCTCTTCCTTTTGTGCCTTTTTTTTTACAAAAGAATTTATTCTATTCTAAACAGGTGCCAAAGATGGCATGAAAAGAACTCTCTTTAGGTATGCAGGCTATCCTTCCCCCTAACACCCCCCTTAGTTCATTACTAGAAAGGCAAAAGGACATGGGCAGAGTCACTCCCCTCCCCCTCTCCACTGTACATGATGACATTTTTTCACATCATCCACCTCTCTTCCCAGGAGCCCAATAGGAGTGCACAAGGGACAAGGTGGGTGGCTCACAGGTGGCAGAGCTAGAGGGAAACAAAGAGTTCAGACCACTCCCCTCTCCTTCTCCACACAAGTCTCTCAACATTCTCCCCTCTGCCCAGGATCCCAATGGGAGCACTTCTTCCCTCCCCTGTCTGGGGTAAGGGAGTGGTGGGATGTGGCACTTGGACTGGAATGGGAGGCATGACACTCAGTCTCTAAAAGGTTTGCTATCACTATCCTAGTACATTCCTCTTTCTCACCCTATTTTATTTTTAAATAATCTCACCATATTTTTCTTATAATCACTTTCATGGTTCATGATATCCATTAAAATGTTTTTCTTATTAATTTTCTTTATATTAAAATATAAATACTCTGTAGTTTCATGGAGATATTTTTCTGATATCCTCAAAGAATACTATCATGTTTTGGTTGTCAATAGGTCTATGCTTATGTGAAATGCATTTTTCCCAGCTGATTTCATCTTACAAGAAAAAAGCTATCAATCTCACAGAGATGACTTTTCAAGAGATGGTATATCTTATCTTATGTATTTCATTTTTTTTTCTTTTTAAAGCCCTCTTCATCATATCACCCTTGAACATCTACAGAGCTAAGGTATACATGATGAATTCAATTTCTAAAAGGAAGAGATCTACAGAGGGGATTTTATGTCAAGCATTTTTACATGAAGCTTTCTTTTTCCTTATTTATTTGTCTTCCACCTAAAATCTATTACTCTTACATTCACACTTAACACTTTTCATTTCCTATCAAAGCATTTTATATGTTGAACAGAAAGATAAAGCAAACTATATACTGAGTTTACTCCATTATTGGTCTAAAGTTTTGGAGTTTCATTTGACTTGAATACAACTCTTAAAAGTGATAGAAATGTTGAGACATTAATATAGAATGTTAGGGTAAATGGTATGGAGAAAAGAAATGGTCTTTCTTTATTGTGGTACCAACTAACAAATATTTACAAGAAACATGTTATATAGTACCATTATTCCTGGTGCCTTTCCCCCCTGTAAACATATTTACCGAGATTCTAATTAAAAATTTAAAATAGTAAAAGTCAAAGACAGTTTTAAACATTTGGAAATGACTTATTTTAAATTAACCTTCAGAGCCAAAGGAGATGAGAACAGACATTAATTTGGGTCTCATGGCTAAACAAAACTTTAATGGCAAATAACCACATGCTCCTCTCCCATTCGACCCTACTATTACATTCGGCCAACAATCATATCTGTTATATTGTTAATAAACTCCCCCTTATATGAGTCATGTTCTTGTAGAAATTACCAAGTATATATTTTGAATTTAATTTGCTAAGTATTTGTTGTCTTTTTATTTCCAACTCCTAATAACAAATATAAGTTCCATAAGGACAGGGATTACTTTTATTTGTCTTTGAATCTCCCACACTTAGCACAGAAGCTAACATATAGTAAATATTTTTAAATTACTTTTGAATTGAATTGAGTGAACTCCTAATAGAAGGATAATTAAAATAATTTAGGAATGGTGAAAAGGACTCCATTTGGTGAAAGACTAAAGTGATAGATGTGGTACTCTATAAAGCTTGAAGAAATGTGGTAAAAATCTGTTGGGTCATAAAAACTGAAAGTTTGATTTTAACCTAATTTCAGAATATTAGAAAATGGGAACAAATTAAAGGAAAGGGAATAAAAGTTAGGACAAATACAAATTCATGGTATAGTATAATGAGCCTTGGTTCTAAAGGAAAAAAAAAATCTGGGTTCAAATTCTACCCCTGATGTGTGTGATTGTGACTTTGAAAAAGAAACTTCAACTTTTGTTTGTTTCCTCAGAGAACAGTAGAGTAGTGGGACTAGATGGCTTTTATGGCCACTTACTATCCTAGATATATCTTCTTATTAACACTATTTTATAATGATCTTGCTCTAAGAAGGAAAATGATAGTGATCCTACGTTCTAAAAATTCTATATTTTTGGAACACAAACTTTAGCAGATCCTATAATCTTGGAATGGTTTTGAACACAACATTGGTGATGAAATTTGTATCAATTGACCAAAAGCAAATGTAATTTTGGAGAAAAACGAGAACCTAACTAAAGTTCTTTGGAATATGTTTGTACTGTCAACATGGAATCTTTTTGGTCTCGGAAATCTATTAAAGTGTATACTAAGAATTGGAGGTCTGGAGTGTTTACTGTATTCTGAACTAATAGAAGTAATATAATGATGAATCATAGACTAATAGAGTATGAAGAGTCATTAGATGCTACCAACTGCTTGTATTTGAACAAGAAGCTCCATGAAATATTTTGAACTATCTTCCTTCCCGTTGAAATTTTCTAGTATATGGGTAACCCTTACAAATAGTTTGCCATTTAACTCTCCTTGTTATTTCAATATATTATATTTCATTCCATTCCATTATATCATATCCTCTTGTATCATATCACATCTGATGGCTTCTGATCAAATCACAACATATCACATATGATTGATTATATTGTATTATATTTTATTAATATATTTACAGATATGTGTGTATACACAGCTTCTACATAGTTATATTTATATACCTATGTATGGATGGATATACACACAAAGAATATGTGTATCAGTGTATACATGATTGCATATGTACATGGGTATATGTATACACATAGACATATATAGCTATGGTCACACATAATTCTAGATATAACATCGTATTCATACTATTTTATACACACATGTCATGTGTCATTGTTTTTTCATGACATAAGTAAGAGAGGAATTGGACTCAACCTGTCAGAAAGAAGAGAGAAGCAGATTTTGCAGACTGAAGGACCAGCTGGAATAGGGGAAGGGCAGGAAGGAGAGAGAACTCTGAAGGAAGGAAGAGGAAGTAAGAGAGTCTGGACAGTTGGAGAGGGGACTTCTTTCTGGGAAGCCCAACAGGAAGGAGGACCTGAGCGGATCTCTGAACCAGCACTGTCCTTCTGTGACCCTTGACCCAATTTCCAGAGAAACAAGCTGAGTAAACAGGACTTCAACTGGAAGCTGTTCACTATCAGAATTCCTCTGAATCCCCTGAAAGTCCTTGAACTTATTATAATAGCCAAGGCTAGAAAAGTCAAGACATCTTCACAACTGACCCCAGGGGGTCAGGCAAGCAAAGCCTGATCCTGCCGGACTTTGGGGAGAAGGGGTTCAGTTACTTTATGGACCTCCCATTCCCTCTTTCCCATTACCTTATTTTTCAATTCAATTGCCCTATTGCTTTATTTGTTCCCATAGAATAAACAGCTGTTCTTAAGAGCAAGAGACTGGCTTCATTGTATCTAAGAAAGGAAGGAGACTTTGGGTGATTGGGAGGAGGAAAGTTACATTTCTCTCCTCAGAGAGGGAGAAGCTGTTGCTATCATAATTGTTTCACTTAAGTCTGAGGGAACAGAAGTTTGTGATCTTGAAGGCAGTCAGAGTGGGGTTTGCCAGGGAGAAGAGAAAGGGAAATCAATCTGTCCCCTTTCTCTATCTACTTGACTCCATTCCACCTCTACCTCACTCTGATCCTGACCCAGCAGGGAAAACTCTATTCTCTCCCTGCCTCTACATTACAAATACAAATGATTCCACCAATATAGTGGGTTGTTTCTCTACATCTCTTAAGCAACAAAACACATGGACTGTTCCTTGATTGTATGGATAAGGATCAGAGAGAACAGAAGGGCAGTGAATAAACCTCTCTCCTAATCATACAACCATGTAGCAGCAAAAACCATCAAGACTCCAAGACAAGCCACAGAAGTTTAGCCTGGTTTTGTTTCCTAGAGGTAAAAAGCACTCATCTCTAATATAAAGTACAAAAATAAACAATAGGTTTGGAAAATGAGAAAAAATAAAGAAAAAACTGGAGTTAATATAAGAAAGGAGGAACAAAAACTAAGGAGGATTTGGAATGTCTTCTTGCAAACAGTGAAATTTTAGTTAGTAATTGAAGTAAACCAGGAACCAGAGATGAGAAGGTAAAGAGTTCCATGTATGACACATAGCCAATGAAAATAAAGTAAAACATGTGCTTGTGGAATATGAGGAAGCTAATGTTACTTAATTGCATGTCACAGGAGAAGAGTAAGGTTTGATCATTTAGGAAATACAGGAAGAGATAAGTTTTAAAGGGTTTTAAAAGAATTTTTTTTTATCTTGCCGGCAATACAGATTAGATTTAAGTGAATAGGGAGAAGACATTATCAGACTTATGCCAAAGAAGGTAAAACTTAAAGATGAAAGCTAATTACCTATGGAGAAGGCATTTCAGAGAGTACAATGGAAAAGTTGGTAGCAATTATTAGTGGAGGATAGAAAAAGAAGTTTGAACAATGGCAGCCTGGAGATGAAGGATTACTTGGATGGTGAGGGATGGAATATTTAATCACTGAAGAATGGGTTCAGAAAGATGAGCATTGGCTACAGGGTTTAGTCTCAAGATGTAGTCCCAAGAGATTTGTTCTGTACATGTGAGTGGAAAGGATAATTGTGAGGTGCTCAAGCAGGGGCAAGGTAACTGATATGTAGTTGTAGGTGGCAAATAAGGGTGAATGGAGAGAGTGCTTGGATGCTTAGAGACCAGGAAGCACAGGCAAGCTAGCTGCTATGGAATTCTGACAAGAGACCATGCCCAGAGAGTGTGGAAGAATGGAGCTATTTAGATCTGTAAAATATCTTAGATAGCATCAGGGAAGTGACTCGATCTAGGTTATTCAGGCCAAGCTACAATTTTATTCTGTTTTTCTGATTCTTCATATAAAATCAGGAAAAACAAGCTGCAGGGTGGCATAATTCAATGCTGTGGGAAGAAAAAAGGTAAAATACACTGCTGTGGCTGAGAATTTTTCCAGTTATAGTGAAAAAAAAAACTATTTGAAATTCTTCATATAATAAAGAAACAAAACTAAATTTCCCTATCTGGTAACAAAGAAGTATACCAAAAATGAATTATATACCAAGAGATTATTGGAAGCAAGAAAAGTCTACGTATTTGTAAATTTTTATCAGAGAAGTTTTAGATAACAGAAACATCGATAGAAAAGGTTCCAATAATTAGGGAATGTTAAGCACACACAGGATAGGAATGTAACAGAATATTTCTGAGCCAACAATGGTCATGAAGAATTCAGAGAAACAAAATTAAACATATGAAATGATGATGAAATAATGTAAGTTTAAAAATAATATAGAAAATTCAATAGCAATGTAAATAAACTACAGCAACAAAAAACTTTAAGTAAATGGGCAACATAACTAACATAACTTTTCTCCTCTTTTCCCCATTATTAGAGTAGAAAGTGATGCAGAATAGCTAAGAATTCCAGCTAATCCTAAAGTAGTCTTTTTTTTTTTTGGCAAAGACAATGTAGCATCATGGGAAATATCTGACTTTCTTTAGTTTCCAGGGCACTATCCTAAGTGCAGAGGTTTCCAAAGATGATCTCCTTCCTCTAGCTCTGGGATTAGAGAGATGGCATACTAGCTTCTTCTTTCTCTTGAGATTCTATAGTTTACCTAAGAATTTATTTTGAAAGCTACTAATATCCTTATTTTCCTTCAGGCCTCTTTTATATCATCCATGAGATGCTCCCAGTAAGGCCCTGGTCTCATGAGTTAATGAAGGATCAGTATGAAAGGAGCTGCCACCCTTTTGCTCAAATGTAGTTAGACACCTTTTTTTTCTCTCTCTTTTAGTAATTTAGATATTTAGTAAGTGCAAAAGAAGATAAAGAGATCTTCCCTCCCATTTATTAGTAAATGATAGTTTTTTGGAATGTACCTTTTCACATTTCAGCATCTTAATCTATAAAGGAAAGTTACCATATATTATCTTTATTCAGCTCTTAACACTCTAAAATTGTATGAATCTCATTATAGCTGACTTCAATATCTGAAAAGCTATCATGTAGAAGTGGAGATATATTTATTTTGACAAGCTTCCTAGCTGAAATAGGAGCAATTTTTTTTTTAAATTGTAGTTATCATTTTTGCCATTATGTAATGAAAACCTTATTAACAATTTACTATGATCCAAGTGGAATGGTCTGCCTCGGGATGTGCCTCACTGAGTTTTCAGTCAAAAGTTGGTTGCTCATTGCTGTAAACATTGCAGAAAAGTTCATAGGGAATATATATATATATATATATATATATATATATATATATATATATATATCCAATTGTCATTTTATGAATTAGGAAACTGAAGATGGATAAGCAAAGTGGATTTCTTTTTTATTATCCTTTGTAATTCATGTTCTCTCTCTCTTTCCCATCCTTCTCCAACTCCCAAAAGGCAGGTAATATCATTGTATATGTATTACCGTATAATGCATATTTCCATATTTGTCATGATGTGAAATAATACACATATTGCTTACAGTGGATAAAAATAAATGAAGGAAATAAAATAAAGACTGGTATGCTTCAACTTGCATCTGGACTCTAATCGTTCTAAGGTAGTTAGTGGATAGCCTTTTTCATCAGGAGTCCTTTGTAACTGCCTTAAATCCTTGCCTTGTTGAGAATAGTTGTTATTCACAGTTGATCATGATACACTATTGTTGTTACTATACAGAATATTTTGGTTCTGTTCACTTCACTTTGCATCACTTTATAAATATTTCTAGGATTTCTTGTGATCATCTTGTTTGTCCTTTCTTATAGCACGACAGTTTTCTATTACAATCATATACCACAACTTGTTCAGCTATTCCCCAATTAATGGACGACCCTTCAGGTTCCAGTTCTTTGCCACCACAAAATGAGCTGCTATAATTTTTTTGTACAAGTAGGTTCTTTTCCACTTCCTTTGATATCTTTGGGATAGAGATCTAGAATGGTATTGCTAGGCCAAAAAGTATGCACAGTCTTATGGCCCAGAAAAGTGATTTTCCATGTGGAATAAGTAGATTTCTTGCTCAAATATAGGATGGCCTTGATGACCTCTAAGATTCTTTCCAATTCAATAATTCTGCAAATCTATGATTCCTAGTTCTCATTAAATGAGATATAATGCTTCTATTTTTGTTTCTAAATGAAATTTTTCACAAACGTTTTTCATTGCCCAACAGAAATGAGTTCATGTGTTAGAAGGAACATGAGTATGTGCCTATATAATGTCAAATATTTTCATAAAAATAGAAAATACCCACTCAGACTTTTACGTCCAAAATTACATTTATAAATAAATAATTGACTAAATTTTAATTTGATTCACCTTTGTATGTTTTCATGTGATTTTATTATTAAATCCTGGATGTAAGGGGTAACACTATAGCAGCTTGCCATGTTTAACTATCTTAGAGACTAAGCACAATAACAGTAATGGAAGGAGCCCACATGCACAGGAGGGAGTATAATTTCTAATGAGAACCTAAAATACAACATTTCTGGCTACATTACAATAAAATAAATATACAACAAAAGTAAAACTGGTCAATTTTGATTATCTCTGTTTTAATGACTTCTAATTCAACCAATTTGATTGTAAATTAAAGTAAATGGGATAGATTTTGTACTTTTTCAGGTCATTTGTTTTTGAACAGCATAGGCTTCTATGAAACAAGGAGTTCATTACCTTTATGAATTCTATTTTTAAGATAATTTTTTTCAAAAATTGTAAATTAATAAGGCTTTAAGTGGAAACATGAATAAGAGAGGCAATTTATGAGTTTGGGTCTTAAAAATTTCATAAAATATTGAAACTTGAATTACCTTTTCCTCATGAAGTTGAGTTTTGCTTTACAAATTCAACTATGTCACTTGTAAAAGTACTTCTGAAAAGTCAACTCTTTATATAATATCAGCCCCTCCTCCCTTCCAGAGGTTATTTTGAAGCCTAACAATGGTTACATCCTAAAGATGAAGCATTATTTAATGCATATTTTCTTATTGCCCTAAGGGTCTAATTTTGTCACCTTGAATATAGGTCTAAAGTCTTTCCGAGGTTCAAGATGTAATATATATCAAATTAAATACACAATTTGTTTAGAGTTTCATATGTCTTTAATTAATTACACAAACAACTGAAAAGCACTTATGAAGTTCCTACTATTTATCAGAGTGTACTCAGCACTGCAGATTAAAAACAATATGAATCTACTTGACTGTCCCCCAGAAATATTTTATAATATATCAGTAAGTAACAATATGCATGTAATACATAAAAACTATATGAGTTATATAAATATGTCATATTTATGTGTTACATAAGTATGTAAAACTATATTCATAATAACACAGATAACCTTAGAGTGGAGGTACTAGCGGTAGAATCAAGATGGTAAAGTAATAGGGATGAATTTCAATTAGATCTTTCCCATATCATCCAATTTTTTCATGTTCTAAATAGATTTCTATAATACATGAAAATAAATCCTAAAGGATAAATCCAAGAAAAATATCATGGTAAGCCATTTCTAGCCCAGATTACTGGAAACAAGTAGGAAGTGATGTCTTCAGACACAGGTCATGGGATCTGCCAAGGAAAGCAGTAGTGTAGAGTACTCTCATGGAGTGAGAGGTTGTGTGATTAGATAAGATCTATTCCTAGATGCATGTTCAGGCACTATAATGAAAGCAAGTGACAACTGGGGCCAATATAGCTTTAAATATATGGAAAGATACAGTTATATACATACAAATTTATATGTACATCTATTTCTATTTTACAAATATACTTATGCCTCTTTTGCCATCGAATGAATAGAGAATGCCACCCCCCGCCCCAGGCATTAGGAAAACTCATTAGCAAAAATTCTAGGATAGAAAACACTGAAAACAGAAAGTATAGAGGAAGGTGAAATCAGCACAATGAATCCAGAAGACATGTGTGTTAACTACCTTTGGATTTTGATGAATGGAGAGTGAAGTTTAGCAGAACATATTTGTTCCATTGAAATTTAAGCTGAGAGAATTCTCACATCCCCACAGAAGAATTTAAGACACTAAGGAGGGAGTCGTTTTAGCAGATAATGGTAAATGACCACAGAGAGCAAAGAGGATGTATCATTTTTCAGGTTGCATTTAAGTTAATAATGTTTAACTATAAAATGGTTATTATTCTTTTGCTTACTCTTCCTTCAATAGTATTTGTTTATTTATACAAAGAAAATATCTGCACAAAAGACATCTAGGAATAGGAATCATGTGTAAATATTTTGTTCTCCTGCAGTATACTTTTTTGTTTTACATGCCCTGCTTTATAACCTCTGTGTTTGACATTAGCTATAGTTTCATCTTTCTTCTATTTTTTCCCTTTACATTTAGTTAATTGAGAAACATGTTTTTTTGTTTGTTTTTGGCCTATGAACATGTTGTTACTGTGGCAAAACACTGAAACAAGCCTTTTTCTTAGATGGATCATTAAAAAAAACTCATATTTCCATCAGCAGTTATCAAATATTTCCTTATTAAGGAAGAACTGAACAAGCTGCTTATCAGGCACTCTAAAACAGAGAGATCTGAGGATTTTTCCCCCCCTGCATCATGATGACTGTGGAGGATCTCATGTAAAATGCCATCCATGTACACTGGAAATGCTGAAAGATATAGCCTTGGGCACATGAAGAGCAGTGTATACAAGGAATAGCAATCAGAGAATTACCTTTAAAAAGGACTTAGAATTGACTGAAATTGTATTGAAGAATCATAAACTTCTGAATTTATTTGAAGGTTAGTCTGTCCTGAGACATCACCTATGTGACATGGCTATTATCACTTCCACTGAGGAAGTGATGAGTACATCAATTAACTTCTATGTAGTGACTAGATTGATTGAAGTATTTTATTTTGGAGGATAGATATATCTACTGAAGTTCAAAAGGAAAAGAACATGACAAATATGGAAACATGCATCTCCTGTTAGCATATATATAACCTTAATCATATTACTTGCAATTGTGGCAAGGAGGGACAGAGATAACATGAATCACAAAATGATCAGAAATTTAATATTGAAAATTGTATCAACATGTAATCTGGAAAAATATGCATAATATCACAGAAAGAACTTTCTTCTCTCTTTCCACTTGCTCCAGCTTACATGGAGTTGCACTAACTGTACTACCTGCACTGAACTTAAGGGCATAACCATGTCCTTAAAAGTTTGTAATGAATTCCTCTCAATCAAGAATGTGGTTCCAAATGCTCCAAATTCACTTCAGAGTGAATGAGACCCAGGAAATATAATCTTCTGAAATCACTGATGGGGGCAGCTAGTTAGTATCTCTCCTATGATCCATGAAGCACTAATATAAAATGAAATGCCTAGACAAAAGCATGAAGCCAACTCTGATGTTCCCAAATGAAGGTGATCTCAGCATCCCTAAAGCTATTGTACAAATGTGTTTATAGTTTCCTTTCTATAATACTGATTTATGAATTGTGGAACTTTATGCTTTTTCATCTTTTGTTTGCATTGTTTTAAAAAAAAGAACTACTATATTTCATGATAATATAATTCTCAAAAGCAATATTGGCAGGGCATAAGATCTAAGAGTTCTGATCAAGCTAAAAATGTCTTCATATATGGTCTTAGCAAGTGACTTGCAAATGGCTATATTATGACCAGATTACTACAATATGGAGAACCTCATTACCAAAACATTGACCATGAGATGGTGAATTTATGGGGACTGTATTAGTCCATGAAATGAAATTGAATAATTCTGATTCTTATGTAGCTTCCTTTCTGTTTCAATATCACAAATGCAAAATGTTATCGTAGGTACTTAATTTTGTTGATAATATAGGTGCAATGGGGATAATATCAACCTTATTCTTAACTAATTCTACAAGAGCCTAGTTCTCCTAAATCCTACCTCATTCTATTACATCTTTTGAAATTTGGGCTTTTTTATTTTTTTACAATTCATGGCATTCTTAAGCCCCTTTCCATTTCTCATTGAAGAAAATGCAGCTCTCCTGTGAGAACATAATGCCCTTTAAAATTCATTCATGAAAGCCCATGCATGTTTCCATTATCCTTTGTTCTTAGGACAAGAAAAAGGACAATTCCCTCCTTGTTCCTGAGTTGCTTTTTCCAGACCATTCTCCTATCATTCTAATGATTCCTTCTTCAAAAATAAAACTCTGCCCCTCTACTATTCTATCTCAAAGGATGGTTCTGTTCATTCCTGATCTTCAAATAATGTTTTAAATAGTTAGTGTACTTTGTAATATGGACAACAGCCACCATTTCCCATAATTCTATATGTCATGTTTATTATTTAATATTCTCAGTGCACTAGACACATTTTTGAGCTCTCTTTGACTCTGCAGGACTACCACTCTTCTTCAGTATGATGGAAAGATAGTCCTACCATAGACTGTGCCTTCTCTTAGAATTGTGCCACTTCCAAAATTTAGAACTAAAATTGTCTCTTCTAATAATAATAACAATAATAAAAATAATATATTGTTTATTTTACTGAACCTACTCAATCATTTCTACTGAGCCTACTAGTCTCACTATTGCAACTTTCTTTAAACAATTCCTATTTTACTAACTTATCGTGACTTTTAGTTACCCTGGCTTCCCAATCCTCACGTGACTTCATAATTTGTCCTTAAAAGTGTCTAATTTGCTGATTCCCTGGAGTCTCTTCTGATCTACCATTCCTGACCAATAAAATCATATTTGGAAAACCATTGTGATATAATTGCTCTTTTCTTATATTCAAGTTTGAGAAATTCATGAACTTAAACAATCTTCATCACTCAAAATTCATTACATCTAATCACAGTGAGATCCTTCTCCTTAATAATTTTCCATTATATATCTTTATTAATAATTGATCTAGCATGTAAAAATATATAACTTTGTAGGAATATTCTTTTTCTTCTTTCTAGTCAAGATAATTGAAAGAACATACTCCTATGTTCTTCCCCAGCAATTGTTCTGAAACTACCTCTGCATGTCCCCCAAAGTTCTGTCTTGGAACCTTTTCTCTTTGTCATCTAAAATATCTCAATTGGTTATCTAAGATCCTCCTGATGGAATCATTGTTTCTATGCAGCAAATTTTCACATCTACATAAGCCACAAGTCTCTTCTAAAGGCCAATTGAACACCAGTTACTGTCTTGAAGACATATAAAACTAAATTTTGTAGATATTTCAAACTCAATAAATGAAAAAAGCAACTCTAATTTTTCCCTAAAACTGAACACACTCTCAAACTTTGACTTGTCAGAACATCACAATTTTTTTCTGAGTAAAGTGGGGGTCAACATGTTTTCATTTTTATTATATATTTCTTGACCCATATGGCCATCACATTTATTTAGGCTCTTATCAACTCTTTATCAGTACTTTTGCAATTTGCTGTTATTTGGTCTCCTCATTTACATTGTTTCCTTCTTCCCTACTCTTTCATTCTCCATACAGCAATCATAATGATTTATCTTAATCACAGATTTAACTGTATCTACCCACTCTTTCAATAACAGACTCTAGTGTCTCCCTATTATATGCTAGATAAAATACAAAGTGATTCATTGAGGATTTTGTTTCCAATATACTTATACTTATTTATATCCACACACTAATCCAGATATATTGACCTTACTGATTTTCTTCTCACAGACTACATCTTCCATCAGCTCTATCAGATCTAAAAAAGGCTATCATGTCTGCCCCTGCTCTAGGCATCCCAGATTACAACAAGCCATTTACTTTGTATGTGCATGAGAAAAGAGGAGTAGCTTCTGGTGTGTTAACTCAGACTTTGGGACCTTCTCAGCTCCCAATTGCTTATTATTCTACTAAACTGAACCCAGTAGCAGCAGGAGCACCACCATGTCTTAGAGCAGAAGCTGCTACAGCCTTACTAGTAACAAAAACTGTTGATTTAATATTGGAATGTCCATTAACAATAATGTGCCCACAAAAGGTAGAATCATTGTTGCTCAGGCATAGAACAAAGGCATTCTTGGATCAGAGAATTGCAAGATATGAAATAACCTTATTAAATAGTGAAAACATTACTTTAAAACATTGTACTACTCTTAACCCTGCCACCTTGTTTCCAGATTTACCAACATCAGGAGAACCATTACACAATTGTGAAACATTAGTGTCCATGGCAGAAAAGCCTCGAGATAATCTCTTGGACACTCCCTTGGACAATGCAGATCTGATTTTATTTACCAATGGTTCCTCTTTTATGAGGGATGGCATACGTTACACTGGAGCTGCCGTAGTCTCAGAATTTGCCACTGAATGGTCAGCTTCACTACCTTCTAACATTAGCGCTCAAGGAGCAGAACTCATAGCTCTGAAGCAAGCTTGTATAATTGCCAAAGATAAAAAGGTAACAATTCATAGAGATTCTAGATTCGCTTTTGGCATTTGTCACTCAGTCGGAATGTTATGGATCCAGAGAGGATTCTTAAATTCAGCTGGAAAATCTAAAGCTAATGCAGAAATTATTAATGAAGTTCTTTCTGCTCTCCAGCTTCCTGAAGCCCTACCTGTAGTTCATTGTTCTGCCCATACAGGTGGCACTGACCCTGTCTCTAGAGGAAATGATCAAGCCGATGCCGCTACAAAGCTAGCAGCCAAAGAAGGGCCTGAATTAATTTTAACATTAGCAACTACTAATGATTTAAATTTACCACTTTCCTATAATGAAAAGGAAGTGGAAAAATGGAAACAAAAATTCAAAGCAAAACAGATTAATGGAGTGTGGGTGTCATCTGAAGGAAAACCCCTGCTCCCTAGAAGTTTCTATAACCAAATTTGCCAATCTATTCATAAAAATGGTCATTTTGGCACCCAGGGCATCATAGACTCTGTTAAGAGAGTATGGATAGCCCCTGGTATAACTACCATAGCCTCTAAAGTGTGTTCAGCCTGCTCTACCTGCCAGGCATATAACCAACATGCATTTCGAGGAAAAGCCTTTGGTGGACGTCCTCTGGTTTATACAACTTTTGAACATCTACAGATAGATTTCATAACTATGCCAAAGGCTGGACTTTATAAATGTTGTCTAGTAATTGTAAATTAACTAACCAGATGGCCAGAAGCATTTCCTGCGACCCGAACCATGGAGGATTTTGTTGCAAAGATACTTTTAAAGGAAATTATTCCTCGTTTTGGCCTGCCAGCACGTATTGATTCCAATAGGGGGAGTCATTTTACTGATTCTGTTCTAAATCAGATATATTCTTGCTTGGGAATAGCTCCCAAATTTCCTGTTCCATATCATCCCCAGAGCTCAGGCCAAGGAGAGAGGATGAAAAAAGAACTTAAAACTATGATTGGCAAATTATGCACTAAGACCCATTTAAAATGGCCTGAAATTCTCCCTCTGGCCCTATTTTATCTTAGAAGCAGGTCTAGAGGAGACTTACATATTTCACCATTTGAGATGCTTTTTGGACATCCTTCTATACAGGCTAAGCCTTTCTCCCTGGCTTATACATCGCTATTAGGGGGAGATATTACTATTTCTTCCTATATACAGGAGTTACAGCACAAATTACGTGAACTTCATGAATCCGGAGCTACAGTACAAGCTGGACCACTAGACTTTTCTCTGCATGACCTGAATCCAGGAGATAAAGTTTATATTAAGAATTCCAAGCTTACTGGAGCAACTCAGCCTTCATGGGAAGGACCATTCCAAATATTGTTAACTACTCCAACATCCATAAAGATTGGAGAATAGGACTCTTGGATTCACTGCTCACATGTGAAGAAAGCATCATCTGCTGAGACTGATTGACTGAAACCTATCACATGCATTGGAGATAATAATCCTTAGACAAGTGGAGGATGTTTTTTTTTTTTGAGAACACATTGAATTACTGATTTTTTTCTTTATTTTTATTATTTCTTTTCTTTATTTTGTTTAGAAAATTTGATTTTTTCTCATTTTTGTACTGAAGGTACACATAATTAATATTAATATTTTTCCTGCAGTAATAGAAGTTAATATATATTCTTGCTATAATATCAATATATACCTAAAAGCTTTAAACTATGGGAACCAGCCATTTATTGATAAAATATTATAGGACTGTGATTAATCTTTATGTATGATTCCAGAAAATGGTAAAAAAACAAGGAGCACAGATGTAACCTGAATAGTGCCAAAAAGAGCACACAGGAAATACTAATGTGAGACTCGAGGTTGCGAAGCTTGACATATGTTAAGTCGTAGGTCTTCCTTGTATCTACACTCTTTACGAAGTACTCAAACAAGTACAAAGCTTGACTATCATGCTGGATCCCTATATCCCTGAGAATGTCAAAAAAATCAGACAAGGGAATGACATTTCCCCAACAAAATAGAATTCCAATTCTTCTCTTCTTACATTATGGCAACTTCCTGTAGTCTTGGCTACAAATGACTAAGTGAAATATTACTGCATTCTGTCCTACATACTTGTGGGATAGAAATTACTTTAAACTGGACCTATACAATGCCTATTTAGAATTTTTCTTATGTTTTTTATTGTTTTTCTATTCTTTTGATAATTGACTCATACACCCCCATAACTGAACATTGCATTCTGAGCTAAACTGGATGTTTTTTAATACTTACTTCAGGGGGGATTGTATTAAAATCTAAGAATTTTTGAATTTTTTGTTTGAGATTGTATTTTTATAAAAATCCAAGAATTTTGATTTTTTGTTTAAGATTGTATTTTTATAAAAATTCAAGACTTGACTTTGTTCAAGAAAAGATCTTCAAGAAAGAAACTTGAAACTTTTATATCCAGAGAATGAACTGTTGCAGAAAGATGCCAGAAAACCTACACTTCATCAAGAATATCAGGAATGAACTTTGGATATGATTGATTGAACTTTTATTGCAAATGTACACATTTATGCCAAAAGGGACTGCCCCTAATTTGGCTTTCTGTCAATGCACCTAGCAAAACATTGATTTTGCTTTATTTTCTTTTCTATTTCCTCTCGCACTATTCTAATTTCTCTTAGAAAATTGAATATCGTGTATATCTATAGTTAGAAGTGCATTTAGGATTACAAATTGATTATGTTAAATGATCAATGGGGAGACTAGTCTCCAAATGATCATCAGGGGGTATTGTAAACCTTAAAATTTCACAGACTTATGAATGTTAAAAATTTTACTCCACATTGAGGAATCCTCCAATTCCCTACTTGAAATAATTTCCTACCAGATAGTGAGAAATCTAATTGAATGTGAAAACTACTTGTTATGGGAGTATCCCTACTCCACCCCTACTTAAGAGTGCTTTAGGGGAGAAAACTCCTTGCTAAACAATGAAAGTACTTGAAAACCATACTTATAAAGGAAAGGAGTTCTTTGAGCCATGCTTGTTTTTGGAATTGATACAATGGGATGCTAGGTGCCTATATAGGTGGAGAAACGTATAAACTACTTAGACCTAAAAGGTGAAAACTTACTCAGAGGTTTTCTCTTAATGAAATTAGTCGACACAGCAGCATTTTTTTCTGACCTACTAAAGAGATTAATCTACTCAGCTGTGAATTCAAAATGGGCTGTCTTTTGGAAAACATCTACAGTGATTGGTAGATGGAAGAACTTAGGGGAGGTGACATAGGAGATTTTGCCCTTAAAAATAAGAGCTCAGAGAAGAGCTGGACATCATTCTGAAACATTCAGATTGAGGAGGACTCATTCTGTAACATTCAGATTGAGGAAGGACTGATTCTGAAACATTCCGATGGAGGAGGGAGCTGGTGAAAGCAGCTGAGATGATGCTGGCTTGGTGTCACTAGAATCCATGCTTAGGCAGACCTTGTCATGAGTGTTAAAAGACTGACTGACTGATCTCTTTCTCTTAAGACTCAGGTCTAGGCCATGTTGGCTTAAGGCCCTTCATACTTATTTTCCTTTTTCTCTCTTTTCTTTAATTCCACATTTGTATTAATTAAAATATCTTTAAACCCAGTTGACTTGGGTATTTGAATAATTGGGAATATTTCCCTGGCGACCACCTTTTATTTGAATTAAAAACCAAGATACTGTAGTGAAACATATTTTCTGAGGTTAAATTTACTCACCCTCTCTTATATCTATCACAATTTATATCTTCCACCATTTAAACTCACTACAGTTTACAATATCACTCTTTTAACTATTACAGTTTATGGGCTTCACTATTTTAAATCTAACTGCATTAAGCTTTCTTTTTTCTTCTTGTGCTATGCACTCTTTATAGCTGTATGAATACTATGATAGAAGTGTGTCTCCTTTCTAGGATTTCACTTTTCCTGTCATAGGTGTTATATATCAAAAAGAATCCTTAGCATTGCCATGACTCAAAGAACATCTACCGAAGACACAAATAAGCAACTGAATCCTATTGAGTTCTGCCCTGCTCAGTTGATTCTGCTCCAGCCTTCTAGAAAGCAAAAGAGGCAGGCAGGCTACAGTCGGGGCCAGGCAGGACTGAGAAGAGAAGCCTCACATGGATCTACTGTTTTCAAAGGGGGACTGAAAATCAAACCTAACAACAAGACAGAGCTAAGGAACCCTCCTGCTGTACTCAATGTAAAAGGTAAGCCCCCCAAAAGCTAGAATTTGAGAATACTCTGGTTTAAGGGGAAAGGAGAAGGAAGGTCCCAGGACCACCTCCCCCCAGAGTTCTAAGCCTCCAGTGGTAGCTGGAACCTCTGGGCAGACACGGGCTCTGCTCTGGAGGGAGTACCTTGTGGGAAAAGCTGTGCCAGGATCAGTGCATAGAACACAGGTGGTGGAATATGAGTTAGAAAAGTAGAGCAGAGCAGGCAGCCTAGTTGCAGCAGATAAGACCCACCATATTGCTCCCCCCTTCCAGGAGGTTTTGGCCTCAGGGCATATCCAGTCCAACCCAGCTAGACTTAATCCCATCAAAAGTCTTCAGAGGGCAGGGAAACTCAAGCTCCAACACCCCTACCCCACAGACTATTTGGACTTTAATCCAATCAAAGCCTCCAGAAGGGAGGAAAGCAAAAGCTCTAATACCTCTCCCCCAGAGACTGCCCTGAGAGACTTGCTGACAAAACTCCAAGCGGGAAGACTGACAGAAAACCCAAACCCCCCCCCCCAAAAAAAAATTACAGGAGCAAGAGCAAAGACAAATACAGGGACTAATGAAGGGGGTAAATATGAGCAAACAACAGAAAAAGTAAAAAAGAAATTACAATCAACAGCTTCTGTACAGGCAATGAACAAATTGCAAATGGAACAGAGGAGGAGGGAACACCAACACATAAAATAGAAAATCCAGTGAATTAGACACAGGCTTTGGAAGAACTCAAAATACAATTCAAAACACAATTAAGAGAGTCTGAAGACAATTGGGAAAAGAATTTAAAAGCTTAGATAAGTGATCTGGAAACAGAGGCACTTGAACTAAAATGAGGAAAAAGTGTCTTGAAAGCCAAAATCAACCATCTTGAAAATGAGGCAAAGGAGAAGAAAGATGAGGTAAAGAGGGTGAAAGATGACATCCAAAACAAATCAGACCAGAAGGAGGATGACCAAAAAGCCAGGGATGAAATCCAGGTTTTAAGAATCAGAATACAACAACTAGAATCAAGTGAACTCACAAGGCAGCAGGACACTATAAAATAAAATCTAAAGAATGAAAAAATTGAGGAAAATATGAAACATCTCATTCACAAAACATAAGATTTAGAAAATCATTCTAGGAGAGGCAACTTAAGAATCATTGGTCTACCAGAAAACCATGACAAAAGAAAAATCATGGACATCATACTACAGGAAATTATCCAAGAATAGTGCCCTGATATTCTAGAACAAGAGGGAAAAGTGGAGATTGAAAGAATCTACAGGTCACCTCCTGTATTTAATCCCCAATTGATAACACCCAGGAATGTTATAGCCAAATTCAAGAACTATCAGACCAAAGGAAAAGAAAATATTACAAACTGCTAAGAAGAAGTCATTTAGATATCATGGAATCACAGTAAGAATAACACAGGATCTGTCTGCATTTACACTAAAGGACCGAACGGCATGGAATATGATATTATGGAAACCAAGGGAACTAGCTCTACAAACAAGAATCAACTACCCAGCAAAACTGACTATATTCTTATAGGGGAAAGTATGGTCATTTAACAAAATAGAAGAATTCCAAGCATTTGAAAAGACCAGACCTGAACAGAAAATTTGATGTCCAAGCACAGAACTCAAAAGAATCATCAAAAGGTAATTTAAAAAGAGGGGGGAAAACAACACAAAACAAAACAACAACAAAAATTTTAAGAGACTCAAAAAGTTAAAATCATATGTATCCCTATAAGAAAAGAGGTCATTGGTAACTCTTAAAACTGTTTCTATCACCTGGGTAGCTAGAAAAATTACACTAAGAGGGAACAGTGACAAACTGTATAGGATAAAAGGACAAGACATAAATAGGTATATAGATATCGGCATGCATAAATACATATACATGAGTATGTGTGTGTGTGTATATATATATATATATATATATATATATATATACAACCAGAGCTAAAAAAGGGGGGTTTATACTAAAAGAAATGGGAAAAGAAACAAATGGGGATATATTTATATGTCACAAAGAAGCTCATGGCAGGAAAGGGGAGAACATCACTACACTGGAAGGGGAAAGAGGTTGGAGATAGGAAATACTCAACTCTTACATGCTTTGAAACTGAACCAAAAAGGCAAGAACAATCAAACTATATTATAAAGCAGTGTTTATCAAAACAATTTGTTACTTGCTAAGAGACAGAAAGGAGGATCAGTGGAATAAACTTGGGGTAAATGACCTCAGCAAGACAGTCTATGACAAACCCAAAGACCCCAGCTTTTGGGACAAAAATCCACTATTTGATAAAAACTTCAGGGCAAATTGGAAGACAGTGTGGGAGAGATTAGGTTTGGATTAACACCTCACCCCCTATACTAAGATAAACTCAGACTGGGTGAATGACGAATATAAAGAAGGAAACTATAAGTAAATTAGGTGAACAAAGAAAAGTATATATGTCAGACTTTGGGGAAGGGAAAAATTTTAAAACCAAGCAAGACTTAGAAAGAGTCACAAAATGTAAAATAAATAATTTTGACTACATCAAATTAAAAAGTTTTTGTACAAACAAAACCAATGTAACTAAAATTAGAAGGGAAGAAACAAATTGGGAAACAGTCTTCATAACAAAAATCTCTGACAAAGGTGTAATTACTCAAATTCATAATGAGCTAAAAATCAGTTGTACAAAAAATCAATCCTGGGCAAGGGACATGATTAGGCAGTTCTCAGCCAAAGAAATCAAAACTATTAATAAGCACATGAAAAATGTTCTAAATCTCTTATAATCAGAGAGATGCAAATCAAAACAAGTCTGAGGTATCACCTCACACCTAGCAGATTGGTCAACATGACAGCAAAGGAATGTAATGAATGCTGGAGGGGATGTGGCATAGTGGGGACATTAATTCATTGTCGGTGGAGTTGTGAATTGATCCAACAATTCTGGAGGGCAATTTGGAACTATGCCCAAAGGCTGATAAAAGACTGTCTGCCCTTTGATCCAGACATAGTACTGCTGGGCTTATACCCCAAAGAGATAATAAGGAAAAAGACTTGTTCAAGAATATTCATAGCTGCGCTCTTTGTGGTGGCCAAAAATTGGAAAATGAGGGGATGCCCTTCAATTGGGGAATGGCTGAATAAATTGTGGTATATGTTGGTGATGGAATACTATTGTGCTAAAAGAAAGAATAAAATGGAGGAATTCCATGGAGACTGGAACAACCTCCAGGAAGTGATGCAGAGTGAAACGAGGAGAGCCAGTTAGATCATTGTACACAGACATTGAGACATTGTGGTATAATCGAATGTAATGGACTTCTCCATTAATAGCAATGCAATGTCCATGAACAATCTGCAGGGATCTATTAGAAAAAACACTATCCTTAAGCAGAGAACAAACTGTGGGAGTAAAAACAAGGAGGAAAGGCAACTGCTTGCCTACAGGGGTTGAGGGGATATGATTGAGGAGAGACTCTAAATGAGCGCCCTAATGCAAATACAAACAACATGGAAATGGTTTCAGAGCAAGGACACATGTGATACCCAGTGGAATCCTGCATCAACTATAGGAATCCCGGCGAGGCGGGGGAGGAAAATAAAATGATTTCTGTTTCCAATGAATAATGTATGAAAATGACCAAATAAAAAGTTTAAAAACCAAAAAAAAAAAGTACATGAAAGCACTGTTGGCTATACCTATTTTACACATTCAAAACTTCATCCTTCACTTGCTTGAATTTGTTCAAGGTCAGACAGGCAATAAATGATAATATTAGAAAACAGATTGTTATAGGCATTGCAATACATTTTTGGCTTGGTAGGGATGGAAGTAGGGAAGATGACGGCAGGGAGGTGATATTTTATAAAATCATAAAGGGTATGAAATATTAAAGCCGCCAACTATCCTGATTTCCCCTATCAATAACAACTACTCAGCAACATCACCTGGCATGGTGTGAGTTCTGTGTCTCTGAAATGCACTTATTAAATAATATTTTATATCATAGTTATCCATATTGTTGTCATCTTCTACTAGTTTGGAACCTCCATGTGAACAGGGAAAGTGTATTATCTAAGTTGTATCTTTTTGAGGACAATATGGATATGAATTATACAATTTATACAAAATAATTTTGACATTCTTTTTTAAAGTTTTGAGTTCCAAATTCTCTCTACCTCACTTCCTTCAGCTGTAAAATGGAGATAATAATATTACCTAGGGTATAACTGTGAATTTTAACACTATTCCACCCTAATCAGACTGTACTTTAGAAGATCTGATTTAGTTATTTCCTCATCAATTACAATAAAGATACTTGCACTAACAGAATCAGGTCTTGGGAACCCTACATTTCTCCACAAGTTTAACAATATTAGGAAGGTCTGCACCAAAATCAAGGATTAAGTGAGAAAAATGGCTTTTAACAGACCTGTGCAGAAACAGTGACAGACCCCTGGGCTGTCCTAATTCAAGCTACGCTATGATTGGTACAGATGAGACCCAGGAAAGTGACGTAAAGCAGTCTATATAAGGCACATCACTGACTCTCTTCACTCTTTTTCCCTGGAGAGGCGACTCTGGATGGCAGTTTGCTAGGCATTCTGACATCTAGGAGTGATGGCAGTTATTTGTCTGAGTTTGGTGGTGAGTTTGCCCTTGAGATAATTCAGGTTTGGGCATCTTGGCTGAGCCCTTTTGGAGGTTAGGCTAATTCCTTCCTCCACACTCAAAACCTTACTTTCTAGATCTCCTAATCTTCCTGCCCAGTACTAGCCCTTTCCTTCTTCCTTCTTCTTAATCTCCTCCACTATATCAATTAAATCACCATAAAATTTCCATCTCACTTTGGTATTTTATTATTTGGGATTTTCCCTGGCGACCAAATTAAATTTAGATTTTAAGTCACAATGCTAAAATTATCTTTACATAACCCAGATAGAATAGCCTGCCAGGTGCAATGGGGAAGAAGGGAGACAAAAGGGACTATATAACTCCAGAAAACTAATGTGGAAGTTTGTTTTTACATGTAATAGATACGATTGTTTTATTAAATTAAAAAAAAATACCTACTTCCCAGAATTGTTATGAGGATCAAATAAGGTAATATTTGCCAAGAACTTAAAGCAGTTCCTGGAAAATATTAGGGACTATTTATGTATATTTCCTTCCCTTCCCTTCCTTTCTACATCCCTATGATTAGAAGGATTACCAATAACCAATAACTCAAAAGTGTTGATTCTGGGCAACTGGAAACATGAATCTATATTTCATGAACATGAAAAACCATAAAGAGAATCTTTTTTTGAACAAAAGATTTTCAGTTCCTTTTGGGATGTTGAATGTGCTTTGTTGGTGGGAGGGAATTTCCAAGTATAGAAGCCCAATGAAGTTATAGTGCCAATACTATGGTTATAAATGTTTAATTTTTATGTTTTTGTTACTCACAGATAGCAAATACATATAATATTAACCTCATGCAATATTACGTATTTATTGCTCTTGGAAAGACATTGCCTTACCAAAAAGTAACTGGGAACCACAGAAAATTCCTAAAACAGATAACACATGGGGCATAAGAAATGATGAACAGTTTGATTTGATTTCAGAATCTAGACTTATACGAACTGATGCAAAGTAAAATAAACAGAACCAGAACACTGTATGTAGAAACATCAATATTGTATTTAACTATTTTCAACACAGCAAGAAACCAAGACAACAAAAGACTCAGGAAGAAAAAGTATATTCATCACCACAGAAGAAACTGATGCCATCAGAAAGCATATCAAAGTATACCATTTTTCACTTTATTTTCTTTAAGAGTTTGTTCTTGAATATGCAATATTTTCTCCCACAACATGATAAATATGGACATATGTTATTGCATGTTAGCACATGTAGAATGAATGTCATATGGTTTGCCCCATGAAGTAGGGGAAAGGAAAAGAGAGAGAATCTGGGTTGCAGAATGTCAGAAAATGAATGTTAAAATTTGCTTCTTTATGCAATTGGGAGGAAATAAAATAATTTAAAATCACAAAAAAATAAATAAATAAACATCTGAATCCTGACTTTTGTTTGGCTAGGATGAACATTTTTGAGCAGGCAGTCAGTTCTCTTGACTTCCCACCTTCCAGTGATTACTGTTTCCTTTTACAATAATCATTGTTACCCCCAATTAATTTCTTAGCCTCTCTGATGGCACTGAAATAATCTTTGCAATTATGCTGACCCACTCTTCTTTTCTCCCAGAGTTGATCCTTGCTTGTTCATTGCTCAGAATATTGGAAGGTATTTGATTGACTAATGAGTTGATAAAGCTATTTCCCTCCTAGTGGGATGCACTTCTATTAAGTTCAGCAACGTGTGTTCCATCCAAAACTATACATACAAACAAAATATAGTCTTATATTTACTCCCTATCACCAGCTGAGTAAAGTAATAAATGATTTAAAACCATTAGCCCAAAATAGCCTCTGCAGCTGCTTGCCCTTGGATGCTATGTAGTTGAATATGCAAGGAAATGTATTCCATATTTAATGCAATGTCATTAAAGTTATTTATTTGAAATTAGCAGATTCTTTTCTCTACCTACTTTCTAATATTTTACACCTGTTCGATATTAACACTATCCTGACACTGGTGATCTCTTTTATATTTTCACCCACAACTATCAGAAATTCTTTGAATTATTCTTCTAGCCTTTTTGTGCCTTTTCTCAATCTCTATTATAAATCAAAATTTCAATGTAACACCTTATCATTCAGTGAGCTACCATTAGGCCAACTAATCCTTCCTCAAGAAAATATTATAACAATCTATTTTTTCTCACATCTGCATTTTAAGTTTTCTACCTTAAATATACCCAGATATTTTAAATCATAAGGAATACTTGAAGGCAAATTATGCTCATAGCTAGGTTTCTCTTTATTTTTTAAGATTGATTTTTAAATAATGTAATTTCTCAAAATTATTTTATTCATTTAAAAATTAAAAAAAAATCTTATTCCATTTTCACAATATAAGAATATATTGAGAGCTATCATGATATAGCAGGTAAAACATTGGACCCGGGTCAAGGAAACCATTTATAAAAATTATTTCTCAAATATTTACCCTAGACAAGTCACCTAATTTATCTGTGCCACCCTTTCTTTGTGTCTAAAATGAAGAACATGAACTGCTTGTCCTCTCATGTTTCCTTCAGTTTTAAATCTATGATCTTTTTGAGTATTGAGATTTCCATCTCTCTCCCAATTTTCTATATTTAAACTGGTTATATTGTATGTATAGAATGAATAAAGTGGATGGAAGACACCTATTTCATCACCTCAGATAATAGCTATCTCATAATGGGTACATTATTTCGAATTTGATTTTAACTGGAATGACTGTTTTAATTCATTTATTTTCTGAGAATCCTTTCCCACTTGTAAGACATTTTAATATAATGGGGTGTGGAACATGCACAGAATCTATCTGAATGCATCTCCCTACACGGGGAGTCTGCTTACCCTTGTTGCATAAAGTCAGGATGATGTATAATAAAAATGCCTTGGAGATATTTGGAACATGTTTAGACAATGTTTTAATTGATTCCAGTTGGCTAACCATGTAGTAAATAAGATGCTCTTACTTGGCAGAGGAGATATAGAAAAAGCCTAGTGATAAGTGTCCCAACCATTTTTACTCTTCATCTTGTGCTTTGGCTCTATTCATACTGGCACTACCTACTAAAGAGAGTTATTGTAAGGAAAGAGCTAAAGGAACCTCTAGCTCCATGCAAATGTACGTTACAGTTCATTTAATAACCACATGTAAACAGACATAGAAAAAGACAACAGAAGACTTAAGAAAGAGTATAAATATGCAAGATTTTAAGTGAGGGAGATCATTTTTTGTGGAATTGGGCTATGATTGGGATGAATTTAAAAGTTAATTAAACTATTTCATTCTTGAGTATTCCCAGACCTTCCGCATTGGAAAATCATAACATGTAATCAAATGCTTGAGCATGTCTCATTTTGAAGACCTCAAGTAATGAATAACTAATACCTCCTCAATTTTTGTATTCAAGGAGGTGTCTAAAATTAGAAAGACTATTATAGTAGTTACTGTTGTATTATATGATTAAATACAGATACATATATATATATATATACATTACTTTACAGACATATACACATGGGTGTCAAACATTTTGCTAACCATTTTAAAAATATAATCTCATTTGATACTCTTTGAGTTAGATGCTATTATGACATCTATTTTATAATTGAAGAATCTGAGGCAGACAAAAAAGTTAAGTAGCTTTCTAGGGGCACACAGGAAAAGTCTGAGGCCAAATTTAAGCTCAGGTATTGCTAATTTTAGCACTAGTTATTTCTCCATTGTGTTATGTAGCTGCTTCTTAACAAGTAAAATCTCTCCTACCAAATTATAGCTTTGAAACACATAAAATCAATTCTGATACCCTCTTTAATTTCATCTCCTCAAGGTATAAAGTTCTAGTTTCTTTAATCAGTCATTGTAAGATATAGTCTCCCCTCTCTGCCTATCATCTTAGTCTTTCTTTGGGATATGAATTCTCTAATTTCACTAATATAGATACTCAGGATATCCTTTTCTAGGTATTATTTCTTCTCATTAAATTGCACATATATAGAAAAACATATTTATATAGGTTTCAATAATATCTTGATCACTTTTTAATAAGATCCAGTATCCCCCCCCAAAACTTAATTTTACTATGCTTTCGAGTACCTTGAGAATAAATACCTTACATCCATCCAGTCATTCCTTTAAAACCTTGATGTCAATGTATCTAAAACAGAACTTATTATTTACTTCCCCTACTTGAAATCCATCTTTCATTCATAGAAAACTCAAAATATGAAATGTTCTTAATGAAATTATGTCATCTCTTAATAATTACCACTCTCCTTTCTAAAACTTAGAACTTTATCACTTTTTTATTCAATCTAGAATTTTGAGAGGAACCAACATTAAAATAGTGACTAACATTTTGCAAATGGTGCCTCTCCACTAATATCTAGCTATTTTTCTATGTATTTATCTATCCACTTGTGTATCTACCTATTTATATATGTATCCTCTATCTATCTGTCTATCTAGCCATTTATTCAGTCATTTTTGTTTGTTGACTCATTTATTTATTAATCAATTGCAAATATGATAGTTCTCAGTATTTTTCCATTTCTAATTTACTAATGATGAAATCAATTAACTATAAATTTTCTTAGTATTGTGGGATGTAGCTACCCACTTAGTTATACTTGTTTTGTGTACTAGGTGCTCTAACTTTCAACTTCTGTTAGATTTCAAATGCCAATTAACAATTATTATTCAATTTATATAGTCAAATATTTTCCTTTTGAAATAATATACAAAAGTAAAATGATTATCTCATTCATCTTATTCCTAACACATTTTTATTTGTTGACTTTTGTGGCCTATTGATGTTTCTGAGCACACAATTATATCTCATGGATTGTAATTGTTAAGACCAAATTATAAACAAGATTAAAAGAGACTATATCCTACAAATCTATACAAAGTGAATATTTGATTCATACGCTAATATTTAGCTAGTTGGTATGCATGAGTATCCTTTAATGTGCTCCTCTCAAAGCTCTTTAATTGAGATTTTAAATTAATACATTAATTACTAATAAATGCCAAAAAATTTTGGATATGAGACAGGAAGCATGCCATGCCACTATTGCTGCCAGTAAGAGATTGTTGAATAAGGGAATCATAGAATTTAGAATTTAGGGTTATCAACTTACAAATGAGGACACTAAGGCCCAAGAAGTTAAATGATTGGCAGAGGAAGACATCATAACATAGATTAAAACAGATACAGGTAACTATAGTATGATGGGATTAATCAGAAATCATTCTGCAAGCGGAATCAGAGAGGAGTAGTTTTAAATGTCCCAATTGCACTAAAATATTTTGATAAATATTTAGAAGTATTTTAGTCAAACTTTCCTTATTCATAAAATGGGGATAATAACAATACTTACCTAATAGCATTCTTATGAGGCTCATATAAAATATCTATAAAGTATTTTATAAATCCTAAAGTAGCATATAAAATGAGTTATTAATAGTAGTAGTAGTAGTAGTAGTAGTAGTAGTAGTAGTAGTAGTAGTAGTAGTAGTAGTATTTTGTAGAGATTCTGGTATTATTTGATGGCCAAAATACAACTATACAACTAATGGTAATTTCATGACTTTGATGAAAATGGTTATGCCTAATGAAGACAAGGATGTAGAACTGAGGAATTTTTTTTGTAAGAACATCTGTCCATGAATAATGTACATAGGGCAACTAGCAATCTAACGAGTCAGAGAAGAATGTATTCAAACACTGGAGTCTATGGAAAAAAAGAAGATAATGGAATGGTGGCAAAAAATTCATTTTTGATAGATAAAATTAAGACTCAGAAGAAAGAACATCACAGGCAAAACTATCTAAGATTTGGACAAGTAATGTTTTAGGACATGACTGAAATTAATTATTTAATGATGAGACTGAGTTTTGGGAACTTATTTCATTTGGGAGACTGGCATTGCAGCCACTTTCTTTCCAGCTGCTTAAATGATCATGATTCTGTGAAGTATGGTCAGCCTTGGTGCAGTGGATAGAATGCTAGGACTAGAGTCAGTAAGACTTAAAATCTGCCCTTAGATACTCACTAATTGTTTAATTGTAGGCAGGTCACTTAACCAGTATACCTCAGTTTTCTCAAGTCTAAAATGGGGATAATTGAATCTACCACTTGTGGTTCTGAGAATAAAATGAGATAAAAATTATGAATCATTTAACACAATATCTGGTGCATAATAATTGGTATATAAAGGGTAACTATTAATACACATTAGTGGTTTGGGATTCAGAGACAGTTGCATCTAAGTTCAAATTCTACTTCTCATACTTAGAATCTAAGTAAACCTAGGTAATTCACTTATTCTTCCCATATTTTAGTTGCATCTTCTCTAAAACGATGCTACTTACATCATCTACCTTACAGAACTGTTGTGAATATTAAATGCAAGAACGTAGACCAGCATGTTGTCAGTGATTATTATTATTACTCAATAGGTCTTGTTCCTTAAAGGTCTATCTGACTGCTTTGTAATAACTTTTCATGTCAAAAAATGAAAAAAGAAAAACCTTACATAAGTTTAAAAAATAAGGAATTAAAAAATAGAACCATCATTATGCTGAGTGGTCAAGAAAATTATAAAGAGGCATTGTCATTGTCAAAACTATAGAAAATAGGATAACAAAGTTTAATAATGATTAATGATAAGTCAACATTTAGTACTTTACATTTCATGAAGTTATTTCTTACAATATGTGTAATACTAATTGTTACAAAGTCACACATATAGGAAAATACAGAATATTCTACAGTTCTTAGTTCTTTGGGGAATTTTCAAATTACTTCTAGAATTGTCTCCAAATCTGGAGTAGATTCTGGCAAATTCAAGCTATTCCTGATTCCCCAACAAGATGCACTTTTAGCTCTTAAGAATTTTGCAGTGCTCCTACTTTGGTCTATTTTTACATCTCATCCACTACATATTTCATTTCTCTTTTATGTGCTGTATTCCCATTATTTGTCTTTCTTTTTGCTATGTTTATAGTTCTAGAATTTGGGGAAGAATACTCTTATAAGAAGGAGAGGAAGAGAGTGCTAATAGATAATACTTAAACCTTACTCTCAGTGAAATCAATTCTGGAAGAGAAGAGCATCTAGATTCATTGGGGTCTTGAATTCTATCTTATCCCACAGGGAAAGTGAGAAGGGAAAACTAAGGGGAGGAGGGGGACAGGGAGTACAAAAAGGGAGGGAAAGAAAGGGGGGAGGGAACTTAGTAGAACCTAAAAAATAAGAAGGGAACAAAAAAGGAGGGGCCAGAAAGGGAATATATTAAGGGAGGGACTTATGGGGATTGATTAAAATTAAACCACTGGTTTAAAAGGATATAACAAAGGAAGAAAGGACAGAACTAGGAGAGGATATCAAAATTCTGTGGAATACACAAGTGACAACCATAACTTTGAATATGAATGGGATGAACTCACCCATAAAATGAAAACAAATAGGAGAGTGGATTAGAATCCAAAATCCTATCATAAGTTGTCTACAAGAAACACACCTGAAGTGGGTAGATACTCAAGAAGTTAGAATTAAAGTTTGGAGCAAAACCTATTGGGCCTCAACTGATAGAAAGAAGGCAGGAGTCACAATCATGATATCTGATGAAGCCAAAGTAAAACTAAATCTGTTTAAAAGGGAAAGGGAAGGTAAATATATCCTGATAAAAGGGAGAATAGACAATGAGGAAATATCAATAATCAACATGTCTGCACCAAATGGTATAGCATCCAGATTACTAAAGGAGAAACTAGTGAAATTGAAGGAGAAAATATATAGTAAAACTATACTAGTGAGAGACCTGAACATATCACTATCAAATTTAGATGAATCAAATAAAAAAAATAAATAAGAAAGAGGTTAGAGATGTGAATGAAATGTTAGAAAAATTAGAGTTCATAGTTATATGGAGAAAAATAAATAGGGACAAAAAGGAATACACCTTCTTTTCAGTATCACATGGTCCATTCACAAAGCTTGACCATGTAGTAGGTCATAAAAACATGGCAAACGATTGCAGAAAAGCAGACATAATAAATGCAAACTTTTCAGATCATAACACAATAAAAACAATGATAAGTAAGGATACATGGAGAAACAAATCAAAAATTAATTGGAAATTAAATAATAGGATTCTCCAAAATGGATTAGTTAGAGAACAAATCATAGAAACAATTAATAATTTCATTGAAGAAAATGACAATGATGGGGCATCCTTTCACTATCTATGGGATCCGGTCAAAGAAGTCCTCAGGAGAAAATTTATATCCTTGAGTTCATATATTAACAAATTAGGGAGAGCAGAGGTCAATGAATTGGACATACAAATCAAAAAAACTTGAAAGTAAATAAATTAAAAATGTCAAGAAGAAAATTAGATTACAGATCTTATAAATTAAAGGAGAAATTAAAAAACAATCAAAAGTTAAGGAACTGTTGAACTAATAAATAATACTAGAAGCTAGTATTTTGAAATAAAAACAAACAAAATAGACAAAGTACTGGTCAATTTAATAAAAAAAAAGGAAAGAAGAAAACCAAATTAACAGTACCATAGATGAAAAGGGAGACCTCACCTACAATGAAGAGGAAATTAAGGCAATCATTGAAAACTATTCAGCCCAATTATATAGCAATTAATATGCCAATCTAGAAGATATGGATGGATATTTACAAAAATATGAATTGCCTAGATTAATAGAAGAAGAAATAGAATTCTTAAATAATCCAATATCAGAAAAAGAAATTGAACAAGCCATCAAAGAACTCCCTAAGAAATAATCCCTAAGTCCTAATGGATTCATAAGTGAGTTTTACCAAACTTTCAAAGAACAGAGAATTCCAATACTATACAAAGTATTTGACATAGTAAGCAAAGAAGGAGTTCTACCAAATTTCTTTCATGACACAAATATGGTACTGATTCCAAAGCCAGGCAGGTCAAAAATGGAGAATGGAAACTACAGACCAATCCCTCTAATGAACATAGATGCAAAAATCTGGAACAGGATACTAGCAAAAAGACTCCAGCAAGTGATCAGGAGGGTCAATCATTATGACCAGGTAGGATTCATACCAGGAATGCAAGGATGGTTCATTAATCAGAAAAGCACTCACATAATTGAACATATTAACAAGGAAACTGACAAAAACACATGATAATTTCTATACATGTGGAAAAAGCCTTTGCCAAAATACAAC